>NC_065452.1:60952106-61577106 GCF_917563875.1 Diabrotica virgifera virgifera | reverse complement strand
ATTGACTTTGAGAAGACCTTTGAACGAGTAAAACATACTGAGGTGATGGCCATTCTTCAGCAGATGAGTGTTGATGATGAAAACCTACGCGTTATCAAAAATCTTTACTGGCATCAACGTGCAAACATCAGGATTGGCCGGGACACTTCTGAGGAACTAAAAATACGAAGAGGAGTAAAGGCAGGGCTGCATTTTGTCCCCACTAATATTTAACATCTATTCTGAGTTTGTTTTCAATAAAGTAGTGGATAATGTTCAATGCAGTATCAAAGTGAACGGCGTCAATATTAATAATTTGAGATATGCGAATGATACGGTGTTAATTGCAAGCAATTACGAATAACTTCAACATATGATTAATAGTATTACCACAACGTGTGATGAATATGGACTAAAGCTAAACACCGCAAAGACCAAGGTGATGGCTGTCAGTAAGAAGCCAATAGAGCCGTAAGTAGCAACAGCTGATGGTGAACAACTAGAGAGAACTAATAGTATCATCTACCTTGGTTGTAATCTCTAAATGAGAACTGGGTCATGAGCAAACAAGTTAGATATAGAGAAGGCCAGAGTTGCATTCTTTAGGATAAAGAAACTCTTATGTGGAAACAACATTACTTTGAGTCTGATAATTAGATTAGTGAGATGTTATGTGTTCTCCACTCTTTTGTACGGTGTTGAAGGTTGGACTTTAACGGATACACTGCTCAAGAAACTGGAGGCTTTTGAAATCTGGGTGTATCGGAGAATCCTACGAATACGTTGGGTGGATAGAGTTCGTAAAGGAGTTGTTTTGCATCAAATGGGAAATGTCACGGAAGTCATCAGAACAGTTAAAAATCGAAGACTTGAATATTTTGGCCCTGTTATGTGACACCCAGAGAGATATACACACACCGGCAAAATTAGCCGAACACGTTAAAAATGGGACATGTTTGATGTCTCGTATTTCATAAACCAGTGGTCCGATTTGAGTGACTCTTTTAGTATGTTATAGCCTTATTATTTAAGAATATCGTTGTAATAATATTGTTGCTAGACAGGTAAATACCATTTTATACCGGGTGTACCAATCATACTGTGTTTTTTTTTAAGTTTGGAACACCCTGTGGAATATTCTAGCATATGTAAAATATTAGAATTAATACTCGATTGTAGACTTAGGCTTGCTTAACATTTTCCGTTTCGATTCATTTACTTATGTGAGATAATAACAAAGTTATGTGCGTTAACAACTATCCATGTTTTTCATCAATAAATCCTCATAGTAGGGGAGGAAAGTATACTAAATTTGCAGTTACTCGAGCGTTATGGGGACCTATTGGATTGTGAAGAGTATGTGCTAAAATCAGAAAAAGATTAGGTTAAGTTTTCCATAAAGTGGGGGACTTTTCATTTCTTAATTTAATTTTCCATTTGAAATAATCATTTTTCTCCGATTATAGCGCTATCTATCCATAATTCGAAAAAATATGTCGAATAAAAGTTGCTTATTTTTACGTAAAGCATCCAAATCTGCAATAAAAATTGGGGGCTCCTATTTAAGATTTTAAATTAAATCCCCCACCCCACCACCGTGGGGGCTCGTGACACCCCACGGAGATGGGTGGAGGGTAAATTAAAAATTATAAATACGAACCCTCCGATATTTTGCGAAATGAACATCAGATCGTAAAACTGCAAAATACACCTATTCAATATGTTTCAGAAATCTACCGAATGGCACCAATCACGACCCCCTACGGAGGTGGGGTGGCGGGTTACATTAAAATATTAAATAGGAGCCCCCAATTTTTATTGCAGATTTGGATCCTTGACGTAAAAATAAGCAACTTTTATTCGCAACAGTTTTTCCTATTATGGATAAATGGCGCTATAATCGGAAAAAACGATTGGTGGAAATGGAAAATTAAATTGAAAAATGGAGAGTACCACACTTTATGGAAAACTTAACTTAAATTTTTTGGTTGTACCACCCATTCTTTACAATCCACTCCAGGTCCCAAGAACGCTCGAGTAATTGCAAATTTAGCATACTTTTCTCCCCTACTATGAGGATTTATTGATAAAAAACATGGCAAGTTGTTAAAGCACATAATTTTTTATTTTCCAACATGAGCAAATGAATCCAAAAAGAAATTGTTAAGAAAGCATAGTTCTACAATCGAGTTTTAATTTTAATATTTTATATATGCTGGAATATTCCACAGGGTGTTCCGAACTTTAAGAAAAAAACACAGTATGCTTGTTACACCCGGTATAAAATGACATTTACCTGTCTAGCAACAATATTATTACACCGATATTCTTAATTAATAAGGCTATAACACTGGTTTATGAAATACGAGACATCAAACATGTCCCATTTTTAACGTGTTCGGCTAATTTTGCCGGTGTGTGTAATATACTCCATTTAATATTAGAAGGCAAAGGTAGACGGAGCAAAAACTACCGTGGTATTTCTCTACTATGTACAGCATATAAAGTCCTCACTTATATTATAAACCAGCGGCTCCAACCACTAGCAGAAAATATTATTGGAGAGTATCAGATGGGCTTCCGATGGGGAAGATCGACACTGGATCAAATATTTACAGTCAAACAGATCTTGAGCAAATCATAGGAACACGACATTGATGTCCACAACATGATTGTAGACTTCAAACAGGCATACGACTCAGTCAAAAAGAACAAACTCTACAATATACTGGCTGAATTGGCAATATCACACAAGATAATTAGACTCATTAAATCCACAATGGATGAAACTGAGGCATGTGTACGAATACAAAACCACCGGAGAGACTTTTTCAAAATTTCGCAGGGACTAAAGCAGGGAGATGGGCTGGCCCCAACTTTGTTTAACCTGGCACTGGAGTATGCGGTTAGGCAAATGCAAACTGGACGAGGAAACCTACTGACCAACCGAACGATTCAACTGGCCGCTTATGCCGATGATAATAATATTATGAGTAGAACATCATTAGGAGCACAGGAAACATACGCAGAGTTAAAAACGCAAACAAAAAGGCTAGGTCTGGAAGTTAACACAGAAAAAACAAAAATAATGATACTTCTTCTTCTTCTTATGCAATCCACTAATGGATGTTCGCGATCACGTTTGACCATTTTTCTTTATCTCTTGCAATAATGATAGAGACGAGAAGAAATATAGTGTCACAAAACATTATACATCAAGATGACATTGAAATGGTTAGAAAGTTTACATACCTTTGAGTAGAACTATATGCCGACGGATCAGGAGATCGAGAAATACAAAAGAGAATATCGCAGGCAAACAGAGCTTATTTTGCCCCCTCCCATATATTCGGTCTAAAAATATCCACCGAAATACAAAGATCTATAAATCCTTAATTCGACCAATAGGTCCTGAAAGAAACATCCAAAAACAAACTCGACACATTCGAAAGGAAACTACTAAGGAGAATACTAGGACTTTTGAGTGAAAACGGAATCTTCAGAAGTCGATACACCAACGAGCTTTATCAACTTTATAAGGAAACACCTCTCTCAGACTTGATTAGAATACAAAGACTGCGATGGGCCGGACATGTAATAAGAATGGGAGAGGATAGGCTACCAAAAAGAGCACTGAATGCTAGAATGCAGGGAAAGAGACCGGATGGAAAGCCAAGAAAGCGCTGGGAAGACACAGTAAACAGCGACGCACAAGCACTTTTAGGAGTCCGTGTATGGAGAAGAACAGCCACAGACAAGCAAGGGTGGAGGTAAAAAATAAAGGAGGCCAAGGCTCAATTTGGGCTATAGTGTCGTAGAAGAAGAAGAAGGTAGACGGAAGAAGAGAGCCAGGTCGAAGAAGAACGTCATGGCTTAGAAACCTGAGAAAATGGTTTAACAGATCCTTTACATCCCTTTTCCGAGCTGCCGTCAACAAAATTACTATAGCCAATTGGATAGTCAACGCTCGATAATCGACCACGGCTCATGAAGAAGAAGAATAAAAAAATATTTTTTTAATAGGTTTACTTCAGTCTAACATAGTTTTAGTTTTATGGTCCTTTGATTCGTTAACTGCGTATCGGAATTATGGTTCCTTTAACAGAAATGAATAACAAAACAATGCTGCAGATGATTTGTTATAGGGACAACAGGCGAACACAAATGCATGTTGCTCGCATATTTGGTGAAACATCTCCAAAACAGAGACAGCAACAGCAATGGCCACCAAAATATCAAACGAGTAAGAGGTTCAAGCAGTTCACAAAATAAAGAAAAGAAAAGTTGTTGGACCAGATGACATTCCTGGGGAAGTAAGAGGAGAGACAGCAGCAAGTTGGCTAACATGTTTTGCTAACATGTTGGCTAACCATTTCATTCAAGATCTTATCTCACTGTTCCAATTTTTTTCTAAGTTGCTTTCACTATTTGGCCTACTAAGGCTACATCATCAACATAAATTAAGCACCAGGGAATGTTACCCTGTAGTTTAGCTGTGATCTGATCCAAAACTAATGAAAATAAATAAGGAAAATAAATCAAGACTTGGTGCAATCCTACATGCATATAAAATTTATCAGTCTCTCCCACACTAAATTTCCTATAATAAGTCTTATCCTAACAATAGTTGTAGGTCCCTCATACATGTCTTAATCTTCACAATTTCACAAGTGACTTCTTCCTTATCGAGTGTACTGATATTCCCATTTCTTATACTATATAAATAATTGTAGTAAATTTTGTGCTATAAAAAATCTTGATCAATTTAGAACACAGTAGGTAATGTTACTGACTTACTTGATACATTGGTCCGTATAGTTATGCCTTACAGAGGGAAACTCATTTAATGCGCGAAATTAAATTGAGCTAGTTGGTCAGTCTGAAAATGTTCGCATATTCTAATCCAAGTATCCAGGTACAAGTTTTCCCAGTATTGCGACAACTTTAATGATTTCATTAAGCGTAGAACACAAGTTTAAATAGAACTTTGTGTGAGTCGTTATGACGACGAAACAGTTACATATTCGATTGCAATATTAGTTTCGTCCATTGAGAAACTACAAAATATTGGTTGTTCTCCAACTAATTTTATAAATAGTGACTTATCTCTGAAAGTGATCGAACTTTTAGTTTGAAAATCTGCAACTCTACATAGTTTAGAGAAATATTACATTGTTGTTATCACTGATGGTTTGGTAGAAGCCAGAGTTATGCTACAACTATAGTAAGTAAAACAAAGAGTCCATTGAAAGATAAACTATGGGAAAATAAAAATGATGACGAATATCATCCCTTTCTCCTTCTTCTTGTGGCGCCCAGACCGCTTGTCGATCGTTGGCTCTCATGTTGCCAAGCATATTAACAATCATTGTCTTATTTACAGCCGCACGAAATAGTTCAGTGCTAGTTTTTCCAAACCATCGGCGTAGGTTTTAAGTCAAGAAGTTGTAAGGCATCCTACACTTCGTTTTCCCATTATTTTACCTTACATGATAAGGTGAAATATGTCATATTTTTCTTGGTGACGCATTATATGACCAAAGTATTCCAATTTACGCCTTTTAACCGTGTTCATCACTTCACAACTTTTATTCAAACCTCGCAAAACCCTTTAGTTTGTGACTCTTCGACTGCAAAGGATTTTCTTGAATTTCATGCATCTTCTTCTTGCTTTGGCAATTCTACTTTTTATTTTTGTATTTGGGTTCCAGATTTCATTAATATGAGTACCCAGATATACAAGATAACTTACGCGTTCAATTGAGTAATTACCAATTGTTACGTTATAGTTATTATTATTTACGGTTGCCTGTTTACTAATAACCATAACCTTTGTGTTTCTTTTTGAGTTTGCGTTGAGTTTGAGTCCATATATCGCACAGATCGCCACCATTCGGTTCAATAACGCTTAAAGATGTTCAATTGATCCTGTTACTACCAAGATGTCATCTGCGTATCTGATACTGTTCATAAGCACGCCATTAATGATTATGCCCTCTTCCCCAATGAGCTAATAAAGATCGAGAAATCGGCCATAAAACTTGTGGAAATATATTTATAATGTGTATTTGAGCCACAAAATAAGATTAACGCGAGACAATATAACATGGAGCTGCTCGAAAGGTAAAGTTTAGATTGGGCTGCATTAGCAGAAACTTTAACTCTCACAAAATATCAGCAGAAATCTGAGAAGGGTACCAAAGTAAAATGAAGAGATCTATGCTTGGAATAAAATTGACAAATAATTTTATCGTGATAAGCAGCTTATTTTGATATTAACGAAAACACATGATCCGCTCCATCAATAAAACCATGTTTTCTATCCGCATACAATATAATATTTCTCTTTTCCTCAGTATCGGTGTGTTTTATGATTTTATACTCTCGATCTGCCAAAGCCGTTTTATTCCACCTTTAGCAAAAATCCACGTTTCGTATAAATATACAAACGAAACGTGTTCTTTTTTTTAAGTTATTATAGTTTTATGTCTTTGAATTTTTTAATACTGTCTTACAGAAATGTTTTCCATCATTGCACGATTTTATATATGTACATAAAAAGTGTCGAATTTCAAACTTAATTTGCTCAGGAAGATCTTTAGTCTTTGGGTGTTGTCTAGGTTTATATCGTGTTACCTCAAAATATTTTGCACGTAACTGTAAAATAAAATATTGAGAATATGTTTCAAAAACATGTTTTCAAAACATATTTCAAAAAAATATATGACAACATCTAAGTGCCCACTACGATGTAAAATCGAAATTGATGGGAAAATAATAAAGCAGAAAGCAAGGTTTAGATACCTGGGAATGGATATAACTAGTTACGGAGATGTTGAAGATGAAATACGACAAAAAAGCTTAAAAGCAAGTAATGCGGCGGGATCTCTTAATGACGCAATTTGGAAGAACAAACACCTAAGACAAGACACAAAAGCAAGAATCTATAAAGCAGCAATTAGACCTATATTGACATACACGGCGAAGACAAGCCCTGATACATCTAAAACGAGACGACTACTATAAACAACAGAGATGAAAATACTTCTACGAATATCAGGGAAAAGTCTGTTGGATAGGGAGAGAAACAAAAACATAAGAAGAGCATGCAATGTAGAAGACATAAATGGATGGGTTAAAAAACGGAAACAGGAGTGGAACGAACACATTAGTAGAATGGCAGAGGATAGGATATTACGAATAGCTCGAGATAAGTCACCAAATGGACGAAGAAGTATTGGCAGACCAAGAAAAAGATGGTGCGATAATTTAAACAATTTAGGAGGCTAATATTGAAGAAGAAACAGGCTTTAAAGCCTACATACAATAAGGAAGAAGAAGAAGAAGGTTCAAAAATCTAAGTCTTTTCATAACCTTGTTGACATGGAACTGTCTTTATGGAACTTGTAATGACGAACAAAAAAGATTACATTGACTTTGGAACTAACTTTAGAAAAAGAACATGTATTCTCCAAGGCCTGTGGAAAAGTGGTAACTTTTTCCAAATTATTAAAATTATTTTAAAAATAATATGTTGTAAAAGTGTATTCAATCAATGTTTATCAAAATTTGCATTGATTCTGAGGTTTTTGGTAGCTTAATATGAACATGAATTTTTCTGCGGTTCTAATAAAAAATTGCTATTTTTGAAACCCTTTTCAATAATACCAGTAGATATATTGTGTTATTAGAATTTTATTTTCGAATCGTATTCGCGGTGTGCAAGTACTTGAAAGGGATACGAGAAACGATCGTGCGCGAATAGCGGAGAAATATTGCAACTTTCTTCCATCCATCCAATGGCACTACAGCCCAAATCGAGCCTTGGACTCCTTCAACAAGCTTCTCCAATAATTTCGATTTACCGCTGTTCTTTCCCATGAACGCGTTCCCAGGAAGTTCCTGGCATCCTCATCGACTTCGTCTTCCCATCTCTTTTTAGGTCTTCCAACAGGTCTTTTCCCTGCATTCTTGCATTTAGCAATTTTCTGGGGATTCTATTCTCATGCATGCGTACCACGTGCCCTGCCCACTGTAATCTCTTCAGTTTAGTGTATTGTGCTAGAGTTGGTTCGCTATATTACTCGTATATTTCTCTATTATACCTGCAACTTCTTAAATAATTTATATTGTCAATGGAAATTGTCAAATTGACGTACATTTCATAACTACTGTCGTTGAAGAAGAAAAATTATATATTGCTCCACAATATTGATATGATATGCAATTATTATATAAAGGTAAATTTAATTAATTGTATTTTTCTTGCGGTACTGTATTTTAATAACTAATTTTATTTTTTTTTAATTTAAACACAGAACCACATCAACCGCGCAGGGTTATTAGTGGATATAACAATACAAAAATATTATATTAAATAGACTTATACAATTTGATGTCTTTTAAATATGTTAACACTGATAAAAAATTTTTGGATTGTTTTGAGGTCATCATCTGTGATTCTATGGGATCTTCTTTCTTCCTGCAATTGCGGACACTCAAGCAGGATATGTTTGACAGTCAGTGGATCGAAGCAGTTGGAGCAGATTGGTGGTGGTTCTTTTGTTATTTGTGTGTTAAGGCAGTATGGCCAATTTTTAGACGGTTAATAATAACATGGTTTCTTCTGTTGGAGGGATTATCCAGGAAAACGTCTATTTTTGGGTAGATTTCAGTTAATTTGCTACATATTTTTTCCCAATGATTTTGCCATGTATTAGTACAGTGGACTTTAACCAGGTTCTTCAGGTCGGTATACGGATATCAGTGGCGGCTCGTGGCCTTGGAGACAGGGTCGGCAAGGTTTTTTTTTGTCTCCTCATGTAGGTATACCATCAAACTAAAAGGCTTAAATCATCATAGGAGATTTTGTTGTTTTTTGCTTTTTTTTTATTTGATGTACTTGACATTCTCTCTTGTTTCATGGTGTTTCGTCAATATGTGTTGATTCTTTTGAGACAAGGCAAATCCCGTTTATTTGAGGCAGAAATTGGTGGTAATAAGAAAATTGATGAACAGTTTTTTGTAATGAATTGCAGTACTTACTACATAGAATTATACATACATATTTTGTAACTTATCCCACTTTATGAAAATATTTGGATCGGCATAATTTTTAAGTACCTAACTTGTAATAATAAATATCTTGGAAATTCTTTGGCGAAGGTAACTTTTAAATTTTGAATCGTCAAAGAGGTCAAAAATTTGCAAATCTTTAAATTTCGAAAAAGGAGTATCTATTTGCATATAATAGTAGGTATCCAAAATTTCAAGATATTCTTACTCGTTTTTCGAGATATGTATCATATCGTTGTCTTTTTTGGGATGGTTCGGAAATATCAAGCGAATCCAAAACGTCACTGCGTTTATATTGGAAACTACTATCATTACGAAAATCTCTGAAATTTTGCACCAGCTTTCGTATTCTATTTTTGAAATAAATAATGTCAGTTGACTGATTTTGAACAACAAGGAATATCTTGGGCAAACTCTGTCTTAAAAATATTTAAAAGAATATTAAAAGAGTAATTATTATTTAATAAAGTTCTCAAACCGATTGCTTCACGGATCGAGGTATCGCCACGTTCAAAATCGTCGCCTTCGATAATAAAATCAAAAATTTCCAAAAGCTGTTCACGAAAATCTGCTACAGATACTAAAACTACCAGAGATAATCTGCTTAGATAAAACTAACCGAGATTTAAAATTTCATCGCGTCTGACAAACTGTTCGCTTTTTTTCGAAACAAATTTGTTCTAAAGCAATAATCCGTTTAGGTGAGCTAAACTGGCAAGAAAAGACGATATTCTTTAATTTTTTACACTTATCATGTAAAACTAAATTCATTATATGCGCATAATAGTGAGTAAATAAAGTTTGTGATGCAATAGTTTTAACTTTTGTCTGGAGACCATTCAATTCACCACTAATCACAGCAACGCCGTCATAAGGTTGCCCCAGTTTGCTCTACCAATTTATTTTTGATATAAAAAAATTTGAATCTGTTCTTTAAAACACCAAAAATATATTCTGCCTTATTGATTTTACTCACGTCTCTAAAACCTAAAAACCTCTCATAAATATTACTACGTAACGCGTGTCGAACAACAATAATTGATAATTGTGAATGACATGATAATCAGAAGTTTCATCTACTTCCAGTGAAAAGCAAATGGTTTTCTAAATCTCAGATTCAACAACGTTATTCAAAATAAAACTATTTGATTATATGTATTAGTTCATTCTGTATTACGAATACACTTCGAATCAGAAAGTAAATACATAGGTACATATTTCTAAAACAATTTTATTAATTCTCTATAATTACTTTGATTTTTAACAAATGCTTCGATCCATCGTGTCCACTAAATGATAATTCCTGACAACTTAAAAAAATTACAATAGCAATTAAACGACGTAAAACGGCGTGATTATTTTTGACAATTTCTGCCGATGCATGCTTCCAAATGAAACACCAACCGGCAGACCTAATTATGCCGTACCTGCCGCTTAACCTGCCATGCCGTATCTCCTATTGCCCACGGAGAGAATGTAATGTTCGCTTGCTCATCGACTTGTTATTTCGTTGAGTTTTACGTGTAAATCATCAAGCTACGGAGTTGGGGACGGCAAGCCGAAAAGTCAGATGAATGGCTCGGATCATTCATTTTTTGAGAAGTCTGTTATGCGCAGGGATCACTTAACGCTCGGATTGATCAAATCCTTTTAAAAACCATGAATAAAATTTAGTCTGTATTATCTGATAGATTTTTTTTTATTTCACAGATACAAATATTAAAAAAATCTATATCTATAAATGTGTGGGTCGGCGCTGCCGACCCTGCCGACCCTGACGGGCCGCCACTGACGGATATGTTTTCAACTTTGCTGTATGATTTGCGCTCATTCGACTTTTGTTTGCCAATTCATCTGCTTTTTCATTTCCATATATACCTGCATGTGAAGGTACCCAGATAAAACCAGTTCCTTTCCTAATGCTCGAAGTGTTTCTAGTTCATTTTTTATTCTTTGTAAAATAGGGTTTTTGGTATACATTTGTTTCAGCCCTAATAATGCATTTAATGAGTCTGTTATGATAATGCATTTCATCGTTTTACTCTTCTTGAAAAAGATTAGGGCGTCCAAAATAGCTGTAGTCTCGCCTGTAAGAATACTGCAGTTTGTAGGTATTGATATGCTGTAAGAATTTTCATTAGAGTAGTAGGCATCAGCCTGACCATTTGGAGTTTTAGAGGCGTCGGTAAAGATTTGCAAATACTTAGGATAGTGGTCTAGAATTTCCATAAATAGATTTTTAATTATTGTGGGATTTGTAGTAGTCCAGAAAGCCACTGCGCATCCGCTAGGAAAAATATTCTGATTCGGATTTTTTGCACAATCTTACTCAAAAAGGACTCCTTTTAACAAATTTGCATGTTGCCAAGACCAAAAGGTGGTCAAAAATTTTTTAAACGTTTTTTTTTCCTAAATTTTTTTTTTTGCATGGAAAAAAGTTTTTTCAGATTTTTTGGATAATTCCAAACAGAAAAGGTCTTTAGTGACTTTTCTCTAAAAATGATAGTTTTTGACATATAAGCGATTAAAAATTGAAAAATTGCGAAATCGGCCATTTTTAACCCTCAAAAACTATGTGAAAAACTGAAAATTTGAATGTTGCCAAGGTAAGAAGATATCCTTGAAACATCGATTGATGAAATCACGAAGAGTTTTTTACAATACAATATTCAAAACTCCTTTGTTTTTTAATTGCTAATCAAGCGTGCGCGACACTATTTTCCACCGAGAGTATGGTGCAAATGAAAGGAATAAATCCGTTATTTCGTAAACCGGCGACTTTAAGGAAAAATCCCGAAACAGGTCGATTTTTATTTTTAAGTTATGGTATTGTGGCATATATGGTATATTAGTGACGTCATCCATCTGGACGTGATGACGTAATCGATGATTTTTTTAAATGAGAATAGGGGACGTGTGCTAGCTCATTTGAAAGGTTCTTCAATTCTCTATTCAGTAATATAAACATTTACATAATTATTTATACAGGGTGTCCAAAAATTTTTATTAAATTAAATTATTTGACAAAAAAAGAAGTAGAAGGACACCCTGTATAAATAATTATGTAAATGTTTACATTACTGAATAGAGCATTGAAGAACATTTCAAATGAGCTACCACACGACCCCTATTCTCGTTTAAAAAAATCATCGATTACGTCATCACGCACCGACGGATGACGTCACTAGTATACCATATATGCCACAATATCATAACTTAAAAATAAAAATCGACTTGTTTCGGGATTTTTCCTTAAAGTCGCCGGTTTACGAAATAACGAATTTATTCCTTTCATTTGCACCATACTGTCATGTCGGTGGAAAATAGTGTCGCGCACGCTTGATTAGCAATTAAAAAACAAAGGAGTTTTGAATATTGCATTGCAAAAAACTCTTCGGGATTTCATCAATCGATGTTTAAGAATATCTACCTACCTTGGTAACATTCAAATTTTCAATTTTTCACATAGTTTTTGAGGGTTAAAATTGGCCGATTTCGCAATTTTTCAATTTTTAATCGCTTATATGTCAAAAACTATCATTTTTAGAGAAAAGTCACTAAAGACCTTTTCTGTTGGGAATGATCCAAAAAACCTAAAAAAACTTTTTTCCATGGAAAAAAAATAATTTTAGGAAAAAACAAAAAAAACGTTTAAAAAATTTTTGACCACCGTTTGGTCCTGGCAACATGCAAATTTGTTAAAAGGAGTCCTTTTTGAGTAAGATTGTGCAAAAAACCCGAATCAGAATATTTTTTCTAGCGGATGCGCAGTGGCTTTCTGGACTATAGTTAATTTGGGATACTTTGTTAGTATTAAGTCAATAGTTAATGGGTGGTTTGTCCATGGGGGAAAGTTTGCATTTATATTTAGCGATGCATTGAGTTGACTCCTATCGAAATTTGTAAGCTTGATTCTGTCTATGAGGGGTGTAGAGTTTTTTGTTTTTTCGTTAGGAGGAAGACCAGGGTTGCATATGTGAGAGAAAACAGGATGCTGTTTCTGGGATGATATTTTTGCAATGTAGTTCAAGGATAGTTGCTGTCGTCTTATATGTAATGGTGGTTCTCCCGTTAGAGCTTGCATACTACTACCCGGACTGGTTTTAAATGCACCTAGTGCCAATCTCAAAGCTGTAGTTTGAATACTGTTTAGTTTTAAGGTGGTTTTGCATGCAGCATCATAACATATACAACCATAATCGATTTTACTTCTGATGAGAGATTTGTAAAGACATTTATACAGTGAGCACGTAAAGGTTGGAATAAATTCATTTTCTCGAGAATGGATGATTTTGGAAATAAATCCCGAAACAGGTCAATTTTTATTTTTAAATTAGGACTTTTTGGCATATATATCATACTAGTGACGTCACCCATCTGGGCGTGATGACGTCATCGATGATTTTTTTAAATGAGAATAGGGGTCGTGTGATAGCTCATTTGAAAGGTAATTCAATTCTCTATTCAGTAATATAAACATTAACATAATTATTTATACAGGGTGTCCAAAAAAAAATTTTTTTGGATTAAATTAATTGATATAAAAAGAAGAATGTATGTAATTTATTTAATTGAAAATGCATTTTACTGCTCTCAGAAAACTGAAAAAATGTATTTGAAAAATAATCATTGCTTTTCGCTTAAATTAAATGTTCAAACTGTCACGAGGTTGGTGGGTGGCGGCTTTAATATTGAATTTAAGCAAAAAACAATATTTATTTGCCAAATAAACATTTTTGTCCTGTTTTATGATAGCAGTAAAATGTATTTTGAATTAAATAAATTACACAAATTCTTCTTTTTATGTCAATAAATTTAATTAAAATTTTTTTTGGACACCCTATGTAAATAATTATTATTAATGTTTATATTACTGGATAGAGAATTGAATTACCTTTCAACTGAGCTATCAAACGACCCCTATTTTCATTTAAAAAAATCATCGATGACGTCATCACGCCCAGATGGGTGACGTCACTAGTATGATATATATGCCAATAAGTCGTAATTTAAAAATAAAAATTGACCTGTTTTGGGATTTTTTTCTAAAATCGTCCATTCTCGAGAAAATGAATTTATTCCAACCTTTACGTGCTCACTGTATAATATTTTATAATCAGCTCCCCAAATTTTATTGGATAATATTTTGAGGATATTTAATCTCTTTTGACAGGAAAGCTGTAGTTTATTTATATGCGAATTCCAATTTAAAGTTCTCTCGAAAGTTAGACCTAGAGAGTTTGTTTCTTTTGACTGCTCTAAAAGTGAATTATTTAATATTAGATTAGTTGTTAGATGTGTTTTATTTTTATTAAAAATAATGTATCGTGTTTTTTCACTGGAGACAGTAAATCCCGTTTTCATCGTCCAGTTTTGAAGCCGGTTTAAGAAACTTTGTATAATGTTTGTGGCTGTCATTACGTTATTTGATTTGGTGTAAACAACAATGTCATCTGCATAAATACTAGCTTTAATGGGTGCTTTAATTACATTCATAATACTATTGAAAGGGATTAAGAATAGAGTCGGACTAAGAATCGAACCTTGAGGGATTCCGTTGTCTAATCTCTTAGGTGAACTTGTAACACCATTTATTCTAACTTGAATTGAGCGATTTTTTAGGAAATTCTTTATAAATGTCAGCATGTGACCTTCAATTCCATTCTCTTTCAATGTTTGTAGAATACAGTGTCTCCATGCTCTATCCAAAGCTTGGGTTATATCGAAAAATATTGCTATTAGTTTTTGATTGTTTGCAAAAGCTTCATTGATTGAAGTCTAATGCAACGTGGTTGTCTGTTGTGGATCTACCACTTCGAAAACCGCTTTGGAAAGGAGTAAGGACATTGTTCTTTTCTAAGTACCAAACGAGGCGGAGGTTTGATATTTTTTCAAGGATCTTGCACATGCACATGCAACATGTAAGAGAGATAGGTCGGTAAGAGGTAGGGTTGTCTTTTGGTTTGTTAGGCTTAATAATAGGAATGATTATTGCTTGAGACCAGAGATCTGGGAATTCGTGCTTTACGAAAGAGGTATTAAATAAATCTAACAGAATTAATTTGGCTTCGAGGGGTAGGTTTTTTATAAAGACTGGTAGAATATCATCTGGTCCTGCAGATGTGTTTTTTAGATTTGATAGGGAAAATTCTAACTCTTGAAGAGTTATAGGGGCATTTAAGGGTCTGTCGGAGGAGTTATTTATAGGGATTGTAGAAGCTTCTATGTTTTTTTTTGTATGTTAGAGATTCGTAAGAAATAATTTTATCGCTAGAATTTTGTTGATAGACATCAGCTAAAACTTCTGCAATTGTATTTTTGCAGCTAATTAATTTATTATTGTGTATTAATGTGTTTATATGTCTAAAAGAATTTGAGACTTTTAGGTTGCGAATTTTTGTCCAAATAACTTCGGAGGGCGTTGAAGGATTGATGGAAGATAAGTATTCTCTCTTCTCTCCAGGTATCTCTTTTGCTTTTTTTTTATAAGATATTTTGCTCTTGCTGTGAGATTTTTGAAATTGACTAACTTTTCATTAGTTTTGTGTTTTTTAAATTTATTAAAAGCATGCTTACTAGAAGATAGAGCCAGTGGCGTAGCGTGAGTGTCGGCCGCCCGGGGCGGAAGACAATTTTGCCGCCCTCTTATTTAGGTATTTTAATTTATTGTGTACTATACATACATTACATACATTAATTATAGAGAACTTTTCGGCGAGAACAGTCATCATTATTTTGCATTATACAGGTTGGATTTTAAATAAAAAAGTTTATCTAAGTTTTACAATCACGTTTATTAATACAATTCTTTTACTTTAACCAATTAGATACATTGATATAACTTAGGTACCTATCACTTAAGATTAGGTACACCTTAACGATCGACAAAATTAAATAAAATCAATTTTTAATTAGAACTAGAACGATACTATGATGTTATATTTTTATCTTTATTGAAAAGTATTACGAGTATTTGTTAGAATTAAAAACAAAACTTCCGTCTTCAATTAAAAATTTATACGTCTACTTTTTTAAGAGCAAAGTCTTTTATTGCACCGTCAATGTCTATCGCATCACACACCTCTTGCTCAATAGACAAAATAGCCAAATTAGTTAGTCTTAGAGTACTCATGGTCGATCTTAAATAATTTTTAATCAATTTCAATTTTGAAAAACTCCTCTCACAGCTGTAATTCCTTATAGCAACTGTGAAAAATATTCGGAATATTATTAAAATATTGGGCAGAGTATCTTCCAGCTTGGATTTAACAATAAATTTAAATAATTCAAGTGAGTCTCTATTAATCAATTTCGTTGCCTGTAGTAGTAACGAAAGTCCGCAGTCAAAGTTTTTATAGCTTGAAACCCTGCTCGTCAATTTCTTCAGAGGTGTAGTCTACATTTCTACATTCAGTGTTGTTTGTATCTAATAATGTAGCCAGTGTTAGATAAACAAACTTATCCGTTAAATTATGTAGCTGTTGAAAATACTCACGAATTTCTACAATAACTCTATCTAACGAAGAAAACAGATTTCGTCTCAACTCATTTTCACAAGACAAGTTAGCACCTCTAGTTCCGTCATCAAAAATATGCTTTCTTGTTATACGCCTTCGAGGTTTTATGGAAATTCCAAGTTCTTCACACATATTTTTGCATATCCTACAGCGCCATTTGCCCATTCCTCTCTTTTCTCTGTCAAGATCGTCTGCAAAGCATTTACTTTCTGAGCGCACAATCTTATGTCAAGTTCCCTTGTTTGTAAATATTTTTGTGCATCATTCACTTCATGTAGCACCGGTTGCCATAGGCCCAAAAACCAAAGAAAGGAAAATGATTTCATCGAAACTAGTAAAGCAATCTGTTCTAGTGTTTAAACTTTCACCTGCCTCAAGTTTTTCCAAAGTGACGAGAATGTCTTTGTAATGATCCTATGTCACATTTACGGCATCGCCTCTTGCACTTCACCGCTTGTTTTGAATTCTTCTTTTGCCTGTAGCTGCTATCAGAACTGCCCAATGATGTGTCGATGAGAGAAAAAAAAGAATAGCAAGGTTTTAAATTGCCGAAAAAAGTTGTGCTGATTGTTAGTCATAATAAACGGGGAATTCCCACAAGTCAGTATAGACGTTGTTGCCAATCGCTACAAAATATCATTCAAGAATTCCCCGAATTCGTCACAAAATAAGTAATGAAAAATTCCGTGCTCCTTTTAATCGGTCCGAATTTGTAGTTGCGATAAAAATATAAAATAGTTCAAATATTTACAAAATATATTTATTATTTATTGTTAAATTTGGCCGCCCCCTAAAAAGTGCTGCCCCCACTACGCTACGCCACTGGATAGAGCTTGTGCTACTTCATTGTTCCACCAAGGTACTGGTGGTCTTTTGCAGAACTTCGTTTTACCTATATTTTTTAGAGCTGCTTCTGTAATTATGTGGTTTAAGGACGAAATATTAGAGTTTATGGTAGTTTTTAATTTTCTTTTGAATGTCAACTTGATAAGACGACCAATTTGCAGTCTTTAATTTCCAGGATTAATAGATTTGAAAATTAAGCGATTGAATTTCATTTGATGAGATACAGATAGGAAAGTGATCACTGTCATATAAAGATTTTAAAGTATTCCAGATGAGAAACGTTGATAAGGATTAACTGCATAGTGATAAATCTATGGCGGAAAATGAGCCGTTATAAGAGTTAAATCTTGTAGAGTTTCCTGTATTAAGTAATAGCAGATCAGAAGAGTTGATGAGATGTTTCATTAAATTACCGTATTTGTCTATTTTAGAGCTTCCCCATGCAGGATGATGACAGTTCATATCCCCTAAAATTATTTTTGGATGTGGAATTTGTTTAAGAAGGTTACTTAGTTCTTGTAGATCTAATTCACTAGGGTGTGGTAAATAAATGTTGCATATGTTAATATGTTTTAGGTATGTAAAACTAACTGCTACAGCTTCGAGATTAGTACGTAATGTGATTGGCTTAGCTTCTAGGTCTGTTCTTACAAAGATGGCTACTCCGCCACTTGCCTGTTGTGCTATTCTGTTTTTTGGAAAACATTGGTAGTTTCGAAGATTAATATTGGATTGCTTAAAATGAGTTTCTTGAAGACATAAGATCTTAGGGCATGTTTCATTTATTAGAAGTCTTAATTGTTCTAAATAGGTATAGAACCCATTAATATTCCACTGTAATATAAAGGGGTTAGACATTTTCGAGTTCTGCCTGAGAATGTGTTTCATCGGTCTCTTCTGTGGAAGAGAAATTATTGGGGCTTAGTTTCTTTCTTAATCGAGTTATATTATTTTTTAACTTTGAATTGTGGGTATAAGAGCGTGAACAAAATTAAGGATCTGAATGAGTTCGGCTGTTTCTTTCGAATAATCTTTTGAAGTTATTTCAGGATGTTTCGCGTTTAGTGTGTTTTCCAGAAAGTCACATATTTCGTCGTAGTTAAGGACAAATGGTGGTGATCTATTTGCAATTTTGTCTTTAATTGTCTCTAGAGAAAGCAGAAGTTCTTCGCGAGAATTTCTTTTTGACGTTTTTGTCTTTTTCTTTGATTTCCTTGCTACAGGAGAAGTGAAGATCTGTGAATCGGTCTGTGTGGTATTTTCGTTAATTTCTGGAGAAGATGAGATGAGCCTTTTTAGTTGTTTGGTGACGTTTGGAATAATTGGAGGTTGTGTTATTTCTAATGCAGTAGGATTACTGATACTGTTAGAAGTTAATGATGTTGGGATTTTTAAAGTGTTTGTTTCATTTGTATTACTTATAGATCTTGACATGTCGTCAGTTTCCATGGTAGGTTCTAATTGGTTATTAGAGACCTGTACTGTAGAAAATATGTTTTGGGAAGTTGCTGGGTGTTCGTTAGAGGTGGATACTAAGGCTTCGTCAGAATATTTGTGTTCTGTTTGGTTATAAGATATATTGGTTGTAGATTGTGTGTTTTGGGAGGTTTCTGGAAGAGCATTAGAAGTGGTTGGATTAGAATTGGTTGGGTCGGGATTGGTTGTATTAGAAGTGGTTGAATTAGAATTGGTTGGGTCAGTATTGGTTGTATTATAAGCGGTTGGATTAGAAGTGGTTATATTAGCATTTTCAGAGCATTCTGTTTCCTGGTGACCAATAGTCTTGCATTTTGAACAGTTGAATCCTTCTATAGAAAGGTATAATCTGTAAGTGGTATTATCATAAGAGATCATGAAAGAATCGGGAATGGACATATTTTCTAAAGGTGTGATAAACGTTTGCCTTCTAAAACTCAAGACATGGCTGTATTCGCTTTCAGGCGTTCCTACCCTAAGAAAAGTCATTTTAGAGACGGCATTTATACCTATTTTACGTAGTTCTTCTTCAATTAACGTGGTTGGAACAGTAGGACCAGCGTTTGATATTATCAGTCTTTGAGCTGGAGTGATAAGTCTTCTTATTTCTACTTGAGTTTCTTTTATACTGACCTATTTGTGGGAGTGCAGCAATGAATCAACCATATTTTTAGAAGAAAGATATAATATACATATTCTATTGTTGGCGATTTTGGAAGCGAAAGATAAGTTACGTGGACCAACTATTGAACCGACGGCTATGATGTACTCTTGAATTTTGGTTCCTTCAATACTAGAAAGAACTATGGCTTCGTCTTTTGTTGGTTGTTTAAACGTGTTAACAATACTGGAATATGAGATGTGAGATGAAGTGTGGGTAGTGTTCATGGTGTTATTCGAAGTCATGATTGATTAATTTCGGAGACGTTGCAAGGCCGGCCCTGTCGCCGGTTCAAAAACCGGTGTGGATCTTGGCCCAAAACTGGTAGTATTTATATTTCTTGGATATTTTATAGGTTATATTATTATTAATATAATTATAATATAATGTGGTTTTTGGTACTCACGTCAGGTTTGCAAGAAGAAGGCTCAGGATGCAGGGTATACTTCAAATAACTGAACCTTAGTATAAAATGGGGTACGGGCAAAATTGCCAGCTTAGTTCAAACTGAGCTGGTTGGTATCTCCATAGGCCCAAAAGTGATAACCCGTAAAGGTATACCACTAAAACCATAATAATCTTCACATACAGCAGACAAGCGATACTATCCCTGAACAGACCATGTGTCACATCAGGGGAAGTAATGGGGTATCATGAGTCACTAGCCCAAGCATAGGATGGTAACAACATCATCCTGAGGTGGGTTAAAGGACACAATGGAAATAAAGGCAACGGCAGTGGCGACCAGCTAGGTAGGAAGGCAGCAAGCCTACAACTCTTAGGGCCTGGTGATCCTTTTGGTTGGTCAACTACAAAAATCGCGGAAATTGGCAAATGTCACTTCCATATGCAAACCGTGAAACGGTAGAAAGAAGGGCCAGGATGAAGACTTGCCAAGGTAAGACTAAGGAACCTGGGCCAGTCAGTATTACAAAAGTACTAGGAAATGGTCAGGAAAAACCTAGACTGGACAGTTGGTTTTTTCACTGGCCATTGTCAACTAAGCAAACACCTCCACATACTGGGGCTAGTAGACACACATCTGTGCAGTAGGTGTGAACGAGACGACAAAACTGTCGAGCTTGTCCTATGTGAATATCCGGAGTTATCATTAATACGAGAGTATGCGTTCTGGTGGACCCCGGACTACATCTGCCGACATAGAAGAGATTTCCCCTAGTAATTTGTCCAACTTCCGGAAAATGGCAGGTTGGACAATGAGCTAAAGACGACAGCTCCCTGGAGGATGCATAATGGGTTAATTGTGGGCTTAGTGCTGTGGGACTTGACTCGTCCTCCCTACTCTACAGATACAGAGACCACCGTTACCTTTTCATTATCACGCTGTAAAACCCTTTCGACTGAAGTCACGCTACAGCTTCCTTCGTCACATAAAACAGTTGAGACCTTACAAAGTGAACCCTATGAAGTAAAGAGGGACCTCTGAAGCCTCTACCTAAGAAGACCTAAAACAAGCCAACGAAAGAACCCTGGATGTTGTAAAGCACTTAATACTCGCAATTTGACGAGAACTGAGCAGGACCCGGAAAGTAAGTAAGCTAGTACTTATACTGTAAAACCTGTTGTCACTTTTATACAAACATTTTCGGTACCGAAGTGTCTTCGTTTTGTGATAATTTACAAAACAGTAGTTTGCATTTTTTTCATTTATCCTTAACTGATTTACATAGTCGGTAAATGTTTTCGTTTCAGAAATAAAACAAAATGGCCGGGACAAAAGTTTTAATATTGTATTATACTGAAGGAAAATTAATGTTTTGGGTGAAATTAGAAAAAAAGGAGTGAAACCATTTAGGTAGTAGTAATGGCAAGGGGAAAGAGATTAGCTGAATTACAGATCGCGCGCGCGGGGGGAGCGATAAAAATGTAAGGGACTGTTTAATGTTACGAAAAAGAATCGAATGAGATTTCATCTAAATTTCTACTTTAGTTTATACCGAGTCCAAATTATCCTTAAAGAGACACAAGACAATAAGAAAATTCGAATTCTTTTGTTCGAAATTTTTTCTGTCGTATTAATTTTCAAATTTACTGAAATAACAATTTGCAGATTGTGTGTTCTAATACTTTTAAAAGGCGTAATATATTTAAACGATAGATTAAAGAAAAATGCAGCTTATCAAGGAGACATAGAGAACATTTTGTGTTACTCTATTGGCCACATTAAAAAAAATCTAAACTAAATATACGGAGACTGTATATGAAACAAATTGGAGGCAAAGTAGAAGATGCAGCTAGGATAAAAAGTTATAGATAATAACGTACATTAATAAAGGAAATGAAATGAAATAAAGGCGAGAACTAAAACTAAAGGAGGGAGAAATAATTAATACCAAAATATTTTAAAGAGACCTACAGTGGTTATTAACAGAATTATACAAAATAAACAGATGAAAGATGTTAGTAAAATGTTAGTTAAACGATGATTACTGAATAATCAGGAATTAAATAATCGATTAGTTTTAAAATGAGAGTAGGGGTCCTGTGATAGCTCATTTGAAAGGATATTTAATTCTCTATTCAGTAACATACACATTAACATAATTATTTATATTACGTATTTAAAAAAAGTAATTTGGATTAAATTAATTGAGACAGATAGAACTGCCGAATGCTAAAAGTAAGCTGGACCAGCAGGACTACGAATGAAGAAGTACTGGAAATAATGAACACAAGTCCTCATCTGGTCAATACAATCAAAATTAGAAAGACGTCCTATCTAGGACACATTTGAGCAGTTCTAAGTAATATTAGAAGGCAACATAAGGTAAAAGGGATATAGAAAGACAGAAAAAATCCTGGCTCCGAAACATCAGAGATTGGACCCACACAACAGGGAACGACTTAATAATTTATCAAGCCCAGAACAGAGATAGATTTGCCATATTGATCGCCAGTTTCTGGGACGCCTGGTGAGTATGTGGCCTAGACGATGGCAAGGAATTTTTAGTGTCTCTTTAGCTCTGGAAAAAATTGATGAAAAATGCGCATATATAGTCAAATATTTTTATTATTTTTTTAAAGGCAAAATTCGTAACATATACGCAACTTATATGTAGGTTATACATATAGGCAAATATCGTATTATTTACTATACAAAGTGAATTATCTTATCAGACTTCTCACTACATTTAGCATAATAGAAATTGCGAGTATTTATTCCCACCTAGCCCAAATTTATTCATCACATCTCAGCTTTATATCCATATCCCTTACTTTAGGCTTAATAGAGAATATTATAGGTCTAAATATTAATGGGAAATCCTTACCATGACTCAATTTAGTCATCTGTGCCATTTCCAGTAATTTTTTTTTTCCATAATCATCACTACGATGATGATTATTACAATTACAATCTGGTCGTACTTGACCAATGAGCAATTTTAATCTAACCTAAATTATTACTGTTCTTTAAAATTAAGAGCTTGCCCTATAGCGTCTCTTATCTAACCTAACAAGATAGTGCACTATTCTAGCATACACACTAACGCGCACAAGCACTATGCTCTGCTTTTCACTATCACCTATCACTTAAACTAGTTCATAAGGTTTTGTCCTCTTCAGTCTTCTAACTTGCCCAGTAGTATCGAGGAGCTGGATTGCCTCAATATTCTCGTGCATGTGAAGTCGTTGCTCGTGACTTCCTGCCATCTTCTTGATGATTATTTCCACAGTTTCCATTCCTAGGTCCTTATGGAGATCACTGTTTGTAACATACCAAGGAGCATCTACAATGTTTCTTAGTATTTTGTTCTGGAATCTTTGTATTACTGTTATATTACTTGGTCTAGTACACCCCCATAGTGGGCATCCATAAGTCTATACAGGTCTCAATATTTGTTTGTAAATTAGTAACTTATTATGCATCGACAGTGTGGAGTTTCTTCCAATTAGCCAATACATTTTTTTATCTTATATTTAGTTCTTCCCTTTTTTTCTTAACGTGCACCTTCCAGCGTAGTTTTGCATCTAATGTTATACCCAAATACTTAGCAGTATCTGCATATGGTACTTGGATATTGCTGATTATAACTGGTATATATTGTATTTTTTTTGTTGGTAAAATTAACATGGACAGATTTAGCTTCATTTAGCCTGATTCTCCATTTTTGTGTCCACTTATAGATTTGGTTAACTGCTTTTTGGACCTTGTTGGTCGCCTCTTCACTTGTCGTCCCTACTGCTTGAATAGCTGTATCATCAGCAAAGGTGGCAACTGTGTTGTTTTCCAGTACAGGTATATCACACGTGTATAGTAGGTATAGGACCGGACCCAATACACTGCCTTGTGGAACACCTGCTCTAATTTCTTTTAAGTCTGAAAAACAGTCTTCTTGCTTAATTCTAAAATGTCGTCCTTTTATGTATGACTGTAAAAGTTTTGAGTACTGTATAGGTAAAAAACATTTTAGTTTGTATGTTAAACCTTCATGCCAGACTTTATCAAAAGCCTGTGCAGCATCAAGAAATACAGTTGAACAGACTTTCTTTTCTTCTAGGGATCTTTCGATAATATTTGTGATTCTGTGCACCTGGTCAATTGTTGAATGCTTATTTCTAAATCCGAATTGATGTGTCGGTATCAAATTCCTTGCTTCAATAATTGGTTTTATTCGCTTAAGGAGCAGTTTCTCAAACAGCTTCGATATTACAGGAAGCAGAGATATCGGTCTGTATGACGAAACCTCATGTGCTGGTTTTCCTGGTTTAGGAATCATAATGACTTCCGCCATCTTCCATATCATTGGTACATATTTTAATCTGAATGCACCGTTAAAGAGGTTTGTTAATTTTACGATAGCTCTTCGGGGAAGATTTTTCAACAGCTCACCCGTAATTAGATCATAGCCCGGAGCTTTCTTCGGATTAATATTTTCCCTTATTTCTTCAAGTACTTCTTTTGGTGTAGTTAGCCGAATTTCTTCCTCTAATTGAACAGGTTCCTCCCATCTTTCTTCATCCCCTTGAGGTTCATTTGGTTTGAATGTATTTTCAAGATGTATGGCAAATAGCTCTGCTTTTTGTGCACTACTTCTTGCCCAGTTACCATTTTCTAGTTTAATAGGAGGAGAGTGCATAATAGGTCTTTTCAGTCTTTTAGTAGCTTTCCATAAGGAATAATCTGTACTACCGTCATCTGTTAGCTCCTGTAAGTAAGAATTAATCGAGTCATTCTTTAATTGTAGGATAGTTCTTTTGAGTTGTTGACTTGCACGATTTAGTTTAGTCTTATCTTGAGGAGACCTTGTTTGTTGCCAGATTCTTCTCAGTTTTCTTTTTTCAATTATCATGTTCCTTATTTCCTTTGGATAATTATTTCCTTTTACCCTAGGTTTCAGCGTAGGAGTGTTTTCCCATGCTGCTTGCTGGATATTGTTCACCAACAATTCTGCTTCTTTATCTAATTGCTCTGCGTTTTGTATTGGTACACTTAGATTTATTCTCTCTTCAAGGCTTAGCTTAAAACTATCCCAATCCGTCCATTTATTTGTTAATGTGGGGTTACTTTGTTTTTTAATAATCCTGTCACTCATGGTTAGTACTATAGGGGAATGATCAGAATTTAAGTCCCAACAGTCATCAATGTCTATGAAATTAGTTGAAATATTCTTAATAATAAAGAAGTCTATTAAATCAGGGGTCTTGTTTCTATCCGTAGGCCAGTAGGTTGGTCTACCAGTTGATAGTGCTTTACACCTCTGTTCTTTAATGGCTAACAAAAGCTCCTTTCCCTTAGTAGTAGTGATTCTAGAGCCCCAGTGTGTGTTCTTTGCATTGAAGTCACCTCCAATAATGAACCTTTCCCCTAAGCTTTTCAAGAATTCATTATACTGCTCTTTTTTAATGGAATGTTTAGGTGGGCAGTATATTGAACTTATATTTATTTTAAAAGTTTTAGTTTTTATGTGTACTGTAGTGGCTTGAATATGTTCAGTTTTATATTCCAACTCTTCATGATGACATATATTATCCTTTATGATGATTGCACTGCCTCCTTTGGCCGCATTGTCAGGGTGTATTGTATGATATACCTTATATCCTTTAAATTTGATGTAGGATTGATTTGTGAAATGCGTTTCAGAGACAAGAAACAAATCAATTTTTTCTATGTCAAGGATTGCTTGTAGTTCTTGTTGATGATTAAGCAACCCGTTGGCATTCCATGCGACAATTCTAAGATCATTAGCCATTTCTTACCTTTGGAATAGCACCTTGAGCTCTATATTCCAGGGAAGTGACCCTTTCATTTAATTTTTTCAACTCCTGTAATATCATTTGTAGGGTTTGTTCTGTTTCTTTTTCAATCTCTGTTGTTTTTTGGTATTTATCATTCTGATAATTTTCATTGTGACCTTTTGTTACCACACTATATGTCTTATTACTAGTAACTTTCTGTGCTTGTTTTCTTTCACCAACATTTGACTTGGTTTCAGTTGACCTTCTGTCTGGAGGGTGTGGCAAATTCGTCTTTTTCAGACCTCTGTTTTTTATTTTCTGCATTTCCTTTGCGACGATACATCCTCGGTAGTTGGCAGGATGGTTTTCGCCAGAATGGACACATTTTGGTTTAACATTTTCAGGTTTGTCGCAATCTTTAGTAAGATGTTTCTTTGTGCATTTAACACACCTTGGCCCTCTAGCACAGAACTTCCATGTGTGACCATATGCTTGACATCGTTTGCATTGCGGTATTAGTTTGGAATTTTTAAAAGGCTGAATTTCAACTTTTGTTCCTAGGATGTCCGTTATCCCATATATTTTGTTGATATCTTCGTCTGGTTTGAAGGTTAACATAAACATGTCTAATGGCTGTTTGGTTTGCTACTTTAGCTTTTTAACTGCGTCTATGGCTTTATAGCCTCTTTTTTGCAGATCTTCAACAATTTTTTGGGACGAGCAAGTGTGATGTAATCTCTTTACTATAAATTTTATTGGTCTTTCTTGTTTGTTTTCGTATGAGTGATATTGGATATTTTCCTCTCTTAAAGCTTTTATTAATTTTCTGTACTCTTCACCGTCTTGTACATTAACTTTTATCACTTCACTATTCACCAGTTTAGTAGTAAAGTTTGTTATCTTCGATTTAAGGAAGTTATATAGGACTTCATATTCTTTGAAGCCTTCCACTACCACAGGTGGAGGCATTTTGGCTTTCCTAACTGCAGTTTCTTTGGAGCTATGTTTTTGTGGTGAGATGTATGGTGAAGTATCCATCTTACGTTTCTTACTGGCTCTTGATTGAACCCTAATCCACTCTGTCTCCTTAGCGAGCTCTTCTTCATCTGTTAAATATTCTATTTCAATTTCTTTTTCAGTTAAATTAACTTTTGTTGCCAACTCTGTATATTGAGATTTTAACTGTGCTAGTTCTCTTTCAAGTATGCTTACTGTATCACACAATTTGATTTTGTGGCTCTCGGCAGCTTTCCAAGCATTAAATAGAGTCTGTTCGTTTTGCGACCTTTTATAATTTTCTTCAAAAAGCGCCTGGTTCATTTGCATAATCATATTTTGGTTGGCTTCTTCCATTGGTTCCTGTGTGTCAAGCACAGGCTGCTGGTTGTAAGCCATATTTACAGTAATTCATATAAATAAACAATTTGACTAATTTAATAATTATTGTTTGAAGGACTGGCCTATTTTATTTTTATTTATAACACATGCGATAAAAACGATAAAAACATACATAGCGATAGCAGGCCTGTCCAGTCCCACTCTGCGGAGACAAGACCTGCTCTCAACTTTTGTTGTTATTGTTTTTCTATTGTATACTAATTGCAGATACTAATAAATTATATTCAAATAAAAGAACGGCTTACCGCTTTTATACTGATTTCGTTTCACTACAGAACAGAGTCACATTCACGTGCTTCTCTTCCGACAGTCAATCGAATACTATTCCGACAGTCAATCGAATACTATATTTCCAATAATAAGTTTATAATATAGAAATCTAATACATTATAATTTGAGTAAAAATGTACAAAAAAGCCCTTTGGATAAATTGTTTACTATTGAAAGCAGAAATTTGTGTATCCAAAGTCGTGTCAATTCCAGAACCACACCAGGTACAAAGCACATTAAAGTAATTGCTAGTTCCTGTAATGTATTAGTCATGTATCGCCCTTCTCTTATACTCACAGATCCTTCTCTACTAAAGAGCATATATCGACGAATCTCAAATGACTTTCTTTGAGAATTAACACTTATTATTCTTACGAAGTTAAAACCAAGCGAACCGCAAGGTTAACAAACCTTAATATTTTAGCTTCTATATAAAAGGAAAAACGGATTTTTTTATATTTTTTCAACTCGTTTAAGGTTAAGTTTATGTTAATTCAATTCGCTATTTTTATTGGGTCTTAATCCCAACTAATTTTACTTTAAAATAAGTTTGTTTTGACATTTCCATTTCGAATTTGGAAATCGTTCTCAAAATACGAATTTTTATTTTGACAATGAGAGGCAATTCTGATCAGATCAACCCTGTGAAAGAGGGCACACCCTAGCTGGCTTGATTATCAGGAAAATCCTGATCCTAAATGATATTTATTCTACAGTAATGCAGCTAAACGATGTCAAATCAGTGGGTCCCGATAATATACAAGCAGAAATACTTAAACTAATGGACAACGAATCAATAAAAATAATCTAATATATACTCTGGAGAAACACCAACAGAATGACTGGTCATTCTGTTGGTATTTCTCCAGCAGCAACGAAAGTCGAGTTTATTGCATTTGCAAAATAACCAGCAGCCAAAAAATACGAAAAATACTGTACGATAATTCTCACTAGTCATCTCCTGAACTTGTCCCTAAAGATAATCCATAAGAGAATTTACAAGCTGTGTGCAAGTGAAATTTCTCCCAACCAGTTGGGGTTCATAAATGCTCTTGATACGAGAGAGGCTTTGTTGATTTGATGTAATCTCGTGGTCCAGATACTTGTAGGTATATGTGCAACTGTACTGCATTCTGTAATTGCTCTTAACATGGAACTATGCTGGACCGAGTTAAATGCTTTCTCAAAGTCTTTATATCAATGGCTTGATTTATTATATAACTTTCTACCTTAAGTACCAGTCCATTGGTTATTATTCTCGTAAAGAGCTTATATAAACGAGATGATAAGCTGATAGGTCTGTAGTTTCCAATTTCCGTTACATCCCCTTTTTTAAGCAATAATCAAAATGGCACTATTCCATTTTTCTGGTGTAATCTCTTCTTCTAAAGAGTTTGCAGTTGGAGTAGCCAACCTCCATTGAGGAAACAACACTTTAAAAAGAAGAAGAATCTTTTCTTTATGACGCATTAGCCTCATAGTTTTATCATTTCATTTACAATGCCATTTTCTCCAGGTGATGTGTTGTTCTTCATACATTTTATTTTAATTTCCTCTTCGGTGATATCTGGAAGTTCCTCTGATCCTTGATTTTGTATTGCGAGATTTCTACCTTAGGCCAGTACCAAGACCAAGGAAGAGTTGGATACACGAAGTGAGAATCGACGCTAAAAAGATATTGAGGTTGGATAACTGGACCGAGATACTTGGAGACGTCTTTGTAATGTGAGCGTCTTCGACTGTAGAATATTCTATAGTACCTACTCTTCGATGATTTTCAGGATTTCTTGTTGTTCATACATATATGACATGAACCTGTTTATTTTTAACTTAAAAAATATTCCTCGTTCCTGTTTTCAACTTTCGTTTTAGAACTTTTAGGCATTTGCTTTGTTCTATGTCATCTACGGTAATAATACACTCGGGTGCAAAAAAAAATCGATCCACCGAAAATTTGGTCATTTTTGATGTCTCGAATTTCCTAAACCTTTTGTCCGACTTAAGTGATTTTTTTACCATGGTATAGCCATATTTATTAACAATATCGCTGTAATAATATTGTTGCTAAACAAGTAAACTGTCATTGTATACCGGGTGTACGAATCAAACTGTGTTTTTTGCTCAAAGTTCACATCAACCTGTGGACTATTCTAGCGTCTATAAAATACTGAAATTAAAAACCAACTATAGCCTCAGGTTTTCTTAACATTCTGTTTTTAGATTCATTCGCTTATGTTGGATAATAAAAAAGTTACGTACTTTAACATCGTCATCAGTACAGGGTGTTTCGAAATAACTGCGGCAAACTTTAAGGGGTAATTTTAAATATGAAAATAATGACAGTTTGTTTTATAATTATATGTCCGCAAACGCTTCGTTTCCGAGATACGGCATGTTCAATTTTTTTTTTACAAACTGCCGATTTATTTATTGCTTTAAAACCAGTTGAGATATGCAAATCAAATTTGGTGGGTTTTAAGACGTAGTTATTGCACATTTTTTGACATACAACAAAGAATTTAATATTCACCATTAGCGCGCAAACGAGTATTATGACCGATCATATCACACGTCTGCACGCCAATGGTAAATATAAAGTTCTTAATTGTATGCCAAAAAATGTGCAATAACTACGTCTTAAAAAATACCAAATTTGATTTGCATATCTTAACCGGTTTTAAAGCAATAAATAAATCGTCAGTTTGTTAAAAAATTGAACCTTCCGTATCTCGAAAACGAAGCGTTTGCGGACATATGATTATAAAGCAAACTTTCATTATTTTCTCATGTAAAATTACGCCTTAAAGTTTGCCGCACTTATTTAGAAACACCCTGTACTGATGAAGAACATGGCTAGTTGTTAAAGTACCTAACTTTTTTATTATCCAACATAAGCGAATGAATCTAAAAACATAATGTTAAGAAAACCTGAGGCTATAGTTGGTTTTTAATTTCAGTATTTTATATACGCTAGAATAGTCCACAGGGTGATGCGAACTTTGAGAAAAAAACACAGTTTGATTCGTACACCCTGTATACAATGACAGTTTACCTGTCTAGCAAGCAATATTATTAAAGCGACATTGTTAATAAATATGGCTATAGCATGGTAAAAATATCACTTAAATCGGACAACAGGTTTAGGAAATTCGAGACATCAAAAATGACCAAATTTTCAGTGGATAGATTTTTTGCACCCGAGTGTAGTTGTTTCTTCAGTGTCAAAGTTCCTTACGTTTTTCCAAGCTGCTTTTAAAATGGTTTCGTTTAAATTTCTTAGCTCGACAATGTTGGCTATGTGCTTATCTTTCATTTCTTCTTTTTTGGTAAAACATTAACAGACAAAATCTTTCAAAATAATGGCTACTTTTATTGGAAAGAAGAAAAATAAAGACAAAGAAATACTATAAAAACACTATAAATATATTAAATATATCAAAAATTTTAATAGGTATATCTTTATCTTTCTCTTGTTATATACGAGTGATTTGAAGGAATTCAAAAAGCTGGCAAGAAACAAAAGAAACAAAGGATGTATCCGAACTATCTGTTAGCAATTTAGTCCAACGATGTACCTGATAGATTTAACGGCTATTACAATAGCCCGCTACCATTTTCGGTCTGGTAAACATACCAGACCGAACAAAGTAATTTGAAACAGGAAAGAAAATTAAGGAATAATAGACCTTTTTGGGTTTAGTATATCGGCGTTTCACAGCATGGCCATTACAGAAAAGGATTGTTTTGAATTGAGAAAGGATTTTCTACAATCAGATACTAATGAAATCCTCGATCTTAAGATTCCTTTAAATGTTTTGCTTCGTTTATCTAAAAGAATATTTTTTAATGGTAAGTTTTTTAAACTATTCTAAACGTATGAAATCATTTTCATAAAATATAATAAATTAATAGTCGCAATGTGAACAAATTTTGATCTGGAGAATTTTTTTACTTACTGACCGATTTTGATATTTTTTTCACAAGTAAAAGAAAAATCATTCCAAAGTAATTCATATAAATCAAAAATGAATAATCATTTTCAACCTCGTTGCAACACGAAACTACAGCCGCATTATTATTCCAGTTCAATCAGAGAGTGCAGCAAGCACCTCTACCGGTTTCGAAACTTATTACTCTCTCATCAGCATCCGTTATGGCTTGCAAATTGTAGAAGCCTCGGAGGTGTTACCAGAGAAGGTTCCCATTGTTTTCAATCTGGTAGGATGTAAAGTAACATTTTTTGATGTTGTTTTATGTGCTATTAGATTGAAAACTTAATCTTTTGCTACAGGTTCCCGCTAGGGCATCCCTGCCATTTCGTTCGTTGCAATCCGTGGCTGCACGCCGGGGTTTGTCCTGGTTGGATCAGAGAGCAGCATATTGTATGTGCCTCCTGATGAGAGACTAATAAGTTTCGAAACCGGTAGAGGTGCTTGAGGCACTCTTTGATTGAACTGGAATAATGATGCGGCTGTAGTTTCGTGTTGCAACGAAATTGAAAATGGTTATTCATTTTTGATTTACATGTTTACTCTGATTGGAGTACGAAGGGAACCATTCTCGTTGGAACTTTACCATGCTGAGCAGATGGGACGTGAATTATAAATTGTAAAATTTCCTCATCTTCCTTAGTCTCAGCATCCATTATGGCTTGCAAATTGTAGAAGCCTCGGAGGTGTTACCAGAGAAGGTTCGCATTGTTTAAAATCTGGTAGGATGTGAAGTAACATTTTTTGATGTTGCTTTATGTGCTATTAGATTGAAAACTTAGTATTTAGTCTTTTAATTCATATAACTTACGTTTCCGAAAAAAGCCAAATTTATAAAGTTTTATACTTAGAAAATTCTTACTCTCAAGCAACAAAAAAATATCTGAAGACGTTACAATCATAAACAACGTAACAATCGGAAGTGACCACTGTATCGTCAGGACGAAAACAAATATTAATGCGAAAGAAGAGAGAAAAACTATCCTTAAAAATACAATGGGAATACATGTGTCTTCAAAGTATAAACAAATAGAGAATAATTCCGAAAGGTCTTAGCCAGAAGTTCTAATCAGATGCTTGCAGTTACTTGCAGCCTTTTGCATCCAAAGTTTAATTTCTTCCAGTTTTGTCGATCTTGGGCTTTCTGCAACCAATTCCCAGCAATCCTTTTGACGTCGTGTGTCCATCGTGTAGGTGGTCTACATCTACTTCTTCTGCCTTCTCTTGGTCTCCACACTGTTATTTTTTGGGTCCACCTCCCGTCCTTCATTCTGGCTACATGTCCCGCCCAATTCCACTTCAGCCATGCTACTCACTCTATGACATCTGGAACGCCTGTCCTTCTTCTGATTTCTTCGTTTCTGACCATGTCTCTGAGAGTCAGTCCAAGTAATGACCGTTCCATTCTTCTTTGGGCCACTCTAAGTTTCGTTGCTGTGGCCTGGGTTAACGATAATGTTTCGGCTCCGTAAGTCATGACTGGAAGCACACATTGGTTGAACGTCTTCCTTTTCAAATAATTTGGCAAGTTGCTCTTGAAGATGTCTGATAGAGCTCCATATGCGGCCGTTTGGCAGTTTGATTGTCCCTGGCAATTTGGATTTCATGCCCTAAGTATTTATATTTATGGACCAATGATATTTCGTTGACGTCGACGTTTGGATTTTCGCTTGGTACACTTCGCGTCATATAAAACTGGTACACTTTTTTTCCCCAATGTAAACCTGTGTTCAGACTGACAATTATTGTTCGTGAATCACTTCGTTGTTGCCATCACAGATAACGGTATTGCACTAAATCTAAATACAAAAAAATAACGTTTAAAATGTATATTTCGAATTGTAATACATATATTTAAATTCCATACTTGTTCACTGTAAAAGTTATTCATTATATATTAATTTCAAATTAAATTTTTAATTTTTCCAGTGTGTTTTATTTATTCTACACAACTTAATGCAGTTTTGTCCTACAATTTACGAGAAACCAATCACACCTCTGGATTTGACATTAAACATAATAATTTAAAGTCATGTCAAGATTTATATCTATCATTATTTCTGAATTGAAATATTTTCATAAATTATAATAAAACACGAATCAATGTATGGATACTTAATTGAGATGACGGAAAATTACCATTGTATTAGTTTTTAGTATATTAAAGAATGCGGTCTGTCGCTCAGCCCCATTTTTACCTAGTTTGATATAATATTTTCGTTAAACTGGCAACGTTGCCCTAGAAATTAGAATGACACTTGTGACAAGATCAACTTACACAACTTGAAAAACACGATTTTCGGTTATAAGAGTTGTACCAGTTTTTTTTGACGCGAAGTGTACCAGGTTTGTCATGTATTGTGTCTTTCCAAAATTTATGTTTAAACCAACGCTACAGGCGGCATCTAACTCAGTAAGCATAGTTCTAATCTCTTTTAAGTTGTCTGTTATAAGAACTATGTCGTCTGCGAATCGTAGGTGGGAGAGCCTTTCACCGTCGACATTTATTCCTTTGGCGTTTGTTTGTTTATTACTTTGGCCAAAGGAATATTCCTTTGGGCAAAGGAATAAAAAAACAAAGGAAAGGAACTGCTATATCGATAACAAAAACAAAAAGGGTATTTAACCTTTTTGAAAGAAAAACTAAGCAGTACGGTCCGACAATTAACGAACACAAAACAAAATTTATGGAAATGGGAAGAATTTATCTACACTCAATGAAGAATAGGTTGAAACTTTAAAAAATTAGAATAGATATAAGGATGGAAAAGAATATTGTTTCGAGAAGGTAAAAGAATTTGATTACCTAAGGGTCACTGTAACAGAAAAAGATGATGAAGTTCCAGAAATTGAAAAAAGAATTGTGAAGGAAATACGAGCAGTTGGAGCATTGAGCAGACTTTCAAAAAGTAGTCTTATCTCAAGAGCAGCAAAATTGCAGTTATATACGGGGATCGGCACATGTCAGGCAACGTTCTCTAAAAAAGTCTGGCATAAGTCTGGCAAAACTGTCGAAAAATATTAAAACGAAGCATTTTCGTGCTTCCAGACAGTTGTGTCGGTGTCATGATAGTACATGGGCGTCGAGCTAAGTGGCATTTGCGCGGGAGTACCTTAATGTTCATTTTGGAGAATGGATAGGTAGACGAGGAATCGTTGAGTGGCCCACGCGATCATGTGACCTGACATCCTGTGATTTCTTTCTGTGGGGCCTTCTCAAAAACCGCGTTTTTGCAAGAGGACCACGCACCCTTCCCGACCTCCGAACTGCAGTTGAAGAAGAATTTGAAAATCTCTGCGGACAGCTTGACGTACTTCGCCGAACGTGCCTCTTCTTGCGAAACGTTGCAATAAATACATTAATCAAAATGGCCATCGATTTTAACACTCACAGTAACCTTTTTCGAATCTCTTTTGTAATTTCTTTGAAAAAATTCATTTTGACGCTACATTTTTTTCTCTTTGACCTCTGTAGTACGGTGATACAACCTACACTAATGTATAGTAGTGAGCGTTGGGTTCTGAATTAGAGAGAAGAAAATGCATTGGAACGATGGGAACGGAGCGTGCTGAGGAAGATTTTCGGTGGTGTGAAAGTGGGAATGGGGAATGGAGAAGACGGACGAATGCGAAAGTTCGAGAACCATTTGAGAAGCCAGTAATCAGCCATATGGATAAAACTAGAAGGCTTCGCTGGCTGGGACATGTGGAAAGGATGTCCAGGGACCAATAGGCGAAGAGTGTATTACAACGTGGAATGAAGGAAACACTTCTGTTGTATATAGGTATAGGTATGAATTTATTAAAATTCTTAAAATTTATCCACATAGAAGTGGAAAATGTACAAAACGTTTTCGGTCAAACTGACCATGATCAGTGTAAACGTCCAGTGTACAAGTAGTTGGAACTAGCCACTTCAATAGGTGTAAAAACCTCTAAATTAAATTATTGTTACATTAGATATTCAAAAGCAGTCGACATTAAGTCGATGTCTTAAGCTTTTTAAGTTAACATGTGGATGTACTTCATCCTGGCTCGAAAATTGCACAAGGCAATGCTCAGGTGGGAGGTTAACGACCAACTGAGTAGTTGTTGGACGTAGTTTGAAGTGGCTAGTTTCAATTACTTGTACACTGGACGTTTATACTGATGATGGTCAGTTTAACCGAAAACGTTTTGTACATTTTCCACTTCCATGTGAATAAATTTTAAAAATTTTATAAATTTATATACCTATATAAAGTTAAAATTGTAAAAATGCCACAAGAAAATAGCTTCAGAACAACATTTATATACCTATATACAACAGAAGTGTTTACTTCATTCCACGTTGTTTTATTGAAGGTATACAGCCAACTACAGGGTTTACCCTTTTTAAAGTTTGAAGAGTTGTATTGTTAATAGATGAGGAAAGAAGAAGGAGGGGTCGCCCGAGGGAAAACTTGCTGGAAGCAGCCAAAGTGGATATACAAAGAGTAGGCGTTGTAAATTGGAAGACAGCTGCCCTTGATAAAGTAAAGTGGAGAAAGACAATTGAAAAATTTCAAGGAATGGACCCATGGGGCCTTCATTGCTCTTATAGGTACAGGGTGAGTCATGAGCAACTGTACATACTCCTACCTCGTATAGAGGCTCCTATGGGGAATAACAAATGACCATTAAAAAGTGTATGCTCCCATTGTTTAATAATATACAGGGCGAGTTTCGCATTTTGACAGAAATTTGTATTCGTCATAATTTTTTAACGGTCAGATCGATGTGTCCCTTATTTTGGTCAATCGTTACACTATTACCACCTAATCGACTGATTTATTCAAACTAGGAAAAAATCAGGTCCGGCTTTAAAAAATTAGTTCTTTTGGGTCTTAGAAAAAATTTCACCCTGTTTAATCTTTTTGAAAACTCTAATATGAATTTTACAAATTAGACAAATAGGCAATTAAAATGGCATATTTATTTTTTCCCCACACGATTACCTGATTTTTTATTAAAAAATCAAATTTGTCAAAATCGGAATTTTATCCTAAAAATGAAAAAAAAAATGAAATCACGGTTTAGCTGGCTACAACTCTGTTCCATGTTAATATTTTTTTTTTCTGAACTTTTTACAGCACATATCTCTTACCATTGTGAAGACTATGAAAATTGTTGTAGACTTTCAGTCTTCTTCTCTTAAAAGTTATGAATTTTTAAAAATAAAAGGTCAGATTCGTGAATTGCAAAATTAAATCGCAAAAATTAAGTGAAAAAATTTAAAATGTATCTATTTGATCACGTCTGTGTTAAACTATAGAGTCCAAAGAGAAGTGTTATGGGGAGTTCTAGATCTAGACGTGTTATAGAAAAAAAAATGGTGAAACTTTTAATTTTAAGGAAAACGTTGTTTAACTTTTGTATTTTTATGGTAAAATTGCGATTTCGACAAATTTGATTGTTTAATAAAAAATTAAGTAATCGGGTGGGGAAAAAATAAATATGCCATTTTAATTGCCTATTTGTCTAATTTCTAAAATTCGTATTAGAGTTTTTAAAAAGCGTATACAGGGTGAAATTTTTTCTAAGACAAAAACGAATTATTTTTTTAAATCCGGGCCTGGTTTTTTTCTAGTTTGAATAAATCAGTTGATTGGGTGGTAACACAAATTAAATATTTGTTTACAAAAATTAATTTTTGTAATAAAAGTTAATTTTTTTTAAATCTATGGTTCATTTTACCAAACTTTTAATTCATAGTCAAATTTGATTTTTTTATAAAAAATTAAGTAATCGTGTGGGAAAAAAATAAATATGTCATTTTAATTGCCTATTTGTCTAATTTGTAAAATGCATATTAGAGTTTTCAAAAAGTGTATACAGGGTGAAATTTTTTCTAAGACCCAAACGAACTAATTTTTTAAATCCGGACCTGATTTTTTCTAGTTTGAATAAATCAGTTGATTAGGTGGTAATAGTGTAACGATTGACCAAAATAAGAGACACATCGATCTGACCGTTCAAAAATTATGACGAATACAGATTTGTGTCAAAATGCGAAATTCGCCCTGTATATTATTAAACAATGGGAGCAGACACTTTTTAATAGTCATTTGTTATTCCCCATAGGGGCCTCTATACGAGGTAGGAGTATGTACAGTTCCTCATGACTCACCCTGTATATAGTACCTAACTAGCACCCAATCTGTTTTTTAAAAGTTGGAAGGACATCCTGGTATACCTCATTAAGCTTATCTGTCTATAGAGATAACTATGTGCCTTATTCTCATTGGATATTGCAATGAACATTGAGCCATTCAGTAGGTATACTCCTGCTGCATATCTTTTATAAGATGTTGATCAAATTATTAGAGCCACCTCAGAAAATTTTACTTTTTGTTTAATGGTATGTAAGTTTTTTTATACGGTCCACAGTTGCCTTTGAAACTTTAGAAATGGATGCTATGAACTGTTGTAGTGATTAGTGTTGAAAAATAAAGTTTTTATTTCTGCTATTTTCCTTGGTGAGATGTCTTTAGCTTTTCCCATGATGTTCTGGTACCATTAGTGTAACGAACGTGCAATGTTTAATAAATTCACAAAAAATAGTATAGGATTGTCAGAATATCACTAGAGAGCAAAGGAAACTCACAAAGTTTATTATAACTCTAAAACACCAAGAATACAAAATAATATGCACACGAGTTGCAAGCTAGCCTGGACAGCACTAAGAGACAATGCTGAGTCACGCATTGCCACGCCCACGTGTTGCCACGCCCACGTGTTGCCACTATTGCCAGTCTATTTACTGCACTTTCATAAAGTCTAACAAGATAGTCGAATGGAAACAAACGCATTATATATTATACAACTCAATTATATACCCTTTTTGTAAAACATTGAATCTTATTAGGTGGCTCTAATAATTTGATCACCCACTGTACAACCACAATCCTACTATGCAAGTTAGACCCTGATAGGGTCTTATTAGGGATTATTTAGATAATCCTCTTTATATTTGTACTAACAGTTAAAAATTAACCAGCTACATAACCTTTAGTAGCTTTTTATCGAAAAACTAGAGTGGACTGTAAATATTTGAAATAACTAATGGCCGTAAAACATGCAGAAGCGGAAGTAACATATCGATTTTTACTTATGCGATGATATTTTATGTGAATTATTTGGTTTTTTTTATTAACAGCAATCGACACGTTTTGAACAAGAGGTAAAATTGGTAACCACAGATTTTTCCATTCCATGTTATAACTTGCTGTTATAACAATACGTTTGGTTTTAGGATTTGTACTATTTTGATTTTTTGTGCATTTTGAGTTTTGATTGAATAGAACAGGTATAAATAAAATATGCACTTCCTGTTTTATGTCCAACAATGTGTTTCTATGTTTGAAACGTGAACTCATGGCGGATTTGTATTGCAAATATCTATGTTACGAAGAGAATGCTATTATATTTCATGTTTATTTTTAACTCTCTTAACAATAGAACTAACAGACCAGTCTGTATAGATACGGTTACATCGAAATTTTTTAGTTCGAAATTTTTTAGTTGCATATCAACAGCATGCTGGTTTGAAATGCTAGATCTCGCTTGTCTTACCATTTGCATAGTAACAGTGCCATTTTGCTACCAAATAGTAATACACTCTCATTTTAACAATATACGATTAATTACATTTTTCTATTTCACAACCACGTCTATTCACCCTGTTAATGCAACAATTTCTATTTGGGAGAAACTGCAAAAGCACTAAGCACTAAGTTAAACGAACATGAAACATACATCAAAAACAGGGATTTCGACAAATTACAGATTATACTAAGATGCCTGGAACAATGAATACAGATTACTTTATAATGGAAATATGTATCAATAATCATGCAGAAAACAGACATGAAAAAGAAAAAAGTCAAAGTCAATCATCCCACTAAATGAAGAAAGTTGGTAGCAAACTTATCAGCAGAATGCAGCAGGCTTTGGTTCCCAATAGTTAAAGAAGAAGTGAACAAGAAGAATATACCAACAATAGTGGAGGAAGGCACGGCTTCAGTCATATACAATACATATGCAACACAAAATACACAAACACAATACGAACACTCTCACAAACAGAACCGTATAAAGCACATAGAAATATTGAAAAAACGCAGAATAATCAGAATTTGATGTACCATGGGGAATAAAACATCTACCATCAGCTTTTTTCATCCAAAGCATGCCTATTGCTTACAACACCATAATATTTGACTATAATATTTACCTATATTTCTTATTTACTAGAAACATCCTGTACATACAGTTGTATAACGAATCATATAATTTATTGCCAATCTATTCAAAACATGCCTCAATATTATACATTATATGACCCGCAAGCATATAAACAAATGAATGAGGAAATTATTTGTGTGTAACATTTTGCATTGTCGTCAGTTTATTGTTTAAATACTACGATAGTCCATCTCCATTGCCATTGTTATTATTTCAATTGACCACTACTGGTAGCAATGCAGATGAACATTATTAATTACATCTTCAAGTCCAGAACAACGATAATTTGAATAAAAAATTTGTTAAAAGGTATAATCACACAAGGACACACAGATATTTTAGAGATTTAAATATACGAAAGATTTTCAACCACCGGGTGTTTTACTGGGAAAGAATTTTAAGAAATGCTCCTTTTTAAAAAACAAGAAGAAATAATTTTGAATGGTGAAGTCATTAATAATTTGTGACATGCAGACGACACAGTACTTCTAGCTTCTATTCCAAAATATCTGCAAACAATACTTGACCGTGTCGTTGAGAGCAGTAAGGAAGCAGGTCTGGAATCTAAACATACGGAAAACCAAAATACTCGTAATGAGTAAACAACAAATTATATAACGGCAGGTGTAATTTCCTCACCAAAATAATCTTATACCTGAGTTTGGATGGGTATGTCATAATCCGACAGGTATTTTCCTCACCAAAACTGAAATGTTTGTTTCAGGTAGATTTTACTAAAAGGCATTCAAGGAAATTATTTATCTACTATAAAATTACAGTAGGTACCTATAATAGTTAATTAATTAATTTTATAGTATTTTATTTATAGTCATAATTGGAATTTTGACAAAAATGGCATGTTTAATAGAAAGTAATCTCGGTATTTGAAAATTTTATTTTTTATAAGGTGAATAAGTGTTCTGGAGGCAATAAAATAACTTTTAGTGCGAAATTGAATACTATTGGGGCAAATTTTACAATAACTAGAAGTAGCCTACAACATAATCATGAACCAGATCTGCAGAAGATGGATCGAAAGATTGTTTCTAACTCTTGTAAACGTAGAGCCGAAGAGAATATACTGAAAAACCGCCAAAAATCGTTCGCCAAGAGCTTGCAGCTAATTTGCCTGAAACAATTATTACGATTGATGTCTGTTACATAAGAAAAAATATATATAATTATCGACGAAAATGATGCCGGTCGACTTCCTTCCAATATTGATGAGGTTCAAGAATTTGTGAAGAGCTGTGCTCAAAAAACAACCAAGGAGGAAAATGTTCTCTTTATAAACTGTGTCAAAAGTAGTAAGATAACTGTATTTAGTTGTGAATGTGAAACAAATATAAGATTTTTAGCAACATTGAATTTTATACAGAGAGGGGCAAAATTATGGAATATATTCATTTTATGTAATATAATGTTTATATTACTGAATAGAGAATATAACACACTTTCAAATAAGCTACCACACGACCCCTATTACCATTTAAAAAAATCATTGATTACGTGATCACGCACAGTTAGATGACGTTACTACTATGAAAATATATTCCAAAAAATTGTAATTTAAAAATAAAAATCGACCTGTTTCGGGGTTTTTCTCCAAAATCGTCCGTTTTAGAGAAAATTAATTTATTCCATAATTTTGCCCCTCTCGTATATTATATGGATGGCACAATTACCGTACCACATATTATTTGCAATTATTCCCTATTCATGGGCCAATTAATGGGCATTATATTTCTTTATTATACTGTTTACTGTCAAACAAAAAAAAAAACAGAAACTTAAAACAATCTTTTCTATTTGTTAAAATCAGAAATTTTTAAAGCTCTCGAAATTGAGTTTAATCCTCGTAAAGTCTTTGTAGATTTTGAAAAGGCTATATTTATACATAATACAATCATTCAAATGTGTCCAAACACTGAAATACATTATTGAAGATTTCACCTAAGTACACCAAACTTGGTATAGAAAATTCAGTCTCTTGATTTAACATCAGAATATACAAATGATTCTGAAGTAGGCTCAAACATACTTTTGGCCTTACATTATATAAAACCGGAAGACGTATCAGATTGTTTTGTGTTTGATTTAATGTCATGCAAACTATAAAATTAATTTTTTTTATTACTGCAGTCTGCAAGTAAGCTGAGAAAAATGTAGAAGATTTACGTACGACTGGTCTATTATTTGACAAATAATGACATTATTTCGAAGTCGATTAAGTACGAGATAACGCCCAAGGGGGTGTTATAGAAAAATAACGCCCTATCGCCTATTAAATTTAAATAACGAGTTAAATACTGTCAAGTTGACAAATAAAACTCTGGTTACCACAATTACGTTACGACTATTTCTGGTAAATGTACTTATTCGAAAACTAATTAATTCAAAATTTATTCAAATTTTTTGCATATAAAGGATAATTTAGTCGGACATTAAACGTTGAAGGCATCACGGGTATAATAATAATAAAATAATAACGCTTTCGGTGAACGTATATACCTCGGGCCGAAGGCCCTCGGTCTATACACTATTGACCTCAAGCGTTATTATCCTTATAATACCCTTGGTACCTTAATAACTATAATAAGTTAACAGTCTAATCAAATGACTATAATGGATTTTGTAAAGTGTGTTTCTTATTATAGTAAATAATAAATAATAAGTTATACGTTTTGCACATTATCTATGTTATAAACTATTATTACAACGTAAGGAAATGAATGTCTTTTATTCGGATTTCGGATGCTTTCATAATAATCATTCTTAAATTACATCTATATTTTTTATTTTATTACCTGAGTGAGTTGGTGAGGAAAATACCTACCGGATTAATACGAACCCTTAAACTTGGTGAGGAAAATACCTGTCGGATTATATGGTTCTTCTGGTTGGTGAGGAATTTACCTCCGGCCTTATAAAACCGTCTATATGTAAATAATACCGAACTTGAGCATGTTGATCAAATTTTTTACCTTGGATATTAGTTAAATTATGACAGGGATTCATGGAGAAAAATCGTTAGAGTACAACAAACCGGCATACTTATATTTCGTGGACCTCAAAAAGGCATGTGACAGGGTCAAATTAAAGGACGTTTTCTATTTATTATACGCTAGAGAAGTACCTCTAGAATTGAAACGATCGAAAAAATCTACCAGAACAACACAATAAAAGTAAAAGTAGATAAAGAACTAACTGACCCAATTGAAGCTGGCAATGGAATAAGACAGGGAGACTCCCTGTCTCTATTTTATCCCATGGATGAAATAATAAACAAAGTAAGAACAAAAATAAAAGCATACCAAATGGGAAAAAAGCAACTTAAAATAATCTGCTATGCAAACGACGCAACACTAATCTCTCAAAATGAAGATGATTTACAACGTATGCTGCACCAATTTAATATAACCGCTTAAACATTTTTTTTTTATTTACATTAACGTGCTCGGCAACTATGGCCACTCGCACGGGACGATTACAAGCAAGATTACAAGAGGTATAATTAAAGAGCATTAACAAGTTATGTCATAAAAAAAAATTAAAGTTTATGATACAATGATATTTTTTTAAAAAACTGAAGAACTCTGTCTAACTGGTTGGTATCACTTAGAATGTCACATAGCTGCGGTTTGAGTTTGAGCTGTTGTCTTACTACACTGAACTGATGACATTCGGTAATAATGTGGTTCACGGTAAGTTGACACTGGCACTTTAGACAGATAGGCCGGATATCTGATGACATCAGGAAACCGTGAGTAAGTTTGGTGTGTCCTATATGGATTCTTCTTATAATTCTAAGGTCTTGTCTAGAGAGTCCTGTGGGGCCAGTGTAAAGTGGCTTATATACTGAGGGCTGGATTGCACGTAAAGATGTATTTAAGGAGCTCCAGTGGGTTTGCCATAATCTCCATGTGAATCTGTACGCTTCTGTTGTCAAATCTTTACAAATTTGGATGTGGGTTGTTGACGTGGTATCTGTTTAAGCCGTTTTAGCATGCTGATCTGCGAGTTCATTGCCAGGTATACCAATGTGAGACGGAATCCATATAAATGTAATCTTAGTGTTTAAGGTAGAAAGGTGGTGGTGACAGTGATGGATATTTTGGACAAGAGGATGATCGGTAAATAATTCCTGAATGCATAAAATGGAAGCTAGAGAGTCTGTACAAATGGCAACATTTATGCTCGGGAGGTTAATATTCTTAACAGCCTGTAAGATACTTTATAATTCTCCAGTATGTACGCTGCACAGAAGAGGAATAACAGAAGCACAAATGAGATTGTTTTGAGAAGTGACTGAACAGCCAACCCCAAATCACTTTTGGAAGCATCGGTGTATATTACTTGATCAAAGTTGTTATTGTGTATAATTTCAAAAAAAGCTTTTATCATGAGTTTTTTAGGTGTTTCATATTTATTGGGGGATGGGATTTGTCAGTCTAAAATTGATGTCGCTTGTTATTGTGGACAAAATAGAAAATATAGGTTTTATTATTGGTGAGGGAGTGGTATAGGTTGTTGTGAATAAACGGTATACAGGATTAAGGGGGTTAGAAAAGACAGATGCAGCATAGGAAAGAAGAAGATATTGCCGTCTAATCCAGAGGGGAGGCTCACCGGCTTCACAGTAGACACTTTCAGATGGACTAGAACGAAATGCACCTAGACAGAGTCGAAGGGCTGTGTTATGGATATAGTTTAAGGAATCCAGATCTCTCTTGGAAGCAGACATATAAGCAATACTACCATAATCAAATTTAGAGCGAATTAGTGCTTTATATACTTTAAGGAGCGACTTTTCATCCGCACCCCAGTGATAGTGAGACAGTGTTTTAAGAATGTTTAATCTTTTGTGGCATGCACTTTTTAAATTAAGAATATGTTGCTTCCAAGAGAGGAGAGAGTCAAACGTCAATCCCAGAATTTTACAATGATCAACTACGGGAAGAAGTGAATCATTTAGAAATAAATGTGTAGGGGGCATTGGAGGCCGTCTACTAAATTTAATAACTTTGGATTTTATGAGGGATACAGTTAGTCCCAAAGAGTGGGTCCGAGAGATTACTATGTTTACGGCCGCTTGCAAAATTTTAGAACTAGTGGATGCTGAACGACCGTGAGAGTATAATATTAAATCATCTGCATAAGCTACGTATTTGGTAGGAGATGGTAAATTAAAACAAAGATCACTTATGCCGAGGTTAAATAAGGTAGGACTTAACACTGAACCTTGAGGGAGGGGTGCCATTAGTTTGAGTATAAACAGAAGAGAATACACCATTTACAGAAACTTTGAACGTCCTTTGAGTCAAAAAATTTTGTATAAAATAAAATATATTTCCGGTGATATTATGCTGCTTTAACTTGGCGATTATAGCTTGTCGACTAATCGTGTCAAATGCTCCTTTTATATCAAAAACTACAGCCGTTACTTCATACTTTCCATTTATTGAGCTGGCGATACCACTTTGTAGAAGGACAAGATTGTCACGAGTGGATCTGTGTCGTCTAAAGCCAGATTGTTCTTTAGGAATAATTTTGTGTTTGTCAAGATACCATATAAGACGTTTATTGATAATTTTTTCAAGTATTTTACACATGGTACAGGTAAGGGATATGGGCCTATAAGAATCAGGGACAGAGGCAGGTAGATCTTTCTTTTTGATTGGTAATATTATTGGCGTTCGCAATTCATTCGGGAATTTGCGGAAAATCCATATTTTATTATATATCTCGAGAAGTTTATATAGACATGAAGATGACAATGTCTTTAAGAATATGTATGGAAGGTCATCAGGGCCAGCAGCTGTGTTTTTACAGGATTTGAGTGCAGATTTTAATTCGGAATAAGTTATAGGAGAATTCAGATAATTGATATCTTGTGAAACTTAGGAAGAATAAGGAAAGGGTGAAGGAAGAGTAGTGGATACAGGGTTAGGCCCAGATTTGTTGTGAAACTTTTTTTTTAAGTTTTCTGCCAGAACTTTGGCTATCTCTTGATTATCAATGATAACCTTTTGATTAAAAAGGAGATTGGAGATTTTAAAATAATTTTTTTTGCGCTGTATTTGTCCAATTTTTTTCCAAACTTGGCTTGGGCTACTATTTTCATTTATGGAGGAGATATATTGTCTCCATGAAGTTTTCTTACTTAATTTAATATTGTATCTAGATTTAGCTCTTGTTAAGGTTCTCCTGGCATTTGTTTCTGCTGTAAATTTTTAAAGCAGATTTTTGCTGCTCCACAGCGTTTTCGCAAGAGGAATTCCACCATGGGACACTTTTTCGTTCTGCTGAAATGACTGATTTTCCGATATGTGCTTCAGCAGCAAGGCGAATTGTGTTAGCGAATTGGATGACGTCCATATCAATGTTGTCAGTTAGAGTGAGTTTTGGTAGGCCAAAATCAGTTTCACTAATATAATCAGACCAATTCCAATTATTTAAGCGCCAATAACTTTTAGTCAATATTTGAGAATTTGATGTATCTGAGTTGGTTATAAAGATTGGGAAATGATTGCTGTCGTGGAGATCATCAGATGTGTGCCATGTTAATGTAGGAGCTAATTTTGGGCCACTAAAGCTTAGATCAATGTTGGAGAAGGAACCAGTAGAAATATTAAAGTGAGTATGAGAGCCCGTGTTTAACAGACATGTACCGAGCAATTAATAACATTTTCAACAATTTTACCTCTAGCAAATGTGTGGTTGGAACCCCACAGCACATTATGAGCATTGAAATCCCCAACAAGTATGTAGGGGCTAGGAAGTTCAAAGATTAGTTTTACCAGCTCTTCCTCTTTGAGGGGATAGTTGAGAGGAATGTATAAATTACAGATTGTTAGTTTATTCGGACACCAGCAAGCTATAGCTATGGCTTCTAATTTAGAAGACAGTGGAAGAGGTGATGAGAAAATATCAGAAGAAATAAAGATAGAAGTGCCTCCACTGGCTCTTATGCAATTAGTCCTTATATAGTGGTACCCCTCGAAGTGTTTTAAATGAGGAAGTTTGGAATTCTTAGCATTGGTTTCTTGCAGACATATACTATCAGGTTTAAATTGTGATGTTAGGTGTTGGATTCTCTCCAGCCTAGGGAAGAACCCATCACAATTCCATTGAATTAGCTTGAAAGGATAACTATTCATTATGAGTGCTGTAATTAGATTCAATATCAGAAGGGTTATCGGAAGAGGCACTTATACAGTCTTGTGATTTAGCGGAGGAAGAATGTTGTCTTAATTTTTTCAAGATTCTGGTGATACGGTTTTTTAGTGATCGTTCCTTTGTAGCTGTGTAGAGCTGAGATAAGTCGTTTTGAATGCCATCTATGTCAGAGGAAAATTTTTGAGCTTCTTGTAGTGGCGTCGGACATCCAAAAGAGTTCTCAAGAAAAGCAATAAGTTGAGTTGAATTAAGCGTAAAATTAGCCGGATTATCTTTGTAAACTGTTTCTATACAAGAAATACAATCAGGTCCCATTGAATAATCTGATTTTATTGGCTGCTTTGGATGGCATCGTGAATACCGGAGGGGTTAAAGAAGTTGATTGGGAAAGAGCAATGGAGGGAGAGAGAATGGTAGGAGTATCAAGAGAACTATCATTAGAGTGTCCTCTTTTTTGTCCTACAGTCAATATGGGTTTTGTATTAGTTGGAGGAGGGATGAATAGGTCCGTAATGGCAGCCGAGGAAGGTGTGTCGATAACGGGGATGGATTCAATTTCTGAAGAAGGAAGTTCTTTTGATGTAATTAAAAGTCAGCTGAAAGTGAAGATAAGGGAGAAGCATTAGCCGAAATAAGTGTGTGATCTGGTCCACTGGGGCCTTTAGGGCAGGATTCCGCGGTATGTCCCGTGAGTTTACAATGAAAACACTCTAGCCTGTCAGTGGATACAAATATTCTTGAGGAAGTATTTTCATGATTGATTAGCAGAGAAGTTTGCACTTCGAAGTCCTCCTTGTCAGGGAAAACAAATGTAACCCTACAAAAACTCATGATATGAGCATATTTATCATCCGATGTTCCGCATTTTACAAAAGTAACAGGTGCTGCTAGCTGTAAGCCAATATCTTTTAGGGACTGTTCTATCAGTGAATGCGGGATGGAAGGACATACATTTGAAATAAGGATTCTTTGGCTGGAGAAATTAGCCTGCGGATAGGGACGATGGTGGAATTAATTGTGATGTGTGGTGTATTTTTCAATAGTTTATCAACGATGTCGGTTGATGTGAGGAAAATGCAGATTCGATTGTTCGGAATGCGAGACGCAAAAGTAATATTTTTTGGCTGAACTATTTCACCAATGGCTTTTTAATATACTCAAATAAAACGGTATTTGGAATGGAATGCATGACAACAGCTTGTTCCCTTTTAGGAAACGAAGGGGGAGGAGGTCTGGAGAGTGTGGCAGCGACATAAGATTTTGGGATGGAATTAGGGGTGTTTTGTGTAGATGTAGTTGGTTGTTTGTTGTTCATAATGTGTGAAGTCCTGGTTACCAAGACCACAACACAATATGTGAGAGTACCCACAGACCCTTTCGCAAATTGGAAAGAAAAAAAAGGATCTCACCTGACTTCTCCGGATTTTCACTGGTTTTATCTTAATTACACCAATACAGACAGGAATACAACTATTAGCAATTTCTTCAGTTGTTACATTCCCCTTTGCAAAATATTTAGCTTTAAAATCCCCATTCAATGTTAAAAAACAACAATTTTTCAGAGAACTTTGAAAAATTATATTTAAATATTGACGTTTATTTGACGTATGGCTTAAAATTTAACATGTTAGTTTCCCCAAAAAAGACTAAATGCATGGTTATGAGAGCAAATCTAATAAAATGTAAATTGGAGCTGGAGGCTCAGATAATAGAACAAGTCATGGAGTTTAAATATCTAGGCATCACACTATCTAGCTATGAAAAGCTCGAAACATAAGTAGAAGATCAGGTGAATAAAGCAAACAGAGCTGTAGGTTGCCCGGATGAAACAATATGGAGAAATAAAAATATCGGAAAAGAAATGAAAGGCAGAATTTACAGTCATTAGACCAATAATGGCATATGCGGCAGAAACATGACCTGATACAGAACGGACAAAAAGAAAGCTAGAAACAGCAGAATGAAAACAATTCGAAAAAACGATGGTAATCGACACTATGATAGAGATATACGAGAGAGATGCAATGTGGACAACATTAATAACTGGGTGAAAAACAGAAGAGTAGAATGGCCCGCCACATAAGCCGAATGACAACAAATAGATTTATAAAGACGGAGAGAGACGGTTCCCCAATAGGAAGACGATTAGTGGGAAGACCACGAAAACGATGGAATGACAACTTACTGGAGGCACATTGAAAAACAGACAGTCATGTCTACACAAAAAGAAGAAGAAGAAGATTCACGTTGTTAGACCCAGCATTGAGCAGGCCAGCGCCGGTTTTAGAAGGATGTCCCAAGTTATATATTATGTAACAAAAACCTAAAATTGGCATTGCAGATCCGCCTACCTCTCTGCTACGTGTCCTCGGTCTTACTTTATGGTGTGGTGTCTTGGAATGTCAATAAAAGTGATATAAATCGCCATGAGGCTTTAGAAATGTAGTGCTATAGAAGAATTTTAAAAAATTTTTGGGTGGAGAAGATTCGAAACTCCATAATACTAGAACGTCTCAGCAAGACTACTGAGATTATAAAAATCATCATGAAGAGAAAGCTAGAGTACTTCGGACATGCAATGAGAGGTTCCAAATTAGGTTGAGTTGCATTAGTGAGTTGCCCTGCGTTGCGACATCGCAACGGAACAACGCATCAGGACGAGGCCCCATCAGTGCGTTGCGCTGCGTCGCGTCGCGTCGATCAGTTGCGATGTTTCAACGGATCGACGGACAAAGGTGATCTTCGATGGCAGTATCATCGCAAGGCAGGTGTGGCATACAATGCGTTGTTCCGTTACGATGTCGCAACGCAACGCAGCGTACCGCACTAATGGGGCCTCGCCCATAAATAAAGAAGTATTTTTAATTAATTTAAAAGTTTATAAATCCGACAAAATGAGGCGCGTGCCTTTGAGGCTTAAAAATCAGTATTATTTAATAATAAAGTAATGTTTGTCTTATAAAACATACTTTATAAAATTTACCAAGAGCAAACTGAATTAAATGTTTTGAAATAATAAATAGAAGCACAAAACTTTGCTTAAGGCAAAATACTCATAATTAACCCAAGTTGATAATTGAAGCTGAGCAAATCTTTAGATGAGAAAATTTCAACAAAATCAATGTCATAAAGTATCTGCAGTTGATGAGATGATAAGCACATGTTTAATTAAGATTTCGGTAATAAAGTTTTTCTTCCTAAAACATAAAGCCAAACTGGCGTTCCAACATCAAAGGATTATTTAAAATTAAAGAGTTAAATATATTAAACAAATGAACCTTAATTAATTTTTCGGGCCGATCGATGTTGTGAGATATTAGATTCTAGTTTAAACAATTTTCAATGAGCCCTTTACCAGTTCTATATTATTTTGTAATTCGTCTTTTTGGCCTGTTCTTTAGCCGATGTTCGTTCGGTACAGGACAGCACTGTCCCCATTTGCTCATCAATATCTTTTTTCTTGTTTTATTTCATCAATAAACTCAACATAACATAAGTTGTTGATAAAAAAAATTGATGGCAGACTTTGAAGTCATCTAAGATTTGCCGATGACATAGTACTGATAAGCAATAATATAGAGGAACGAATCTACATCCTAAAGGAGCTTAAACAAGAAAATCGGTTTAAAAATGAACTTATAAAACAAAAGTGATCACAATCAAAATATCGCAGTCGACTTGGACGGAAATGAGATCGAAAGTGTCGAAGAGTATACAGGGTGCGCCAAACCTCTGATTTTCTTTGATTGCGGCTAAACTGTGAGATATACAAAAAAATATTTATAAAGAAACTAATGTATATCAAAGACGTATATAATTTAAAATTATTTTCGATTATACAGGATGAGTCAGAACGACGGTATGAACCAAAGTTTTATTTTTTTAAATGGAACACCCTGTATATTAAATCATTTTTGTATATAATATTTAAAAATATGAAAAATTTGTATAAGGTCTTTTAGGCCTAAAGTTAATAATTTTCGAAATATTTACATTTTTATTGAGAAAAATGGTAATATTTATAGGGTTGTGGATTATGTTTCCAAGGTAATAAAAATTTAAGTGATAAGTCAAAGTTTTTATAATATAGTGTTAATATTAAATAATTTAATATCTCTTACTTTTATCCATAAAATATACAGTGTGATCACTATTTGCAAATACAAAATTTTCTTTTTTTTAACGGGACACCCTGTATATTAGTTTTGCATTTTGTAGTAAATATTACTACCTTTCTTTTGGTATAAGGTTGTATGTACCTAGCATGTTTCGTTTTGTAGATATTTTTAAAAAACTATAGATTTTACGTTTTTGCGGATTTTTTATTTAAAATTTTTTTTTGCAAAAATAATAATTATAATCTGGTTTTAGAAACATACACTAAAATATAAAATATGAAAATAAAAACGTAATTAAAGATTAAAATAAATCGTATGCTAGTACAATTCAATTGAATTTAATAACTTTAAATTATTTTACAAAAGATATTTCACCATACAAATGAATGCATAAATTAGGTACTAACTTAAATAAACAACCAAATTTTAAATCTACCCTAGTAATTTTTCTACCGCAGGAACTTTCCTGTACCAAATTAATTGTTAGTTATATTGTATTTACGAGTAAGGTCAGTTAATAACTTTTTAATTTACCTACACCTTGAGAACGTATAAAGTATGCTTTGAAACAAATGAACGTTATAGAAGTATATTAAGAAGTAAATAGTATCTATGTACCTACTCGTGTCACAAAAGCCGGTAATAATTTCTAATGGTTTCGCCAAAAACAAATGTCATATCCACCAATTGTTCGGTTGAAAAATTAAAATTTAAAATATAAAAAATTGTTACAAAAATTTCAACTACAAAAGTATTACCAGCTTTTGTGACACCAGTAAATACTATTTAATAAAAAATAATTTGGCTGACACATTTAACATTCATTTGTTTCAAAGCACACTTTATAATTATTATGTTCTCAAGATGTAAGTAAATTTAAAAGGTAAATTAAAAGTTTAACTGATCTTACTCGTAAATACAATATAACTAACAATTAATTTGGTACAGGAAAGTTGCTGTGGTAGAAAAATTACTAAGGTAGATTTAAAATTTGTTTATTTATTTAATTTAGTAACTAATTTGTGCATTCATTAGTATGGTAAAATAGTAATAATTTAAAGTTTTTAAATTCAATTGAATTTTACAAAAAATACTAGCATACGATTTATTTTAATCTTTAATTACGTTTTTATTTTCATATTTGATATTTTAGTGTATGTTACTAAAACTAGATTATAATTATTTTTTTTGAAAACATTTTTTAAATAAAAAATCCGCAAAAACATAAAATCTATAGTTTTTTTAAAATATCTACAAAACGAAACATGCCAGGTACATACAACCTTATACCAAAGGAAAGGTTGTAATATTTACTACAAAATACAAAACTAATATACAGGGTGTCCCATTAAAAAAAATGAGAAAATTTTGTATTTGCGAATAGTGATCACACTGTATATTTTATGGCTAAAAGTAAAAGATATTAAATTATTTAAAAATAACACTATATTATAAAAACTTTAACATACCACTTAAAGTTTTATTACCTTGGAAACATAATCCACAACCCTATAAATATTACCATTTTTCTCAACAAAAATGTAAATATTTCGAAAATTATTAACTTTAGGCCTATAAGACCTTATACAAATTTTTCATATTTTTAAATAATAGATTCAAAAATAATTCAATATACAGGGTGTTCTATTTAAAAAAATAAAACTTTGGTTCATACCGTCGTTCAGACTCACCCTGTATAATGGAAAATAATTTTAAATTATAGACGTCTTTGATACACATTAGTTTTGTTATAAACATTTTTTGTATATCTCATAGTTTAGCCGTAATCAAAGAAAACCAGAGGTTTGGCGCACCCTGTATATGCCTAGGTCACACGATTAAACTAGACAAATATAATCAAACGGCAGAGATAACTAGAAGAATCCGAATGACTGGCAGCAGAAAGAAGACTCAGTGATATTTTTTTAATGGCCTTGGCATAGCCAATTGACCAGACTATTTTGTAATTTGTGTTCACAGAATAATAATATGTTCAACAGTCATATTCTACCAGTTATGGCCTATGAAATGGAGAGCATGACACTTACAGAGGTCTCAGCCAATAGATTGAGATCGACACAGAGGGCGATCGAACGAGATATGTTAGGAATATCTCTGAGGGAACATAGACGAAATGAGGACGTACGAAGCAGGACGAAAGTGAAAGACGTAATTGGAAGAATTATTGCTCAAATGAAATGGAGCTCGGTAGGAACGTGGCACGTCAAAACAACGAAAGGCGGACGATGTACACTGGAGACCACGCGAGCACAGTCGTAGTAGAGGAAAACCACAAAAACGATGGTTAGACGACATCAAAACAAAAATAGGGAGAAACAGGCACAAAATAGCACAAAACAGAGAAATGAAAAACTAATTGGGATACCTTCCTTCAGGAGTGGATGCAAACAGACTAATGAAAAGAAGATGATAAGTTGTAGATTTAGTTAAACTACAAATCGTAATTCACTGTAACATTTATAATATTTACAATATATTTTTTATGATTTACTAGATTAGGTGTTTTCTTGACTATTGTGTTTTCACTATTAATCATTTTTCACTATAATCTTTTTTTTTTGTCGTGCTGCTCTATCTTACGTCAACTATCTGATCTTCTTCCAGGCTTTTCCTTTAGACAATTTGCTCTATTGCCATTATTATGTCTCCAAGCTCTTTAATATATCTTTTTTTTTCTTACGCTTCTTTTTTTATGGAGGGTTGGATATTACCATGGGACTTTTATTTTCAATAGCTCTAAATAGTCAGTTAGAACTCAGACTAAACCATTCGCTTAGATTTCGTAACCTTTTACCTTTTGTATTAACTCTATTAACTCTTATATATTTACCTTTTAACTATTTTACCTTTTATTTTGCACTCCATAATCAAACACGGCTGACTATAATGGGGACCTCTTATGACCGAAATATTCAAGATTCCGCCTCTAATTGTCTGTATAATTTCTTTCCTGTTATTAACCCTATTAAGGAGTTCCATATTGCTAATCTTCTCTACCCATGACATTCGTAGTATTCTTCGATAACACCAACGTTTAAAAGCTTCCAATTTCTTAATTTCTATTTGCTTTAATGTCCAAGTATCAGATCTGTAGAGCAAAGATGTAAAAACATGGCAGCGCAACAAACTTTTTCTTAAATCCATTCTTAGGACTCTACTAGATAATAGATATTTCATTTTCACAAATTTTGCCCTTGCTTTTTTCTACGGCTTTTAATCCCTTGTGTTTGTTCTGCGCTTTGACTGACCAACGTTTCTAAATATTTGTATTTTTCTACCCTTTCTATCCGGATATTATTAATATGGAGTGCCTACTTGTCTTTTGAATGTTTTGAAATTTTTATGAATTTATTTTTTATGATTTTTATTTCTCTACATTGATTTTAACTGTATGTTTGCCAGACTTTGTAAAGTTGAAATAAATATGACAGTGCCATCGGCATATCTTATATTATCAAGGATTTTACTATTTATGATCATCCGACCGTTACACTCTCCTAAAGCTTCTTGGACGACGGCTTCGTTATATATATTAACCAACAGTGGCGACACTACACAGCTCTGTCTTACACCCCGGAGAATTTCTATGTTTCCGACATTTGATCCTTAATTCTTATTTTAACTTTCTGGTTCCAGTAGAGGTTTGAAATTACTCTTATGTAGCAACGTTTTTCAGTATTAAGGTATTCTCTTTGATCTTCCTGTATCTCCTTGACCTCTCTAATTAATTATTGTGTATCCATCGTTAATTCCTATATCATATTCATCATTTAATCTAGTTTGTTGTCTTGGCTATGGCTTTTAACTGGGGTTCTTGCTGTTTTCGTATTCCTGTTGTTTATTTCCTCCTCTTCCTCTTGTGGCGCTTGTGTTTTTTATCAGTTTTATATCTAGTATTGTTCGCGATAAAGTCATCTGTAACGCAACACATTTTAATATCATAGACATACACACACACCCAAACTTATATGGAATAATCTGATATTTCTTATTATTTCGTGCGAATTTAAAAAAACGAACACACGAAGTCAAACAATATTTAAAATCAATGGAAAAATTCCAATATTTCCAATATTCCAAACAATATTTATTTTAAAGCAATTTAACAACAAATACGTAACAATTAAATAAAACTATAAAGTATTTAACAAACAAATTGAAACTACTTAGTTGTTTTAAAGTCAATAGAATAAAAAATTTCAATGTAAAACTAATAATGTTTAAATTGTTTTTATTTATTTTTTAAATTTTTTTTCGTAGTCAGTGTTATCACCTCTAGTCCTATGCAAGCTTCAGTTTGCGTGGGCACGCTCCTAATCAAATTATCAACATTTTGCTGTGGTAGTTTGCTTCATTCTTCAAGAGTAGCTAATACTAGCCGTGCGGTGTTTTGTGGATTATCCCGACGAGCTCTAATTTTTCTTTTAAGCATATCCCACAAATACTGTATAGAGTTAAGCTCGAGTGAGCAAGCACTCCACTCCAAACAAGGGATATCTTCTGCTTCAATGGTGTCTGTAGTCACTCTAATGGTAGGTGGAGGACATTATCATGCATGAAAATTAAAGTTTCTTCTGTTGCATCCCTCCAGAGCCTAACTACAGGTTACCAACATACCTGTGAGTAGTTTAAGTTAATTGGATAAAAATTAAAGGAGTTTTTTACGGATCACAATTCCTCTCCAGAACATTATACTTCCCCTTGTATATTTGTGAACAGATCTGGCAGTTTTCGTTCTTGCTTGTCTTCTTTGACCTCTAAGTAAACGATTTCGTGGGTCATCTGATTTTACACCAATCCTGACTTTTCTGAAAATAGCACATTTTGTCAATTCCCAATGTTCCAGTTTTGGTGGTGAAGATAGCAATTTAGGCGATCAATCTTGTGTTGCCTGGATAACTCGGGAACCCATAACTGTCTCCTGCTGTATACTTCTTTATACGAACTCTTCTTTTTATCGTTTCAACTGAAACAGTTACACCTGTAGCTTCCAAAAGCTGCCTTTGGAGCTGCAGGTGAGAAATGGTTGGGTGTCTTCCAGCTGATTGGACAACTAAACGATCTTGGAGAGCCATTATTACTTTTGGCGACTTTCCCTTGCTTTATTTTTGAGCTTTCCTAGTTCCTGTTACCAAGCATAGGTTTTGGACAGAACGTCCTGTATTACGCCTAGCTCTACAGCTATGTCCCTCTGAGAGCATTACTTTCTCCACAAGACCAAGATCTTTCCCCGTTGTAAGTTCTATAACCCACATGAGGCATATTTTTGTTTTGGACGCAAAAGTTAGTTTATTTTTTTTTCGTTCAATTTGCAACTAAGGCAAATAACCTATGTCGTACCGAGCTGTACTATCTGATTGTCTTATAAATTTGTTTATTTTCAATAAAAACCTTAATTCTTCGCAACAATAACAGGTTTTTTCAAAAGAAATAAATATTACTTTGAAATACATGGTGATTCCATATAAGTTTGGGTGTGTGTAATAAGGGTATACCAGGAAAGGTATGGACCGCTCTATGCATCGAGGTGTAACGCCAATATCAATAGACAATATTCACTTTGAGTGGTCTAGCCATCTTTGTCTGTAATATGCGAGGGATCATTTTGTAAAAAGAGAAAGATATACTATCGATCGACTGCTCGCGCCTTACGCAATTTTGCTAAGTATGCCTTGTCTATCTTTATTATGTCTATGCATGCTTAATATACCTAAATTAATCCACATGAAACCACCTTTTCTTAAGTTTTTCGTAATATTTAAAAATCGCTTTGCGAAACTGTTATCATTCTGAAGCATCCCTCCCCATGCCATTAAATTATCTCAATGTAACTGTTAACTTTTCGTTTATTTATATTCAACCGTCTTTTGCTTTGTAATAAAAATGTAAGTCAAACACGAGTGACAAGGTAGGTCCCTACTGAATATTGTGCTGAAACAACTTGGTTCTAATCCATGATGTAGAGCATCCATTAAAATTTATATGAAATGAGTGTCTCGGCAAATCCAATAATATTAAAGAACGCACGTAAAGAGCGAAATTTTGTTCCTTGGGATTATTCACGTGCAGAAGCCATTTGCAAAGAGATTTTTCTAGAAAAGATTTGGATATAAATCACAATAACGTCTAGCTGACCAATTTTACTCTTTTAAAGAATTCTCATGAAAACATAAACTATCATATTATGAAAAAATATTTATTATATTCCATATTCCGTTGAAAGCATTATTTTTAAAAAAGGAAATTTTTGCAAAAGTCATGTTCCATATCCTCAAAACCAAGCCTGTTATATTAACAGGATTAAATAACTATAATAATTAATTAACAACAGTCTTAATCAACAGAGTCTTAGTTAACAATATCAGATATGCAGATGATACAGTAATAATAGCCGATAGTTTACAAGACTTGCAAAGAGTAAAATAGTAAGGTGTAGTAGGGGGTACGGACTCTCTCTCAATATCAAAAAGACGAAGTTTTTGAAAATGAGTAAAAACCACCATAATACTAAAGATAACTTGATAGTAGAGGGCCATCAGATCGAAAGAGTAAAAAGTACACTTACCTAGGAACACTTATAACAGAAAAGAATGACTACACTGCAGAAATAAAAGTCAGAATCGAAAAATCACGTTCTAATTTTATAAAAATGAAAAAGGTCCTATGTAGCAAAGATTTAACATTAGCTCTTAAAGTACGCCTAACAAAATGTTACGTCTACAGTGTACTCTACTATGGAGTGGAATCATGGACGTTAAATGTAGAGACAATGAGACGACTTAACGCCTTTGAAATGTGGACCTATAGAAGAATTATGAGGGTTTCCCGGGTAGATAGAGTTACGAACAGTGAAGTACTGAGAAAAATAGGTAAAGAGAAGGAAGTTGAACTTACAATTAAAGAAAATAAGCTACAGTATCTCGAACATGTGATGCGGGGCGAGAAGTATGGCATCCTACGTCTCATAATGCAGGGAAAGATAGATAGCAGAAGAAGCATCGGAAGAAGACGAATTTCATGGTTGAAGAACCTGAGAGAATGGTTTGGATGCAGCTCAAAACAACCATTGCCGACCTCCGTAGTGGAGATGGCACCTGAAGAAGAAGAATTAATTAAGTTTAATTAAATTATCTAGTTAACTAATTATACTAACTCAATAATAACTAATTATTATAAACGAGACAAATATTAAATATAATTCCCAATTCTTAGATATTTGTTAAATTTGTATGGATCGATTATTTTCAATGCAATGAATTTCTCCATGCTACAAATTTATTGTACATTACTGTCCTAAAAGACACTCCTTTAAGAAAAACATTTCTTGTTAGACTAATTGCTACTCCTTATTACCCAACAATTTAATATTTACCTTGTAACAGTCTTCCATATTTTACCAAATTGCCCATAGTATTACCAAACTATCAAAACTGGTCTCACCTCTCTAAAAAGCGCAGACTTGGTTACCAAAAAACAATTTAGTCTTGGTACAATCCTTTCACAGGAAATTTATCAGCCCCTCCCACATCTGTCCTAACACTAGTGGTTACTTCCTCATACATGTCTCTCACAATCCTTACATATTCACCGGGAACTTCTTTCTTATTGAGCGGCCACCACAGAATCTCTAGAAAAACTCTATCACATCATTTCTCAAGAAAAACAGAAAATTAATAACCCGAAACATATAACAACTAATAGAATAAAAAATACAATCAAAGAAGAAATATTACAAACGGAAGCAACCAAAGAAGGAAAAGCGTGAAAAAATATAGCGGTAAAAAACAAGTCGGAAAAAATAAAAAGAATTACGTAAATTATGCTGAAAATATCAGAAAGCATTACGCAGGAAAATGATCTGAAAACACAATACGCCATAGTACGAAATTTGACAGTGAAACACTAAAAAGCAGTAGTAAACAAATCAAACATATAAAAGGAAATACATATAATGAAAGCAGAATAAGAAATAATACAAAGATTTACAGAAAACTTTAAAGATATATACAACAAATACGAGGCAACAACAGATACAGAAGAAGAAAATAAAATACAAGAGTTAAAAGTCAGCACATATGAAATTACGAAAGAAGAAATCCAAAACAAACTGAAACAACTAACAAAAAATAATGGTAAAACAGCTGGAAGTGACAACTTACAGATATATTTAATAAAGGCCGATGCAAACGAGCAAAAGAATTTGATATGATAGAAATAATTAACAGCATAATGAGATCGTTGTAGGAAAGTCGTATAAATTATCGGTACTCCAAACTGTTATCACACAGTCGGACTATAAAAAGATACCAAATCTATAAAAATCAAAAGAGGAATTAGACAGGGAGACACGTTAGCTCGCAAACAATTTACGGTATTTCCTGAACATGATTTCAAACTCGTACCGACAAATACCCTTGGTGTATACTCAAATAGCATTGGTCCATGGTCCATAAATATAAAAACTTAGGGCATGAAATCCAAATTTCCAGGGACAATCAAACTGTTGAACTACAAGGAACAATCAATTTAGCATGGGTCGCAGATGGAGCTCTATCAGACATCTTCAAGAGCAACATGCCAAATTATCTGAAAAAGAAGACGTTCGACCAATGTGTGCTGTCAGTCATGACTTGCGGCTCCGAAACACTATCGTTAACTCAGGCCACAGCACCCAAACGAGTTGCCCACAGAAGAATGGAACGGTCTATATTTGGAATAACTCAGAGACAGGGTTAGAAACGAGAGGAAATCAGAAGGACAGGCGTCACAAATGGCATAGGGCGAATAGCATGGCTGAAGTGGAATTGGGCGGGCCATGTAGCCAGAATGAAGGATGGGATGTGAATTTTAAAGAAATAGAATGTGGAAACCAGGAGCAGATAGAAGGAGTAGAAGTAGACCACCTACACGATTGACACATGACGTTAAAAGGGTTGTTGGCTGAAGAAAGTCCAAGACCGACAGACCTGGACGAAATTAGGGGAGGCCTATGTTCAACTTTGGATGCAGCAAGCTGGATGATGATGATGATGATGATGATGATGATGATGCAAACGAATAAGTAGAAATTGTACAAAAATTATTTAACATGATATGGGCCGACGAGGGGCTACCAAAGTAATTGAATGAGGGTGTAAACATTAAGATGCCAAAAAAGAGCGATCTAAGTATATGAGAGAATCTACTGCTGAGCACCACATCCAATATAACCTTCAAGATAATATTGAGTAGATTGAAGCCAGAGCTAGACAAGAAACTCCAAGCAGAACAAGGTCCTAGAAAGCAACCAAACCAATGTTTATTGATATCAAAAAGGCCTTCGGTAGTATGAACAGAGAGCACATGTGGAAGATTAGGAATGTGCACTACCAATAAACTCCAGATCAGGTTATTCTACAATGGATAAAGAGCCATACTGGAACATGCTGGAGAAGAATAAATAAAAAAAAACTGAACAGGCAGAAGATATAGCTATACAAATCGATGAAGGATGCGTACTGTTCCCGAGACCATTCCTAATTATAACAGATTGGATCATGAAGAAAGTAGGCGATAAAAAACAGGTATTAGGTAGAACTTGCAAGACTATTTACATTGTTGCCACGCCCTGATAAGGGCTCAAGAAATGAGGAAAAGATCTCTTCTAAGAATGATGGTAAAAGTGTAGTTACTAGGTTTAAGTTACAAAGATATTATATCAATAATTTATATATTTTTTATGTTATATTTATAAATTATATCTCTAATGGTACTTGTTTTATTTATGTAGTTGTACCCAATGACCAACATAGAGTATATTTTTTCAGCAGTGTCACAATTTTCTTTATGCACAAAAGTAGAAAGAACAAAAAACAAACTCCTGAATTACAAATTAAGGCAATTTATCTATCATTACGTTGTAGTCTGGGCATACGAGACGAAAATATATGACCAAAGTTTCGATCTTTAAAAATGTTCTATTTTATTTCATTAAACTAAAACATTTGCGTATTTCTAAACCGTCTTTATTGTAACCGAGCACAAGATCTACCAGGAAAGCGGACTGAGCGTTTCTTTCAAACTTTTCATATAATTTATTCGCAAAGTATTATCTTCTACAAGATGTTTATCCACTTCATCCCTACAAACAGGATCGGATCCATAGAGAAAAATTATTTTAGATAGGTATTTTATCTTTACGTTAAAAAAATATAAAATATGTTAAAATAGAATTGAAGAGAAATATGCTTTTTCCACCTACCTCTACCGAAAGTATACTTTGAAGGAACTGATTGTAGGGAGCAAAGTTGTACTTTTCCTCCCTAGGGAGGAAAAGTAAAAGTGACGTCATGGTAGTTCATTCATGAAATATAACTTATTGACGCCCTGCATAATATCTATTTTCTGTTACGTAAGTATCTATACATTTTAACGTTTATTTATAGAACACCCTGTATTTTGCAGAATGGTAAAAAACAGTAAATTTTTATTTTGATTTAACAATGTTTACATTAATAATTTGACTTATATTTGATAGTTGACAGTTATATTGTACTTACTTGTTAGTTTTAGTTTTAATAAATTTTGTTGGTTAGTTACATAAATAAATTAAGTAAAAATGAAAAATGACTTGTTATTAATTCGAGGAAGGTGGAAAAACCATATGTATAACCTGGGAGTAAAGTGCCTTTTCCTCCCTTGAATGATTACTGCCCTCCGCTACGCGTCGGGCAGTAAACTTCATTCTCGGGAGGAAAAGTAGCACTTTCCTCCCTTGTTATACAAATAGCTATAGCGCCATTGAAAATTGTACAATTTAACAGACAAAGCTTATGAAGAGTCAGCAAAAAAAAAACAATAACAAATAAGTACAATTTACTGAAGTTACATAAATCCTCAATATTATAAAATAAAAAATAATGAAATAAAACAAAAACAATCTATTGCTAAATTTAAATAAATTGTAAATTGCATAATCAACCTTAGAAACTAATAAGTTTAATAAGTTTAACGACGTTCTACACCTTCGTTGTGGGGTATGCCTCTCAGAGGAAAGGGGGGAAACTTATATGAAGGCGAAAGTTGGTAACAATGCATTTATAGCAGAATACTCAAATCATATGTTTCAGTATTGAATACTTTATAAAAATAAATTATAAGAAATTACGCAAATTTCGGAATAAATTACGGAATTAATTATAATAAATAAATTAAAAATAAATGGTATGGTAAACAATCCTTATTTTTTAGTATGTTATTCCTTACAAAAAACCTTTAATTTAAGCACAAATAATTAAAATCGTAAATTTGGGTCAAAAGTTATTAACTTTTTAAAAATTCCCATAAGAGCCCATGTTAAAACTTAATTTTGACCCTTAATAGTAATTAAACGGCGCGGTAAAACAATTTTTAAAAAATCAAGTCTTATTTTTTTTAAGTAAGCTATAACATACTAAAATTTCATGCAAATCCTTAATTCCTTGCCGAAGGTGTAGAACGTCGTTAAGCTGCTGCATAATATGCCAACCAAATATAGATAAAAATGTTACTTGTACATGAGGATACTGTAATTTCTTAGTTATTCGTTAAGAAACTTTTCTATGAGCATTTCACGTTAAGAATAGAACATTGAAGAGATAGCCGCATATGTATTTCTTATGAACGATAGAAGAGCGCCGATACCACGCCGTACTGACTAGAACGAATCATATATCGGCAGTCGAGTATCCACCAGTGCGCGAGCGGTTTGGGAACACTGACCTCCATAAGCGTAATGTTTTATTCTTAACGTGAAACAAAGTAGTGAATAATATGTATTGTCTTTCAGCTAGATCGGCTTTTGTCATTTTACAGAACTTGGGCAAAGATGGTGCAAATTTAAGTTGTAAATGGAGTTGGTTGTGTAGTTTTTTTTTTTCAGAATATAATATAGATTTCTTTGCTAACTAAGTGGACGGAATCGCTACATATACATCAAAGGTAGAATTTCTGGTGGAGTAGTCATCATTAGGTCTTGCTGGAAAGACATGTTGAAATTGAAAATTCAAATTGAATTTTATTAATGATAAAACGACGAAAACTCAAATATCTGGGTCACTTGATGAGAGGACATAAATACGCATTACTTCAAAACATAATGCAAGGAAAATAGAAGAATGTCATGGTTGCAGTTTCGGAATTTGAGAGAGTGGTTTGGCTGCACCACTAATGAACTCTTTAGGTCAGCCGTAAAGCAAGGTCAGGATAGCCTGGACGATTTCCAATCTTCGATATGAGTGGTACAAGAAGAAGACGAATTTTACTTTAAAATTGGTTTGTTTTGAGAAAAGGAGAGAAGAAAAAAGAAGGCACGACATGTACCTAGGTGTTTACGAATTAAGCCAACAGTTTCTGAAATATATAAAGAGATACATTATTGCTCTTTTTTGTAATTCAAAAATTACATCGGAATAAGCAGCTGTACCAGAACCCCAAAAAGGAAGACCATATCGAAGATGTGACTCAAACAAAGAAACAGAAATATATATAAAAAATAAATGTTATTTTTAAAGATGCTAAATTGATTTCTTTCGAAACAGATCTTATTGCATAGCAAAGCTATGTTTCTTATGAGGCTAGTTTCTTACCTACCTAACAACTCGAAAAGGGACCATTTAAGATTCTGATCAACAACGGTAGGTAGGTACACCGGTCAGGTATTATGAAGCAAGCGTTGAAGAGCTCCGTTATAGGATAATGCTACTATTTTATCCACTTTAAAAGAGAGTACATTAGAATCGGAGAAGGTTTTTATTATAAGTATATCAGAACTTATAGTAACATTAATAGTACCTAACACCTAAGAGTTGCAATATCTGAGTTGCTCTAAGTAATAGGTAGGTACTGGTATCATCAGCAAAAAGAAAAATTGTTCCATTGATTTTTAAGTTAGTGATGTCATTATTAAAGATGACGAAAAATTAAGGACCCAATACTGAGCCTTGTTGCACCCCACATACAATGTTTTTGAGACTAGGGTCTGTATTATTTGCTCTCACCAGTTTTTTCCTATTATCCAAAATCCAAGTTACATTGAAAATATGTTGGTTAAACTTGTAGTTTATAAAAGCGTCTAATGGAATTGTAAATAATAGATTTTTCAACATAATATTTGGATTTTGGAAACAACACTTCTAAATATTTTTCTGCAAATTATCATAATGAACAACCCCTGACACGTAGGCAATACATGCAGGCAATCGACATTTATTTTATGAATTTATTAATTCTTATTATTTTATTATAAATAACAAATAAGTTATCTCTGTAAAACATAGTATGGTACTATGAAATTAACATGTTAAACGAATTTATTGCGGCAGATTTTATTGTGGAATAAAAGAAAAACCTCTTATTTACATTATTATTCCATGTCACAACCCCTGGCGCATAGACAACACACTTTACACTTTACAAGAAAAAGTTAATTAAAATTTTATAATGTTTATTGGTAATTATGAATACTCTAATATAGCATTAAAATTATATTTCAATTTACACCATTTAAGTATGTTCCGTACAAATTTCTGCCTGTCAGAATAATTCTGTCATTGACTGTCAAACACAAGTTTGAATTTTAAATAATTTTGTAAACACATTTAAGTTTGAATTGTTTTCTTTGAAAATAACTATTTAAGATGAGTTTTGGTAAGAAAAAGAAAAATAAAGACAAAAAGGCTTCTCGCAAACGAAATATTAATAGAAGAGGAGATAATTCTAGCCCAGTTCCCGAAGAAGTGCCCAAAGTTGATAATAATATATACCCTATTCCACGAACATACGCCTGTTTTGGATTACTACGACAACGAATATTTTACTGTGCAAAATAAGAAGAACGAAAGTAAATTGCAAATTACATAGTTGTTTATTGAAATAATTATTAGCGCCATTTACTTTCGTACTTCTTATGTTGCACAGTGAAATATTCGTTGTCGAAATAATCCAAAACAGGCGTATGTTCGTGGAATAGCCCATACAAGAAGACGTATATTTCCCAGTACGAGTACGAACAAGACGTAGAAGAGATAATAGTCCAAATATTAATGCACGTGCAGAGAATCCTAGATTAGTGCCCCAAGAAATACCAGAACCAGATCCTAATAATGTACCAGAAGATGTATACATGCCAATACGAATACATAGGAAACGTAGAACAGACAATAATGAATATGTCATACTAGAAGATAGCATCGCACCAGTATCTGGAAAATACGGTAATACTACCAGAGAACCTAGACCAAAGATTATGATTTCAGGTTGGCCATATATTCGTTTACCAAGAGCAAGTACTAATGTCACAGTCTCTAGACACAATTTCATCTTTTATGGACATGAAACATGATGATAAGAGGAATTTGGATAGTGGTAGTTATCTTTTCACTTCTACTTTGCTACTTTACAGAAAATGTATCATTACTATCATCTTATATCATTATTAGATTTATATGGTTTTTCGTTCGTTAAGTTAAATATAAACTCCGTTTAAAATTGTGCGGTACCTGTTTTTTTAATAATTTATTCTATAAGTAGGTATTTTCGGATGTTTTAACGATTTTAACCTATTAAAATATAGATACGTAGTCATATTTTTTATATAAATGTAGGTATTATAAATTCAAATTCACTTCAAAATTCTAACGTGTTGTGTAATAATAATACCAAATGTTATTCAAATATTTTGATAATGTGTTATCACCAATTTGTTACCATTATTAAAATGTAGGTAGTCTCATTGTTTATAAATATGTTATATAACTGAAATAAATATTAAGATATATTTCTCTGGTCTATTTATTTTTTATTTCAGTAGGTAGGTACATAAGGCTTTTTACAAAGTAATAAAAAACAGTGGTTGTCTGAGAAGGAGAGAAAAGCATACTCTGAGCAGATTTAGGTTTCCCAGTACAAACATAGTATATTTTGTTCATATGTTTTTAGTTAAATATATTATTATTAGCTGAAAATAAGCATTCTGATCACATAATATTATTATCTCCAGTAGGTACACCTGATACTTTTAGTTGTGCTGTCGTTGTCAAAGTATCATTACTATTCCCTAATTTGGTTATAATTATTTTTAAAGACTTATCTAATGATTAATTATTTATATGGGAAATAAGCCACAATTAAAATGAAAAAAATAATTTTATTAACGTTTTATAACCGATTTGGGCGTCGAAACGTTAATAAAATTATTTTTTTCATTTTAATTGTGGCTTATTTCCCATATAAATAATTAATCATAAAAATGCCACAAGGAAATAGCTTCAGAACGACTTATCTAATATTTGTAAAAAGGTTCTTACACAACTAAGTTTGAGTTTTATTAGAAGTTGAAGATTTTTCTTCTCTTTTGGAAATAAAGGAATTTTGGAACCAACAAGCTGTTGTAACATTAGATGTAAATAGCACGGATGCGCAACACATACATAAGTAGAGGAGTGAGATAGGGCTGTGCACTTTCACCATTACTATTTAATATAACTCCAAAGAATTATTTACACAAGCACTTGAAAACTGCACAGAAGGCATCAAGATAAATAAATGGTGAAAATATAAATAACATTCGTTATGCCGACGATACAGTCATTATCGCTGAAAGTGGAAAACCCTGCAGACTCTACTAAACACAATTTGGATATTGAGGAACAGTTTGGTTATCAGTAAACATAAGTAAGAAGGGTAAAGTCATAACAAGTATCCAGATAAAAATGAAGATATTGAACAGGTGAACAAAATGAAATATTTAGGAGTCTGGATTACGGAAGATTTAAATCCGAAATTAAATATTCGGTCAAGACTAAGCAATAAAAAGCAGCCTTTTTGAAGATGACGAAATTTCTGAGTAACCAAACGCTCAAATGAAAATCAGATATCGGATGGTAAAATCTTATATCCATTCTATTTTTCTTTATGATGCCGAAGGTTGAACTGTTAATGTTAACTTAATGATAAAGCTAAAAGCTTTTAAGATGTGGCTTTTTAGGAGAATTTTGAAAATATCATGGACACCGATCATATTACGAGCGAAATGGTGTTGCACAAAATAAGAAGAGACACAGAACTTTTGACCACCATTAAAAGGAGAAAAACAGTATATTTGGGGCACATACCTAGAAATGATAGGTACGAGTTTTTACAGCTGATTATAAAGGGCAAAATCAAAGAAAAGAGGGTCCTGGTTGGCGACAGATATCCTGGGTGAGAAACATTAGCGACTGGATCGGGTTAAACGCACAGACGCTTTTAAGAAAAGCATAAGATAGAGACGAATTTGCAATGGTTATAGCCAACCTTCATTAGTGGAGTGAGCCCCAGAAGAAGAGGATTATGCCAAATTCTACTTCAAGAAACTTATATGAGGGTAATGTCTACCGATTATAAAGTCTCTGTTCTTCTTCTTCAGGTGCGATTTTCACTACGGAGGTTGGCAATCACCATAGCTATTTTAATTTTTGAGGCAGTAGCTCTAAATAGTTGTTTTGAGCTGCATCCAAACCATTCTCGCAGGTTCTTCAGCCATGAAATTCGTCTTCTTCCGATGCTTCTTCTGCCATCTATCTTTCCTTGCATTATGAGTCGCAGGATGCCATACTTCTTGTATGTTCTCTGTTGCATCAAGGTTAATTACATAAATTAATAGAAGATATAAAAATTTTTTACAGCGCAGCGTGAAAAATAATCATATATTAAAAATTAAATAATTGATTGTCAACGTGTTTCCGAAAAATAATTCTGTAAGAATTTTCGAAGTTGCCGTCAGACCAATTTGTAGTTTTCCACGCATAAGCGAAACGAACGGGGTGGATTTTCTAAAGTTTTAATAAAATAAAATTGAAACTTGAAACCCAACTCAGCAAAAGTTTGAGGGTAGTTGAATTTGGAATTAAATTACTGGACTAGAGATATTCAAACTCAACTAATCTGTCACTCAAAGGCGTCACTTTTCTTTACTCTCCATCTCCAAGCTAAATATTGAGCAATATTTTATGAGAATCTCTAAAATATTTATCAGATACGTTACTTAGTTTGTAAACATAAAATAAAGACGGTTTTAAAATTGCAATCAATTGCTTTGTCACCTTGAGGTGACTTCCTGAGAAGAATAATTTCAAAACAATATAATTTTTAATGCTAGCAGCTTTCCAGCAGAAAGGATACCTATCATAAAAGCATGCCAAATGTCAAAAATCAAAATCTCAAACAAATACACATATTATCCGACTCATTATCTGTTTTTTATTAAGTTTCTTTAGTCAAATAGACGAAAATTCTATTAACGTAAATCCGTACTGTCCAATACAGAATATTCAGAATTAATATCTGATATACGACTCGCAAATTGAAGGAAGAATACGAAAAATGGGGATTGCAGATAAATGTAGAAAAAACACAATATTTATGCCTAGGTGAGGGTTCAACTGATATGATATTGGACAATAATCAGAAAATAACTAGCTGTGATAAATATAAGTATTTGGGCATTAATTTCAACAAGGAATGTACTGACGATGCAGAAATTAAGAGCAGAATAAATAAAGCAAGAACGATAATTAAATCATTGAACGGAGTTTTGTGGAGTACCGAGATAGGGAAACAAAGAAAAATGCGAATATACAACACCATGATTAAGAGCACATTGGTATACGGATCCGAAACATGGAGAATAAAGGAACACCTAAAACGAAAAATAGAAGCTACTGAGATGGACGCCCTAAGAAGAGCCAGTAGAACATCGAGATTGGACCGGGTTAGAAATGAGGAAGTAAAGCGAAGAGTGAATTTACAGGAAACGGTTGTAGAATGCATTGAGAAGAAACAATTAATGTGGTACGGACATCTTCAGAGAATGGGGGAGGAAAGACTGCCAAAGAAAATTATGAAATGGATACCCACAGAAAACAGAAAAAGAAGAAGACCAAAAACGACATGGATACAAGGAGTAAGACGATCAATGAGTGTACGAGGATTAAGAGATGAAAACTGCAATGATAGAAGATATTGGCAACAAGGCATCGGACAACATCGGAGGACGTTTTGAACCCGAATTTATATATATATTGAACAGTATATTTTTATCGCCCCGTACAACACACGAACCAATTTGTTATCATATTTAAACATATGCGGGATATTTCATTTGTTTAATTGTTGCAATTTATAAACAATATTTTGGCAATGGACATTAATTTAGCTGACAACGTAAAACCATTGTTCTTTTCGGCATGTGGGCTATGACCCAATTCTTGTTGCCAACAAGAGATAATACATTTTAGAATCATTCTCAAGAATCACTTCAACCAGGCCAGAGGTGCCTTTAACTTCATTCACTAAAATCAATATGTAGCATCAAATAGAGTCTTCAACTAATTCGCGTACAAGCAACATATCAGTACATCAAACAGTCTCTTGGGGTTGTAGAGTACACTACCCTGGTGTCAGTCGATATCAATAAAATTGCTAAGTGCTATTGGTGTTTCAATAAACTGAAGATCATCCTCCACTGAGCCCGAAGATTAGACACCTACATTAAAGAATAATACTATTATCTAATACTACTGTCTAATACAACAACTATGCAGTTTAATATGGTGTATGGTACGGTGTATGCAGTATGGTATGGTCTTGAAAATAATTAAAAAGTAGATCAGTTGATAAAAGACAGCAATTTCAATGGCGAGGAGGACTTCAAAAATACATAACCATCAGTAAAGCCAGGCTACATGATAACTTGAAACTTCAATGGAATCAATCTAGATCGTCCGACAAGGTATATTCTTTTACATTCGAAGATCCCGACAGATAAGTGGAATAAAAATTTAGATATTTTAAGAGATGATATTGCTTCTACCTCTCGACTAAAATCTGGCCACTCCTGTTATCTCTGGACTGGGTTGGGCTTACAAGGGAATACGCATAGACGGAAAGCATATCAACAATTTCCGGTTCGCTGATGATATTGTCATAATCGCTGACGACATCAACGAAGGAGTCGAAATGCTCAAGAGCTTGCGAAAGCAGCTGAAGAGGTTGGTTTGCAAATAAATAAAGACAAAACCAAAATGATGACTAACTTGGTGTTTAGGAGAATCAATAACACTTTTGAAGACAATATCATAGAAGAAATAAATCAATATCGATATCTCGGATACGACATCAAATTTTCTAGAGACAATCAGACCCAAGAGATAGATAGAAGGATTGGTCTAAGCTGGAAAACTATTGGAGATTGAAAACCATATTGAGCAGTGAAATTCCTTTAATCCTTAAAAGGAAAGTATGCAATCAATGTGTTCTTCCAGTCATTACGTACGGAGCTGAAACACTAACATTAACAACGCAAGGGTGTCGAAGCTTAGAATAGCATAGCGGAAAATGGAAAGATCCATACTAGGAATAAGACTTGCGGATCGAGTGAGAAATTTAGAAATAAGGCAAAGAACGGGTGTGCAAGATATCATAGAAATAATTACCAGATTAAAATGGAGTTTCGCCGGACATATAACGAGACTGCAGGATGACAGGTGGACAAAAAGACTGTTAGAATGGGGACATCGCATGGACAAGAGAAGCACAGCCAGACCACCTACCTAGCCCAATCAAAGAACAATTTGACCCCAAAAAAAATAAAGGAAGGATGAAAATTTGGGAATAGGTAGTTGAAATTGTCTATTATTATATAAGAAAAAGTTTACAATTCTACATCCCCTCCATTTTACAAAAATGGAGGGGAGTACCTCCTCTCGAAGGTGAAAAATATACATTCAGAATAAGACCCGTAATTGGATAAAATGACTAATTCTAAACAACTTTTGTTCTATAGAGATTTTTCGCTTAGTCAATACTTTTCGAGTTATTTGCGAAAGAATACGTTCATTTTTAACAAAAAACACATGTTTTTGGACGGTTTTTCGCAGATAACTCAAAAAGTAAGTATTTTAGCGAAAAAATATTCTAAGCAAAAATAGAGCTTATAAAAAACTGAAAAAAAAAACGGTGTATGCATGAGGTCTGTAGACCCCGTAGAAGCAGAGTTGTAGCTAATGAAAAGTAGGTTCTTCTTCGTCAAATTCCAAATCGAATATTTCAATGTGAAATAACCCAAAAACGGAGCACTTTTCGGGGAAAATTCATTTCAACTTTTTTAAAATGTTTAAAAAAAGATTTATCTTTGTTTTAAAGAAAAACTTCTGTCATTAAAAGTAAGTGAGTTACGCTCAAAATATTGTTGGTCCCTTTTATTTTTTGGTAAAAAAAATCGCGAAAGTCACCTCCTAATTAGCATCACAAATAAATTTTATCATTACCACTTGACAAGTTACTTTGCTTATGTATTATTTAAATGATCTGTAAATTCCATCGGTTCAAAGTGCTTATTTTTGAAAAAGTTGTAGTTAAAATGTCTTGAACGAGTAACTAATCACGAGTTTAGGCAAATTTTGAACAGCCATAGCATAAACAATTTTTGTCTAACAAGAAAACAAAAAATCAATAATATTCAGAAAAGCAAAACTAACATTTTATTACTCTTTGAGATTTTTGGTATTACTAATAATTTTCAAGTTAATTCCATAAAAACCCATTTTTTTCAAAATTAAAAAAAATATATTTTATTTTAAACCTAATTATTTTCAAAAATGAGCACTTTGAACCAACGAAATAGATAATATAAATAATACATAAGAAAAGTAACTTGTAAAGCGGTAACGATTAAATTTATTTGGGAAGCTAATTAGGGGGTGATTTTCGAGATATTTTTAGCAAAAAATAAAAAAGACCAGTAATATTTTGAGCGTAACTCACTTACTTTTAATGTTTACTTTTCTTAAACACTTAAAATTTGAAAAGAATTTTTCCCGAAAAGAGCTCTGTTTTTGGGTTATTTCAAATTGAAATATTCGAGTTGGCATTTGACGAAGAAGAACCTACTTTCCATGAGCTACAACTCTGCTTCTACTGGGTCTACAGACCTCATACATACACTATTTTTTTCAGATTTTTATAAGCTATATTTTTGCTAAGAATATATTTTTCGCTAAAATACTTACTTTTTGAGTTATCTGCGAAAAACCGTCCAAAAACATTTTTTTTTTTTTGTTAAAAATGAACATATTCACTCGAAAGTTACTCGAAAATTATTAACTTAGTGAAAAAACTCTATAGAACAAAAGTTTCTTAGAATGAGTCATTTTATAGAATTTCGGACTTATTTTGAACGTATATTTTTTCACAACCGAGAAAATATTTTTCACCCCGTATTTCTCAATTTTTGTAAAATGGAGGGGATGTAGAATTGTAAATTTTTTCTTATATAATAATAGACAATTTCAACTACCTATTCCCAAATTTTCATCCTTCCTTTATTTTTATTGGAGGTTTTCGTAAAATGTTGTGTTCCCTGATCGGGCTAACCAACACGCTGGACAGACGACACAAAAAGAATAGATGGTATATGGATGCAATTAGGACAAGATCGAACTTCCTAGAGACGTGCTGAGGAGGCATAAAATATGTCCTGCAGTGGACAAGAGAAGAAGGTGGATGATGAAATAAATTTTAATTTTTTCTTCTTTTTTTGTGCTTCATGATCCTTAAAAATCGTTTGTAACCCATTTTGTTCTGGATTTATTTATAACGTTTAACACTTCACATAATTTTAATAGTTAATAAACACAAGAAACGATTGTACTTATAAGCTGCTCAGGATTAACAACAATAGTTATTTGTATAACAAGGGAGGAAAGTGCTACTTTTCCTCCCGAGAATGAAGTTTACTGCCCGACGCGTAGCGGAGGGCAGTAATCATTCAAGGGAGGAAAAGGCACTTTACTTCCATGTTATACATATTGTTTTTCCACCTTCCTCAAATAACAAGTCATGTTTTCATTTTTACTTAATTTTTTATTTATGTAACTAACCAACAAAATTTATTAGAACTAAAACTAACAAGTAAGTACAATATAACTGTCAACTGTCAAATATAAGTCAAATTAATGTAAACATTCTTAAATCAGAATAACAATTTACTGTTTTGTACAATACTGCAAAATACAGAGTGTTATTAAATAAACGTTAAAATGTATAGATACTTACGTAATAGAAAATAGATATTGTACAGGGCGTCAATAAGTTATATTTTATGAATGAAATACCATGACGTCACTTTTACTTTTCCTCCCTAGGGAGGAAAAATATTTTTCTCCCTAGGGAATAAAAGTACAACTTTGCTCCCTAAAATCAGGTCCGGAAAAGTATACTTTCGGTAGGGGTAGGTGGAAAATAATTAATTATATATTATATATTGCAAAATGCTGTTCCCGAAAGTTGTATACCCCAGAAAAGTTCCCCCATTGTGATTTTTCTTTTTAAACTAATTTATTTGGTGTCACTCTTGGATCCACTGCAGATCGTTAGTAAGATATAGTTGAAAATAATGACTTCCCTTGGTGTAACTGATTTAAAGAAAACTTAAATTTATCACGCTTTGAGTTTACTGTGTAATTATTTTCAGATGCCGAAGGTTTTTGTTGGATAATAAAATAAATTAGAACTGCCTATTTTTTGTTTTGCTTAAAGTAGGTTTAGAAAATTACTTGCAAAAAAATCTGTTAAGTGTTTATTAATAAGTATTATTTACATTAACTTGGTAATATTTTTTGTTTGATTCATTTATTAAGACACCTATTATGACAAGGTATTTAAATTGTGATATTTGTTATATCTTTAATAACTAATTATTTACATGCTATTATGTATTAACCTATATAAGACCTTAACAAGAGCTGTTGTTTCATATGGGATGGAAACAATGACGATTAACAAGAAAGAGGAAGATGGCCTTCTGAAATTTGAAAGAAAAATAATGATAACAATACTGGGCCACAATGTAACAAGGGGACGAATTCGGAATGAAAACAAATGCTGAAATTGAAGAAGAATTAAGGTGGGAGGAATATAGTCAGATAGATAAAATATCTTCGCCTAGAATGATTAGGACATATACAGAGATACCCACAATCAGATATGTTGACAAGGATAATTAACTGGACACTACTATAACCCAGGTGTAGAGGAAGATCTAGAACAAGACATAAGTGCAATGAATGTGAAAGTTCAGTGCAAGGATAGGAAGAAAGAAATGGAAAAGAATCGCGACAGGGGCACAGACACACAGCAAGCTTTAAATGGCAGAGAAATAATATACCTCACCCAAGAATAGGATTTTGAAGGTGAAACAAAAAAGACGTACTTCTGTTGGAGTGAAAGTAAAGAGAAGGATATACTCTAACAGAAGCAAGGAAAGAATAAGGAACTAGATGTAGATAAGAATGGAGAGGCTTCTACATTGAAGCCGAAGTAAGATAAAATACTACTTGAAAAGCAGTAGGAATAATAATGATAAGATGATGAAGTTGAGGAAAGGGGAATTAAAACGGATAAGAGTAGAAGTATGAAGAGACAGAGGTAAACTGAATAGAAATGGCTAGCAAGAGATGCAAGAGAACAACTTGACACTCAAGGATGGATACGGCTCTTTTGCATGCCTGTCGAAGAACAGTAGCTCTAAATAGATAGTAATGATGACTAAAAGGTGAAATAATAAAATAAGAATAATGTACTGACAATGAATAAAGATGAATAATTGCTAAAGACGAACAAAATAAATAAAACTAACAAATCATGGGCGCCAGGAAAATGGTCTTCGATCACTCTCCCAGGTATCTTACACTGCTGTCAAATATTAAATATATTAAATCAGTAATAATGAACATAAAGGAATAATAAAAATCAATGATATACAAAATAAGTAAATATTTACTAAAACTAACTACTAGATTTTTGACAATCTCTGAGTTAGATCAAATTGAATATGATGTGACTCTAAAATGACAAAGTTATACAAAAGTTATAGTTAAACATGATATATCATATAACAACAGTCCTGTTATATGTATGTACAAAAATATATACCTCTTACTTATACATAGGGTACAACTCACATGAGACTTCTACCAAATGGTTAGAGTACGCTTGCTACGTACCACTAAATTGAAACCGACAAAGATGAAAATAATATAAATAAATAGGCATAAGCCTGACGAAGAGAAAATACAATAATGAATTAAGCAAATTAATGAACAAAAGTTATAGAAATGAAGTTAGGATAAATACCGAACGATGACCTAAATTAACCGAACAAATGGAATAAAGCGAATAAACAAATAAATATTTGGGAAACAAGCAAGTAATATTACAAAATAAATATCAAATCGATAATAAAGTATAAAACCCTAATTTTCTAGGCCTGATTACCTTGTGCACACAAGTAACTTACCATAGATACAATAGTTTGGGAACCAAATATTAATATACAAATATGTCATATAAAAAAACAAAGGTAAATTAATCTGAAAGAAAATTAATAACATAGCGCATTAAACCAAATGTCTGAAATGTAAAACCAATAGTTACTTAAAGCACAACACTAAATGTTCCCAAACAAACCCATTCATCGAACGACTCCTAAAGAGGTTGCGGTGGCATCCTCGAAAATGAGCATCAGGATGGTGCGACCCCATGACTCCTGTAGGCCCAGGTGCCAAGACGAAAAGGAGCCGGAATGCCCCAAAAAAGCTTGTTTCCCCAAGTAACTACTGCCAGTGACTTATGGTGGGAGATTGGCCTCTCGGTGTTTCGAGGTGTTTTCAAGTTTTCACATGAGTGGCGTGTGATACGATGATTTTATGCAGAAATCCCATTGTATCGATTCCTTCCAAAGACTTCTGAAGAAGTTTGGTGATCCATCCTTCGAAATTCACACATTTTAACTAAAATGAGGTCTAACCTCTAAATTTGATCTTCACACGCCACCCATCTATGCTCGTTGAATCTCCAACCACAAGTGAAAGCTCACGTTCTTTTCGTATGTCACAAGGACGACCTCAGAACACGAAGCCATATCCACCGCTACCAACCCACGAAACTAACAGGTAGTTTTTTAGTGTGTTGAGTTATGGCGTCATAAAATAACTATTTTTAAGATATAAAAGAAAATAATAGTTATAAATGGGAATTACGAGCAAATTAGAGAAATTTAATTAAGCGATCAAAAGAAAATAATTATAAAAATATTTAAAGAGCTAATTTCGTAACGTGAACCGTTACAATCCCTTTCTACTCGGAAAAAAATTTTATCAAAAAAATTTTTTTTCTTAACTTCAAAATATTAACAACTAAATTTGCAATACATAGTCTAACAATCCACGTTGATTCGCAAGATTACCACTAAGCGTAAACTAAGGTTCAAGGAAAAATAAATAAATACATGATTCAAACTCATATTAAAATGTTAGAATAGAATAGAAATATGCTTTATTGTCACTAAATTTTTCCAATCCTACTTGAATAAAAGGAAACAACTAGTTAGAGCAAAAATGATACTGACTCTAGTCTCAAAAACATTGTATGTTCTCAAAAACATTGTAGTTCTCAAAAACATTGTATATAAAAATACACAACCAAACATATTATCCGGAAACACCACGTCTTTCAAACAAGTATTTTTTCTCTTAAAAATAATTGTTATTGTTGCGAAGAATAAAGGCCTTTGTTGAAAATAAACAGACCGATAAGACAATCAGATAGAAAAGCTCAGTACGTTATAGATTAATGGTTTTGTTGTAAATTGAACGAAAATAAATAAACTACGTTTTGAGTTCAAAAATGAAGACATGCCTTATGTGAGGTTAACGGACTTGCAAAGAGGAAACGGGAAAGCTTAAAAATAGACCAAGCCAAAGTCACCAAAAAGTAACAACCGCTTGACACGATAGTTTCATTGTCCAAGCAGCTAGAAGAGACCCAACCATTTCTAATCTGCAGCTTCAAAGGCAGCTGTTGGAAGCTACAGGTGTAAGTATTTCAGTGGAAATTATAAGAAAACGAGTCCTTGGCCAAGAAGTATAGAGCAGGAGACAGTTACGGGTTCCCAAATTATCCAGACAGCAGAAGATTGGTCGTCTAAATTGAAGTTTCCAACATCTAAACTGGAACATTGGGAATTGACAAAATGTAGTATTTTCAGACGAAACCAGGATTTGTATAAAACCAATGACAGAGAATTCATGTGCTTAGAAAGCAAGGAAAACAACAAAGAACGTAAACTGCCAGATGTGTTCACAGAATAAATGAGCAAGTGTTATATTCTGTGGAGGCATCGTGATCGGTAAAAAAACTTCTTTAAGTTTCATCCAACGAACTTTAACAGCTCGCAGGTATGTTGATTTGGTTCTAGAACCTGTAGTGAGGCTCTGGAGAGGTGCAATAAAACAAAATTTAGTTTCCATGCATGATAATGTACCTGCATATACCAGTAGAGTCACTACAGACTTCTTTGGAGCAGCAGATATTACTATTTTGGAGTGGCCTGATTGCTCACCCGACCTTAACTCTATAGAGCATTGAACATTTATAGATTACCTATTAATCTATAGAGAATTAAAGAGAAAATTGATAGAGAGTTGAGAAAAATCTTTCTAAACGAGGATATAAAATTTCTTAAACATAGAAGTACTGTGTGGGTCAATTTTGAATTAATAAAATTTAAAAAAGTTCTCCAAGATTTTTTACGATGTATTCACTGTACAAAGATACTGTGATAATAATATGTTTCCAACAACAGAACAGCAAGTATTTTAATAAACATGTTCTCTTCAACCTCTTCGTGATAAAGTAAACCAGTCAACCTCCCTCAGAAAATTCGCAATTAAATCACTGCCAGCTTCAAGAAAGAAAGTAATTAAACAATTAAATTTTAATATGTAAAGCGTTTCATAAAATTTGTCTAATTAGCAAAGACGGTTTCACCGGGAGTATACGGCAGAATACAATGTAAGTTAAAATTACTTCTTAGAAAGTCTAAAGTTTTCTTTACCACATACAATGTAGTTTAAAGTAGTTTTTTGACTATTTTTTAGAAAAAACTATATATTAAGAGTTATGTACTTAGACCTCGCTAATTTGGAGCAAGAACAACCGGTTTAACATATAGAAAGCTGAAGTTGACATATTAAAAGAGTATTATGAAGATGAACACGTATAGAAAATGGTTCAAAAATAGTTCTAACATTTCCGGAAACGAAATACTTGGGGATAAAACTGTCAACCTACGGAAAAGTGGAAGAAGAAGCACAAAAACATGTTAACATGGCGAACAGAGCAGCAGGATGTCTTAACAACACAATCTGGAGAAACAAATACCTCACAGTGAAAACGAAAATTAGGCTATACAGTATGTCCCTGTAAGTTGTATCCATATGGAAAACTTTTTTATTATTAATTTTACGAAAAAAAGTTATTCTTCATAAAAAGCTCTGCATGGTCCAAAACCTAAGATTCAACCATCAGATATAAAATTTTATGAATGCTATACGAGGTATGTCAAAAAATTCGATTTATTTCTTCGTTTTTTGATTATAACTTTAAAAGTATTCATTTTCGAGAAAACTTGTACTGACATAAAAGTTGCGTAATTAAATTTCCTACAATATACAATTGGCTAAAAATTTAAAAATTAGTCACCCTTGTTGTAAAATAGCAATAATTACGAAACAACCATACAAAAACAAGTATTAGCATTTTACGTTTTTCAACCATTTGTGCTAAACTTAGGGACCTTTATATTTCAACCAGAAAAACTTCATGATACAGTAAAACAATAGTGTAAATTTCATTAAGATAGGTTCAATATATTTTGCAAAATAAATTTTGAAATCCAGCTTTCACAAAAATATTCATTTTTTCAGAATGTTACAGAACTGAAAGTAAAGCAGATAGCAAGTTGAAATTTGTTTTGCTTATAGAAGTGTACTGTAACTTTTATTTGCAATTTTGCAAAATTAAAATCGATTAACACCACAGCGTCAGGAATTTCTTTAAATAAACATTAATTATTGGTGCTACGCGCAGGACAGCGGATAGTTTGCTCTGATTGGGCATTGCAATGACCTTTGATAATGATTGATACATTTTAATTTTTATTACATTTCGATATAAATAAATAAATTTGTTTATTGCAAAATAAAAACACATACTTTATCCTTTGAAATAACACTTTTATTAGCAAAAACTTTCTTTGTTCATATATTTTGACTAAGAGAATAAAAGTTTATTATCTTTAAACATATGCAATTGTTTAAACAATATTTCACAAACAATAATAAAATTAGTTTGATTTTTGTGGAATTAAAATATTAAAATAAAACAAAATATAGAGTAAGAAAATAATATATTAGATAAAGATTGGAAGAAATTTTGGTGGAAATAAACTTGTGTGAATCCAACACCGCTGGCCTGCGCGTAGCTCCAAAAATTAATGTTTATTTAAAAAATTTCCTGACGCCGTCGTAATTAATTGATTTTAATTTTGAAAATTGTAAATGAAAGGTACAGTACACTTCTATAAGCAAAAAAATTTTCAACTTGCTATCTGCTTTATTTTCAGTCCTGTAACATTTTGAAAAAATGAATTTTTTTTGCGAAAGCTGGATTGTAAAATTTATTTTGCAAAATCTATTAAACCGATCTTAATGAAATTTACAGTATTGTTTTACTGTATCATAAAGTTTTTCTGGGTACAATATGAAGGTCCTAAGTTTAGCATAAATTGTTGAAAAACGTAAAATGCGAATACTTGTTTTTGTATGGTTTTTTCGCAATTATTGCTATTTTGCAACAAGGGTGACTATTTTTTAAATTTTTAACCAATTCTATATTGTAGGAAATTTAATTACGCAACTTTTATGTTAGTACAACTTTTCTCGGAAATGAATACTTTTAAAGTTATAATCAAGAAACGAAGAAAAAAATCGAATTTTTCCTTCATTTTTTGACATTTTGATTATTTAAACAATGTTCCGGACCTTTTTGAGAGGGAGGATACTCAATTATTATTATTTGATTTATTTTCAAGCAAAATTTTTTTTGAAAAATTACATTATTTTCAGTTATTTCAATTCTGATAACTCTTTTATTATTAATTTTACGAAAAAAAGTGATTCTGATTAAAAAGTTCTGGATAGTCTAAAACCTTAAATACAACCATCTTATATCAAATTTTATCAATTACATACGAGGTATGTCAAAAAATATAAATTTAGATAAAAAGTAAAGTACCTTTATAGTTCAGAATATTTCAATTAGAAGGATGTAATTACATACCTAAACATAGTTTTTAATTCTAAATAACTTTTCATAATAACAATTTTCGATATTGTGAAAAATAAACGTATTTTACTCTATATTTTTTGACACACCTCGTATAAAATTTATAAAATTTGACATATGATGGTTGTATTTTAAGGTTTAGACCATGCAGAAATTTTTATTAAGAACCACTTTTTTTCGTAAAATTAATAATAAAAGAGTTATCTAAATTAAAATAACTAAAAATAATGTTAGTTATCCATAATTTTTCAAAAAAAAATTTTTTCAATTAGAAGGATGTAATTTTAGAACATAGTTTTTAATTCCAAACAACTTTTCATAATAGCAAATTTCAATATTGTGAGAAATAAAGCTAATTTACTCTTGAGTGAAATTCAAACTTTTGACATACCTCGTATAATATTCAAAAAATTTGATATTTGATAGTTAAATCTTAGGTTTTGGACCATGCAGAGCTTTTTATGAAGAATAACTTGTTTTCGTAAAATTAATAATAGAAAAGTTTTCCATATGGATACAACTTACAGGGACATACTGTATAAATCAACAATAAGACCGATAATGACGTACGCAGTGGAAACAAGAGCAGATACGGCGAAAACACAAAGACTGCTGGAAACAGCAGAAATGAAAGTCTTACGAAAAATAACAAACCAAACTCTAAAAGACAGAGTAAGAAGTGAGGAAATACGAGCGAGATATGGTATAGAAGAACTAAATATGTGAACCAAAAGAAGAAAAATAGAATGAAATCAACACATAGAAAGAATGACAGAAAATGGAACAGTACGAATAGCAAGAGACAAATCGCCAAATGGAAGAAGATCATTGAAACAACCGAGGAAAAAATGGTCAGACAATGTCAAATGAGGCTAAAACCCGAAGTAAAACAGGCATTGAGCCTATTTATAAGGTAGGAAGAAGAATAACAGCGATTTTTTGAAGGGTTTTCATCTCTGATGTTTCTAGCATTATTTTTGTCCTCTCTGTCACGTTCTGTCGCTCTGTCATTAGTGGTCTGATGAATATTTTTTTGTAAATTCTGCCTTTCATTTCTTTCCCGATATTTTTCTTCACTTCTGTTTCTAGCTTTCCATTGCTAGATAGTGTGATGCCTATTTAAACTCTATCACGTCTTCCATTATCTAACCCTCCAGCTCTAATTTATATCTTAGTGGATATGCTGTTATATCCATGCATCTTGTCATTTTTGAGAAAATTAACATGTTAAATTTTCTGGCAGTTATATTAAATTATTGGTGCAGCATACGTTGTAAATCATCTTCACTTTAAGAGATTAGTATTACATCGTCTATATGGCAGATTATTTTACGTTGTTTTTCTTACATTTGGTATTCTTCTTTTGTGTTGGTTCTTTTGTTATTATTTCGTCCATGATTAAGTTGAACAATAGAGGACTCAGAAAACCCCCCTGCATTATCCGATTACCAGCTTCAATTGGGTAAATTATTTTTCTTCTTTTCCCTTTATTGTGTTGTTCTTGTGGATATTTTTGATCGTTTTACTTATTCCTAGAGGTAATTATCACTCTTGAGTTCAACAAATTTATAGCGTCCTTTAATTTTAACGTTTTTAAGTGCCTTCTTAAGATCGACGAAACATAAATATGCCGCTTATATTGTAATGATTTCTCTTGAACTTGCCACATTTTACGACCCAATCCTCATGGTTTTTTTGCTAATATTATAATTTCATTCAGTTTATTTGTTATCACATTTATAGAAATATCTAGCTATTAATTTTTAGAAATAGTGGTATTATAAAAAATACAAATTACTAACAAAAAATAATTTGAATAGGTCAAAATTACATATAATACAAAATAATTTCAGGAGTAGCGGCCTTTGCAACAGCAAACGTCTGTCTCGATGCACTATGCAAAACAATGTAACATAACGGATGACCTTTACAAAAGTTTGTTGAGATAATAAAGGGAGATTCAGTGAAACGGTACGATTTGACAATGCTGCTGACGATAAAATAGAGGAGCCGCGGGCTTGCGACGTAAACGTTGTGAATCTAGAGAGTGGGATGGCAAGTTTAGTTATCATGGAGGCGTGGTCTTGTGAACAACGCGCATTTGCTGTGAAAGATTATTACAAAAATGGTGAAAGTTTTGTGCGTGTACAGCGAAAATTTTGTTTACAGTACCATTTGTAGCCCCGTTCACAAGACCAAGTTACAAGACTTGGGTTAGGAGCTTTGAAAATAGTGGTTGAACATAAAAAAAAGAGCTGGCAGTGTCAGAACTGCTCGCACACCACAGAATATTGAAGCGGTGCCAAATTCATTAAACGTGAATGCTCGAAAATCCCTGCGACGACTCGCATGTAATAAATTTGGCACCGCTTCAGTATTCTGTGGTGTGCGAGCAGTTCTGACACTGCCACACTTTTCTGTGATATTGAACCACTTCTTTCAAAGTTCCAAAACCAAGTCTTAATAGCATGTTAGACGGAACTGCAGAGCGGGGCGACAAATGGTAGTGTAAACGAAATGCTCGTTGTACACGCACAAAACTTTCACCATTTTTGTAATAAGCTTTCAGAACAAATGCGCCTTGTTCACAAGACCATGCCTCCATGATAACTAAACTTCCCACGACTCTCTAGATTCACAACGTTTACGTCGCCAGCCCGCGGCTCCTCTATTTTATCGTCAGCAGCATTGTCAAATCGTACCGATTGACTGAATCACCCTATACTTAGTAACGAGAGGGGATAGACCGATAAAAGAATTTTTATGTCAAGAATCACCCAACACACGCCGTTAAAATTTAACATGGAAGATAGTGAATCAGAAAGCAAATTGTTGCCTCGCGCCCGCCCGAAGGATAGAAAGGGCCACTTGAGAGTGATTTATTCCTCCATATCTCAATACCAAAGATACTTTAGTATACTTGCTCTATTTTATATTATTTCACATAACTATGGCATATATTTTGATGTTTAGTGGACATTGGACATGGATATTCTCACCACTAACATTTTAACCGCTGATACAATCGACTTGCTAATGTTTTGGATTAATAATTCAGGCATCAATTTGTATGGTGTACTATATTGAAACAGATAATAACAGATTCTCTCAATATTTGACGCATTGACGATAATAATCGAAAATTATTACTTTAAAAATAAAACAACATGAAACATTCCAATATTTATGCTAAATTGCAATGTTAAGGTGAAGACGATAAAAAAGAAAGATAAACCTTGATACAGTTTCATAGTTTCCTTCATTAATATAAAACCAACTAAAAACCATTAATTTAGAATACTTTTTTTTCTTTATCCCCTTCCTTATACCCTTACAGTGTCATTCTCATCAGATGTCCATACCAGTTTAATTGTCTCTTTATTATTTTGCATTCCCAGAGACAAACAATTTTATATCTATGTAAAATATTTGTAAAAAAAATGATTAATGAATCATTTTCTCCAAGTCACCTGCACTAGTGGTCACAACATTTACTCATTGTTACTTTGTTTTGCAGATGTAAATAAATTGGGAGGTTAAATAAAAAAAATTATTTTGTTACCTATTGGTTCCTGTTTGGTAATCCCTCTTATTGGCTTTTTTCTTATTCCATCGTATTTGGTCTTTCGGACTATAGCTCGTACACGTCTTAACTCTATTGCGTTTATCCTACTATTATGCCTTTTCTGCAAGTCCAATTTTCCCTCGCATATTATAGTATCGTCGGTAACACAATCGTATTATATATTTTCATTTTTGTTCCTTGGGACAATTCTTTTTTCCTCCGAGCTGATGCTAGAGCGTAGCACAGTTTGTTCTATTTTTTTGTTCTGTTTGTTATTTCGTGGTCTGTTTTGCCATCATTGGTAATTATACTTCCAAGATAATCATATGTGGTATCAACTTTCTATTAAGTATTTTTGCATTTTATATTTATTTCATTTTGTTCCTTTTCGCCGATGGCCATTATTTTACTTCTCTCAATGTTAATTTTCATTTTTAGTTTTGCTGTTTCCTCTATCCATATACTGATAAGTTTTTGCATTTTGGTCATGAAATCTGTTAGGACTATCTCCTTCGCATACAAAAGGGCTTTAATTTTTACTGACTGTAATCTTTGGTATCCTATTATTGCCCGTATTTGGTTGGTTTTTCTCCAATATTTCTGATTAGTTTGTTCATGACTATTATGAATAGTAGGGGGTGTTTGTTTTTACGAAGCTGAAGTAAGGTTGACTGGAGGTGGTATATAAATCACTTCTCACTTGTTAATATTTTTGAATTTAAACGTATATTGAGTATAACTAGATACTGTAACAGAAAATGAAAGGTTAATATGTGTGTTGCTTCTCTGAATGTTTTGACTCGAATGGGGTTCTGGAATCTGCCTTTGGTGAACTACATATATATATATATATATATATATATATACATATATATATATACATATATATATATATATATATATATACATATATATATATATATATATACATCCCGCTATCATTATGTCATCTTTTCATGTTGCAGTCGTTTGGCATCACCAAGAAATACTATCATTTTCGAATTTTAATTCGTGTATGTTTGTTGAGCGCATTTTTTAACGCCCTGTATCGTTCTCAGTTTTCTAAAATTTTAATTTTAAAAATTTAAATTATATACAAAAATTTTTACACTTCATAACCATTTTGACTTCCACCACATAAAAATGTGTATTTCCCATCATTTTGCCGCTTTTCGACGTTGCCACGAGTTAAAAATACCGATCTTTTGAGGACAGGTAGAAAAGGTCTATTGTAAACTTAGAGGATGGAATATTTTGGTAAAATATTCCATCCTCTCAGATTATAAACTACATAAAAGGTAGGTTCTTTACCTGTTCAGCTGGATTACCAAGCAAGGGTCTAAATATTTTACGAGTTGAATTGTGTTTATTTGATTTCATCTGTTAAATTAAAATTTCTCATACCGACTTAAAATATTTGTTTGAAAAATTCATTTTATATTTTCGTTTAATTTACTTAGGGTTTTTGGTCAGAATTTTGAAGAAACGCTTGGTTTGACATAAAATTTGGGACACGTACCTATAGCTAATATGTTAAAGAAAAAAAGTGATATTGTGCCGATATGTGCTTTTGATCTGGAGGTGAGTTTCGTCGGTTATAGGGTATGAAAACAAATACGTTCAAATAAGTCCGGAATTGGATAAACTGACTAATTCTAAGCAACTTCTATTTTATAGCGTTTTTCACTAAGTCAATACTTTTAGAGATATTTGCGAGTGAATATGTTCATTTTTCAACAAAAAAAAAAAACGTTTTTATACGGTTTTTCGCAAATAACTCAAAAAGTAGGTACTTTATTGAAAAAAATTAGCAAATAGTAAATATAGCTTATAAAAAAGTGAAAAAATGGTATATGTGTCAGGTCTGTAGACCCAGTAGAAGCAGAGTTATTGCTAAGCTTTGTTTTAAAACCAAGAGGAGTAGGTAAACTAAATGGCAGATTCACACCCAAGAAAGTCACTAGAAATATCATCAGATAAATCTTCTTTTTTGGTTGATCATATCGGCCTTTGACGGTAATCTTGACTAAAAATCTAAAAATAAAAGGAAGAACGCAGAAAATACAAAAATTGCTGATAAAATAAATAAACTGACCTATGAAATGCCAATAGTGTCAAAATTTGATATGAGTAAAATTGCCTGAGGTTGTACCAATTACAAACAAGGTGTACGGCGCGGGAAATTTGAATGACTCCTCTTGTTTAAAAACAGACTATAGTGAAAAATAAGCTCTTATATCTCAAATTCCAAATCGAATATTTTAACGTGAAATAAAAAAAATGAAACACTTTTCTGGGAAAACTTATTACAACTTTCTTAAAGTGTTTAAGAAAACGTTTATTTTTATTTTTTTTTAAGTTTCCAGCAGCAAGAGTAAGCAGGTTACGCTCAAAATACAGTTGTTCCTTTTTTTTTGGTTAAAAATATTCTAAAAACTCCCTCTAATTAACAGCCCAAATGGAATTAATCGTTACCACTTCACAAGTAACTTTATGTATTGTTTGTGTTTGTAAGTTTCATCAGTTCAAAGTGCTTAGCGGAAAAATTTGGTTTTAAAGTAAATTTTTTTAAATCTTTAATTTTGAAAAAAAGACTTTTGTCAAAATAACTTAAAAATTATTAGTGATACCAAATATCTTAAAGAGTAAAAAATGTAGGTGTTGCTTTTTTAAATATTTGGAATTTTTTGATTTTCTGGAAGACAAAAATTGGTTAAGATATGGCTGTTCAAAATTTGCATATACATACTCGTGACTAGTGATTCGTTCGAGGCCTTTCAACAAAACCCCTTTCAAAAATAAGCATTTTGAACCAATGCAACTTACAGATCATATACAGGGTTTCCCCGAAAATAGTGCGTTCCTTAAAGGTATAGATAGAAAGCACAATGTAGAGCAAAAAAGTCTTATAACATTTTATTCTAAATTCAGCCGTTTGACCAAAAAACGAAAATACATTTTGATATGCAAATTGATACTCAATTAGTAAATAAACAAGGGGTCCCATTAGATTAAATTTCACAGTCACAGGTTCTTCTACGCCATGTTGCCAGGTCATATAAATTTATGAAAATAAAAATTTACTCTTATGGAGAACAACGTAATTTTTGTTGAAACGGTTAACTTTAGGAAAAAATGTTACAACACCTTTTTGTTCTAAATTGTGTATTATATCCACACCTTAAAGGAACGCACTATTTTCGGAGACACCCTGTATAAACAATACATTTATCTAAAGTAACGTGTGAAGCGGTAACAATTAATTTTCATGACTTTCTTTTGCCAAAAAAAAGGGAACGATTTTATTTTCAGCGTAACTTGCTTACTTTTCACGCTAGAAACTGTTTTAAAAACACCAAAAAAAATTTTTTTTAAACACTTTAAAAGAGTTATGATGAGTGTTTCCCGAAAAGTGCTTTATTTTTTTGGTTATTTTACGTTGAAATATTCGATTTGGTATTTGACGAATAAGAACCTATTTTTCATTAGCTGCAACCCTGCTTCTACTGGGTCTACAGACCTTATACTGACACCTCTTTTTCATAAGCTATATTATTGCTAGGAATATTTTCTTCGATAAAATATGTACATACTTACTTTTTGAGTTATTTGCGAAAATCCGTCCAAAACGTGTTTTTCTATGAAAAATAAACATATTCACTCGCACATACCTCGAAAAGTATTGACCTAAAACTTTTATAGAACAAAATTTGCTTAGAATTAGAATTAGTCAGTTTATCCACTTCCGGACTTATTTTGCCCGTATGTTTTTTCACCTCCAAGAAGGGGTGAAAGTCACATCCAGGACAAGAGAACATATCGGCATAATCTCACTTTTTTCTTTGGCATTTTAGCTACGTGTGTGCCAAATTTTATGTCAATCCAAGCGGTTCTTTAAAATCTGGAGGTTTTGCGATATTTTATCGTGAGTGAATGGAATAATAATTATTACAACGGCAATTATTGCCGTTGTCACTTTTAGATAAGAAGTCATTATCACAATGATATAGTCAGGTTAACTGAATTGTATAATTATTGTTTTTATCATTAAATGTGAAAACCTAGAATTATCCATGTCTGTCCGTCAATAAACACAACTCGTCTATTAGTAGGACAGAAAGAATGACAAATAAGGTGTCAAATGAAAGCCTATAACCAAAATATGATATTACATGTGAGAAGTTTGACCTCGGACTGCCTGTTCCAGAGTTGCAACCGAAAGTACTGTTTTAAATTCGTCGAAATAGTACAAACTATTGGTCAACACGACTAAGAAAGACCAGAACAAATACATACTTCCGGTTTCATGCCTGTCTGTTCGTCCATATCTGTAGGTGAACAAAATTCATCCGTCATATCAGCTGCCAAAAAGTTACACGAAGGGTTCAAATATCGACTGCCGGTTCAACTTCCGGTCACTTTTTGTGAAAAATTAGAACTTACGATGTCCAATTGCTTGTTACAATTTTTTTTATAAGTGTTCTACTCTATCTATTCTGACTTTTCATTAACTTACTTAGATCACATATAATTTAATACAGTTTTGATGTCAGGGTCTTCAAAATTTATGTGGTGAGTTCCGGTATGTGATGAATGAAAAACGACTCCATAAGCAGAAGAAAAAAGTGTTCTCAAGACCTAAGACAATACATCGACTCACAAGAGCGTTATGACGGTAGCAAAAATTCGAGTTGGGGTTCTAATTACTTTCTCATGCGGCTTACTCTCCTGACTTGGCCCCCTCCGATTATTAAGTGTTCCCAAATCTGAAGAAATGATGGGCGAGTCACAAAGTTTCACAAAAAAGCGAATATTTCGCGAAATGAACGTCAGATCGAAAAACTAAAAAATGCGTGTTCAATATTTTTCAAAAGTCTATCGAATGATACCAAAAACGAACCCCCACGGAAAGGGGTGAGGAGTAAATTAAAAATTTTAAATACGAACCCTGCGATATTTCGCGAAATGAACATCAGAGTGCCAGTGTGTGCTTTTTTTCTGGGGATGAGTACCACCCCCTTCTCGAGTGTGAAAAAATATAGGTCCAAATAAGTCCGTAAGTGGATAAACTAATTAAATTCCTTGTAACTTTTGTTTTTAGATGGTTTTTCGCAAATAAATCAAAAAGTAAGTATTTGATCGAAAAACTATTCCTAGCAAATATAAAGCTTATAAAACAGTAAAAAAATGATGTATGTATGAAGTCTGGACACACAATAAAAACAGAGTTGGAGCTAATCAAAAGTTGGTTCTTATTCGTCAAATTCCAAATCGACTAGTTCAACGTAAAATGTCCAAAAAATAACGCACTTTTCGGGGAAAACCCGCCACAAATTTTTTAAAGAGTTTAAAAAAAGTTTTATTTTTGTTATATAAAAAGTATCTATTCTATCACCATCAGCATCAAAAGTAGACCGGGCAGTATCGTCGCCCCCGCTAGCGAAATTATTCCGATTCGATTTTTTTGCACAAACTTACTCAAAAAGAGGTCCTTATAACATATCCAAAGGGTGCCGGGCGGTGCATTGGTCGAAAAATTGTTTAAAAAATTTTTTTGAAACAAATTCACAAAAACAATTTTTTCATTTCGAACAATTTTTTTTAGATAACTTGTGTCATTCTGGGCAAAAAAGGTGTCTTGCCATTTTTGTTTAAAATTGATTGTTGTCGAGTTATATGCGATTAAAAATTTGAAAAATGCGAAAATGGCCATTTTTAAGTCTTAATAACTCGATTAAAAGTTATTATTATGAAATTAAAAAGTGAGCAGATCAAGTTTCAAACCCTTGCTTCAAGGTCTTTAAGAGATTTTTGTCATTATTTTATTACAAAACTGTTATTTTTATTTATTAATAATTAGCGCTATAGTCCCGGATTTATCGTCGCCCCTGTTAGTGAAATTATTCCGATTCGATTTTTTTGCACAAACTTACTCAAAAAGAGGTCCTTATAACATATTCACAAGGTGCCGTGGTCGAAAAATTGTTTAAACAATTTTTTAAACAAATCCACAAAAATAATTTTTTCACTTTGAACAATTTTTTTTAGATAATTTTGGACATTCTGAACAAAAAAGGTCTCTTGTCAATTTTCTCTAAAATTGATTGTTGTCGAGTTATACGCGATTTAAAACCTGAAAAATGCGAAAATGGCCATATAACTCGACAAAAATCAATTTTAGAGAAAAATCTCAAGATACCTTTTTTGCTCAGAATAACCCAACTTATCTAAAAAATCGTTCGTAATGAAAAAATTATTTTTGTGAATTTGTTTAAAAAATTGTTTAAGGTGATACAGTAGCGATCAACAGGTAGCCAAAACGCGTTCCAAGATTGCGGCTGTAATTTTGAATATTTTTTCAAAATATTTGGCACACGTATCCGTAATATAATAAAGAATGGCGGTACAGAGCCCAATTTGAAAAATATATTAGGTAATATTTGAAAATTATTCTGTAATTAAATACAATATTAAAAAAACGAGCCTGTACCGCCATTAAGAAGAACAAAAAAATACACTTTCTTCAAATAAACGTTTTTATCCGATGCCTAGATTTTGTGTCATTTTGGAACTACTAAAATGTTTTATTTCATTAGTCCAAAACAAAATTTAAATTTTTTAATTCGACAAAATATTTCCACGCACAGGCTGTGGTCTGTATTAATTCGAGAACCAAGAGAGACAGCTCATTAACCGCCTTTCATTTTTTCTTAGAAAATAAACGATCTCTACACAAAGTACTTATAGGATAATACGCCGCCGTTATGAAATGATTGTAGGATGTTAAAATGACGAAGGATGTTTTACCCGGAAATCCGAATTTTATATACTTTTGTTATATTTAATACCCTAATAGCACACGACGTCTTTTGGACGTCCAAAATAGGTCAATTTTTGGTCCTAACGTCCATGGACCATAAACGGACGTCCTTTGGACGTCCGACGCTGGACGTACTTCGGGTGTACTAAATATGTACGTCCTTTGGACGTCCGGCGTTGGACGTCCGGCGTTGGACGTCCTTCAGGTGGACTAAATATGTACGTCCTTTGGACGTCCGGCGTTGGACGTCCTTCGGGTGGACTAAATATGTACGTCCTTCGGACGTCCGGTGTTGGACGTCCTTCGGGTGGAATAAATATGAACGTCCTTTGGACGTCCGTACTCGGACGAAATACGGACCTTTTCCAATCGTCCATATTGGACATATTCTACCAATAAGGGGATTAAACAGCAAAATTATTTAATAAAATATTAACTTAATTATGTTAATAAAATAGTTTAAATGGAAAAGATTATAAATCATATTTAATTCAAAACTGTATATGTAGTTTAATATCTAATACATGTTTTTGTTTTTATGTAAAGTGTGAAAATCTGATCGGTAAATTATTCGTTATGTCCACTCTACATCAACAATAAATTGAACAAGAAATTGACTAAGTTATTCAAGGCCAAATTTGACGAGTACAAAATGTATGATTTGTAAAAGAAAATGAAGGAATTTGATGAAATAGAACAATTGGATATGTTTTATTTTGTCAAATTTCTTTATTTTCTGTTTATTCACGGCAAAAGTGGAAGTAGAATTGTGTTTTGTATAAGCCAAATTTGACCTTGAATAACTTATCGTCAATTTCTTGTTCAATTATTGTTGATGTAAAGTGGACTTTATAATGTTTTATTATTCCCGTTACCAAGATGATAGAAGTTTGGTGGTTAATTCTAATAAGCAAAAATATAATTTTTATCAATGTATCCTTACTACAGATGAATATTGAGAGCATTTTTTTGAAGTTGAGCGTACGTGTGCCCAAAATAGGTCCAGTTTTAGTCCTAATGCGGATGGACTATAAATGAACGTCCTTCGGACGTCCGACGTTGGACGTACTTACGTGTTGAATAAATATGAACGTCCTTTGGACGTCCATTGGACGTCCGTGCTCGGACGTCCGTTGGACATTGACATCGATCCGTGAGCGTCATCTGCAAAGAAGAAAATCACAAGCCAGGACAACCAATCCAAATAGTGAGTGTTTCAAACTTTTGTGTTGTGTTGTCAAAAGTTTATTTAATTATTTATGTTTTTCCTTACATACTTACATATTTTTTCAAGCTTTTTGGTATATTTTTCATATTTTTTACTATATTTCGATAAAAAAATTCTTCGCAGTTTTATCCTAATCAACATCATCATCATTCTATCCAAAAAGGCAAATCGCCAAAATCGCAATTTTATCATAATATGATATGTATATTTGCATTTTACCACATTTTTTCGATGTTTTGAAACATTTTTGTATATCTTTTGTGTATCTATCTATATTTTGTATATCACCCCTCCTCGGGATGAAACTCACCCCCCAAATTCACATACTAATTTGTAAGTACACATACTTTGTAAGTATGGAATAAAGGTTGCTTAATATTAATCAGTTTATCGAAGTCCGGACTTATTTTAAACGTTTTTCACCCCAGAGAAAGAGTGAAACTCACCCCAGGGCAATAGCACACATTGGCACAATATCACTTTTTTTCTTTGGCATGTTAGCTATGCGTATGCCAAATTTCATGTCAATCCTTTAAAATTTACAGCAAAAACCATCAAAGAATGTAGTAATACTTGTTTTCATGAAGTCGGTGATAGAGTTTGACAAATCTTTATGGTTGTTAAATATCTTTTAATTTGTGTATTCGATTTTTAAAGGTAGGTACTATATACGTCCATTTGGCACAATAAAAAATAACCTTCGACCGGTACATATTGCTTGTATCGATGCTCGGTGCATTGTTCAGTCATAAATTTTACCTGTCCCTATAGCGTCGGCCGTCGGGTCCTATTGTAAATTATTATAATAATAGTCCGTCTCGGTATTTTATTATTTCTGTCATAAGTATCTCTGTGGAAATGCAAATGCTGCTTGTAACATCCCAAAAACCAGCTCTACTATTAATTGTACTCGTATAAATAAGTGTATAATATGTACCTACCTACTTATTTATTGTATTCATTTATAGACCTGGATCCCGCGTAATAAAAAAAGTTGATTAACAGCAAGCTGAAAATTTGTTAATAGCTTCACGGTGTCTAGTCGGACAAACTTTGATGTACGGGAATACTGGAACCGGGGAAGTTTTAATTGTGGAACAGGTTAAAAACTTGGAACATCAGACTACCGAAAACGTTCCATGTATTTTGTCGGACAGAACTTCCAATTGATTTGTTACCATTTCATTAAACTCTTATGCAAAAATCAGACTGCGTACCAGTCTACTTTTATTCTCTTAATATTTTTACTTAAAAAAAGTGTACTACAATCATCTCGCTAAACTTAATATAACTGTTTTCGAGATAAACCCATTTTAAATCTGCGATATAACATAATTTTTTGCATAATATTGTAGTTAAATCCGAAAAATCAACTTAAAACCATAATAATAATTGTGCCAATTCTCATTTATGTCATTTATATTTTTGGAGATTTTTATGGTTTATAAGTTATTTTTCGAGTTTAGCGAGACGAATGTAGTATATATTTTTTAAGTAATAATATTAAGAGAATAAAAGTTTTGATTCGAAAAGTATATGTAATGTAGAGTTCCCTCAGCGATGTGATATAATATTATTACAGTATAGCTCCCCGTGCATGACAAGCTTATGGAGGTAGCCCATATAGCCTAGGCTATAATATTATTAAAAAAATCACTTAGATGGGACAATGGCTTTAGGAAATTCGAGACATCAAAAATGGCCCATTTTTAAGGTGGTGCGTTAATTTCTTGGAGAAATGTAATTATAATTTAATGTAAATAATCTAATATCCAATAATTGTAAATTAATATAAGATGTAATATAAGTTCCTTAAAAAATATATTTTTTATTTCCCACAATACATTCTCCACAGGTATAAATATCGTCTCTAGACGTCCACCGAACGTCCTCCCAGGACGTTAGATGGATGATCGGCAGCAATACATTGGACCAAACTGGGACGTCCTATGAAGGCCCAATTGACGTCCACCGAACGTCCCTTCGGACGTTAGGTGGACCTCCATTGGGCGTTTGGCAACGTGGAATTTGGACCAAAATTGGACGTCCTGTTAAGGTCCAATTCACGTCCCCTAAGACGTCCGATTAAGATCCAATTTACTCCGATTAAGGTCCAATTTACGTCCAATTAAGGTCCCATTTACGTCCGATTAAGGTCCAATTTACGTCCGATTAAAGTCCAATTTACGTCCGATTAAGGTTCAATTTACGTCCGATTAAGGTCCAATTTACGTCCGATTAAGGTTCAATTTACGTCCGATTAAGGTCCAATTTACGTCCGATTAGGGTCCAATTTACGTCCCCTAGGACGTCCGATTAAGGTCCAATTTACGTCCGATTAAGATCCAATATATGTCCCCTCGGACATTAGATGGACGTCCAATGGACGTTCGGTAGCGCGACATTTGGACCAAAATAGGACGTATAAAGGACGTTCCTCGGACGAAAACGGACGTCCCTAAAGTCCGTGAAGGACGTCCATTGGACGTCCTTGTGCTATTAGGGTAGGTACCTACCTATAATTCTGGTGATTTTTTAAATCCTCTATTGTTAAGAGAATTTACACCTTTAGCCAAAGTTTTACGATTTTCTAACGGAAATTAACAAGTTATTTTAAATACGCACCAATTATCGATGTTGAAAGGAGTTTTTCAAGTTATAAAAATATTTTGTCTGATCAAAGAATATGTTTCCTCGTAAAGAATTTGGAAAAACACATTGTAGTGAATTATAATCGAAGATATATTTATAGTGATATTGTTGTTTTATTTTAAATAGGTAACTATTGGTAGCAGTTTTTGTAAAAACTGTGAATAAATTGCATATATAAAAAATGATTTTATTTGAAAAATAATAAATAAGATTACTAAATAAGACAGAAAATTTGTGGTTTCCCGAAATGCGCATTTTTTGAATTTTTGTGCATATCTTGCGCATATTTCGTAATTTTTTACCGCATATATATGCGAATATTTCATCAAAATTGATCGCATATAAATCCGCTCCCTAGTCATTGTATTCTGTTGGCTGATTCCAATGATTTGAGCCGCCGTACGACACGTTGGGACCAATGGGAGTGAAGATACGTAACTAATACCTATCAAGAGGTTTACTCAAACTTCTTTTCTGTACTTATACCTACCACTCGGTATAAGTACAAAAAAGAAGTTTGTGTAAACCTTTGCACAACTGTGTAAATACTAAAGAAAAATCTAAAATATTAAAAAAAAATAGTGGAATCCGTTAATCTGTTCTCGAAAAAATTAGCTATGAAAATGAGCATAATTTTCTATATCCCTAACTTTTGACGAGCAGTTTAGCTTAAATGGGGAAAAGCGGTAAGCTTAGACCAAACACCAGTAGGAGGCATTCAATTAATTGAGGAAAAAAATTAAATGGATAACAATATTCATTTCAGTTATAGAAAAGGCATTGCCCCGCTAGAATGGTTGAAATCACAAGTAACAATTAATAGTCCTACAAAAAAGACAGGCGCTTGAAAGTGATAAGCCCATTGAACAATAAGCCTGCGAACTGCCTTTTAAACACATTCTTAAAAATAATCCATAACACAATTAAAAAAAGGTTTGTTAAGAAATTCTTTTATAGACTTCAGAAATTCAACAACTTCTCCTGATTATGTTTAAAAAACGTACGGAATGCACTAAATGAAAAAAAGAAGAAAAAGATTTATCATACCGTTATACTCTAATATATTCTTACGTTGAATATTTGATGCTTCCCTGTAGAGTATAAAACGGACAGTTGTGTTTTTCCCGTGAGCTGCCTTGTTTAGTCTTCTTTGTCGTTCTATTCGTTAAATCCTATCCTCTCAAGTCACAGCGTCAGAAAGCAGTGGGTATATGCAGTGAACGGGAGGCCTATGTCGAGCAGTGAACGTTGGGGCCCTTTCGCGTTTATCATATCAACGCATGAAAGGCAAAGCTCCCTAACCGACAAGATTTGGTAAAACGACATATACATATCATTCGACTCGCCATAAAAATCCGCGTCGATTGGTCTGGGTCTCGTAGCGCTGCGTTGAGATTTGTTGTCGCTTAGGAAGTACGTGAATCTTAAGTATTCTCACATTTTCAACTGACTAAGCAACAAAAATGTCCTTATTTTCTATATATCGGTTGGTTGGACAGTTTGAGTTATAAAAAAAAAACGAATAGTAATTTGTTCCTGTCTTAAAATTATATTAACCGTTAACTTAGATAAATTTACCGAAAGTAAAATCATATGCACCAAGCAGTACGGTATTTTTTCCTGTTCTAGATTTTGCTATCATAGTCGCTTACCAATTTTTTTACAAACAGAAATATGATCCAAACGTGTCCTTATACATTTGTTCCTAAAAATGTATTTGACATCATTTGTGCTTAGAAATTTTTGCTTGTTGCGAAATAGGTATAAAAAAGAACTTAGATAATTTTACATAAAAAAACGATACCAACTTGATGTCGCTTAGATAATTTTATTTGAATTTCAAAACGAATAATAGGCGCTTAGGAGGCGCAACCATGTTTTGAATGTCGGTTATGCATAACGTACTGCATACTGTATTCGTATTCGGAACGAGTCAGTCGAGCGCAAGTGCAAGCGACGAGGAAACAGATGATGCAGAGTCAACGGGTAAAACAAGAAAAAAGAAAAAGAATTTCAGAAGAAGAAAACCAACAACAAATGGATCGGGCATAGAAGAAGAAACTGTAGGTGACGCTGGATTGACGGAAAGAAAAAATAATGAAACAAAAGAAAGATCTAAGAAGAAGAGAGCTGGGGAAGAATATACAACTAAGAAGGGAGTGACAGTACCAGCCAAGAAAGTTCTCCCGAATCCATGTCAAGGAAAAAAATGTGGGAATAACTGTGGATCTATCCCAGAAGAAAGAAGAGAAAGCATATTTAACCATTTCTGGAAACTGGATACAACTCGACGACGAGATTGGTTGGTATCATTGGCGCAAAGAGTAGGTGTGAAGCGCAAGCGCAGTGAGTCTGAAAAACGCAACTGTACTATAAAATATTTTATAAATGAAGGAGAAGGTAAGAGAAATGTATGCTTACAGTTCTTAGCAGCCACTATGAATGTTTCAGATAAAACTATTTATAGTATTGTTAAAAATGCAGAGTGGGGATGTGCCAAGGAAGACATGAGAGGAAAGATGGAGCCGTCAAATAAAACCAAACAAACTACTCTGGATGCCGTTATAAACTTTATAAAAATTTGCCTGCTTTACCATCGCACTATGGCCGCCAAGATTCCAGTAAAGTTTATTTACCAGAAGAATTCAAGAACATACCAACTCTTTACGGAAGTTATAAAAATAATGTCATTAATCAAGGTATGGATATTGTGAGTGAGAGAATTTTTCGCAAAATATTTCATGAGAAGTTTAACGTCAGCTTTCATATACCAAAGAAAGATAAGTGCAAGAAATGCCTTATGTTTGCAAAAAACACTGATCCTGACAAACTGAAAGAAAAAGAACAGCGTGAGAAAGAAAAAGAAGAAAGTTACGCCCGTTTCAAAAGTCACAAAAAGATCCATAAAGATGATTCTTCTACATTATGCGTCAGCTTTGGTCTTCAAAAGGTCTTGAATACTCCATATTCACCTTCAATGCTATTATACTATAGTAGAAAACTGGCTGTTTATAACCTATGTTTCTACGAGAATGGCACTCGTAAAGTATTCTGCTATTATTGGGACAAATCTAATGGTAAACGAGGTGCAAATGAAGTAGCCACAATTTTGCATAAATACATTAAATCTGTTGATGCCAGAGGAAATGTTAAACGATTGCTGTTATACTGCGATTGTTGTCCAGGGCAAAACCGGAACCGCAATGTTATGGGAATGATTCATCAAACTTTGCAGGAATGTAATAATCTTGAAACAATTCAGTTGAATTTCCTACTAACTGGGCACACTTATATGCCAGTGGATACGTCTCACGCCATCATTGAAAATAACCTTAAACATACAACTGCTAGAAATAATCCATCGCCATTTAATGTTGAGCGAATATCTTATGATCAATTTAAAAAATGGGAAAACATTGGAGACAAATATTTTAAAGGAAATCTTACTGGCAAAATAAGTAAAGTTCGGATTGCAACTTTTAAGAAAGACAAACACATTGTTTCTATAAAAACATCTATGAATTCTGTTGCCAAATTATTCGATGTTGAAGTCCAGCCTAAGACTAGGGTCCCACTTATGTCCTGCTATAAATCACTACTGCCCATTTCCAAAAGAAATATCACGATCTTCAGAAACTTTGTACTGACCAGTCATTTCAGCTTGTTTTCATCATGAATATTTGAACATTCCACGGGATGCGAATATGAAAGATGTGTTACCAGAATCAGACGTAGAAGATCCTGATTGCGATTTTTAATTTATTTTTGCTACAGTTTTGTTTTGATATTATGTTATTAATATTAGTATTACGAGTATATTATAATTTGTGGTTGCTTTCATTTTGATGTTATAACGTATAAGAAGTCAAAGTGTTAAGGCTGATTAATAAAAAGTATACGGTCGGCTTGTGTAACATTTCCTAAATAAATTTATGGGTAAATGCATTAAAATGCAATTATTGTTTCTCCGTCATCTGTTTGGATTAGAAAAAGATTCAATGACATTATTAAATGCGTTTAGGCATAAATTGATTTAGGAAGCGTTACGCAAGCCCCCCTAAGTAGCATATTTTTTATAAGTTTAATTATTTGAGGTTCCACTATTACAGTCTTGACCAAATACGATTTAAAGTTAATTTTTTAAATATTATTTGTTTTGTTTGTTTGCTATCATTTGTTATATGTTTGAGATTGAATTATAGAGTTCCTTACAAATTGTCTTACATAGGATATTACTCTAAGTACACTTGGTTAATTTTGCATTTAATGTGTTCTTTACCAATTATTTTTCCAAGAGTTAGAGTTTTGGATCTTAGTACCATAGTTAAGTGTTAATAAAACAGTACACACGAACATAATATTATGTATGAATTTTTAAAGAAACTTTTTTAACTCTGATGAGTCTTGTGATGTTAAACTGTGCACTGTGCCTTATTTGGAGTAATAATAATTAATAATATGTTGAGATCTCTTTCTTGTTTAAGCAAATTCTTGATGTTACTTAAGTATGTTATTTAACAATTATTTAGAAGATTTTTTTTATTCGTACCCAGTGTTTATTATAAAAACCAAATTTTGTTTAAGTTCTTAATTTTTAATGCAAAAAAATACTGCAATACAATAAAAATATTGATTAAAACAAAAATCGTTTTATTTGTTAAACTCACTCCCTTCAAAAATGTCGGATAGAGTTGCAAATATTACTTTATAATAAGTAATTAGATTGTTTTTCTTGAAGGACCTGACTAAAATTTAATTATTTAGTTTTTTTTTCCTATTTTTCAAAAATATTTTTTCGTTATTAATACATTTTTACCTATTTGCATATACAGTAGCTTAAGTATGTAACTGAATATACTTGAAAGTTTTTTTGTAGGCTCAGGCGCATAGATAGTTGTACCTGTTATTTTTTTGGGGTAATCTTTTACTAACCAACTCTAAAGGGTAAACTTGAAGTGTTAAGTTTAAATATTACTTCTTAGATAAAAGCCCACAATATTATAATGCCTAAACTCTAACAAGCATTTATCTATGATGAAAAGTAAATATTTTATAAGAATTTTTCAATAAAAAAAATTTTTGATCAGCTCTCCTGGACATTTGTATAGATGTCGGTTAGGAAGGATTGCCTTTCATGCGTTGATATGTAGAGAAGTCGCTTGTCAAAAACTGGACGTATGTAATCGTATTCTATTTGTTAAATACTCTCACCTAATATGTCATACCATGTGTGTTAATCCATTTTATTTCTACAATTTTAAAGTGTTATTACATGCCGTCATTTTCATTTGTCTACACCATCTTATTCTGCCAGTTAAATCCCATCATTTCAGACGCTGTACGTCACGATTGAACCAATAGAACCGTAGATACAAGACTAAGGCCCTTTTGACATGATGCTGTAATTGATTTTCATACGTCATTGTATTATATTAGTCAAATCCAGTTATTTTAGGTGCTATACGCCACGATTGGACCAATAGGAGCGAAGATACGTAAATAAGGCCCTTTTGACATATTGCTGTATTTGATTTTTCTGTGTCATTGTATTCTGTTCATTAAACCCTACCATTTGAGCTGCTGTACGTCACAATTGGACCAATAGGACTAGATATACATAACTAGGGCCCTTTTGACTTGTTGCTGTATTTGATTTTTCTGTGTCATTGTATTTTATTTGTCAAGTCCTATTATTTGAGATGCCGTACGTCACGATTGGTCTTATAGGACCGAAGATACGCGACTAAGGCACTTTTGACATGAGGTTGTATTTGATTTTTCTCTCATTGTATTCTGTTTGTCAAATCCTATCATTTGAGGTGCTATACATCACGATTGGACCAACAGGACCGAAGATACATAACTAAGGCCCTTTTGACATATTGCTTGTTTGATTTTTCTGTGTCATTGTCTTCTATGATGTCTAAGGCATATCTCTGATATGCCCTATTTTTAAATTGGACTTCGTAAGTCCTAGGTTTTCACCCACAAGCTTTTATTTGACACCTCATTTGTCATTCTACCCGGTATAATGGCGGAGGAGTTATATTGGCGGTCGTACGGACCGACAGAAAGAGTACCCAGCTCAAATATCTCACCTTTAGTACCATCCTTGCATTATAAGCTTTCATTTGACACCTCATTTATTATTATAGCTGGTATAATGATAGAGGAGTTACATTCGCGGTCGGACGGACCCACCGACAGACCGCCTAGGTCAAATATCTCACCTTTAGTACCATCCTTGTATTACCAGCTTACATTTGACACCTTATTTGTCGTTCTACCTGGTATAATGACGGAGAAGTTATATTCGCGGTCGTACGGACCGACAGAAAGATTGTCTAGGCCAAATATCTCACTTTTAGTACCATCCTTGGATTATAAGCTTTCATTTGACACCTTATTTATCATTCTACTTGGTATAAAGACGCAGAAGTTATAGTCGCGGTCGTACGGACCGGCGGAAAGACAGCTTAGGTCAAATCGCTCACCTGTAGTACCATCATTTGATTATCAGCTTTCATTTGACACCTCATTTGTCATTCTACTTGGTATAAAGACGCAGAAGTTATAGTCGCGGTCGTACGGACCGGCGGAAAGACAGCCTAGGTCAAATCGCTCACCTGTAGTACTATCATTGGATTATCAGCTTTCATTTGACACCTCATTTGTCATTCTACCTGGTATAACGACGGAGGGGTTATATGCGCGGTCGTACGGACCGACGGAAAGACAGCCTTGGTCAAATATATCACCTTTAGTACCATCCTTGGAATATAAGCTTTCATTTGACACCTCATTTGTCATTCTACCTGGTATAATGACGGAGAAGTTATATTCGCGGTCGTACGGACCGACAGAAAGATTGCCTAGGCCAAATATCTCACCTTTAGTACCATCCTTGGATTATAAGCTTTCATTTGACACCTCATTTATCATTCTACCTGGTATAATGATTGAGGAGTTATACTCGCGGTCGGACGGACCGACGGACAGACCATGTAGGTCAAATATCTCACCTTTAGTACCATCCTTGGAATATCAGCCTTCATTTGACACCTCATTTCTCATTCTACATGGTATAATGACGGAGGAGTTATATTCCCGGTCGTACGGACCGTCGGAAAGACAGCCTAGGTCAAATATCTCACCTTTATTACCATCCTTGGAATATAAGCTTTCATTTGACACCTCATTTGTCATTCTACCTGGTATAATGATGGAGGAGTTATATTGGCGGTCGGAGGGACCGGCGCACAGATCGCCTAGGCCAAATATCTCACCTTTAGTACCATCCTTGGATTATAAGCTTTCATTTGACACCTCATTTATCATTCTACCTGGTATAATGATTGAGGAGTTATACTCGCGGTCGGACGGACCGACGGACAGACCATGTAGGTCAAATATCTCACCTTTAGTACCATCCTTGGAATATCAGCCTTCATTTGACACCTCATTTCTCATTCTACATGGTATAATGACGGAGGAGTTATATTCCCGGTCGTACGGACCGTCGGAAAGACAGCCTAGGTCAAATATCTCACCTTTATTACCATCCTTGGAACATAAGCTTTCATTTGACACCTCATTTGTCATTATACCTGGTATAATGATTGAGGAGTTATACTCGCGGTCGGACGGACCGACGGACAGACCATGTAGGTCAAATATCTCACCTTTAGTACCATCCTTGGAATATCAGCCTTCATTTGACACCTCATTTCTCATTCTACATGGTATAATGACGGAGGAGTTATATTCCCGGTCGTACGGACCGTCGGAAAGACAGCCTAGGTCAAATATCTCACCTTTATTACCATCCTTGGATTATAAGCTTTCATTTGACACCTCATTTATCATTCTACCTGGTATAATGATTGAGGAGTTATACTCGCGGTCGGACGGACCGACGGACAGACCATGTAGGTCAAATATCTCACCTTTAGTACCATCCTTGGAATATCAGCCTTCATTTGACACCTCATTTCTCATTCTACATGGTATAATGACGGAGGAGTTATATTCCCGGTCGTACGGACCGTCGGAAAGACAGCCTAGGTCAAATATCTCACCTTTATTACCATCCTTGTATTATAAGCTTTCTTTTGACACCTCATTTGTCATTCTACCTGGTATAATGACGGAGGAGTTATATTCGCGGTCGGAGGGACCGACGGAAAGACAGCCTAGGTCAAATATCTCACCTTTAGTACCATCCTAGGATTATCAGCTTTCATTTGACACCTCATTTGTCATTCTACCTGGTATAATGACGGATAAGTTATATTCGCGGTCGGAGGGACCGAGTCACAGACCGCGTAAGTCAAATATCTCACCTTTAGTACCATCCTTGTATTATAAGCTTTCTTTTGACACCTCATTTGTCATTCTACCTGGTATAATGACGGAGGAGTTATATTTGCGGTCGGAGGGACCGACGGAAAGACAGCCTAGGTCAAATATCTCACCGTTAGTACCATCCTTGGATTATATGCTTTCATTTGACACCTCATTTGTCATTCTACCTGGTATAATGATGGAGGAGTTATATTCGCGGTCGTAAAGACCGACGGACAGACCGCCAAGGTCAAATATCTCACCTTTAGTACCATCCTTGGATTATCAGCTTTCATTTGATACCTCATTTGTCATTCTAGCTAGTATATTGACGGAGGAGTTGTGGTTACAGACAGACGGACAGACGGACGTGGATAATACAAAGTTTTCACATTTTTTCAAAATTGGGTGAAAACAATAAAACATGATGCCAGACTGATTTCTTTATGAAAATAATATATACATTCTCAAATTGTCTATTTTTCGTTGTGAATAATATTGTATTCAACAGTGATGCCAAATTTCTGATGCCAAAATGATTGATAATGAAAGTGGGATATACGTTTTCATGTATATAACGGCAGCGACAAAACGGTAAAACACTGAACTAAATGTATATAATATTTTCACTGTACGATCATTTTGGACTCAAACATTTTATGGAATAAACTTATATAACTTACTAAGAGGTAAACAAGGAAAGCTGATATATTAAAGTAACATCAAGGAATCAAATCTCTAACTACCGAGCTGATTAGACTTCTGGTAGCAAGTACAGGAATAAAGTTATTAAGGTAGTGTAAAGTGGCATCGATATACAGATGCCACTTTGCAAGACGATGCCAAATCGATGGTAAATGCATAATGTATCGATGCCAAATTGATAGTAGGATGTATATATATATATATATATATATATATATATATATATATATATATATATATATATATATATATATATATATATATAAGAAATACTGGATATTAGTGACTGTCAATATCAACAAACAAGTGGTTTATTAGGGTTGCAGTCAGAAGTTTGGCCAGGATATCAAAGAAACACTCTTTTGACTTTTTGTCTAGCTTTCGGGGTTGTTTGACCCCTTTATCAAGACTTAGTCGTTGAGATTATTAAAGAGAAGCTTGATGATGCTCAACATTTCAAATTAACACAAATATTGAAAACAGAAAACAAAGGACACAATACATTTTAAAATTTTTGAATAAAGAATTATTCAAAAATTTTAAAATGTATTGTGTCCTTTGTTTTCTGTTTTCAATATTTGTGTTAATTTGAAATGTTGAGCATCATCAAGCTTCTCTTTAATAATCTCAACGACTAAGTCTTGATAAAGGGGTCAAACAACCCCGAAAGCTAGACAAAAAGTCAAAAGAGTGTTTCTTTGATATCCTGGCCAAACTTCTGACTGCAACCCTAATAAACCACTTGTTTGTATATATATATATATATATATATATATATATATATATATATATATAATCGGTTTAAAACGTCCTCCGACGTCTTCCGATGCCCAATCTCCATGCATCTCTATCTTCCCAAAGGTCTGCGTCTAAACCTCTCTCTCGGATCTCCCTGTCTATTCCTTCTCTCCAGCTCTTTCTGGGTCGGCCTCTTTTTCTCTTTCCATGTGGTGACCAATCTAGAATCTGTTTTGGCAGACGGTGTTCTGGCATTCTCTGCACATATCCATACCACTTTAGTTGTTCGACAGTCGTATGTGTGACTCCCATAATCTCTCGTATACGTTCGTTATTCATTTTTTCGAGTTTTGATTTTCCTGCGGCACGTCTCCAGTAGTCCATCTCCGTGGCTTGTAGTGTTCTTTCAGTAGTTGTCTTTAACTGCCACACGTCACTTCCATACATTACTATGCTCTTTATAATAGTGTTGTATATTCGATGTTTATTTTTTTTGGATATATGTTGATCTTAAATAACACTATTTAGTTGAGATATGGCCCTTTGGTGAACTACGACCTTCAATCCCGTCTGCTTAAGAGCGGGAGCGGAGGTAGTAAAAACTGAACCATATATGTATTAATATTAGCCGCATTGGCTAGTGGTTCGTATTTTCAGATATCGTACATAATTATAAATGTGCGTAAACGGCGGGCTAAAACTGTCTCCTTGTTTAATATCTCTTTCACAATTGCATTCTTCAGAGCTCTCTCCTGTTACCTGTACACGTCCTTTTACTACTCTGTATATGTTTTCAATTATACCGGGTGTCCACTTATATTTTCCCCCATTTTAACTGCCTATAACTTCTAAACGGCTTAAGATAGAAATATGCGGTTTTCGCTGAACTGTTTTATTTTAGTAAAAGTTTTGTCTGAATGGATCAAATTTTTTATATCGCTTTTAAATACGAAAATAAAAATGGAGGATTTTTGAAAAAAACGTTGTTAACTTTTTTTTAATGGAACACCCAGTATATTGTTTTGTAAATTGAAAGAAATGTCATTCACCTATTCAGCGATATAAAGTTTTTCAAAATCGGTTGTCAAATCACTGAGTAATTAATTTTTAAAATGAGAGGTGCAACGTGGATATCACATACCTAAATACCATAACGAAGCAAATCATTTTAAAAATTAATTGCTCAGTCATTTGATAACCGATTTTAAAAAAATTTATATCGCTGGATAGGTAAATGACCGTTTTTTCAAGTTACGAAAAAATATACTGAGTGTTTAAAAAAAAAAAGTCAACAACGTTTTTTTATGTACGCCATTTTTTATTTAAAAGCGATATAAAAATGGTCATTTACCTAAAATCTTGAAAAAACGGTCATTTACCTATAGAGCGATATAAAAAATTTTAAAATCGGTTGTCAAATGACTGAGCAACTAATTTTTAAAATGAGAGATGCAATGTGGAAATCTCATAACATAATATCAATTTGCTTATTTATGTTATTTAGGTATGCGACATCCACGTTGCACCTCTCATTTTAAAAATTAATTACTCAGTGATTTAACTACCGATTTTGAAAAACTTTACACCGCTGGATAGCTGAATGAACTTTCTTTCAATTTACAAAAAAATATACTGGGTTGTTCCATTAAAAAAAAGTCAACAACGTTTTTTTCAAAAATCCGCCATTTTTATTTTCGTATTTAAAAGCGATATAAAAAATTCAATACATTCAGACAAAACTTTTACTAAAATAAAACATTTCAGCGAAAACCGCATATTTCTATCTTGGGCCGTTTAGAAGTTATAGGCAGTTAAAATTGGGGAAAATATAAGTGGACACCCGGTATTTTATCAGTGTAATTGGTACTTTATTTTCTGCAAGCATTGCTATATCATTTTTTTTTCTGTAGAGTCTAACGCTGCCCTTAGATCTATTTTACACAAAATTAATTTAAAAAAATAGCAGGTATTTCAAATAATAGAGTGTTTAAATAATTTCAGATAAAAATATATTTCACTTGCTCTTTCTAAAGTTGTATAGGACATTTTGTGACGTTATTTTGGTAGTTTAACAGCAAATTCACTGTTTAACGTGAAAGGGATAAAGGATAACTTACTTATCAGAATTACTTCATTAACTATGTCCTTTTTGAATGTATTTCCACCCAATGAAATTACAAAAAGTTTGAATTCTCTCGTTTTCCTTTTCCTATGTTACATCAAATATCTCCTGACAATTATCGAAGTCAGTTTTGTATACTCGCTTATAACGAAATTAGGGGCTTTGCTGGATAGAAAAATTACTTCCTGAAATTAAGTAATATAGGTACACTTTTAACATTTACCGAACAAATTAAATTATTTTACGAAACTTTTATAACAGAGACGGACGCAATTTTATTGTAAAAGCAAAAACAATGGGAGCTAATGTAGCTTCACGTCCTGTTTTTATATAAGGAGGAATATAAAAAACTACGTAAAGAAAAAATAAAATCTACTAAAAATATGAACAAAGAACTTCAAGAACTAAAGGAACTATGAAATGTAGCGTTGCCAAACGTCCAACAGACGTCCCATAGAAACATAATATGGACGCTCAGTATTCACCTAACGTTCTAAGAGGACCAAAATTTTAATGGCGACTGGAAGCAGACTCTGTAACAAAGAATCTGAAATATTCAATCAAATCTTGCATGACTGCGAGCCATTAAAGTTCTAAATCACTTTTTGAAGAATAGAGAGTAACTCAAGAAACAAACTGTACACATCCACTACACGTATACAGGCTGGTACAGGGTTATAAAATTATAGAATAGATTTGATATCGTGAATGAATGGACAATGTATAATTAGCCAATTGGCGCCAGTATGACAACTCTACGAGCAATGTATTTCTCCGATCCTCACATATGGATGTAAAACATGGACATTCACAAAAGCGAATATTTACAGAATTACGAAAACACAAAGAGCAATGAAAAGACAAATGGTCAACATATGACTGTCAGATAGAAAAAGGATTTCCTGGGTAAGAAATATCACAAAAGTTAAGGATGCTACTCTTCAAACAGATAAACTAATATGAAAATTCGCCGGTCATATTATTAGACAAAAGGGCGAAAGATGGAATAAAATTATTACAGAGTGGAGACCATAGACATACAAACGAAAGAAAGACAGACCACAGATGAGATGGGTAGATGATCTAAAACACCAAGGCGTCTCAAAATAGATGCACATGGCTCACGATAGAGAAACATGTGAGAGCGAAGGGGAGGCCTATGTCCAATATTAGATGTTTTAAGGCTGACAGATAGATAAAGATCAACAACTTATAATGGATGGCTTCTGAATAAAAAAGTATATGGTTGCTTCCTCAAGGAAAACCCATCACAACTGTTATCTATTCACTGGTCGTGTGTATCCACATCCATTTTCTGTTTCTTGAAATATTGTTCATGTTAAATAGATAGGTACCTGCTGGCTGGATTTATCAACTTTTCACCTAGTTGATGTCTGTCCCATATTCGGAATTTTCCCATTGATTTTCCTGTACCTCTTTTTATCAGATCTTCTGCGTTGAAGTCATTCTTTCATAGTAAATAACATATCGATATTCGTAGTTTTTTCACAATATTCTTTCACTCTAATCTTGCTACAACTGATTTCTAAAACTGTTTTCAGTCATTGAAAAATCTTGATCAACTTTTAGCTTTAAATGTACTTACTTCCATGATGTGACTATGTAAATGAACATAATGACTGCATTAAAACTTTAAGTAAAACATACCAACTTACTTATAAGAGATATATTTTATTTGTCTCCTTCTTATAACTCACATCTATCGTTATGTCACCTCCATGTCGCTCCATTATTTCTGTTCAGTGAATATTCACAATTTTACCCCAGGTTTGAGCAAAACTTTCAACGGATTTCAGATTTAAATGATGGAATATTATTCAAGAGCGAGAGAGACTGAGACTGAAGCTAAAGAATTTTGATACATTAAAAGGAACGTTTCTCGCTAAATGATTGCTAAAAAATGGATGTCAGTGCTAGAGGTACACCTGGAAAAATGGTTTTAGAAATAAAAATGTGATTTTATATTTCTATACGAAATATTCTATACTTCAAGAAAACAATTATTGTCCAACATTTGAGTATATAATCCGGCATTGTAATTGGTTAGCTTAGTGGTATACCCGGCTTTCCACAGATCTAAACAGGTCCATGTCACCAGCCCCCCCTTTTTCAATTTGAGGGTCAAGAAAAAGCTCATTCGTTTGTATTGCGTTAGTACTGGATTGTATCACCCTTCATTCGTTTGTACTGCCCCCACCCTTTTAAATCTGCCTGGAGGGGCTGGTGACATGCCATCCCCCCCTTTTTCGATTTGAGGGTCAAAAAAAAGCTCATTCGTTTGTATTGCGTTAGTACTGGATTGTATCACCCTTCATTCGTTTGTACTGCCCCCACCCTTTTAAATCTGCCTGGAGGGGCTGGTGACATGCCATCCCCCCTTTTTCGATCTGGGGGTGCGGGATGGGTATGTTCGTTTGTACTGCGTTAGTATCGGATTGTATCGCCCTTATTTTGTTTGTACTGCCCCACCCGTCTAGATTGGCCTGGGGGGGCCAGTGACATGCTACCCTCTACTCTGCACTGTTTGCCTTCTGAATGTCGAAAATAGGCTATTTCGTTTGTACTGCGTTAGTACTGGATTGTATCACCCTTCATTCGTTTGTACTGCCTCCACCCGTTTAAATCTGCCTGGAGGGGCTGGTGACATGCCATCCCCCCTTTTTCGATATGGGGGTCCGAAATGGGTATGTTCGTTTGTACTACGTTAGTATCGGATTGTATCGCCCTTATTTTGTTTGTACCGCCCCCACCCGTCTAGATTGGCCTGGGGGGCCAGTGACATGCTACCCCTCTACTATGCATTCTTTGCCATCTGAATGTCAAAAATAGGCTATTTCGTTTGTACTGCGTTAGTACTGGATTGTACCGCCCTTATTTTGTTTGTACTACCCCTACCGTTCTACATTTAAAACAGAGAAGGATTAGTGCTAGGAGTAAGGACACAAAATCAGCCAAACCTTGCGCATAGTAACACCGCGGGTGTAAAATTTGGTAAATTCGTCAAAAATGAAACGAATTAAATTTTGAAACTAAAAAACAGGCTTGCAAGCCACTCTCCACTCTCCATGGGGAATGGAAATTTACCCTCTCAGATGGATCTCGGAGTAGTAGCGATTTGAAAAATGGTACATGTATTTGTTGGAGATATTTTGAACACCATTTTCAATCAGAAATCAGAGCAGCGACCTTGCCTTTTCCTACTAGGAAGAAATTTATCCATCCCCTCAATAAATTTTACAGTTTTACACGCTATCGATATGAAAATCAAAGATCTCATGCGGCGCATTCCGAAATGCACTCTTCGATGTACAATTTCAACCTCTCTGGATAACTGATTAACTGAAACATACATACGGCAGAATTCATTGGAATCGAAAATTATTAAAAGTATTTGGAACATTAAATGAAAAATTCCCACAATCAATATCTTTCCTACCATCTAATGCGAGAGACCAGATAACAATAATTGCCGTTGCTATGTTATGATAATTTGTTTTCTAGAAAGGTTTGTATTGTTCATTTATGACTGCAATGAGATTCAGAATTTCCGTATTCCATTTGCAAAATAAATATAGTGTCAAAAACTTGCTTATACATTTGACGCACTGTCGGTCAACGTGTTAATTGACTCTACAGATTCAGTGCCAAAACGAGACATTTTTATAGAAAAATATTTGCAAATATATGAAATGCCAAACTGACCTATTAAAGAAACAATGACGGTGCAATTTTCGATTTTTTTACTATGGAATTATCGCTGTATAGACCAGGCCGGATCTGTTTTGAAGTGGATGTGAGAGGTGGCATTTTGATTTTTGCAGATAAAATTAGGTGACAACTTCAGTAATTATAATTGGCTTATGGTCCTTCTCAAATATGTCCGGAACATTATTAAAAACTTTCAAATATTTAAAAATTTCGAAAAACATCGATTTTTTTCAACTTTTCAATCGTCTTTAAAACGATTCATTTTGGAACAAAATCGTAGGGAAATAAAATAAAGATAATTGAATTTTTTATGATATAAGACTATAAAATACACATAATAGATTTTGCATAAAAATTTTGCAATCTAAATTTTTTTAAAAAAGTTAAAATTTTTTATAAACTTTCTGAACAAAAAGTAGACCATTATTTAGAAGTTTGCTAATTTTTTTACATATAAAGACATGCCCTACCTATCTAATACAGTTTACAGAACTTAAGTTGGTTTATTTAATCGGCCTCAGCAATGTTTTTCAGTTATACACAATTTTTTGGCTTATAAACAAATACAATGAGGACGTTTGAGGTAATAAATACGAATAAATTCATTTTTCTGTTATTTATCACATAAACATTTTTTTCTGTTTTAGGACAACAGTTAAATGTATCTCGAATTAACTAAAGTAAATTCTTTCTTCTGTTTGTCTCAATTAATTTAAAAAAATTTGGGCACCCTGTATAAATAAGTATGTAATAAATAGAGAATTGAATAATCTTTCAAATAAGCTAGCACACGACCCACATTTTCATTTAAAAAAATCATCGATTACGTCATCACACCCAGATGGATTACGTTAGTAGTATGATAGATATCCCAGAAAAATTATAATTTAAATATAAAAATCGACCTGTTTAGGAATTTATCTCCAGAGTTGCCCATTCTCGAGAAAATGAATTTATTCCAACTCAAACGTCCTCACTATATTTGTTTATAAGCAAAAAAATTGTTTATATCCTTAAAACAGTGCTGAAACCGCTTAAATAATCCGATTTTAATTTTGTAAAGTGTATTGGATTGGTAAAGTACCTCTCGATAGGTAAAAAAATTAGCAAACTTCTAACAGGTCTACTTTTTGTTCAGAAATTTTTAAAAAATTTGAACTTTTTCTAAAAAAATTTAGATTGCAAAATTATTATGAAAAATCTATTATGTCGATTTTAATGAAATTTGGTGGACGGATTGAGTATGTTGTAAGAATTTTCTAAGTAAAATACGAAGGTTCTAAGTGCAACCAAAGTGGTTGAAAAACATTGAATAAAAAGAGGCTTATTTTGCCCTCTTATTTTGTATTTATTGCTATTTGTCAGAAAGGATAATCATTTAAGATATTTTATACCAGTCGTGTCGTATATCATACAAAATTCAATTATCTTTATTTTATTTCCCTATGACTTTGTTCCAAAATGAATCGTTTTTAAGTTACAAGCAATGAAATTTGAAAAAAATCGATGTTTTTCGAAATTTTTAAAAACTTAAATTTTTTTAATAATGTTCCGGACATATTTGAGAAGGACCATAAGCCAATTATAATTACTGAAGTTTTCACCTAATTTTATCTGCAAAAATCGGAATGCCACCTCTCACATCCACCTCAAAACAGATCCGCCCTGGTCTATACAGCGATAATTCCATAGTAGAAATCGAAAATTGCAATGTCATTGTTTATTTAATAGGTCAGTTTGGAATTTAATATACTTGCAAATATTTTTCTATAAAAATGTCTCGTTTTGGCACTGAATCTGTAGAGTCAATTAACACGTTGACGGATAGTGCGCCAAATGTATAAGCAGGTTTTTGACACTATATTTATTTTGCAAATGGAATACGGAAATTCTGAATCTCATTGCAGTCATAAATGAACAATACAAACCTTTCTAGAAAACAAATTATCATAACATAGCAACGGCAATTATTGTTATCTGGTCTCTCGCATTAGATGGTAGGAAAGATATTGATTGTGGGAATTTTTCATTTAATGTTCCAAATACTTTTAATAATTTTCGATTCCAATGAATTCTGCCGTATGTATGTTTCAGTTAATCAGTTATCCAGAGAGGTTGAAATTGTACATCGAAGAGTGCATTTCGGAATGCGCCGCATGAGATCTTTGATTTTCATATCGATAGCGTGTAGAACTGTAAAATTTATTGAGGGGATGGATAAATTTCTTCCTAGTAGGAAAAGGCAAGGTCGCTGCTCTGATTTCTGATTGAAAATGGTGTTCAAAATATCTCCAACAAATACATGTACCATTTTTCAAATCGCTACTACTCCGAGATCCATCTGAGGGGGTAAATTTCCATTCCCCATGGAGAGTGGAGAGTGGCTTGCAAGCCTGTTTTTTAGTTTCAAAATTTAATTCGTTTCATTTTTGACGAATTTACCAAATTTTACACCCGCGGTGTTACTATGCGCAAGGTTTGGCTGATTTTGTGTCCTTACTCATAGCACTAATCTTTCTCTGTTTTAAATGTAGAACGGTAGGGGTAGTACAAACAAAATAAGGGCGGTACAATCCAGTACTAACGCAGTACAAACGAAATAGCCTATTTTTGACATTCAGATGGCAAAGAATGCATAGTAGAGGGGTAGCATGTCACTGGCCCCCCAGGCCAATCTAGACGGGTGGGGGCGGTACAAACAAAATAAGGGCGATACAATCCGATACTAACGTAGTACAAACGAACATACCCATTTCGGACCCCCATATCGAAAAAGGGGGGATGGCATGTCACCAGCCCCTCCAGGCAGATTTAAAAGGGTGGAGGCAGTACAAACGAATGAAGGGTGATACAATCCAGTACTAACGCAGTACAAACGAAATAGCCTATTTTCGACATTCAGAAGGCAAACAGTGCAGAGTAGAGGGTAGCATGTCACTGGCCCCCCCAGGCCAATCTAGACGGGTGGGGGCAGTACAAACAAAATAAGGGCGATACAATCCGATACTAACGCAGTACAAACGAACATACCCATCCCGCACCCCCAGATCGAAAAAGGGGGGGATGGCATGTCACCAGCCCCTCCAGGCAGATTTAAAAGGGTGAGGGCAGTACAAACGAATGAAGGGTGATACAATCCAGTACTAACGCAATACAAACGAATGAGCTTTTTTTTGACCCTCAAATCGAAAAAGGGGGGGATGGCATGTCACCAGCCCCTCCAGGCAGATTTAAAAGGGTGGGGGCAGTACAAACGAATGAAGGGTGATACAATCCAGTACTAACGCAATACAAACGAATGAGCTTTTTTTTTACCCTCAAATCGAAAAAGGGGGGGCTGGTGACATGGACCTGATCTAAACATTGATCTGCTATAGTAGTTATGTTTGGTCTGCAGTTAAACATGTCAAAGACAAAAATCATGATAGTGGATAGACTACATAACAACCATCGACACATAACCACGATTGGCCGGTTTGAGGTTGTGAGCTCATAGTTATATCTGGGATCATTGATTACAAACACAGAATCACTGCAAGAGGAAATAAAACGTAGATGTGATCTGACATAAGTTGCCACATCAAAAATGACCACAATATGGAAGGACTCTCAAATTTCACGAACTCTAAAAATGAGGTTGATCAACTACTCAATATTCCCAATACTGACATACAGACATGAATCTTGGACCATAAGACAAACGGAAAGCAGAAGGATTGATGTCACTGAAATGTTCTATTGGAGAAGAATGTTACGAATTCTTAAAACCGACTACAGGTCAAATAACTCCATTTTAAATAAGCTAAGTCCATCTACAACAATTAACATATTTTGGACATGTTGGGAGAGGAGACACATGGAGGCAAAATGTAGAAATACTTAATAGCATGTCTGTAATATAGGCTATTGATTATGTTCAAAATAAGAGAGCTAAAAGGAACTACAACGTTAACGGGATTTTATTGTCTCATATGGTCAACGGACCTCTAAATTTGAAAAAACCGCGGAGTGCTACCGCGGATTCAGTAAGAAACTAAATAAGGTGACATGGAAAGTGTAATACAACGCAGAGGAGGAAATACAGTGGAACCCCGATAAGTCGGCCTTTGATAACTCGGAAATCTTGCTAACCAGAACCGAATTTCATGTTTTTGCAATTATAATGTGTATTTGTTTATTATTTATATGTATTTTATTAATTTTTAACATATTCTCCGCTAACCCGGATATTCGATAACCCGGAGGGCTACAGTTCCGATTAATCCGACTTATCGAGGTTCCACTGTACTCAGTATTAATTTTGATTTACTCAGGTTTTTATGTTAATTTCATTGTATATTCGTTATAAAAACTTTCGTTCATAATATGTTTTCTCACATACAATATTAAGCTATCTTTCTTAGGTATGTTCCTTATTTACTAATTTTATAAATATTTGTGTCATGACAATAAAAATGACTTCTGTACACAATATTTACTTGTAAATTTACAGTGTGTGTAGATAGACACTTGCCAAACAGCGCAATAAAAAAATATGACTTATTTGAGTTTTGAGTCGATTTTCTTGCTGTCAAGTGTAGACCGAAACTGAAATGATGAATAACGAATGCAGCGAATTAAACATTAAAACCGATAAAACAAAGAAAATAATTATTTGTTGGAGAACGGTCCTGACTATGGTACAATATACCACGTTTACAAGCCGTTCTAAAATAAATTATTTTGAATGGTAAATTACCTTTCAAATATTGTTATTTCACCTGTGCATAAAAGTTCTAGTGCAACACAAGTGCCCACGAATATAGACAAACGTGAGTACTTGAAATTACATTATTATAAATAATAGTATCAGAAATATAACCTGCAAAATACTGATAAAACAAGATTGTATCCAGAACGAAGACCAGTTTTCGAACTGGTGACAGGGCCGGACTTACGGCACCTTAAATTAAAATGACTTCAACCGATATCACTTTAAATAACACAACTTCATTCAACATGACTCAAATAAAAAAATCATCACCAATGTCATATTCCACTGCAGTAAATTCTTTTAAACACCCAACAAAAGACCAAGCTGTTGTCCTATCTAGTATGGAAGATACTAAAATACACGACTACATCATAGCAGTAGGATCGCTAGTAGGACCCCGTAACGTAATTTTCGCATCAAGAATTTCTAACAATCGAATTTGTATTTATCTTTCGTCAAAAAGCACGGTCGATTCTCTTTTCCACTCCTACAAATTTGTAAATATAAAAGAAACAGAGACAGAAATAAGAAGATTGATTACTCCAGCCGATAGACTCGTAGTATCTAATGTAGACCCTACAATTCCTAGCAACATTATAGAAGCAGAACTACAAAAGATGGGTATCATTGCCGTGTCTAAGATGACTATTTTAAGAGTAGGTATGCCGGAAACAGAGTACAGCCATGTCCTCAGTTTTAGACGGCAAATATTTATCAATCATCTAGAAAATGTGCCTATCCCTGATTATTTTCTTATATAACACATGACAACACCCTATATCGTCTGTTCCTGTCCATAGATGGATATAACTGCTCAAATTGTAAAACTATAGGCCACAAAGAAACTGAATGTCCTCATAGAACTGATTTGACCCCATTAAACCCTTCACTAGGAGCTACCTAATCTAGAACAAAAGCTCAGGAATCAAATGAGCAAACAAATTTAACAATAGAAACTGACTCACCAGTAACACTTATAAACAACACAAACCAAAACCCTCCTCCCAGTACATCATCAGTCTCAGATAATTCTACCAAAATTCTAGCAGTCGAAACGTATCCATCATCTATAAATGTTCCCAGTAAAACCAATCAAGTTAAAAGACAAATATCTTCCTCTCCAGACATTATTGACAATAATACACAAATTAATACACAACCTTTTATGCCACCTACTTTAAACAAACCAAAGAAAAAATACAAAAAATCAGATAAAACCTCACGCGAAGAACTTACTCTTTCTCTGGAATCAATAAAAGATAAAATAGAGAATATATCACCCGTATTTATTCTAAATTATAATGAAATCTGCGATTTTCTAGAAAATACATTATACTCTCAACACCCTGAATTAATCTCCAAAAATTATTCCAATGAACCTTCTGAAATAATCGATATTCTTAACTTCATCCACTGTTACATCCATAATTCAAAACTAAAAAATAACATCACCCGTTTAAAGAAGAAACTAAACCCCAATCAAACATCTTCAATTGAAGAGTCCGACGAACCGCAATCCCAATCGGAAATCTAATGTCAGATTATTTTATTGTGCAATGGAACCTTAATGGGTTTTACACCCATATTGAACAATTAAAACTATTAATAAATGAACTATCTCCTAAAATACTTTGTCTTCAAGAGACCCATTTTAAAAATACCAATATAAACCTTCGAAACTATCAATGTTTTCTAAAAAACAAAAACGCACACCATGCCAGTGGCGGAGTAGCTACCTTTACTAGAACTGATATACAAGCTAAACCCTAGCAATAAATACCAGTCTTGAAGCTGTAGCAGTTACTTATTAAAAACACATTAACGTTTGCAATATATATCTGCCTAATCTCCGCGACCTCGATTTACAAGAATTTAATAAGCTCATAGATCAAATCCCAAATCCAAAAATAATTTTAGGTGATATGAATTGCCATCATCCGGCATGGGAAAGTCATAAAACTGACAAATTCGGCAACCTAATGAACCACTTCATTGAATCCTCAGATTTAATACTACTTAATACTGGTAAATCCAAACCGCTTATTTTCCGCTATAGATTTAACATTATGTAGCCAATCATTATCAACTTATCTCGTATGGAATACTTTAGAATCACTAGATGACAGTGACCATTTCCCCATTCATGTAACATTTAATAAATCTCAATCTCCTAAATTCCCAATATATCAATCTTGGAAATTAAAGAATGCAAACTGGAATTCCTATCAAATGGACATCCAAAAGATAATTGAAAATTTCCAATTAAGCAGTGACATAAACTCTGACATTAGGTCCCTAAATAATATCATAACAGAAGCAGCATTAACTAATATCGGTAAAACTAAACTTTGTAATCGGCAACCAGTACCTTGGTGGACCAGCGAAATCGCACTGGCTCTGTCGATAACAAAACGCGCGTTAAATAAACTTAAAAAGCAGAATACGGAAGAAAATTTACTCAATTTTAAAAAACTTAGAGCAAAAACGAGGTATCTCATAAAAAAATTAAAAGAAATACATGGGAAAATTATGTCTCATCTATAAATTCATCAACCCCTTCAGCTGTCATTTGGTCTAAAATTCATAAACTCAAAGGTTCCAACCCTTTTAGACAAATAAACTTCTTAACTCTTGGTCAAACACTAATTACTTGTAACAATACTATTGCAGAAACATTAGCTGATGTTTACCAACAAAATTCTAGCAATAATAATATACCTCAGGAAATGTTAACGCACAAGAAATCTCTAGAACTCTATTATGACCATAAACGATATCGATAATCCTTTAAATATCGCCATAACGCTTCAAGAATTGGAATTTGCTATTTCTGATTTAAAAAACACCTCGGCCGGACCAGATGATATACCACCAATATTTATAAAAAAACTTACCATTTACAGCTAAACTAGTTCTACTATATTTATTTAATATCTGTTTTCTAAAACATAAATTTCCAGAGCTTTGGTCCCAGGCAATAATAATTCCCACCATCAAGCCAAATAAACCTAAAGATAATCCCTCTTCTTACCGCCCCATTTCTCTTACCTGTAATATGTGTAAAATCTTGGAAAAAATTTTAAACTCACGCTTAGTATGGCACTTGGAAAACAATAATCTCCTTTCCCCCTATCAAAGCGGCTTTCGGGGAGGCAGGTCGACGTCAGATAACCATGTTACCTTACAAAACTCAATTAATGAAGCCTTTGCTAATAACCAAAAACTGATTGCAATATTTTTTGGCATTACCCAAGCTTTTAAAAGAACTTGAGACACTGTATTTTGAAAAATCTAAGCGAAAACGGAGTTCAAGGTAACATACTAGCATTTGTAAACAATTTTTTAAATAATCGATCAATAGAAATTAGAATAAATGGCCTTAAAAGCTCAACAAGAACATTAGATAATGGAATCCCTCAAGGTCCCATAATAAGTCCAACATTATTCTTAGTTGCTATCAACAGTGTTGTTTATGAAGTTAGAGCACCTATTAAAGCCAGTATTTATGCAGACGACATCGTCGTTTATACTAAATCAAACAATATAGAATCTGGAACCAAAATCTTACAAAATTTTATAACTCGGCTTGAAAATTCGACGTTAAAAACTGGGTTTAACTTCTCTACAGAAAAAACACAATATATGATTTTTAATAAAAACAGATCTCGGTTTTCTACTGACTTAACTTTAAATAATTTATCAATAAAACAATCAGAAGAAGTTAATTTTCTTGGTCTAACTTTTACCAGAACCTTAAATTGGAACTCACATATAAACAAACTACAACATTCCTGTCAATCTAGATTAAATATACTCAAAATTCTGTCTAATAAAGTTTGGGGCGCAGATACGAAAATATTAATAAACTTATATAAATTACTCATAAGAAGTAAACTAGATTACGGCTGCATATGTTATAACGCCGCAAGCAAAACTACTCTAAAAAAACTCAACAGCATTCAATTTACAGCTTTGAGACTGGCACTTGGTGCATTTAGAACTAGTCCCACTAGTAGCCTACAAGTTCTAGCTAAAGAGCCTCCTCTGACCATAAGACGACAACAATTATCACTAAACTACATTGCCAAAATTTCAATCCAAAAACAACATCCTCTTTTCTCTCAAATTTTCCAACCTGGCATCCTCTCTTTTAAAAAATCAACAAACTGTATACCTCTAATAGAAAGAATAAAAGCCACAAATTTTAACATAGATCAACTTAGTTTATTGCTATATACAAATGCAGTTTCTCCTCCATGGACAACCCACCCTCTTATCATTGACCTAACATTAAGAAAGTACCCCAATTCAAATACAAACTTCTCAATAATTAAAAATCTTTTTGCAGAAATCATATCCTATTACCCCAACCACTTACACATATTTACAGACACCTCTAAAACCCCTGATGCTGCTGCTTACTATTCTGATGAAAACTCCTACAGCATACAGTTACCTACAACGTGTAGTATACTCACAGGCGAGACCACAGCTATATTGAATGCCTTAACTTTTTTCAAATCGAGTAACACGATGAAGTGCGTCATCATTACAGATTCACTTAATACATTATTGAAATTAAAGCAAATCTATACAACAAATCCCATTATACAAGCAATAAAAAATGAATTAGAAATACTACATTCGATGGGAAAGGACATAGCCTTCATTTGGGTGCCATCGCACACTGGAATCTGGAGAAATGAAAAAGCAGATCAACTAGCAACTACAAGCCGAATCAACTTAGAAGGTACTACAAAAATTACAAACTACTCTTACAGTGATATGAAACATCTAATTAAAATTCACTGCAACAATATTTGGAAAATTACTGGGAAAATTCTGAAAACAAATTAATCCCAATATGCCCACAGGTGAACAGCTGTATAAATAACCCCACTAGTAGACGAGACCAAGTAATCATCAACCGTTTAACCCGCCGTTACACGCGTCTTCTATTGTGACGTAGTTGCACGCGTATGAGCGTCGCCCTCACCTACATCAATTCGACTTATTTCGAGGAAGAATGAATGTCAACATGTATAACTGTAAAATGGGTTGTACTCACATATTATAGAAGGTCTCGTAAACCAATTTCTTTTTATTAATTTAACAAAATAAAAGTAAAAATAATATAGATCAAACGCAAGTTTTCCTTATTTTCAATTTGAGGAAGCCACTGAAGTAATTGACGTTCTTTACGCGAATTCATTTTACTAAAAATATAAATTAAAATTAACAACTATTCTGAAGCTATTTTTTTGTGGTATTTATGTGATGAACTATAAATATTTTGTATTTTGATAACGACGTCCGAGGTGGATTTCGAAACGTCAATAAAATCAATTTTTAAAGTTAAATTGTGGCTTATTTCTCAATAAAAGGTAAATTTAAAAATGGGTTCTTAACCAGTGGCGCCCCTAGAATTTTCCTCTGGAGGGGGGGGTTGGGTACCGAAAGTTTTCTGTATTATTTGTGAAAGACAAGTTACATTTTCCTACTTTCTTTTATATATATTTCTATATGCTCTGCGAGGGATTTTAACCCCCCAAACCCACCCCCTCGGTGCGCCACTGTTCCTAACCTAACCTAAACAATAATATTTGAATTAAACCTACCCAAATATTAAACAAAAACCTAAAAGTTTCTTTGAGATAACAGAAACGTGATTTCACCGTGATTGCACGCGCAGTGATGAATTCTCTCACTTGAAGAGGGCTGTCACTTCTTTCACAAGTATCACAGAGCACACTGACCGCCTGAAATATTCTATAACTTTTTCATACCCTCTCATGAACGATGCTAAAGGCATTCCGGGGTGCTCAAGGGTATGGTATTAGTTAAGACGATTTTATTGGTTATAAACAAATATGGTGAGGTATTCCCTTATAGCGCGTGTAATGGCGGGTTAAGAATTGGTCATACAGCTGTAACACACAAATTTCTTATCAGTAAAGATCCACCGCCAATTTGCAACAACTGCTCCACTTCATTAACAGTGAAACACTTCCTGCCTGACTGCCCTTGTTTCCAAAATGAAAGAAGAATACATCGAATTCCAGACAACCTCAAATCCATTCTGACGGACAAAAATTTAAATGTATTGAATTATTTAAAAGACATAAAATTGTATTATATTATTTAATGTAACTCATATTAAAAATATTGTGTTTGTAATCCCACTAATAACCCTGCGTGGTTGATGTGGTATAAGTGTTTAAAAAAAATATTTGTTAAAACAAAGTAAGAAAAAGAAATAAAACATTTTCTAGTTTAAAAATATAAGAATGTGTTTGTTAAGCCAGCGTAGGATTTTTTGTGTTGTCATTTGTTACTTGTCTTCATCAGTCTCTCAGAGAGAGACTCAGCCCTGTAAAAATGGATCTAGACGATACACTATACGAGTTGTGTGATGAATTACCTTATATTGTACGAACACAAACTTTCCAGAAGAAATGTATGCTCTCGATATAGATAGAATTCAATTGAAAAATGATGCTCTGTCGTAAGAGATATGGTGGTATTTTTCATAAAAATGTCTTTCCATTAAGCTAATAATCCACGTATGGAGTGACACATTAAATTCACATTATCCATTTCAACAGTACGAGTAGTTGATAGTGATTTTGATTTTTCATATAATATGAGCTTCTGGTTGGTTCATAAAAAATTATATATATATATATATATATATATATATATATATATAAATTTTATCGTTTACGGTCTACCGCATACACTTATTTATATTGGTTTAGATTATCTCCACACATCATTAATATTTTTTTGAATTCCGTAATTTGAATGAAGTAAAGTAGCTTATTGAACAGTAAATTACATACTGTTGTATATTCTGATGCATAAAAATATGTTTAAATCATATATACACACATCAGAAAATTCTAGAGATATTTCTAAACGCGACGTAATTCTTCATTAATTGTTTTGAATAAATAATAATCGATTTGTAGCGTTTAGTAGTATTTAATATACAACAAAGTTTGTTGAACTGTCAAAAATAACGAGAATGCCTTTTAGAAATGTCAAAAATATCGAGAAGTAGGACATCACAAAATATGGTCCTAATAAGAACAAAAAAAAATAAAATTAATACAAAGTATGGTGTCCACCATGGTTTATTACGGGTTTATCTGTCGTTGATAGTCAAAATAAGATTGTCGATATCCTGTTGAGGTACGTTTGTCCATTATGTCCATGTCCATTATTCTATCACACGCTCGTGGAAACGAAACGGCGTATATATGTATTACCCACAGGGACGCGCCAAGTAACTTCGGCGCCGTCGTGCAAAATATTGATAAGCGCCTTTATCAAAATTACCAGGGTAGAAATATCAATCACTCCTTCACATTTCAACGTGGAAAACTATGAAATTTTTTTCTACGTCTACCCAGATTTTTTTTGAAGGAAATAATAAGTACCTACACAGTACTGTTATAAAAAAATAATATATTCTTCTTCCTTCTTGTATGGAGACTTTAAAGCAGGTTTATTCTTCAATATTTGCCTCCTAAATTGTTTAGATTATCGCACCATCTTTTTCTTGGTCTGCCAATAATTCTTCGTCAATTTGGTGACTTATCTCGTGCTATTCGTACTATCCTATCCTCTGCCATTCTACTAATGTGTTCGTTTCACTCCTGTTTCCGTTTTTTCACCCATCCATTTTATGTCTTCTACATTGCATGATCTTCTTATGTTTTCGCTTCTCTCACTATCCAACAGACTTTTGCCTGATATTCGTCGAAGTATTTTGATCTCTGTTGTTTCTAGTAGTGTAGTAGTTGTTAAAAATAATTTTTTTAAACTATATTGCATAATAAAACAGAACAGAATAAAAGCTATGTTAAAGTTATAAAGCATTACTTAAAATTATTAAAAAAGATTGAAGATCCAAAAATGAAACATATTTATATTGCGATTTTTTAAACAAATGTACTTATTATGATGAAAACCAACGGATATTTCTTATAGAAATTGAACTTTTCTTGCTTTACCTTTGAAAAATTCATTAATTAGATTTTCATTATTCAGGTCCTTTAAAAACTCAGATTCTGTAGAAATAATAGTAAGATTCTCTAGCCGTTCCTGACCCATTCTAGATCTTAAGTAATTGAAGCGTTTATTTGAAACACAACACTTGTCCAAAAATGAAAATTTTGGAAAATCAAGTAAAACTGCCCAGCTTTAATTTATTTCAAATCTTGCTTTTATTAAGACATTCATTGGAAGGAATGTGGATATCAAAATAATTGTACAAACTTACCAAAATATATTCGAAAATAGAGAGGTATTGTGTTGTACAAATATTTTTTGTTATGCTGAATTATTTCTAATACAAAAGAAACAAACATCACATTATTACTATCAAAGAATGCACACAACTGATAAATTTAAGGATAAGATCATTCACACTTACAACTACCGTTGACTAGGATGGGACAAGTGTTGTTTTTACAAAAAAAACGCATGGACATCTGTTGTTTTTCTAAAACTATCAAAATTTTCTATGCAATGTGAACCAAATGTGTGAACTGGAGAAATAAACTACTATTCTATAAGAACAATACAAAAAGTCGAATTTTCGAAAAATGGACATGAGTTGTTTTTCAAATAAACGCTTAGCTAGAACGGCTGAAGCTACAGAAATCGGTACCTATAGTTAATAATATACGTAACGAAATAGTAATGTTTGGGAATGAGTGGACTAAGTTATTTTTTGCAATGTTTTTTTTTGCTTCAAAAAATATTTAGTTTTGAATTGGATATTTATTTAACTTTGCCGAGTCAAAGGGCGCCTTTAACGCCTTGGCGCCGTCGTGCGCCGCACGACCTTGCCCATATGGACGGCGCGTCCTTGATTACCCATATATGGAGTAATTTTTCGATGACGCATATCCCATACATGCTCGATGGGATTCAGGTCGGGGATTGTGCTGATCGGGCAAGAGATCAATACCTTCGTTGGTAAGCTAGTCTGTCACTGGGGGGGTGTGACATGTAGATGAGCTTTTTCATGTGTGAGGTGGAAGTTTTCACTAACCCCGCCAGCAAAGGGATAAACGATAGTTTGTAGAATGGTGTCGAGATACTGTTGAGCTGTAAGGAAGCGGTTTCAAAAAACGAGGTCTGTTTTGCCAACAACTAACATTCCACTCCATACCATTAGTGTACCACCTCTGTATATGTAAACGTCCTGGACATGTTTTAAGCGTTCTACATATTTCCAGATCGTCTCCACACTCTTATTCGACGAGAAACTGGATGAAATCCAAATCTAGATTCGTCGGAGAATAAAACTGGAGTCCAATTATTTGCATCCCAGTTTTGATATTCTTGACACCACTTTAATATCGCAGCGCGATTGCCTCTGGAAATAGGTGGACATCTCAATGGCCTTCGATTGTGGAAATTGGATTCATGGATGCGATTTCCTACAGTATCACAACCTATGGATACCTGGTGTGCCCGCTGCATGTCACTAAAGAATTAAGGTGCTGTAAATGTTGGTTGTCTTCTAGCGGTTAACACTAAAAATCGGCCTTGAGTTGCAGTTGTAGCATGCTCACGTCCAATATAACGCATGGCTAGACTTCAATGTTACAAAAAAAAGCCGCCAAAGTTGACTTGTAACACTTTGGGGGACCCCCACGCGCTCAGAGACATTAGTTTCAAACAAGAATTTTATATCATGAACAAAACCGAAACTAGCAAAATATTTACTGCAGTAAAAACCTATAGTTTTTCCTCTTCTGTAAAAAGCTTTGTCAAATATTCATTATCACTTTTGCCCTTACGTTTCACTCACAAAAGTATACAGCATGAGAAACTGTACAAATTCAATTGAAATTAAACGACCACGTGAATTTGTTTTGATTAATTTTATTATGTTATAAAAATATCCCTAGATTTTTACGATGTGTGTAGTCTAGAATAGACAACCTAATAAAGACCTTAAACAGGTGTAATGTACAAAACATGAACAATTAGATTAGTGATGGAATAATCGAGTGAAAAACCCATATAATTGAGGATCCCAGATGCTAAGGGGTACAAGTGATAACATGGTTTAGCTTTAGCTGATAAAATCGAAGTCAAAGTTAATTTTATATAGTAAATTCTACAGCGAAGTAATCACTTATGGACTCATGCTGAATTAAATTAATACATTTTATTTATCTAACTGTAAAAGTTTTTTAAACTAAGTATATATTTTCATTCAAAATATTTGAAATGTTGAAAAAAACGTTTGCACTTGTACCCCTCTCCTGCAAATTTTGAATTTGTTTTTCTTTATCACTTAAGTACTTTACAAATTTATTAAAGTAAAATAAAAGAAAAATTGCGTTAAACATTTTATTCTCAAAACAAAAAAAAAACATATTCTTAAAGAACAAACATAAATAACAAATATTTTATTCTTCAAACAAAAAAACATTCTATTCTTAAAGAACAAACATAAAGAAAAACATTTTATTCTTCAAACAAAAAAGATATTTTTTATTCATCATCGTCTGAGACCAGGTCCAGTTCTGTGTTTCCTTCCTCTTCCAATTCTTGGGAGTTTGTTTCTTGTTGTGGTTTATTAAAGGTTTCGCGATTTCGATCTTCATCGTGGCTTAAATTACGGTAAAAATCGTGGTGAACGGGAGGTATGAAGGGTAAAAGTTGCAAGAAATTTTTGTATTTTGGGAGTTTTATTTTGACGGGACCTTGGCGGAGAGGCGGAAGTTCGATAACCGATGGAATTTCTACAGGCCATCCCACCCTTTTAGTTTTTTTAACCTTTAACTACCCGCGCTTCAAGTTATGACATAACTACACGCGTGGCGTACTTTATACGCCACAAGAGAATACACTTAAAAACAGCGGATTTGTTTATTTTTTTTTTGAAAAATACACTTAGTTGTTTGTTAAAAACCTTATTCGGCATCAGCGATCACTTGGAGTTCCTTCTCAGTAAGCCAACTGGGATTTATAACTGGAATCTGATTCGATGATAAATAAAATTACTAATAAATTTTTTTTTGAAATATGATTTTTTAAATGAGAAAAAGTATTGTTTATAAAGAAAAATATATTTTGTGCCATATTGACTAAAAACAATTGAAATATGTACTTATATTACTACTTATATTAATATAATCGTGGCGTATATTGTCCATCACCGGAAACAACAAATAATAAACTGTAAATTACGATCTTCCCAGAAGGCCGATTATAACGAAACTAAAACCGATTGTGAAGCACATTCCAGTGATGAATATCTAGTAGATAGATAAAGGTCAAAAATTAAATTTTTAAATATATTTGCAGTAGAATTCTTATATCTGGCGTACAAAATATGCCAGCGCGTGTAGTTAAAGGTTAATCAACAGTGGCAAAGGGAAAATCTTCTGACAGAGTGTCCTTATAAAACAACGTGCAAGGAGCCTGCTTTTTAAAATGGAACCATTGCATTCCTCGTAAGCCCTTTACTTTGTCGTTCATTATCTGGGTTAGGGGAGCTATACTTTTAAAATCAGTTACATATATCCATTTTGTTCACCAAGAACTTTTTACTGGATTTAGTTACAACATCCATCCAATCACTGGGGACAAGAAAAAAGGATGTTTTTCTTTTTACTTTTTCAATCACGCCATAGTTTTGATTCTTTGTAAGAATGACCATATATTAAAAATGTATGGTCTACAGTTTCAACTTGTGTGTATAGTACCAAATAAACCAAATTAAAACTAAATAAACCAGATTTAAAATAACTAGTTACATTCAAAATCTAGTCAGAACGTTATTACTTACTTGGTATATTTTGTGTTATTATTTCACTCATTTTGGATAGTTTTTTAAGAGCACGATTTAAAAAGATGCTAAATGATTAACTAAAAATAATATCCAACAGTTTACAGGCAAAGGGATACAAAAGTAGTTACACCGGTTTGTCACCAACTCTTTTCAAATATTTTGTAAGTACATATAGTCAAACTAGAACTTGCGATATATCGCCACCAGTAGTTTAATTCAACTGTATCTCTTTATTACTAAATTTTTACTACTATCTAGTATTATTTTATACGCTTAGGTCATTTTTCAATATTTTGTCACTTGTACCCCTTAGCATCTGGGCCCCTCAATTAAAATGAGAGCACAGATTAATCTGGTATGGTATAAACCAGTGGTTCCCAAAGTTTTTTAGTTCGCGGCGCACTTAATAAATTAGAATTTTTCCGCGGCGCCCTGAGTCAAAATATTGATTTAACGTCTAACTTTAACTGTAGTTAATACGGTTTCTGTTGCAGTTGATATGGTTAGGATAATTTAATAATGAAACATACTTTAAATTCACAAAAAATTTATTGAAAAAATAATTACAGTAATTAATGGGATAAATAAGCTTGTTGTTGTTCATTACACAACTTTTCAAATCTCGGAATCAAACTAAACACAGCTACCCTCATTTCTTGTTCCACGTTAATATTCGCACGGTATTTACTTTTTATTACAGTGACCGCCGAAAACCCAGCTTCGCACAAATAGGATGTTGCAAATGGAATTAAGATGCGCAGAGCTTTACCACTCAGCAGCGGATATTCATCTTTTACTGATATCCAAAAATCAGTTAGTTCCGTGCAGCCAAACTTTGTCTTCAACGTATTGTCGCAAGCCAAATCAATGAGATTTTCTTCTTCTAAAGAAGTAAATTCAGAAGGATCTTCCGCTCTAAATGGATCTTGAATCCATGCAAACTGGTCGATATTATCAGCTTGAAAGTATTTTTCGAACCATTTGATAAGCTCTGATAAGTGATCCGCAAAAATAGATTTAATATTGCAAGAGATATTAGCTTCATTGGAGATAATAAACTCCTGCAACAAGGGACAACAATCATTGATATTATTATCATTAATTTTTCTCTTCCATACTTCTAATTTTTTTCTGAAAGCTGAAATCTTCTCCGCCAATTTTAAAATGTGCGTGTTGCGGCCTGCAGGGAGAGATTCAACGCATTTAACTTTTCAAAGATATCACATAAGTATGCTAGTTGAATCAAAAAATCCGTTTCTACAAAGTACTTGGCATACTGGTGTTTTTATTCTTCAAGAAAAATGTACATTTCTTGCCGTAATTGGAACGTACGAGACAAAACATTACCACGAGAGAGCCATCGTGAGTGGCAGTAGTATAACAGAGACGTGTATTCTGCACCCATATCCTCACACATTTTTTTTGAAAAACCTTGCTTTCACCAGCCTAGTTTTTATATAATTTACCACAGTTACCACACGTTCTAAGACCAAATTTAGTGAAGGACTCAGATTCTTTGATGCAAGCGCTTCTCTATGAATGATGCAATGGGTCCATACTGAATCCGGAGCTTTGTTTCGAACAAGCGCCTGTAATCCTCCATAACGGCCAGACATTGAACAACCACCATCAGTGCAAACACCAACGCACTTTGTCCACTCCAAATTGTTTTCAACCACAAATGTATTCAGGATCTCGAACAAGTCTTGCGCCTTTGTACTTGCAGTGATTTTTTTACAAAACAGAAGATCCTCGGAATGGGACGCTTCGATGCCGCCGGTTCATCGCCGGCCGTTTCGATGCCGCCGGTTCATCGCCAGTCCATTTCATCGCCGTCATATCTCGCATTTCCTAGAATTCCTAATTAATACTAAAAATAACTAATAATTGTAACGATCGAAAATTCGGAAATGTATCAGATAGCGATTAATTGACTGGCGATGAATCGGCCGGCATCGGCATCGAACTGGCGGCATCGAAACGGCGGCGATGAAACGTCCTAGACCCAAGATCCTCCACAATGATATTATCATCCAAGAACCTTATGTAACAAATCAAGTGTGCATCTTTACTAGAATCTGTTGCCTCGTCCAACTGTAACGCAAATTCACTTTCTTTTATTTTTTCAATTATTTGATCATTAAGATCCTCCGCCATACGCTGAATTCTGCGACTGATGGTGTTGTTAGATAAAGGCACCGCTGAAAGAAGTTTTCCCGCAGGTTCTCCGATCATAATGTTTACCAAATCTACAGCAGCCGGTAGAATTAATTGTTCTGCGATTGTGTGGGGCTTTTTACACTTTGCAACTTTATACGCAACCTTGTATGATGCCAGCAAAGCATTTTTAGGTATCGACAAATGCTTGGAAAAGTTACCTTTTTGTTACTTCAAATCATTTAACTTCCTGGTAAAAAAGCTACGAGGTTTGTCAGCAAAGTTTGGATGAGTGGCTTCCAAGCGGCGCTTTAACTTACTTGGAAGCATGCATTCTGGAGCCAAAAGTTTCAGGCACAATACACATTGTGGTCTCTCTTCATCATTGACGTTTGTTGATGTAAAGCCAAAATCCAAATAGCTGTCATCATATTTACGGTATTTTCGTTTCTTCACGACTCTACCACTAGTTTGTGGTGCATCCACTTTATTTTTAGGACCACCTTGTTTATTTAAATTCAAAAACTTTTCCATTTTTACAGCAACTTTTGTACACAAGTAGGTGAAACAACCCTGTTTATATTCACACTGATAAATGAAACGATGCGAACAGTATCAAACTACAAATTCAACTAACTAAAATTTAGATAAGTAAAAATTCATAGTTTTAAAATATGCACGTGCAAAGAGACGATTGTATTTGCCGACCGGCAGTGATTTATGGCCTGTCGGTCCGAAGTCAATTTACAGTAGTAAGAGAATTGTTTCGTGGAATTTAAAATATCGAGGATATATTGTCGGCATCAAATAAAATTACTAATAACTGAACTCGTTTATCATGGGAAACATTTTTATATAGGTATATTTTAAAAGTTAAAAAGTTGTCATAACAACTTTAGTTTAATGTTTAATACTTGAAGGTAATTATGTGATTATGTCTAATATTGGAAGAAAACTTTCGCGGCGCCCCTGTAGTCGAGCCACGGCGCCCCATGGCGCCGCGGCGCACAGTTTTGGAATCACTGGTATAAACTACTAAACTAAAGAATACGTACATAAAATATAAGAAAATGATAGATTTATAGCATGCATAATATGCAGAATGAAAGCATTTGAAGATGCAATAGGTGCCAACCGTCAAAGAAGTGGGATTAACAAGAAAAAATGTATACATTGGAACCCCGATAAGTCGGCCCCCGATAACCTGGAAGTCCGGCTAACCCGGACCGATTTTCATCAGACAAACATTTCAACAATAAAAATGTACTATCCGTTGCAAGATAATTCGGATGGAATTCCCCAGATTATTTTGTGCTTGATATCGGCCCAGTCTCTTAATCTGGGGAATTCTATCCGAATTATCTTGCAAGGGATAGTATGTAATATAATATTTGAGAGATAATGTGTATTTGTGTAATTTGAACTATGTATACGATAGTAAAAATGACTCATGGCATACGGCGGCGGCAGAGCAACGGTCATTGTCTCGGATTTATCGGAAACAACAGGCACCTGGTATTCCTTTATCTATTTCAAACTGTCTTAGTATTGTTTAAAAAATACTGAAAGACTATTTAAAAAAATCTTTTTTAAACAATGGTCTCAGTTTTCACTGTTCGTAACATCGTTCCGATTGTGACTGTGTTGTGTGTAGTACAGTCTTGTATTGTTTGCTTCCGTTTGCTTAGGTTTGTGTTTGCGTGTTTTTAATAATTTAGATGTGTAGGTACTGTGCATATATATATATGGGCCTTGTGGGCCTTGTGGGTCTTGTGGGCCAAATAAACTGACTGCATCCTCAAGAGTCACTACTTGATATATAAATCTACAGTCAAGAATACCACCATCTTATATATATATATATATATATATATATATATATATATATATATATATATATATATATATATATATATATATATATATATATATATATATATATATATATATATATATATATATATATATATATATATATATTTCATGTTATTTCAATTATAACGAAGTTTATCTGTAAGTATACCGTATTTTATTATTTTTACCATATTCTCCGGCTAAACCGGATTTTCGATAACCCGGATCGGCCGCGGTCCCGATTAATCCGAGTTATGGAGGTTCCACTGTATTAGTCTAATTTTGGTCTGCCAAATGCTTTGCAATTATTTTGTTACTTTTAGTAAAAAGTAAAATTGTTTCAATTTTCACCACCCTGTATCCTTTTTTAATTAAGGTAAAATTCACATAAACATGCGAGTCGGACAAATATAAGTATTGTACCTATAATAAATCAACTATAATATCCTTATAGTATCATACCGCCATCCTAATACTATTATATCCTTATCCAAGAAAACAAGGTACAGAGAGAAGACAAAAGAAATCCTATTACCAATACACACCTGCTAAACTTATTATAATGAGAATTATTATATTTATGGAATATATTAAACATAAACTTAGTGTAATGTTATGAGAGTGATTACTCAGATATATAATAGGATATATATTTATAGTACCTATATTTATATTCATATTTAATGAATCAAGAAAATATACTTTCGAGAAAGTGGTCCATTTTATGTATCTGTCGGGTATATAATGCATCTGAAGACGTCGAGAAAGATTGGATCTAAATGTCAGAATGGCAAATAGAAATAAAAGATGGGAATACTAAGAACATTGATAAAATATATGGATCAAAACAAAGTTAAGGATATATATAAATATATATATATATATATATATATATATATATATATATATATATATATATATATATCGGTAATAAGGCCCACAGTAACGAATGGCAGCGGAGTATGGACAACGAATCAAGGAAATGCAGATAAACTGGAAAGATGGGTAAGGAAAATGCGCAGAGCTATATGTATTTGGAGGTGAAAAGACGATTGAAGGTTGGGCAACTGGTTGAACAACCAAGGAGCTAGAGGAACTGTATAACGAATCAAGCATCAGTCGCTTCATAAAAGCACAGAGAGTGAGATGGGGCACGTGATAGGAATGGAAAGGAAGAGGATGCCAAAGATAATCTTAAACGGGGTCCAATTAGGAAAAATAAAAAGGACGACCCAGACAAAGATGGTTTGATTGGAAGATTCCAGAAAATAGGGAATTGATAGTTGAGAAGGAAGAAAGCGCAACAAATAGGGATGAATGGAGAAGAACAGTAACTCAATGTCAATATATCAAAGTTGTTTAACCATAATTGTATAACACCACGTCAGGACTTTGCCTGGTAGAAAGATGTCTTATAAAAGAACATATTTTAAAATAATATAACTAGAAAAGACTTACCTTGAACTTGAAGTTCAAACACACCTTCTGGCTCTGGTCTACCGTTGATGAGGCAAATATATTTTGCAGAATCTACAGCTAAAGCAGGTTCGAAAACTATGCTGTAGTCTCTAGCTACATACAGACGAGCAGGGTCTGTAAATACTGTCAAGATACCTCTCGAATATTCAAGCACTATGCTATCGCTTTTGAGAGAGTACCAGGATAACTCAGTAACTAAGGTCAGTTCGTTGGCACCCATGCATTCTAGACTGGCGTTTTCGCCTGCTCCAACCATAAGAAATTTTATGCTTAAAGTCGTTACATCTGAAACAATAGAAAAAATCGTTATTAACTGAAAACTGCAATTATCCCGTATTATTCCCATAGATATAACAACTAGTAGACGAGGCAAGGTATGGGCCGCTCTGTGCATCGAGGTGTAACGCCAATATTAAGGATTGAGTGGTCTAGCCATCTTTGTCTGTCACATGTGCGGATCGCTTGGTTAAAAGAGATACATAGACTACCTATCGACTGCTTCCGCGTTACGCTTTTTTGCTGAGTATGCCTTGTCTACGGTTCATATGTCTATGATTATTCCCTGCAGAAAGATAATTAACCTCATTGAAAACATGCTGACAAACAGAACATTCTCTATAAATTTTTAATTGAACCAGAAACCTCATACAGTCCACGCCCCCTGAAATTGTATTAATAATTTCATTATGTACATGCCTTTATTGTACAGCAATTTTCCTGATATCATTAGTCACTTCGATTTTCTAAATACTCTGATTCTGGATATTGTTTTATTGTTGGAACCCTCACTTATATAATAAGTTCAACAATATTTAACACTTGATATTTTATCTAGTCAAGGTCTTAAAATAGAGATTCTGTGGTGGGCACTCAATAAGAAATGAGTCCCTGCTGAATATGTAAAGATTTTGGGAGATATGTATGGTGGAGAAACGACTAGTGTTAAGACAGGTGTGGCAGAAACTGATAAGTTTCATGTGAAATTAAGATTGCACCAAGGCTCGGTGCTTAGTCCTTATTTTTATTCTCATTAGTTTTGGATCAGATAACAGCGAAACTACTGGGTAACAGTCTTTTTCTTTTAGTGCCATCTACGCGACGGAGGAGAAGAAAATGAAGAGAAAATTCTATAAAACAGCCATAAGACCGGCTATGATGTACGGAACTGAATGTTAGGCAGTGAAAAAGAAAGAGGAACAACGAATTCATGTGGCGGAAATGAGAATGGTTAGATGGATGAGTGGAGTGACAAAGAAGGATAAAATTAGAAATGAGTATATTAGGGGAAGTCTAGGTGTGACACCAATTGATGCCAAAATAAGAGAGCATAGGTTCAGATGGTTTGGTCATGTTCAACGTCGAGAAGATAATCACCCAATATGAAGAATAACTAAAGTGCAGATTCCTGGAAGGAGTAGGAGAGGAATACCAAAGAAGACCTGGGGGAAACGATAAGGCAGAATATTGGTAAAGGGGATTAACATTGATATGACCCAAGATAGAAGCCGACCCCGCATAGAGATACGGCAAAGAGAATGATGATGAAGAAAATCTTAAATGAGTAAAACTTCTCAGTGCCAAATAAATAAAACTAAATTACTTTTAAAACTCTTGTCGTCAGTTAACTTTAATTTGAATTGGACCGTTATTTTATTATTTTATTAGAATTAGAACGTATTCAGAACAATGCGATAGTATGACTAGACACTGTTTTGTGTATAATATTGCGACATAAACTTGATAACTGTTATATCTCAAATCTATATCGCATAAAGCACTGAACGTCCGTGTCAAAGTGTTATTTGTGTACACACTAATGCCCAAGGGAATGAAAATTCGCTATAAAGCTTGCAACCAACCTACCCCTTTATAATTAATTATATGCTTATCTTAAGAATTTTTTAACTCCAGCCAAAGAAAACTTGTAATGTTGCGTGATAATTGATCATTTTTTGTTCCCATTTGAAAAATTCTCTGATTTACATATATTACATGTATGTGAAAACAGAATTATTTTACAATCCATCAATTTGTGATTTTAGCTCTGCCTGAAGTTGAAATATTTATTTTAATTTAATTGGAAATTTAATTGAATTTTTTGCTGTTACTAGTTTGCTGTCTATCAAACAGATATTTAGTCTCTAATCATTTTTGAATTTTCAGTAAATTTAAGTAATTAATATTGTGTTTATTTGTTATATATAATTTTGTCATGACGTGAGGTTGCCTAAGGCAAATTTGCCATATAATAATGTTAAAGCTGGTATTATTTGCAACTATTTGGAACTCAGTTCTAAGGAAGAATAAAAACAAATCTTTACATCATAAAGCAAACTTTTATTCTAATTTATAAAACGAATAAAAAGTAGAGTAGTCAAAACCCCAACAAGTCTGGTCTCAATTTTCACGAATGTTCTTATAGATGAAACACTGGACATCATTAGCAAAAATAGTGGTATCCAATACCACAGGATACTCTAAATGTAAAACTGCCTAAATAATACATATTTAAGCTATAAGGAACAAAGATATAAAGAAGTTGAAGGAGCACCAACAGCAGGCAATAGAAACAGCTACACATAAACCCAAACTTCGGCTTAGATACGTGGATAGCATTTTTATCATCTAGATTCTAGATCCACGGGGAAGAAAACCACTAAAGGCTTTTTAGAACACATCAACAATATCCACCATAACATTCAGTTTACTATGGAATTGAAAAAAAAAATCAAATACCATTCTTAGATGTGATAATAAAACGAAAGAAGGCGAATACATAGGCCATACAAGTGTATCGGAAACCAACACGTACCGACATATATATATATATATATACATGCTGCGTCACATCACCATTGTACACATTGTACACAATTACATTCAGCCATTAAAACCTTGATTTCAAGATTCGAAAGGTTGACAGACGAAGAGCATCATAATGAAGAAATGCATAATGTAAAAAAAGCGTACAGAAAAAACGGCTTACCAATATATAGGTGTTTACGCACATTTATACTGATATCTGACAGTACGAACCAGTACGCCAATGCGGCTAATATTAATACATATATGGTTCATTTTTTACTACCCCACGCTCTCAAGCAGAGGGGATTGAAGTTCACCAAAGGCAGATTCCAGAACCCCATTCGAGTCAAAACATTCAGAGAACCAACACACATATTAACCTTTTATTTTCAACACTGTTACATATCTAGTTACAATCAATATACGTTTAAATTCAAAAATATTTACTTAAGTGCGAAGTTATTTACGACCACCCATCAACCTTTTTCTTCAACTTCGTATAAACAAACATTTTGGTCCTTCGAGCCGGATATAATTAATTACCAGTGTCCCAGTGGAAGGCAGACACGCCCAGCCCAGTTTTAAAAGGTCATTGTTCACATTTTCATATACCTACCCTTAAAATATCTTGATTTATAAGTGCTGAAATCTGATAACAGAAACGTGGTATTTTATTTACGATAAGACATTTTTGAGTTTATGTTAAAAGATTTAATTGCTTCACGGGCAAACTGCATTTTTATCTTTTTTATGTCATAGACGGGGTGTCATTTTTATCTTTGACATTTTAAATATTTATAGTTTCGAATTTTGAACATTTTTTAAGGGTCATTTAAACATTTATTTCACAAACTTTACAAACATTTTTTAAGGGTTATTTAAACATTTATTTTACAAATACGTTGGGCTCGAATCATTACACAATAATACATTTAATTACATTTATATTTTTCTTTACACGCTTCTTCTTCTTTTATCAATTATTATAGGTAGTAGGTATTTTTACATTTTATAATTGTTACATTTTACAATTTTTACATTTTTTGACATTATCTACATTAGGTACATACTATAATTTATTTTACATTTTATTTTACACCTTTCTTCTTCTTTAACAAATATTATAGTAGGTAGTTTTGCATTTTACATTTCCTTTTACATTTATCTTCTTATTTGAATATTTATCACAATGTCAAAACAAAACAAAAAGGAAACAGAGCGTTTACAAACAGAACAGAACAAACGAACAACTATCAAAAATCACCTTACGAGATTTAGCGCATACTTTAACACTATTAAAACACAAGATCAGCCTGATTTAACGGAGTTAAATGCTAGGCTTGTAAGGGCTGAAAAATTGATTGACCAATTTGAAGAAGCTCAACAAATCATCGAAAATTTGAACAGTAAGTGTGATGAAAATTATAGAACTGTTCATGAGCCAGAACGATGTAGTTTTGAGAACATGTTTCATGCGCTAATGGCCGAGGTAACACACTTTTTAAACACTAAAGCTCCTGATAACCCTGTCGACCATCAAGACAGTGCTAGCACATCAGGTTCTCGGGCGGGCAACCTTCTAAATTCGGTAAAGCTGCCTATCCTGAATTTGCCTTCGTATGACGGGAGCCTGGAAACCTGGATGTTTTTCCGTGACAGTTTTTCATCCATAATACATGAAAACGATGCTCTAGCAAATGTCCAAAAATTCCATTACCTACAGCTCTCCTTGAAAGGGGAGGCTGCAGAAACAATCAGCTCGTTGCAAATATGTGATGCAAATTATGAAGTAGCATGGTCGCTTATTAAAGAACGGTTTGAAAACAAGCAACTTCTAATAAATTTTCACATCAAGTCGTTATTTAACCTACCGGCATTACAACAAGAGTCATACACTGGACTTAGGCAACTTTTAAACGGGTTACAAAAACATTTAAATGCTTTGGAAGTTTTGGAACGTCCCACCAAACACTGGGATGATATTTTAATATACTTATTGACTAGCAAATTCGATAACGCTACCAGACGCTCTTGGGAGAACAAAATTAATGCTAGCGAAATTCGCACACTCTCTCAGTTGACTGAATTCTTAAAAGATAAATGTCGTATGCTACAAACGTTGGAAGCCGAAACCAAACAGTCAAGTAATAAATCTAATAATAACTTTAAACAAAGGGAAAAAACAAAGACCTTTCTTACTAACACAACAAAACAATGCGTTTTTTGTAACAATGATCATCACATTTATCATTGTGAATCATTTCTAAATTCAACATCTTCTGAACGTTTAAATAAAGCTAAAGGTTTACGATTGTGCATTAATTGTTTAAACAACAATCATTCGACAAAACAATGTCGCTCTTCCGGTTGCAAGAAATGTGGTAAGGTCCACAACACTCTGTTGCATTTTCCAAAGCAGCCAGTTCAACAAACTTCTGTAGAGGCTGACATTCCTATTGACATTCCACAGGCCAACGAGACTTCTTCTAACTATTCTTCTTTAACATGTCATTCACCTGCCAAATCACAAATTTTACTCTCTACTGCCATGGTTAAAGTAGCTGATAAAAATGGCAATCTACACGATTGTAGAGTTTTACTTGACAGCGCTAGCCAATCTAACTTTATTAGTCAACGTTTACACAACATTTTACAGTTGCCTAAGACAAAGACTAACACATCAATATTTGGTATTACTCAAATGCACAAAAACATTAACTATTGTGTGTCTGTTGAAATGAAATCGACAATAAATGATTTTAACAAGAAACTGACTTGCTTAATACTGCCTAACATCACAGGATGCACGCCACAATTTTCATTTGACCCTGCCACTCTGAATATCCCAAATCATATTACTCTTGCAGACAAACTTTTTTACAAATCCGCCAATATTGACCTACTTATTGGTGCGGACACGTTTTGGGACTTATTGTGCATTGGTCAAATTAAATTGGGAACCAACTATGGTCCCATGTTATACAAAACTAAACTGGGTTGGATTATTTCAGGCCCTATTTCTGCTACTAAGTCTTCTAATGACGCACAGAATTGCTACGTTTCGACTGAAACTGACTTCAACGAAACACATACACACTACGGCAAATTCTGTGAAACTTATTTCAAGGAGACGACTTCACAAAACAATGACGGTATATTTACTTTATCAATTTCTTACAAACATCCCCTTTCCTCTTGGGGGGACTCTATCAAACAACTTATTAACTTACACCGCTTTTCCTCTTGGGGGGACTTTACAAAACAATTTCTCAACTTACTACTATTAATATTACTATTATTATTTACTATTTTTACCACTACTTCTAAAATTATACTTCAAAAACTTTGGAGATTAAAGATTTCATGGGATGAGTCTTTGCCCCATGACCTACACAGTTTGTGGTCAAACTACAGCTCACAGTTGTTGTCCATACTTAACAATCTTAAAATACACACACCTTTCTTTACCAAAATCATATCCCCATTCAACTGCATAGATTTTGTGATGCATTGGAGTATGCGTTTGGCCTACGATGTACTGACACAACTTGAGAAAATTAATCTTAAACTTATTTTGCTCCTAAATAAAGGTAGCTTCAATTAAGAGCGTCACCGTATACGAACTTCAACTATCCGGTGCTCTTTTTCTTTAATACTACTACTTAGAGTGTATATAGTACTCTGTATTACTTTTACTTTCTGTAGTACTTTTACTACTTCGTTACTTCTTTTACTACTTTACAATTTACACTTTACAATTTACGCTTTACAACTTACACTTTACAATTTACAATTAGACACAATTTAGAGAACACGTACAATGGGTACGACAACACGTACAATGGGTACGACTCTACAACAATGGTACTTGCTTGGATATAATACTTATCCTCACTTATCAATTGAATCTAAGAGACAAATCTCCTCTCATGGAAATCAATTTTCACGCTTAACTTCTTCTGGGCCTTTTCTACATCCGGCATTGACTATGCTGGAACATTTTCTTTATCGTGACAGGACGGGAAGAAACTACCAAAGCATATATTTTACTATTCGTTTGCTTTGCAACTAGGGCCATCCATTTGGAAGTTGTAAGCGACTTAACGACTGGTTGTTTCTTAGCAGCCTTACGTCGGTTTATGTCTAGACGAGGTAAATGCACAACAATATATTCAGATAATGGAAGCACATTTGTTGTAGCAAATAACGAGATAAAAAACTTCTTAACTTCTAACACCCTTGATGTTTAAAATCACAAATATTTTACCGCTTTTCTGTGTCAGGTGGAAGCTTGCTTAAATTCAAGACCCATTTGTCCTCTTTCCTCCGACCCTAGTGATCCTACTGCCTTAACTCCTGCGCATTTCCTGATTCGAGATACCCTCTTGTCAATTCCTGACCCCATCAATTACTGCGACATTAAGGAGAATAGACTTTCTCAATATGAACGAATGCAGCAGCTACGCCGACATTTTTGGACCAGGTGGTCCAAGGAGTACATTTCCACTTTGCAACAACGAGTAAAGTGGAAGCAGAACTGTCAACAACACTTACATATCGGAACATTGGTTCTGATCAAAGAAGATTGTCTACCACCTTTGAGATGGGAGCTCGGACGCATCCTCGAGACTCATCCAGGTAAGGACGGCGTTATCCGCTCCGTGACGGTGAAGACCGCATCCAGCATCTTCAAGAGACCTGTGGTGAAGCTGTGCGTGTTACCGTCTCAAGGTGAATCGCAGTGAGACATTTATTTTAAACAATCTTAATTTTTTTATTTTATTTTGCACAATTTTAACTTTACTGACTCTACGTTTTGTTACTATTTAGCTCGGACAGTGAAGCGTAGTGAGCAATTATTTGAACAATTTTAATTTTACTGTTTGTCGAACAATTTTTATTTTACTTTACTTTGAACAATTTAAATTTACTTTATTTTAAATACCTTTAATTTGCTATTTTACTTTCGTTTTTGTTTATTATATCCTACTTTATTACCATTTTACTTACATTTACATGCTTTATTACTCGTACAAAGAATGTAAAGGATCTGACTGTTTTTGGTGACTTTACTGTAAGTAACCAATTGAAACCCGATGGTTTCAAGGGGGGACTTATGTTTACGCACATTTATACTGATATCTGACAATACGAACCAGTACGCCAATGCGGCTAATATTAATACATATATGGTTCATTTTTTACTACCCCACGCTCTCAAGCAGAGGGGATTGAAGTTCACCAAAGGCAGATTCCAGAACCCCATTCGAGTCAAAACATTCAGAGAAGCAACACAGATATTAACCTTTTATTTTCAACACTGTTACATATCTAGTTACAATCAATATACGTTTAAATTCAAAAATATTTACTTAACTGCGAAGTTATTTACGACCACCCATCAACCTTTTTCTTCAACTTCGTATAAGCAAACAATAGGTACCATCGAAAAAGCTCAGAATGTTCGAAGATGAATTAAGAACCCAACAGAAGACGAAGAACCGATTGGCAAAACCATTCTACCATAATATGTGGAGTGTACAACAGAGAAATTAGGGAGAGTGCTGAGAAAACACAAAATAGAAATGATATTGGAACAGCAAAAACCAAGTCGAATATCGGACAGATCAACCGAAGAATTCATGTTAGACGAGAAGAACACCGAAATGCTATCGAAAGGAAAGAAAAAACGACAACCCTTGCGCAACATGCCGCAAATACAGGATACTTACTTACTTTCCGTGTCCGGAACACCAACAACTTTAAATTCTGTATTTCCAATGGTTGGCCACATAGATGGCCTTGTCATTTGCTATAATTAAGTATTCTTCTGTGCAGGTCTCTCTCATCTTTGTGCATGACAATAGATGCCGGCTGGTCTGAACCGCGCCACAGTCGCAGGTATTGTCCTCCTGGTATCCCCATTTTTTCAGGTTACTAGCACAAGGTGAAACGCCGGTTCTTAGTCTATTTAGCGTTTTCCAAGTCGGATACGGTAAATTGTCTCCTGCAGCCATTTCCTCTGAGGCAGGAAAATGTGTCGCGGTAGCTGACGCTTGCCATAGATGTATTCGGCGCGTCTCTGGCGCTTCGGTGATGGATCTTGATGATTTCAGGAAGCTTTTCCGAGATCTTGGTCTACTTGGCTGAGTTTGGTGGTCTTCGGTACCTCTCCTGCTTTTTACGTTCTACCTCTGACGTGACCTTCCTCCTGATAGGTGGTGGAGCAATTCCAGCTATGGGGTATACCTCTTCGATAGGTATCGGTTTCAGGCAACCCGATATTATACGAACCGTTTCATTTAGAGCCACGTCGACGTTCTTTGCGTGAGCAGAGTTTGCCCATACTGGTGCTCCAAACTCAGCGGCCGAAAAACATAATGCCAAGGCAGAAGTGCGGAGAGTGTGTGGTTGTGCTCCCAATTTTGTATTAGTTAGCTTGCGGATGATATTATTTCTGGCGCTCACTTTCTTCTCGACATCTTGACAGTGGTATCGGTAAGACAGTTCTATCCAGACGGACGCCAAGGTATTTTGGCGTCTCGTTATGTTCCAGCATCTGACCACGCCATTCCAACTCCAGCGGCCTTCGGGCATGCTTGTTTCTCAGGTGGAAAGCACATACCTGGGTTTTTGTGGGCTTTGGTTTCAGATGGTTTTTATCGTTGTATAGAGCTAAGTCTCCCAGGGCATCTGTCAGTTTCACTTCGACTTCATTGAAGGTTCTTTCCTGAGCTGCCACAGCTGTATCATCAGCGTAAATAAATTGCCTTGTTTGTTGATGTATGGGTTGGTCGTTGGTGTATATGTTGTATAGAACCGGCGCGACGACTCTTCCCTGTGGTAGCCTATTTTTTTTCAGGAGACATTTCACTAACCTTGTTAGTCGGAAATCCTTTGTAGTTTCTTAGAGTTTTGCGAGTAGCCGTTGATGGTTAACTGTGTCATAGGCGGCAGTTAGGTCTATGAACGCTACTCCTGTTATTTGCTTTCGTTCAAAACCATCTTCAATATATTGGGTGAGATTAAGAATTTGACTGCAGCAGCACTTTCTGGGTCTGAATCCTGCTTGTTCTGGAATAATTTTAGTCTCCACTTATTCTGCGATCCGGTTCAGTATCATTCTTTCAAAGGCCTTTGAAAAGGTGGCCTTTGACAAGAGAGAGACAGGTCTAAAACTCTTTGTATCCGCCGGATCCTTCCCTGGTTTTAAGAGGGCTACCACTCTAGCTTTCCTCCAGATTTTGGGGATTTGTAATGTACAGATGCAGCAATTCATCATTTTTACGATCCACTCTACGGCTTTTAGTCCAAAGTTCTTTATTTGTTCTGTTCGTATGTCGTCCAGGCCAGCAGCTTTATTATCTTTCATTTGGTGGATCGCGCCTCTCATCTCCTCTAGACAAAAAGAGGTACCTATAACATCTCTTTCTTCGTCGATATTCCGTTGAGCTCTCACCTTGTTCTTTCTTGATGTCGTCTTACCGTTCATTAGAAGACGATGGGCTATCTGATCGAGTGTGACTTCTGTAATGTTGACTGCCGGAGCAGCGGGATCGTTGCCAAGATTCCGAATCAGCTTCCAGGCACGTCTGCTGTTTTGTTTCATGTCCAGACTCGTGACGAGCTTGCACCACCTTTCCGTTCTGTTGACAGATATCACATGTAACATTTCCTCCCCAGCCTGTATTGTCGCTTCCGAGAAAAGGTCTTCTTCATATAGCTGTTCGTATCTTTTAAGTAGGGGTTCAGATTCTTCATTGAGCCCCGCTATGTACTCAGTTCGACAACCTCTAGAGGTAAATGTCCGTGATACTTGCTTTACGATTTCTACAAATTTATCGTATGAATCAGGGCAAGGTTCTAGCTGGGAAACTTCTTAATCCAATGCTTCAGAGAATTTTTTCCATTTTGCTTTAGTAAAGTTGAACCTTCTCTTGAAAGGAACAATTTCGTATCTGATTGCCGCGTTGGAAAGACAAATTATTGGTCTGTGCTGTGTCTTTGGGAGGGCGCTTCCAACGATTTTTGTCACCTGGTCTCCAATTCTGTCGCTGACAAATATATTGTCTGGGTTGTAACCTCTGCGCCATCTTCCGCTGTTGAACGACGCAGGCTGCTTTGGATCGTGAATAAGTTTTAGGTTCATGCTTTCAGCCCATTTTTCTAGTTCTTCGCCATTGGAATCTGTTTCGTTATAACCCCACGCGACACTGTGACAGTTGAAGTCACCCAGTACGAATTTTATTTGCTGTGAGTGAAAGTTATTCGGTTCCTCAAAAGCAAAGTCAGCGTTTGGTGGTTTGTAGATTGACGTTACTGTACAGGAGTATATCTCCACTGTGAGGATCTCGATGTCATTTTGATCTGTTAGAGATGTGGACGCTACGGCGATATCTGGTCTGACGAAGACTGCGCTACCATATTGGTCGTGTGGTCTCTCCAGTATAAGCGTCATACCCCGAATCCTTGGTCTGCAGCTTGTAGTACCTCTATGGGTTTCTTGGACCAGTAGAACATCGACACCATCATCTCTGCACATATTAGAAAATAGGTCTTCTTTATCTGCTGATAGTTCTTCAATATTAATTGAGGTCGTCATCAAAAATGGCCTTGATAGAGACCGTTTTGATTCTGATTGCATCTGTGTTGTTGGTGCACCAGTGTTGAAAGGATTAGCCGACATTACTCGTTTCCAGGGGACGCCCGATTGTATTCACAAGTGATCACAATCTACGTGGAGGCTCCTTTCATGTCCCCCAAATACAGGCTATACAGTAAATATGAACCAAACGACGACGCAAGCTAGCATAGAAATCAAAAGGAAACGTGAAATCAGAGAATCGATAGAAATAGAAAAAATCCCAACAGTTTAAACCAAAGACACGATGCCCAAAGGCTTCCTACAACACGGAAAACAGTACTGAAGAAAAAGACCAAAATAAATCAGGCAACGACATCGACGAATATTATCCCTCCTGTTCTTTCAACCTATGCAGGGCCAATAACAAGAGCCAGGAACCGTTCGGAGGAAGCGCGTCAAGATCGATTATACAGGGTGTCCAGAAACTCTACCGACAAACGAAGACAGGAGATTCTTCAGATAATTTTAGGATAATTTAACCCAACTCACTAGTCCGAAAATGCTTCCTAAGGGAGCTAGAGCTCTTTGAAGATGGCGTCTTGTAATTAGTTTTTCTTAAATACCTCCAGAATGCTTCTATTTAGAAAAACAAAAATTGGTACGCGTATTTATCTTCAAGATAAAAATCTAATCCATCTGTTGCAAATTTCTAGTACCGATCATAGGCGTCCGTTTTAGGTAGGGAAACGGTTATTTTATCGCATAACTTTTTTATTTTAACTTTTATGCATTTCTGATACTGGATTATTAAATTGTCACGTATTCTAGTACTAAAAGGTACTCTTGTTTTAAATCAGTAGGACACACCGTTTTCTAGAAAAATCGATTTGAAAATTTTTCGCTTTATTTATTAAAAAAAAAAATAAAAAAAAAACTGTTTAGGAAGACGAAAACTGGTACATTTATTTATATTCCAGAGATAAATCGATTTCATTAATTGCGAATTTCTAGTACCGGTCATAGGCGTCCGTTTTGGGTAGGTCAACTGTTATTTTATAGCATACCTTTCTTGTCTTGAATTTTTGAGCATTTTTGACACTAGATTATTAAATTATGAGGTATTCGAGTACTAAAAGTTACTCTTACTTTATGTTGGCAAAAAACTTCGTTTTTTGTTGAAAAGTTCTTTCAATTTTTTTTCAAATTCCAAAAACAAAAAACTTTCAAATCCATTTTTCTAGAATTCAGTGTGTCCTACCGACTTAAAACAAGAGTACCTTTTAGTACTAGATTACCTCACAATTTAATAATCCAGTGTCAGAAATGCATAAAAGTTAAGGACAAAAAGTTACGCGATAAAATACCCGTTGCTTTACCCAAAACGGACGCCTATGACCGGTACTAGAAATTTGCAATTGATGGAATCGATTCATCTCTGAAAAGTAAATATGCATACCAATTTTCGTTTTTCTAAATAGAAGCGTTCTAGAGGTATTTAAGAAAAACTAATTTCATGACGCCTTCTTCAAAGAGCTCTAGCTCTCTTAAGAAGCATTTTCGGACTAGATGAATTGGGCTGAATTATCTTAAAATTATCTAAGGAATCTCCTGTCTTCGTTTGTCGGTAGAGTTTCTGGACACCCTGTATAAGTAACCGTATCGATAAAAAAAATGCCAGTTTAACTGCCTAACTTGACAAAGGTAAGTGCGATCTCGTCGAAACGTCTAAATAATGTTTTTTTCTAAAAACCAAAACTATTTAACGAGGAGTCAAATCCAAAAAACTACAGAAAGCATATGAGATATATCCTTGAATACAGGTATCACTGAACATATATCAGTTTTTCCTTTTTAAATTATAATTAGATATAATAAATAAAATAATTGATTTATTTCTGTTTTACTTTTAAACATAAATTTTGCACGTAAACCGTCATTTTTCATACCAAATTAAACAGTCGGTTTATTTGACTTGTTAAAACTTTAACAACAATTGACGAATGGTTATATCGAGTTAGCAAATTTATTAGAATTATTTATAATTCATGTTGTGTTTAAATATGGTGCTTTGTATTTCAATATTACAATGCATAATCAATGATATGATTCATTTTACGTGCAAATTAACAGGTAATATTAATATAGCTTAATTAAATGTTTATTATATTAGTGTATTTATAAAAAAAATTATTTTTTATAAAATATAGGTGCCACAAAAATGAAAATACGATAATTATAATATGGTAATTTTAATATTTTGACCCTGCTCTAAAAATATGTTGCTCTGGAAAAGACTGCTGTAAATATTTGCTTTTTATGGTGCTTTTTATTGTAAATTCTCAATGCAATATTGACTTATTTCGTTGTACAGTAGGACAAAAATCGGAATTGTTGAAACACAACCTAAAGGCTGATTTAAACAAAAGATCTTCGTAGATCTTTTCAACAAAATCCAAAAGGAACCCATTTCCTCAGTACACGCAAGAACGGAATCGTCCACTTTGTGGAAAAGAAAGCCGAGGATGTAAAAAAGCCCAGTCCAGTAAAAAAAGCAAAAACCCAGGAACATGGATAAAGCTGTAACAATTTTACAGATGGCACTGAATACAGTAGAAGAATGGAGTATCCAATGGAAAATGGCCACAAATCCAGAGAATACTCTTTAGGTTAGGTTCAAAAGTAAAAGCGATAGCCCAGGAAAACAGCTAATAGTGCCAGACAGACCCATCGAATGTCAGAAAAGATAATTATCTAGGAGCTGGATACATAGCTGAACGCTTCCTGTTTACAAATCTGAAGAAGGTAAGGGTACTAGAGTTGATAGAAAAAAAAACACAGAATAACATTTTGTGTTCCTAGATGGAAACACAAAAGATAAACACAACAAACGTTATCTAATAAATTCTAGATAATTTCGTAGCTCTATCAGAAAAATATCTCCCTCACACCTCGTTCTTCCCATAACATGATTTTTCTTTCAGACACTCCCCAAAAAATCTGTATTCACAAAAAAGGCAAAATATTACTAGCAAAAGGCGAGAGCCAAAAAATAATAACAAAACGGGCTAGACGGGCAGCCCACTCGTATATTGATTATGTTATTATTTTGTTTTTTAATCGAAGATTTGAAATGCTGAATTGCTCTTCCAAATAATATCCGATTCAGAAAATATTCTAATTACCTACTGGTCTGGCTGCGTCTTTACAAGAAATAGTAACAGATAGAATCTCTCCTTATTTAATTATTATTGAATTTATTTTGATGTTAAAACGTATTTGCTGTATTAGTCAAGATAAATGAAGTTCCGTTTTTATTTAACATTTTAATTTGAAAATCTTTAATTTAGTTAAATTAAATTCAATATGTTCCAGGTTATTAGTCAAGCCATGTATTCTTAGGTAAAATGCTGTGTTGTTTTTTTCCTTACCAACAAAAAGATATGATTTTTTGCATACCCTTTTTAATATATTTCTTTACTAAACACCTTAGCTCTTTAATTCAGCCTATTGGTAATACAATTAATAGTTTGCATATAATGCCATCACCAACAGCTATTCCATCCATCGTCGGATGTAAGCCTCCCTAACGTGTGTCCATTCATTTCTGTTTTTTCCATCCATTCGCTCGTGGTCAGTCATTCGCTTGAAGTCCATTTTCTTTGAGGTCTCCCTCTGTTTCTCTTACTTGCCCTTGATCACCATTCAAGAATTCGCTTCGTCCAACCGTTGTCTTCCATTCTTCCTATGTGTGTTACAGAAAAATACAGATCGAAAGATGATACTGAATAAACAAAATGAAAAACTAATTTATCTATTTAGTTATGAATATTAATATATTTTATAATATAAAATACAAAATTCAGTTAATCTCTCTTTATCTCATCCCAGGGATTTACAGTTAGTTCACAGAGGGTAGGGCTTACAATACCGAGCCAAAATCTCAATACCGGTATTTGGTATTTAAAATTTCAAATACCGGGATCCCGGTATTAAAACCGGTATTATGAATAAAAAATATACACCTTATATTTATACTATCCTCAGTTGTTATACCGACTTGTTATTAAATAATATATGAAACCTATTAAATTTTGTTTTGAAAAGAGTAGAAGTTGTTTATAACATTCCATAGAGAGTAGGAATAGATTATGGTCTCATTAGTTTTGGACCAGATAACAGCGAAACTACAGGGTAACATTCCATGGTGCTTAATGTATGCTGATGATGTCGTGTTAGTAGGAAATAGTGAAAGAGACTTAGAACAAAAACTGGAACAGTGGGGGCAAGCTCTGGAGGAAAAAGGTTTAAAACTTAGTAGGACAAAAACAGAGTATTTGGAATGTTCATTTAAAGATGGAGTTACTACAAATAAAATGGTATCTTTGGATGGTGAACTGATTGTAAAAAGCAATAGTTTTAAGTACCTGGATCGGTATTACAGAGTAATGGAGAAATAGATGGAGATGCATGCAGTAGAATTAGGGCTGGATGAATGAAGTGGAAAGAAGCGAGTGGTGTGTTGTGTGACAGAAAAATTCCAATGAAGCTGAAGGGAAAATTCTATAAAACAGCCATAAGACCGGCTATGATATACGAAACTGAATGTTGGGCAGTGAAGAAGAAAGAGGAACAACAAATGCATGTGGCGGAAATGAGAATGCTTAGATGGATGAGTGGAGTGACAAAGAAGGATAAAATTAGAAATGAGTATATTAGGGGAAGTCTAGTTGTGGCACCAATTGATGCCAAAATGAGAGAGTATAGGTTAAGATGGTTTGGTCATGTTCAACGTTGAGACGTTAATCACCCAATACGAAGAATAGCTGAAGTGCAGATTCCTGGAAGGAGTAGGAGAGGAAGACCAAAGAAGACCTGGGGGGAGACGATAAGGCAGAACATGTTGGTAAAGGGGATTGACATTGATATGACCCAAGATAGAATTGTGTGGAGAAATGCAATTAAGGAAGCCGACCCCGCATAGGAATAAGACAAAGAGAATGATGAGAGAGTAGGAATAGATAGATACAAAAAATGTGCAAATAGAAAAACTATATATATTTGATTCTAAGATAAATTTTGCATATTATAATAGGATAGTACTTTTACTTATGAAATTTGCTATTTGTAAATTAATTTAACTTTAAAATATATTAATACAAATATTAACTACTGTGACAAATATTTTATATGGATTACTCTCTATTTAGACCGCTACAAATTTCCAATTATTATTAATAATTCAGAAAATAAGTGAGCCTAATTTATACACCACAATACACAAAAAAATGAAAAATAGATCCGAAAATGTAAAACCAATTCTGATTAATAAATCTTTCGGCTTATTTATAAAATAAAGTAGTCTAATTTTAAATATTTAAGAATTTTTATATAACTCATTTTATATATTTGTATACACGAGATTTAATCATTTGGTTGTAGAAGCTGATATAACCCTTCGTCTTAAATTAACGACATTCACGCTTTTAGAAAGAGCTATACCTGACTTATATGTGTAATAAACGTGTTTAATAAATATTTTTTACAATGATATTGGTTGTTTATCTTCAAAAATAATTTGTTGTAATAGCAAAAAATATCTTAGAAGAAAGATTATTGTGCATCAATTCAATTTTTATAAATTAAGCTAATACCGAAATACCGGTATTTTATTATAAATACCGGTATCGAATACCGGACAAAAATCGTCCGGGATCCCGGAATCCCGGTATTGTAAGCTCTAACAGAGGGGGATCCTGGTTAATTCTGAGCATTAAAACAACCTATAACTACAAATATTTATTGAATATAAAATAAAAACAGAAATAGGGGAATTGCAACAAAATAAAAGAAAATGTATTGACTATTGAAACTATTAAATATAAAGTACTGTTAAGTCTTAAAAATGCCCTAACTTATCACATAAATATATAACTTAATACCTAGGAATATGGAAAATATAAATATACAACTCACCCAAAAAGGCTCCCTGAATATTAAAATGTACCTACGTTAAGCAAGAGTCAGATATCAGTAACCATACGATATTAATATTATTATTACCAAATATAATGGGAACAATTTATACCCTGAAGTGTCAAATACCTGCTCTTGCAAGTCTACCTGTGGAATTAACTAAGTACAATTAATATACATATTATAATACCCTGTAATTACTCTGTTAAAATTAATACCCTCGTATAGCGCTAAATTCAGGTGTAACAGGAAGGACTTAGATCTAAACAAAGTGGTAGGTATAGACACAGTATAGGATATAATATGGTATATATGGAATATAAGAGGTTATATTTGATTTATTGGTACCGACTTATGTATCTCCGTTCTTGTTTACTGGTCTAGTAAATGGGTGTTTTAGTGGTGGTGACTCTGGTTAACTAGGTGTTGGACAGCGGACAGCCACTAGTGCCCAAGGTGTGTCCTCACGAAATTGAACCACTAAGGAGAGAAAATACAACTGTCAGTAGGGACTATACGAGACAGTAGAAATACGAGAGGGTATATGCCTAATAATAGCTTTAAAGATATTTACCTGAGGTGTTAGGTGGCTACCAGAGAATTGTCGAGGTTATGTCTCGTAACTAAATAAAATTTCCATCGACACAACAAAATATACAGCCCCAAATCCGTCACTGGCAAAAGCTCTTCCAGACGATAAGTTTTCATAAACTTGGGCTGTATTTTCTCACCGATGGAAAAAGGATTAGCAAAATTTCACCCTTTGAAATCCGACCTCGTTCCAAAACAATCGAAGACAGACCGGATGTCATCCGTCTTTGCTTAATGTCATTAGATCTGAGTTCCAACTCAGACGAACCATTCAAGCACGGAACCACTGGTTAATTCAGTTACGTGACAAGGACCTATGCACAGACTGTCAACGAGAGAAATACAGCACATTTCTACAATCTCAAACCATTCCTAAACAAATCAACAGAACAGAACCTTTCTTCCGAACAGTGTACGATTTTTGCCACATCGGATCGATATGACATGCCAACTATTTTTTATGGGAACTAGCATAGGCGTACCCAGATGGGTATTAAAGTATTTAAATATCTCTCAATTTAATAAATATAAATGAATTGTGAAGGTTTAAACAATCCGTAACATGTGTCCTGCCCAGTTCCATTTAACATGCCAATCTTCTGGATCACATCTGTTTCTTTGACCGTGTTCTTTTCTCGTCATTGGTTTTGCAATCACTGAGCTTAGAGCAGTCATTCTCCGATCGTTAACTCTCTGAGTCACTTGTAGTTTGTGGACTACGCTGTTGTTAAAGGCCCATGTTTCAGTTCCATATTTCAGAAACGGCAGTACGTATTGATCGAAGGTTAAGATATATTATTAACTGATATTTTTTTATCTCGACTCTGAAGAAGTGAATAAACATTCACAAAAACGTTAAGCCGTACAATTGATACACATTTAGATTTTTATTGCAGATTTTTCCAATATTTTAAACTTTATTAATATATATTAATTATTAACTTCTGTCTTTGACTTGCCTTTAATTCCTCTGTGTATGTATTGTAATCGTTTACCAGGGAAATTAAATACATAGATATCTACAATTCCCTAAAGCTACTGGTGATTTCATGTTGGCACCTAATTTTGGACTATAGCGTGCTACAAATTGAGCATTGAGCACGTGATAATTGCTTGGCTTGAGACTTTCAAAACAATTAGTTCTTTGGTTTTCGTGAATAAATATTTTTGTCTAATAATTTAAGACGTTTGCACGCACTATTGGAGTTTTATTTTGACGCCACAATTTACACTTTAAAAAGTAAAAACGTTGAATGCCTTACTTATTACTTAATCTACTATATCGTTCCAAATTTGTCTCATTCAGAAAACAAATAATTACTTTTAGGGACATTATTGTGCTAAAGAGGATGTCCTTTTCTCAGTTCTTACTTTTTGTATTCAAATGTTTAAAATAACCCCACTCAGTTCCACTTCTCCGAAACAACGCTAGCAGAGGGATATTTAAGGAGGCCACAAGCAGAGATCCACCAGTCTTGAAGTGACAGCTCTAGACTCCACAACCAGCCAAGCGAGGTGGGCTAGGCAGGCCGACCTGAGTACCGAGGCAGTGATCTTTCAAGCTAAGGCAGGCCAACTCGAGTTGCAAGGTGTATCGTGGTGAGGTAATTTGCGGCTCATAAGTAAACGGTGTCAAGCGTGGTGAGCGCGCTCCCGATAAATTTATATATTTGAATAGCGTGACTGTTTTGCAAACTTACACTGTGCTGAGGTGTAAGAACATTTCATATTATTGTTAATTTTGCTCTTCTTTTTCAGACGTTTATCCGGAGGAGGACTTCGCTGCGACTCGGCAAAGGATAGAATGGTATTTTATTTTTATTCCTTTTGATTTGTAAATAATTAGACCGAATATATTTATTTTGTTTTAAACTGTGTTTTACTGAGTCTGTCGTCTTAGAAGAAGTACCCATCACAAGCCACAACATCACGATAGATACAAAGAGTGGACTTTATAAAAATAATGGTCTTCTCCATTTTTCTATATGGATCTAACTGATGGTCTTTGAAGAAAGTTGATAAACGCACACCCTGTGGAAATATTGTATTATTTTTGTATTGTCGACATTTCTTATTCGTCTTATACATTTCTATTAATATCTTTGTAATCAAAATTGCATCTGTTGTCTACAATTTCTATTTTTAACTTAGAATATCAAACCTATTATCAAAAAATATAAAAATAAAGTTTTTTTTAATATACTTTGCTTGTCTAATAAACTATTAAAATTTATAGACAAATATAATGCGATTTTAATGAAATAGAATGATCACTGAAAACACATAAAGAAAGCAAAAAGAGAAAAAAAAATCAACTGACTTGAACTTCTTGCTTACTGGAAAGAAATATAAATGCCGAAATTTGCAGTAATGAAAATTATATACGTAGAGGACCAACCATTTTATTTAAACGTACATAAACATGGCAAGGTGCTGTCACCGCCACGCGTTTTCCAATGCGTCACTAATTTTTTGCTGGAGGTTTTCTGAAAATGCTATATTTGGCAAAGCATTCAATGATTTCAGGCGTTTTTGCTTATTCTCTTTTATCTGACCCCATTTTCCAAACGATTTTTTAGAAGTCCCGCAAAATGACGTTGGCTGGGACTGGGAGAAGGTCTCACATTAATGAACAGTTAAATTAAATTTACTTTTACCGAATAACGTTTTCCTGTATATTAAATTGAGAATAAGTGTTCGTGCAAAGGATTTCAAACAGCGGAAATTATTTTCAATACGTACAACAAAAACCCCTGCACAGACTTAAATATTTATATTTATATGGGATTAAGTCACAATTGATTGTAATGGAAATTACATTTTTTTTAAACAACTTAAAATAATCTGCTATGCAGACGATGCAATACTAATCTCTAACAGCCTTTTTAATAAAAATTGCTTAGTCCGACGTTAGTCTCGGACTACTTAGTCCGAGATTAAGCGAGTACTAACTTCATTTTAAGATTGTTATTAATAAACACGGACTAAGCTCGGACTAACTAAACCTTCCTTAGTCCTAGTTACAACAAATTTATGTTGGCAACCCTTGCGAAAAAGAAGAGAAATGGAGAGAATTTTGCGAAAAAGAAGAAAATGTAGAGGATTTAACCTCTCTCTCCTCTAAACCGAACAGCTGTTCGGTCGGTGCCATTTCTGCATAAATTTTAGTTAATTTTTGTTGGACTTCGTTCTGAGAAGGTGCTACCTGGTGTTTTATATTTTATATTATTGTATTATTGTTTTGTATTTCAGATTAACTGCTCTGTACCTTTTGAAAATCGGTATTTGACTTTAAATTCACCTTCTAATTCCTCTAAACTAAAGATTTTTTTATAATTTTGTATATTTTGATGTGACTCACAAGAGGAATATCGATCCGCTGATTTCTATCCTCATTTAATTCGTCTATTAATTATCTTAATCATTAATAAAATAATATCTCTCCATTATCAATAATAACATAATAATGTTATTATATATTTATTATACAAGCAAGCAAAAGCAAATAATGTATTTAGCAAGTTTGTAAGGTTATGAATACAAAATGTCAAGTTAGTCTCGGTTTAAACCTACTATTACCTCGGATTAAATTTTAGTCCGAGACTAGAGAGGGTTTAGCTTAGTCCATCGTTAGTCGCTGTTTATTAATAGAGAAAATGAATGGTATTGACTTAGTCCTCGGACTAAAGTTAGTCGGGAGTTAGTCCGTGTTTATTAATAAGGCTGTAAAAGTGAAGATGATTTACAACGTATGCTGCACCAATTTAACATAACCGCCAGAAAAAAAGACAAAATGCATATTTATAACAGCAAATCCAACAAGATGTACGTACATTGGAGCTGGAAGGTCAGATAATAGAACAAGAGATTTAGTTTAAATACCTAGACATCACACTATCTCGCCACGGAAGGCTCGAAACAGAAGTGGAAGATCAAGTGAATAGAGTAAACAGAGCCGCAGGTTGCCTAAATGACACAATAGGGAGAAATAAAAATATCGGAAAAGAAATGAAAGGCAGAATTTACAAAACAGTCATCAGATCAATAATGACATACGCGGCAGAAACACGACCTGGCATAGAGAAGGCAAAAAGACTGCTAGAAACAGCAGAGATGAAAACCCTTCGAAAAATCGACGGTAAGACTTTATGGGACAGAGCTAGAAGTACAGATATACGACGGAGATAGAAGGTGGATAACATTAATAACTGGGTAAGAAACAGAAGATTAGAATGGAATGACCACATAAGCCGAATGACAACAAATAGGGTAGTCAGGACAGCGAGAGACGGTTCCCCAATAGGAAGACGATCAGTGGGAAGACCACGAAAACGATGGAACGACAACTTAGGTACTAGAGGCACATTGAAAAAACAGACCGAGTCATGTCTATAAGAAGAAAAAGAAGGAAATTACATTTTTAACTAATTTCGATTTCCACTCCAGTAACCGTTTTCAAAAAAGGTTAGTTTAAAAAACATACAACGTATAACCTACAAGTTGTTAATAGGTTATTTTTTTCAAAATTAATGGTAAGGCCTCGATATTGTAGTAAACACCATGCTTATGGTTGAAAAAGTTCTGAGGGTGGTGGAAAATATCAGTAATAACAAATACAATAACCTACAATTCAAACAACAGTGGCACAACAGTTGCTAATCTATCAAAATGACTGTGGAACACAACAGAGAACCTAATGATCTCAAAAGGTCTAACGTATGTTTTAACACCCAACAGTTCGAAAAACTAGATACAATCAAAGTGCAGTCATCCAGGTATAATTTCTTTACCGATTGTGTTGTGTATATTTCAGTACCCCACTTGGAGAAAAATAGCCAGTAGTATTAGACAGACTGTTATTGAAATACCTGGGAAAACGTCAGGAAAATATATTGACAGAGACTTGGTGGTGATCAAACGAAGTTACAAGGAAAAATAAAAGAGAATGGAAAATGATATCAAAAGTGGCAAGAAAATAGATCGGACAGAGATCTTCAAAACTATATGCTCGCCAAAAAGGAAATGAAAGTAGCAGTAGCAAAAACTAAAGCAGAAGCGTATTCAAACCTATACAATCAACTTGATAACAGGGAAGGCGAAACAAAGATATATAAAATTGCCAAACACAGAGCAAAGAAAACAAAAGATTTTAATCAGATTAGATGTGTCGGAGATGAAAACAATAAAATACTAATTCACGAAAAGGATGTCAAAAAGAGATATAATAAAAGAGATATACAAAATTGACAAACAGAGAGCAAAGAAAGCAAAAGATTTTAATCAGATAAGATAAAAATGATGAAAATAATAAAATACCAATTCACGAAAAGGATGTCAAAAAGAGATGGAGAAAGTACTTTCACAGTTTATTAAATGAAGAATTTGACAGACAGTCTGTGGAGTTAACGGAGACGGTAACAGCAATTGTCACCAAAATAACAAACAAGGAAGTGGCTCAAGCACTTCAAAAAATAAAGAAAGGAAAATCAGTCGGACCAGTTGATATTCCTGAGCAAGTATGGAGAGCATTGGGAGAGACAGGAACAAGTTGGCTAGCAGGTTTATTTAATACAATTAAGGACGTTGGACAAATGCCAGACAATGGAGAAGCAGTATACTAGTACCTGTCTACAAGCACAAGGGAGATATACAACAATGTACAAACTACAGGGCTATAAAACTGCTTAGTCACACCATGAAAATATGGGAGAGAGTAATTGATAGACAGATACGTGAAGAGACCGAAATATCCGATAATCAATTTGGCTGTATGAAGGTCAGATCAACAACAGATGTAATTTTCATTATAAGGCAGTCGATGGAAAAATACCGGAGTAAAGATACAAACGTTAATATGGTATTTATTGATCTTGAGAAAGCATATGATAGAGTTCCTCGAGAGATTCTGTGGTGGGCACTCAATAAGAAAGGAGTGTCTGGTGAATATGTAAAGATTGTGAGGGATATGTATGAGGGAGCAACGACCAGTGTTAGGACAGGTGTGGGAGAGACTGATAAGTTTCATGTGAAAGTAGGATTGCACCAATTCTCAGTGCTTAGTCCGTATTTTATCATTAGTTTTGGACCAGATAACAGCGAAATTACAGGGTAACATTCCACGGTGCTTAATGTATGCTGATGGTGTCGTGTTAGTAGGAAATATTGAAAGAGACTTGAACAAAAACTGGAACAGTGGAGACTAGCTCTGAATAAAAAAAAATGTGTGTGTGTACTTTGTACGCACGTAAGAAGTCATACTTCTATTATATGATTTCAACGAAATAAATATACTTTTAACAGGTTATTTGTATTTAAAGATTAAACTAATTTTTACTTACTACTTTCCAAAAATTTTTATTAAAACAATACGAAAATAAAAAAAAAGTTAGATAACACATGGAATCGAACCAGCGACCTCTCGATCTCCGGTCGAACGCGCTACCACCGAGCTAAACTCCCTTTGCTTTGACAGCTTACAAGATTTCTCATACATACTGACAAATAATTTAATAGACCAAGAAGTGAGGTATAAAAATACTTTAAAATTTAAAGTAAGTATACTTACTATTATTATAAAATATTTTATTCCCGAGGAAGACAAATCCAAAGACACAAAAATTTTAATAAATAATACATTTACTAAAAACACTAATATATTCTTTTAATGACTTATTTGCGCTGATACATACATAATTAGAAAGATTAGCAACGAACTACATACTGTCTGTCTGCGCATGCGCCAGGCAAGTATAAAATTTCACCCTCTATCGTAAAGAAGTATAAGCGCTTGTTCACAATGGACGTAAAACATAATTTACGCGTAATGTATCCGTAATTCATAAAGTTGAACATGTAGAAATCACATGTAAGTATTCACAATGGGTAAACGTAAAATTTATGGTTATGGTTGTCTTACGTTTAAACGTAAGGATTACATACAGTTGAGATTGTTTCAACTTTATGTTCGAATTACGTCAATTTTAAGGACAACTGTAGTATTTTTTGTATTTTAATGTTGGTGATCAATTGAGTTTGACAATTCAAACAGGTGGATTCTGTCAGTTTACTTATGGTTTGTTTTTGTTTACCCTGTATATTGAACTTTTAATTCAGCTTGTGCGTTCAAAGCTCTTCTTATAATAGAGTAAGTGCGATAAACATTTTAAAAATGTATATAAAAATCCTTGTACAAGTAAAAAACCACTCTGCATTATACAACTTCATTTCATTCATAAGCGTCCTAAACTCTCCTTTTTTCTTTTTGGTTTATTTATTTTTTAAATCGTCCTTAACAATAAAATGGTAAGCAAGCCAAACCAGATGTATTCATATTTTTGTTAAATGCACACTGCTTGCACACAAATTCATAAACAAACATGTAGGTATTTATTTATTTACATCAACCCATAACCCATAAATAACGTTTTGACATTTGACAATCAAAATACTTATTTTGTTACGTATGTAATTTAAGTCTAGTGTGAACACTTCATAAAATTATCTCCAAATTACGGTTTACGAAATGATAACGGTTTATGTTCATCTTATGGTTACGTCCATTGTGAACAAGCGCTAACTTCAAAAAAGGTTTAAAACTTAGTGTAACGAAAACAGAGTATTTGGAATGTCCATTTAAAGATGGAGTTACTACAAATAAAATGGTGTCTTTTGATGGTGAAACGATTGTGAAAAGCAATAGCTTTAAATACCTGGGATAGGTATTACAGAGTAATGGAGAAATAGATGGAGATGCATGTAGTAGAATTAAAGCTTAATCGATGAAGTGGAAGGAAGCGGTTAGTGTGTTGTGTGATAGAAAGATTCCAATGAGGGTGAAGGGAGAATTCTATAAAACCGGCTATGATGTATGAAACTAAATGTTGGGCAGTGAAAAAGAAAGAGGAACAACGAATGCATGTGGTGGAAATGAGAATGCTTAGATGGATGAGTGTATAGAATAGAATAGAATAGAATAAAAATATGCTTTATTGTCACTGAAAATTTTTACAATTTTTTGGTCAAAGCTTACATACAGTCAAAAGAAAAATAATATCAACAACAAATAGCAAATAACAACTACAATTTACTAAAATTAGATAAATCGTCAATATACAGTAAATATGATATAAAACCAAAGACAGAAACAATTAACTTGCAAAATTTATATAAATTGCAAATTGAACATACTTACAACAAATAAAATACAACATTAGGAATTGACAGTTTAAGCTACTGCGTATGAAACCCAATTTTCTTAGTTATTCATTAAGAAATTCTTCTATTGAATAAGGGGGCATCCATAAACTACGTCGTAAAAAATTTGAACTTTTTAATACCTCCCCCTCCCGTCGTAATTCGTCGTTTACAGATGAACCCCCCTCCCCATGTCGACGTCGTCGTTACAGTTCACGACCCCCCTTTCAGTGATTTAGTAAAATTCAATGCTATTTCTGTTTTTTTAATCAACCTTGAAACTTTATTTGCGAATGTATCATAACAAGAACAATTAAGGGGGTAGGTGTAAAATCTTGGTCCAATGCTATTTAAATGCATTATTTTTTCGAATCCTGAGAAAACTAATAAATATATTTGAAAAATATAAACGCAGAATGAAAGACTACATTATTACCGAGGGCTGAAAGTCCCTTAGAATAAACAAAAAGTTTCTTTTGAATGAAATTTTTGAACTTAAAAATCAGACTAAATATTCTCTTTTTTATCCCTGTAACTTGTTCAAATAAACATTATAGATGTTTTCAGAATCTTTTGGCCCTCGGTAATAATGTAATCTCTCAATCTGCGTTTAAATTTTTCAAAAATTTTTATTAGTTTTCTGAGTATTCGAAAAAAATGAATGCATTTAAATAGCATTGGACCAAGATTTTACGTATAAATATTCTCTAAGTATAAATACGACTTACTAACTAAATAGAACACAATATTTTATTTCCATTCATTCTTTCAGAGTTATTTTTTCACACACAGTATGCGGCACATAAATGAATTAACAATTTAATATTGTTTATATATATAATAACAAGTTTTAGATATGTTGTCCTGTACTTCGTGATATATTCAGTGACAGAAATATTGGTAGTAAATTTCTTGATGTATAGAAGTGAACGCATATTCTTGGCTGATATGCGGATACCTTTCGTAACCCAAGGTTTCCGATGTTTTGGCTTAATAGGAATTAAAGGAAATGCCTTATTGAAGATGCGGAGAAGCTTATCTAGAAAAACACTGAAATTATAGTCCACGTCTATAGAAGGAAAATGCCACTCAGAAGTTAAGCATAAATTTTGGAATTTACGAAAATTCTGGGCGGAAAAAATCCTACCTAAACGTCGGGTTTTTGAGGAGGATTTGCTGAAGATGTTAAACTTCGTATACACTGCTTCATGATCAGATAGTCCCGCATTAATATCTGTAAAGCAGACATCAAGGAGTGAGAAATCTGAGACAATATAATCGATTATGGTAGATGTAGTTTTTGTAATCCTTGTAGGAGAATTAACGTGCATTGAGAGACCATACGATTCAAATATGTTGACCAGGGACACTTGGGTAGCACAAGCAGCAGCATAATTAATGTTAAAGTCACCGCATAGAATTTTTCTGCTTTTATGAAGCAGGTCATGTAACAAAAGCAGGTTCTGAAAAAATAGTTCCACTGTAGAGTGAGGTGATCTATAAATTCAAATAATGTAAAGATTAAGATTTTTATTACAAACTAAGGAAAACCCAAAGAAGGATTCACTTAACAAAAAGTCATATTTTGTTACCAGAGAAAAATCATTATTTCTGGAGAGAATTAGGGTGCCTCCATGAGCCGAACTTGGACGATCATACCTGGAAATTTTGGTATATTTTTCTACAAAAAAAGGCTTGTTGACTTCAAGCCAGTGCTCTGTAACCGCAACTATCGGGGGAAATCCTAATTCCTCCAGAAAAAAATAATTCATCAGTTTTATTTCTTATAGAACGAATATTTATCAGAACCATGCCAAAGTTGTCATCACTAAAATAATTTCTGAGGTTTCTAGTCCCTCAGAACAGGTCGCGTCGTGTTGTTTAAAACTTTCGCTTTGGAGAGCCAGTGGAATAATAACTTCGGTGACATTGCCTTGACTTCTGTAGGTGTATAATTCTTTCCGAACTGAGATAGGACCTATAAGCGGCAAGATCAGCTTCCACTTCAGCTGGACCAATTCCGTAGGCATGGTTCAATTCTAGAAGAACTTTTCGTAGTTCTTCGGTCTTAGTAGGTAGTCCTTCGGAAGCCAAAAAGAATTTCACGCTGGTGTTGGTGTATCCATCATAAAATACAGAAGAAGGCTGGTCGTGTAGAAAAGCAAGATGTAGTTTAATTGCTTTTAAGATATCCGGTTCCCTTAATCTTGCAAGAAGATATCGACTGTTCGAGTTATTAGTTAGTAGCCTAACTCTTGGTGGTGTTAAAGGATCCAAATTTATGGATGGTTCCAGAGTATCTTTCTTAATAAAATTGATATGGCAACGGAAAGGCTCTTTTGATTTGCAAACTGTGATGGCCTGCTTGTCTGTAAATATATTTGTGTTTTCAACTTCATTTTTATTGTTGCTTGGAATGGTAATTGGATTTTCCAAGTTAACCGGGCTTCTGATGTATTTGGGATTCATATTTTGTTCAGATGAAGTCTTTGGTTCAGAGTATGATGATTCCGTGGACCATTTAATGTTGACACCAGGTGGCCAAATTTCTTTATTAAATAATAAGTCGATAGACGTTTTAGATTTTATGCCTATTTTGAATGAGGAACCAGTTGCTGTGTTGGCATCTTGAAGTAGGGCGTAACATCGAATATATTCCTTAATACCTAGCTTCTCTTTAATGTAGTGAACTACTTGAATAGGGGTGTAAATTGGGGTTAAGTTGCTTATAACGACAAAGTGACATTTATCTTTTACAATTTTTGATTTTTTGACTGGACTAGCTTCGAAATGAGTGTCTTCAATTTGGGTACTTGAGGTGGCATATACTATGTTTCTTTTCACTACCTCTTTCTTCGTTGGTATAGCAGGTAGTTTGTGTGAAAGATTACTCATTTGATTATATATTTCACTTATGTTTGAGAAGAGCCTGTCTAATCCCAATTTTATCTCAGATGAATTTGAATCTTGGAATTGGACTATAATTGTGCATTGGAACAGCCGAAAAAAAAATGACGATATATTAAAGATATCTTGTTCCATCTGCCTTATCGATTTTAAAAGATATTCGGGATTTAGCCGGTTATTTAAGTTATGGATCTCGTAAATTTTTTTTTTGTCAGATAGTCTAATTGGCCGTCACTTCTGTTTAATAAATCATATGTCTCGATGAAAATTGGCAAATTATCAGTGACTTTTTTTGTAACTTTAATTAAGGCGTCAAAATTCTCTTGTGGTGTTTTTTGATAATTCGTTTATTTTTTCATTTAAATTTCTGAGGCTAGGCGAATCACATAATTTACAGAAGAATCTTTAATGACAATTTTTTGGGTCCAGTAGAGCTTTTGCCGTTGTTTTGTTGAGACTAGAACATTTGATGCAAAAATACCGTTTACAATCTCCATGGCAACGTAACTTATATTTTTCCTTTTGGGAAAATTCATCTAAGCAAATTTCACAATTATTGTATGCCATAATGTCAAGGTTAAATATACAAATATTTTCCTATGTAGGTCATTGAAAGTTGGTCGATGTGATGATAGTAATAAAAATATAAACACTTACAGCTAGTTTTCACAACACATTATCAAAACAAATAACAAAACATGTAAACACAAGAGACAGATCAAAACATACAACCGTACGCTTGTAATGCTGGCGAACGAACAAATTGGAGTGACAAAAAAGGATAAAATTAAAAATGAGGATATTAGGGGAACTATAGGTGTGGAACCAATTGATGCCAAAATGAGAAAGCATAGGTTAAGATGGTTTGGTCATGTTCAACGTTGAGACGTTAATCACCCAATACAAAGAATTGCTGAAATGCAGATTCCTGGAGGGAGTAGGAGAGGTAGACCAAAGAAGACCTGGGGGGAGACGATTAGGCAGGGCATGTTGGTAAAAGTGATTAATATAAATACGGCCCAAGATAGAATTGTATAGAGAAATGCAAATAGGGAAGCTGACCCCGCATATTGATAAGGCAAAGAGAATGATGATAATGATTTCAGTACCCCACTTGGTCGCTCATTGTAATTAAATGATGTTTTTTTTTTGTATTTAATATGTTACGCAAATGTAATAAAATCAATTATACCAAGTTCAAAAACAAATATTTGTGTATTGGGAAATCAAGTCATTAAATCGTTAATACTCGTCAAATTCTTTTCATTGCAAATGGCAATATTTATGAATTTGAGGATTAAACGTGTACATTTTCGGTGATAGAGTGAGTTTGTTTTGCAGAGCAGTTACCTAATTTATTAAGTCTAACCTAAAACAGCGTTAATACTTTGGCATGAGTTTATTTTTGCCCGAAGGGCACATTGTTTTAATTATCCTTTTATATTCGCCAGCGGTGTTCCTGAATCCTACTCCTGGATATATATCTCAGATAAATGTAATTTAAATTAACTCCGCTAATATTAAAACAGAAGGTGTCTGAACTGATAAAAGTATTAAAAAGATAAAACATATTAAAAGTAAGGATAAGGATATATATTTTAATATTGAACCAAATGACCGTCCATAAATATCGACATAAAATATTAGAAAAAGGTAAAGGAATAAAGGAAAAATCACGATTATTAAAGTAGAATTTAATATTCTCTTCCAACTTCTTCTTCTTCTTCTACGGCAATACAGCCCAAATTGAGACTTGGCCTCTAGTCCAGGGTCAAAAAATAAAAACAAGAAAAAAATCAATACAGGTATGTGAAGGTGCTAAATCGTAGGGGGGATATAGTTAATAAAAAATACATACAGAGGTACTCGTAAATCGATCTCATTTTTTATAAACAAAGGCCAAACTCGGAAAATATGGTTTTTGCCCATAGTATTGTTAGTATCACATTTACAGCAAAAGTTGAATTACGAAAGTTGTGTATCATGAAAAAACGATTAATTTGAATTATAAGTTAAAATCGATAAATAATTTACCGAGATAATTGCAAAAACGACGTTTTTTGCACTACTTTGTAAATGTTAATAACTTTTAACAAATAGGCCATACGGAACTTATTATACCTTGATCATGAGGTAACTAAGCACCTTTAGTAGTGTGAAAAATTTCAAGAATATGTGTTTGTTAGTTTACGAGTTATGTTAAATGTTTACCCCAGACATTGAATGTTTAAACAATCATTCTTTGCCAAGGAGTATTCTCAGAGCTTTTTGGCAAAGTGACATGAGTTCTTAAAGACTCAAAGTACTAAGAAAGTTAAAAATAATAATATATTTGTTTTTTAAATGTTGTTAAACAAGTCGACAAAAAATGGTGAGTTTTTCCTTATAATCAATTAGAATATCTTTGTCACTTTTTCTGACAAAATAATTATAATAAGTTGTACCAAAAATCTGGTTCAAAAAACACACATTTAAAAACAAAAACAAACTTTCTAGGACCAATAATATCCAAGTTATACTTTTTTTTTGAAAAATCACATCTCTAGTGTTTATAAATATTAAAAGTTGAAATTTTTACAGAATGATAATAAATATCTATATTTTATATTGAAATTGATAAGTACGGAATATCTTCTATTTAAAACGAGTAATAACCCTTTAAAGTGAAGTTACTCACGCTGACTGAGCTGGGACCGTGTCATGGGGTAGAATGTCTGAGTCCAGTTTCGCGCGTCGAGATTTTGCTATAGAAAGTTCAATTTGGAGCGCTTGAAAAATTTTACAATATCTCAGCTTCCAGAGAACGTAGAGCCTTCATTTTTTTAATTGGGGTAACTCGATGAAAGAATAACAACTAGCTAATTTTCATTTACCGGAAAAATCGGAAAATTCTGGAAAATGGACTTTTTATTCAACATTCATTTACAACGGTAACATTAATATATTTTGTGAATAAATATTAAAATATAATAATTATAGTATACAGTGATGAGCGCGCTAATTACCGGCAAAATAACGCAAAAGATGGAAAGCATTTTAAGTTGTGAGATAAAAAGAAATGAAACTAGTGGAGGTGAGAGATTTAGCGATAAAAACCTACACTTGAATTATATTTATTGTTTCCCACCTTTAGACGCATCAGAGGAGTATGTCAACTAAAACTGTCACTGTCACTGTGACAGTGGCAGTTGCCAAACTCGTCCGATACGTCGAAAGGTGGGAAACAATAAGTAGAATGTAAATGTATAGGTTTTTATCGCTAAATCTCCCACCTCCACTAGTTTCATTTCTTTTTATCTCACAACTTAATACGTTTTCCATCTTTTGCGCTATTTTGCCGGTTATTAGGGCGCTCATCACTGTAAATCTATTTATATACAGGGTGGTTCATTTTATTCTCCTTGGTGTCTGTACGGAAAACGACTTGATTTAAAAAAAAATGTCTTCATAGAAATATACCTACAGGGCCAATAACACTACAATCTAAAAATAATGTTAAATATACAGGGTGCTTCAAAAAAGAGTGGTATATCAAAGATATATTTTTTTGTGGAACCTGATGAAATTTTTAAATTGCCCTTAAAGACTAAGGTAGACTATACCTAAGTACAGGGTGTTTTGATTTATTTCAATTTTTAGAAAAATTTAAAGATTTATAAAATATAAATATTTACGAATTTAAGAATCGGTGACAAATTTTTTCTTGGATCTTCATAATAGACTGTTCAGCATATTATTTAAACAGATGTTTATTGTAACAAAATTTATAATTACTTAATCGTACATTTTTAGATTTAAAAACTAATTGAAAACAAAAACATTCTCAAATTGAAAAAAAAATGTATGTATAGATTATAATTTTATTGATCTTCGTTAATTCTACACAGTTAATGTACAGGTTCATTAATTTCTTCAACATTATTCCTAATCTTTTTAAACAAATCTTCAACTTCACTTTCGTCATCTATAATAACTGTCAAAGGTTGTAGTATATTTTCGTCAGTGTCATTTTTGCAATTTATGCAAAGCTCGGTACATTTGATTTATTTTAAGAAATTATGGATAATGTGGAAGAAATTAATGAACCTGCGCAAAAACTGTGTAGAATTAACAAAGATCAATAATTATGATCTATACCTATAATTATATATAATCTATAATTATAATCTATATATCATTTTTTTCAATTTGAGAACGTTTTTATTTTCAATTTGATTTTAAATCCAAAAATGTACGATTAAGTAATTATAAATTGTGTTACAATAGACATCTGTTTAAATATACTGAATAGTCTATTATGAAGATCCAAGAAACAAATTGTCACCGATTCTTAGATTCGTAAATATTTATTTTTTCTAAAACTTTACATTTTTATAAAAATTTAAATAAATCAAAACACTCTGTACTTAGGTATAGTCTAGCTTATTTTTTAAGGGCAATTTAAAAATTTCATCAGGTTTAGGGTGTTCCATAAAAAATATATCTTTGATACACCACTCTTTTATGAAGCACCCTGTATATTTCACATTATTTTTAGATTGTAGTGTTAATGGCCCTGTATATTTCTATAAAGACATTTTTTTTAAATCAAGTCGTTTTCCGTACAGACACCAAGGAGAATAAAATGAACCACCCTATATATAAATCGATATATACTATAATTATTTTTTTTAATATTTTTTCACAAATTTATAATATTTTATGAAAATATTTATCAAAATATATTAGTGTTACCGTTGTAAATGAATGTTGAATAAAAAAGTCCATTTTCCAGAATTTTCCGATTTTTCCGGGAAATGAAAATTAGCTAGTTGTTATTCTTTCGTCGAGTTACCCCAACTTAAAAAAAAATTAAGGCTCTACGACACTCTACGTTCTCTGGAAGCTGAGATATTGTAAAATTTTTCAAGCGCTCCACATTGAACTTTCTATAGCAAAATCTCGACGCGCGAAACTGGACTCCGACATTCTACCCCATGACACGGTCCCAGCTCAGTCAGCGTGAGTAACTTCATTTTAAAGGGTTATTACTCGTTTGAAATAGAAGATATTTCGTACTTATCAATTGCAATATAAAATATAGATATTTATTATCATTCTGTAAAAATTTCAAATCTCAATATTTATAAACAAGAGAGATGTGATTTTTCAAAAAAAAGTATAACTTGGCTATTATTGGTCCAGCTACCAGCTTTTTGGTACAACCAATTATAATTATTTGTCAGAAAAAATGACAAAGATATTCTAATTGTTTATAAGGAAAAAACTCACCATATTTTTATCGACTTGTTTAACAACGTTTAAAAAACAAATATATTATTTTTTTTTATTTCTTAGTACTTTTTGTCTTTAAGAACTCATTGCACTTTGTCAAAAAGCTCTGAAAATACTCCTTGGGCAAGAATGATTGTTTAAACATTCGAAGTCTGGGAAAAACATTTAACATGACTCGTTAACTAACAAACAGATCTTTTTGAAATTTTGTACACTAAAAAAGACGCTTAATTACCTTATGGTCAAGGTATAATAAGTTCCTTATGGCCTATTTTTAAAAGTTATAACATTTACAAAATAGTGCAAAAAACGTCGTCTTTTGCAATTATCTCGGTTAATTCTTTATGGATTTTTACTTATAAAAATTCAAATTAACCGTTTTTTCTTGATACACAACTTTAGTAATACAACTTTTGCTGTAAATGTGATACTAAAAATGCTATAGGCAAAAAACAATATTTTCTGAGTTTGGCCTTTGTTTATAAAAAAAATGAGGTCGATTTACGTAAATTTTTATGTATTTTTAATTAACTATATCCCCCTACGATTTAACACTAGAAGCACCAGAGCGGTCATTTTGACTGCTTTCGATTTTTGACCATCTGTGTTACTTATTCCTAGTTGTTTTAGAAAGTTGATAATTTAGGACTTTTCCTAGATCTACTTGAGGATTATAATTCCTCCTTTACAGCTACTTAGTGTAATTACTTTTTGAGATGTGTTAATACATATATACCTAGAAGCACCAGGGTGGTCATTTTGACTGCGTTCTATTTTTGACCCTCTGTATTACTACTTATTCATAGTTATTGTAGAAACTTAAAAAATTAGCACATTGCTACATCTATTTAAGGATTACAAGCTTTTTTTGCAGGTAGGTACTTAGTGTAATTACATGCTGAATATGTTGATATGTTGAATAGAAAAAATGCGGTCCTTATTACGGAGGAGAAGTATCAGATCTGAGCGATGATCAACAGATAAATTTGCACTTGCATCGGCAATATGAAACTTATTTATAGAGAATTGTGTATTTTGCTACACCTAAAACTTACTAAAACATATCTATCGACGAACAGCTTTTTCCCACAAAGGCAAGATGTCACTTCACCCAGTACATGGCGTATAAACCCGATAAGTTTGGAATAAATTTCTGGCTTGCAGCTAATGTCTAGTCCAAATATTTATTGCACGGATTTTATTACCTACGGAAAGATGAACAACGACCAGACAATCAACTTTTAGAGGAACATGTCATTAGCCGTCTAATGGGCCCATTTATGAATAAGGGAAGAAATGTCACGATACATAAAAAGTATTAGGAAAGAAGGCTACCAGCAGTAGTGTGACAATAAACCAGCATCGGAAGAAGACGAATTTCATGGCTGAGCTTCGGATGCAGCTCAAAACCACTACTCAGAGCTACTGACTAAAAAATTAAAATAGCTATGATGATTGCCAACCTCCGTAGCAGAGATAGCATCTGAAGAAGAAGAAGTGGAAAACTGGTAACTAAAACTAAAATAAAACATGTGAAAACCATATACCTATGTAAAAACTTTGTGTGTAGGTCTTGTACAAGGAAAATTAAAAAAATTTGTTAATACATAAATTGTGCTTAAATAATTAAATAATTTATTTAAATTAACTAAATGTCTTTTGTTACTAGCTATTAACTCAATATAGGTTTTTTTCAATTAAAAAACGATACGAAAACGACTGGCGATAGAAAATTATAATACCCGTCATCTTGACCGCTCCGGTGCTTCTAGGTGTGCAAAAATATTGGTGCTTCTAGTGTTAACACCTTCAAATACCTGTATTGATTTTTGCCCTGAAATCGCTCATATTTATTTTTCTACCCTGGTGTACTCCTTTATTTGTTGCCTCCACCTTTGCTTGTCTGTGGCTGCTCTTCTCCATACACGGACTCCTAAAAAGGCTTGTGCGTCGCTGTTTACTGTGTCTTCCCAGCGCTTTCTTGGTTTTCCAACCGGTCTCTTTCCCTGCATTCTAGCATTCAGTGCTCTTTTTGGTAGCCTATCCTCTCACATTCTTGTCACATGTTCGGTCTATTGCAATCGTTGTACTCTAATGAAGTCTGACAGGGGTGTTTCCTTATAAAGTTGATAAAGCTCGTTGTTATATCTATTTCTGAAGATGCCGTTTTCCCTCACAGGTCCTAGTATTCTCCTCAGTACTTTTCTTTCGAATGTGTCGAGTTTGTTCTTGGATGATTCTTTCAGGACCCATAGCATGTTATTGGTCGAATTAAGGTTTTATAGATTCTCATCTTTGTATTTCGGTGGGCATTTTTAGACCGAAATATATATGTGATGGCAAAATGAGCTCTGTTTGCCTAAGTTATTCTCTACCGTATTTCTCCATCTTCTGTTCCGTCGGCATATATTTCTACTCCCAGATATGTAAACTTTCCAACCGTTTCAATGTCATTTTCATGTATAACGTTTTGTGAGACTATATTTCTCCTCGTCTGTATCATTATTTTTGTTTTTTCTGAGTTCATGTTTAGACCTAGCCTTTTTGTTTGTATTTTGACTCTGCGTATGTTTCCTGTGCTCCTGTTGATGTTCTACTCATAATATTAATATCATCGACATAAGCGGCCAGTTGAACCGTTCGGTTGGTCAGTAGGTTGTCTCGTCCAGTTTGCATTTGCCTAACCGCATACTCCAGTGCCAGGTTAAACAAAGTTGCGGACAGGCATCTCCCTGCTTTATTTCCTGCAAATTTTGAAAAAGTATGTCCGGTGGTTGTGGCTTTTGTGGCTTTAATGAGTCTAATTAGCTTGTGTGGTATTGCCAATTCAGCCTATATATTGTAGAGTTTGTTCCTTTTGACTGAGTCGTATGCCTGTTTGAAGACTACAAACACGTTGTGAACATCAATGTCATGTTCCCATGATTTGCCTTTTATATTCGCCAGCGGTATTTCTGGATCCTACTCCTGGAGATATATCTCAGATAAATGTAATTTAAATTAACTTTTAAAACAGAAGGTGTCTGAACTGATAAAAGTATTAAAAGGATAAAACATATTAAAGTTAAGGATAAGGATATATATTTTAATATTGAACCAAATGACCCTCCATAAATATCGACATAAAATATCAGTAAAAGGTAAAAGAATAAATGAAAAATCACGACTATTAAAGTAGAATTTAATATTCTCTTTCAACTACTACTAAAACCGCACTATATATTTTTAGTAATATCATTATCATTCTCTTTACTTACATGTCGACCATAAAACCATAATAGATTCTTTAATGGAGAAAATTTAAATTAAGATAAACTAAATGGCGCTAGATTTCTTTGGACCTACCTTATCAGGATAAGGAATAAATTATTATAAACTTAACTGTATCTTTCTAATAGGGTTCTCAAACTATTGACTTGCGGCATTTTTGAGTTACATTATTAAGTAAAAAACACTGACATTCGATTTCCACTCGGGAAATCATCCTCAAAGAAAAATTAAAGAGAATTTTGTTAAAAGCTGTGTGTAACCGCCAATTGTTTTTGTTAAAAGAATACTAAGAAGAATACCCGAAAGTAGGCCAACAAAAAAATATGGTAGTATATGACTATACTAAAAAGGCAACACCCTTGATAACTGAAATTCAAAAAAACCTCAAAAAATGGACCAAAATGGTTAGAAAATCGAAAAAATCGTTTAGCAGAAGCTATGGGCCAATACTGAAAAAAATTAAGGGAACACTAAAAAAGAACTAATGCAGTTAGTCAGAAATGATGCGTTGCTTATTGCATTCCTTTAAGAAAGAATTCGGCAATAATAAATAATATAAGATATACAAATACAGAGATCTGGAAATTCAAATACGAAAGCAATGGAGAATGCAAAGTACCCAGACGATACTGATTATTATGTCTTCTACTGGAGTCATTCCAAAGACCCTCCTCGAAAGCATAAAAAAGCTGGTTCTGAATGAACATCTTTATAAAACCATGCAGAAAGCTGTACTACTCTCGACGCCCAGATGTGTACGAAAATTTTTGGGAGATACACCTGCATGCCAAGTCACCTAGGGCTCGATTACACAAAAAGATCCCCACCAGAGCTCAATCATTTTGATACCGTATATAGGTATCTTGAATGAGCCAATTTTTTCCTTAGTGGGAGTGTAAGCCATATGGCTAAATATGTATAATAAGATATATTGAAGTCAGTCCGAAGAGCCTCTAAAAGAAAATGAAACAGCTGGGTCTTAATGGATACCTTTATAAGTCCATGCACAAAGCGATACTTCTCTCAACATCCAGATGCATAAGACTTTGAAGTGAATCCGTTAAAGCAACACACGAAGCAATCAAATGCATATATTTCCTGGCATTATTATCAGCAATGGTGCTGTAGCTCTATAAAAGACCCTCGACCTTCCCAAGTCTATAATGCCAGTCAGTTCTATCCATTCCCAACTGTTGCCAGTTTGCTGCGCCTATTTTGCTATCATCCTCATCTACACCATCCTTCTATCTAAGTTTTGGTCTACCCCTATTTCTACTTTCCACAGGTTGTGACATAAGGATTCTTCTAGGGGGGTTGTTCTGCTGTAATTTTGCTCATGAGCAGATGTCCTGCTCATCTCAGTCTTCCTATTTTTATAAGAGATACTACGTCTTTACCACCAAATATAATATGTTTATATCTGTGGTATACCTCGTAGTTGTATTTCCTCCTCCAAACACCATTATCACAGATGCCACTGAATATTCCTTTTAGGATCCTTCGTCCAAATATAAGCAGAAGGTTTTCATCTGCCCTGGAGATGGTCCATGTCTCCGATCCATATGTCAGCACTGCTTTTTATATGGTTATTTTTGTTTTTTGGCTTAACTTTTTGCTTCTCATAAGTCTACTCGATCTCTACTTAATTTCTACCGTCATGACGTTCTCCTTGGTGATCAGGGACCATAAGTATGTGAATTTGTCTACTATTTCGAATGTACAAGTTTCGAGTTATCAACTGTGAATCGGTGACCGATGTTTCTGGCTCTATTTTCAGGTGTTGATGCCATCATCTTAGTTTTCTCCTCATTTACTTGCAGGTCCATATTTTTTAGGTATTTGAGAAGGTGGTATACATAAACATTTGAGAAGGTGGTATCTTCTAGCTTGCGTGTTGTGCGGGCAACTAGGTCCACATCATCTGCATTAGCCAAAATTTGTAATGATTTTAAAAAAATATTTATTACAAATATGATGTGAATATCGTCCATATATGGAACAAATCATAATCATCCTATTAGCTGCTTCCAGAAATAACTTACGTAAGTGTTTCATACATTTGCCACAAACTGTAAACAAAGTAGTTCAGACAAGTTTCGTTACTCTCCGTTACTACAATTTCCAAATTCGTAGTCACCTTAATGATTTAACTTTCAATAATACCTCTGCTAACGGAACTATATTGTCAGAACGGCCAATCTATGACACTCGATCATTTTCAACAGACTTTGATAAGTGGTTCTCAAACTGTTTTCTTGGGGCATGTTTACATTGTATTTATATGGGATTAAACCACAATTGACGGTAACAAACATTATTACATTTTACGTTTTTTGACCTTTTAATTTTCAAACGTGAGATTGTTTCGTAAAGTGTTATAAATTTAGAAATTATTAAACTGTGTTGTTTTGATGCGTACTAAACATCCGACTTAAATTATCTACTTGGTAGTTAACCTCTTTTTTTTTTAATGATCACGTTTCAAAATCTGCATAAATACAGATCTCCAAATAAATAATCCTTATATATTTTTGTTTGGAAGAAAATGTACGTATTATTCGACGAGGGTAATCCAGAAATGTGGTTACGTTTTGATCTGTAGCCGCTAGGGGCAGGGATAGCGCGGCCATTTTAGCATCATGGCGCTCCTACGTTCAGTAACTGTTTAGCAATGCTATCGCGAAGTAACTGTATCTTCTTGTTACTTTAAAACAGCTGTTTGACACGTCTGCCGCGATCGAAAATCCCGCCAGTTATGAGGTGCGATATTACGGTTCTTATTGGCTAAAAACAACAAACCAATTGAAATTTATCGCGAAATTTGTGCTGTTTATAGGAACAATGTTATCACTGAAGCTGGGGTGCGTCAATGATACATTAAATTAAAAAATGGCCAAACCAATGTGCACGGTGAAGAAAGAAGTGAATGACCAAGCATTGTGACTGATAAACTTGTCTCTTCAGTTCCCAAAGTAGGAGGTGTTTGCTCATCCGCCGAATAGTCCGGATCTTGCACCTAGCGACTACCACCTGTTTTGAGCAATGAATATCTGGCTTCAACACAGCGCTTTGATGACGATGTGGAGCTACGGGGCAGCGTTGAACACCTGGTTGAAGTCTCAGGCGGCAGAATTTTATGACAATGGTATTTTAGAGCTAGTTCATCGCTATGATAATTGCCTGAATTCATTGGGAGATTATGTAGAAAAATATTACTTGAGTGTGTCTTTCAAATTTATGGAATAAAATCTTTTTCTTGTATTTGATTTTTTTCTATTCCATAACGTAACGTACTTTCTGGACAGCTTGATATATATTTAAATATGTTGCTTTAGTATTCGTACTATTCCAACATAATATGACCATATTTAATATTTCATATACTTGTGTTTATACGTTTCATATATACAGTGTGAAATGACAGTTTAAAGTAGGGCTACTCTTAATTTATTACTACACGTGTTGGCCTAAATACAAAAGACAAACCACTCAAGTTGAATTCCTATCCTTAACCAAAAAGGGCAAAACTTTCGCAATAAGGTCGTTACGTGACGAGACAGATGTACCATACCATGCGCCTAGAAATTCACAACGTAGTCCTTTGTGATGGCAATCGACGCGCATTACGCGTACTTATAGGATGCCGCAAAATAATACATGGAAGACTATACAAAAAAATAGAAGAGGATATAGATGGCACCAAATTTGGATTCAGAGGAGGACTACGAACGAGAAAGACTCTGTTCGCTTTTAACGTTCTCGTACAAAGACGACTAGATATGAACCAGGATCTCTATGTCTGCTTTATAGATTATCAAAAGGCTTTTGATACGAGTACGACATCAGAAACGCATAGAACTTTTAAAAGAAAAGGTGGACAGGAGATATACGGGTTATTGTCAATCTGTACTGGAATCAAAAAGTAAAGGTTAAAATTGAAAATGTCGAAACAGAAACCATAGAAATCAAACTAGGTGTAGCCTAGAAAACAGAAACCATACAAATCAAACTCGACAGGGTAGCGTGTTGTCTCCATTGTTATTGTTATTCAATCTGTACAGCGAAGCTATTTTTAAGAAAGCAATATCAGAGGAAGAACAGGGTATATTAATAAGAGGAAAAATATTGAACAATATAAGATCGCAGAAGACACCCTTATTTTGCAGACAGCCTAGAAGAACTGCAACTATTAGAAAATAGATTAGATCTAGTCCGTATAAAATATGGACTAAAATGAACGTTAAGAAAACCAAGTTCATGATTATTTCTAAGTAACATATAATAGGAACGCTGGATATTGAGAAAAAACAAGTAGAAAGAGTGAATAACTATAAATATCTGGGAACTTGGGTAAATGAAAACAATAACTAAGGTAGAGAAATCAGGACAGGCATTGAAATTGCAAGAAAAGCATTTATAAAAATGAAAAAAATGTTAATCGATACCTTCCTCTGTAGCTTAAGTGCCTTAAGGTTCTACGTGTTCTCGACTTTGTTGTGTGGAATGGAAAGCTGGGCACTAAAAAGAAGACAATATAATGAAGTTGTAATCAGTTGAGATGTGGTGCTATAAAAATATTTTGAAAATACTATGGATCCAACGAGTTACAAATTCAGAAGTGTTAAGAAGGCTACAAAAAGATTGCTAGGTGATGAACATTAAAACAAGAAAGCTGAAATATTTAGGCCACAATACCAGAGGTGCGAAATATGGCATATTAAGGCTCATAATGCAAGGTAAAATTAAGGGTAAAAGATACATAGGTAGAAGGAGAATTTCCTGACTGAGAGAACTGAGAAGGTGGTATAGTTGCAGCTCAGTAGATCTTCCCAGAGCACCCGCCAATATGGTACGGATAACTATGATGATAGCCAACCACCGATAAAAGTAGGAACTACAAGAAGAAGATAAGATACAATGGGCTTCGATGCTATTCGCTCCCGCTAATTAGCATAATTTAACAACGAAAGAGCTAAGCGATTTCTTTGAACAGAATATAGTTTATGATCTACCAAATTGTTCCTTTCATATTTATTATTTCATACTTAGTAGTTACAATTTTGTAACTAATTGTCAGTAATGAACCGATAACAAAAGTTAACCATTTAAAATACCTAGGATGTTGGATAAACAAGACACTAAATCCGGATGAAGAAATTAAAACTCGTATAGAAATTGTAAGAGTGGCATTTATGAAACTTAGATCTATTCTGAGCAATTCTCAGCTGAAGTTACAACTAAGGATCAAGTTTCTAAAATGATATATGTATCCTGTAGTACTATATGGATGTGAAACCTGTATCATGAAGGTTAACATGATGAACAAATTAGAAGCCTTAGAGATGTGGTCATATCGAAGAATGCTCAGAATATCTTGGATTCAACGCATTTCAAGTCTTAAAGAGAGTAGGTCAAGGCGAAGGTGACTTAATGAAGATGATAAAAGAGGTAAAAAAAGAAAATGATAAAAAAAAACTTAAATACCTGGGGCATATAATGAGAGGTAGCTGATACAGGATACTGCAGTTAATACTCAACGGAAAGACGGATGGAAAAAGAGGAATTTTTAGAAAGAAATATTCATAGCTCCGAAACCTTCGTCAATGGACTGGCTTATCAGCAGATCAATTATTAGATGCCGCACAAGATCGAGAACGATATCGGCAAATTGTCATGGAAGCTACTCACGCCTAAAATTTGGGCACGGGTACTTATATTAAATATTATTTCAACTGCTCGAAATTCGCTATATTAACCAGCTTTGTTATACTTTAAAAAATTTTAATGAGTTACCTTTTGGACTTAGGAGTAACCCCTGTATACTTGTTATATTAAAATAAAACATAAAATGTTCTCTGGGTTATTCTTTTGACGTTCAGTTTTATAACTGGATCGGATCTGACCACTTTACTACGTGTATCAAGAACCCCAACAATTCCAGATTCGAATTGAACACTAAAACGGACGACGTCCTGATTAAATATTAAATTCAATACAAAAACGGGAAAGTCCCTTTGGAAGATTTTTCGCTATTTGCAGGGAGATAACGTCATCACAGTCACACCGACGCGACGCGTCGCGCAAGGGTGAGACTTTAATAATGTGATGTTAAGTTTTACATCGAGAAGAGAGAGTACAAAACGTTTTCGGAAGCATTTCAAATCAAAGGAAATAAAGTCTAAATCCTATAAAAATAAATTTATCACAATGGTTAGAGTTATCAAACTGAAACCTAAAATATATTTAACAACTTATATGAGACAATTTATTTATTAAAATGCGATATACTACCTAATATAATAGAGCTAAATTTATATTGACAACTTTTATTAAAAAACCTTTTTTACACCTGTTTTAATATAAGCTCATAATACTAAACAGGTAAAATTAATGGAGCTACTAAACACTATAGGAATTATTCACAAAAATGTTTGTGTCATTAAGAATTTGTACTGGAGTCAAACCACGTTATTAAAAATTGGAAATAGCATATCTAAACAAATGGAGTCCAAATAGAATAAGACACACGGAATAAGAGACAATATTATGTAGTACCATACCGACATTTAGAAATAAGCAGGAAGTCATCTACTGTTTGTGGTTTAATACTATATAATAAATTACCTCAAAAATTTAAAAAACTAAACTCAACTACGGCGTTTAAAACCCAAGTTAAAGATTGCTTAGTGGCCATGTGTGCTTATACACTGGGAGAATATTATGATTGTGTGAATGCCCAAGCTGTAACACAGTAACCAAAAATATTTTAATTTGTATTACGTTTTTTGTTTATATTGTAGGTGTTTGTATGTAATTTAATGTTTTGAATACTTAACTTATCGCTTGTTGTATACTTTTATATTTACTGACTTTATATTTATATTTACTGACTTGCTATAAATATTGTTTGTGTAACTTGTAGCCAAATAAATTATCTATCTATCTATCTAAATATAAGGGGTTAACAAATGTATACATTTGGATATTGGTATTAGTATTAGTATTAGTCACATAATTTGTGACACCACAGTCGATCTTCAACAACTTGTTACTATAATCGCAGAATACAGTAAGCGAATGGGATTAGAGATTAACACCAAAATGACCAAATTCACGATTATCTCTAGAAACTGGTATGCACTTGAAAACTCCACCATAACACTGAATACCAAGCCCATTGAAAGAGTGAGCAAATTTAAATACCTGGGAACGTGGCTTTTTGAAGACTGGGCATCGGATAGGGAAGTAAAATGTCGCATTGAGCAAGCTCGACAAGCTTTCGTACAATTCAGGAAGATTCTGACCTGTTCAGAGTTCGATCTTCAACTGAGACTAAGATTTACTAAGTGCTACGTACGATCGGTGCTGCCATATGGCTTAGAGGGATGGACACTCAAAACGAGGGATATAAACAGAATAAAAGCCTTCGAATTGTGATTTTATCGCCGTATCTTAAAGATATCATAGAAGGCGAAAATCACAAAAAATGCCAGTTCCTTTAACTTATAATCGAGGGTAAAATTGAAGGCAAGAGAGAAATAGGACGCAAGAAAATGTCTTAGCTCCGAAACATAAGGCAATGGACAGGGATTAACGACATACAATCTCTGACACACTTTGTAAAAACAGAGAGTTAATGGAAAATGAGATCGCTAACATCCATTAGTAGATTTGCATCTGAAGAAGAAGAAGGGGATAAGTGAAGAAGGGTAGAACTGACTTGCACTTGACAAAAAATAAAAGGCAGATTTAAAATGACTTTGGTAAAATAAAGTTGTTTATAACCATCTTAGTTTAGACGTAAGACAAGCAATGAATCAAGTATAGGGCTTTTCATCGATTGTCATTTGTTTCGAGCTTGTGTCATATTTTGGATAATTTGTGTATAATATTAATATACACGGACTATACGACATATGACAGAAGCTCAAAACAAATGACTGTGAATGAAAAGCCTTATTAACGATCAAGGAACTGTTTTAACTGATGAAAAATCTGGACTCTCCTTCTTCCTAAAGTATCTTCTCCTCAATGAAGGTTGGCTACTACAATTTCAAACTATTGTCAGTCTTCAGCTGTGGATCCGGTAGATCCACATTTCAAAGACCTCCAATTTATTTACGGTTGATGTTTTAAGGTCCATGTCTCAACTGCTCAGAGAAGAGTCGACCAGACATTTTGATAAACATTGATAGACATTTTGATATTTTGACCTTTGTCCATATTTCTGAGACCTCCAGTTTATTTACGGTTGCTGTTTTATGGGTCCACTTTTCAACTGGATAGAGAAGAGTCGACCAGACGTAGCATTTTGATAGAGGTAGTCGAATTTCGAGTTTTATCTGAGTTTTTTCCATAGCAGTTTTTTTATTTTTCTGGAAAATTTTCTGGCCTGTTCCATTCTCGATATTATTTCTAGATCAGGATTTAAGCAAGTTACTAAACAAACAGTAACAGCAATAAATATAGAACGGTTTAGAAACAATATAACAAGCAAAAAAATTAGCATTTAGAACAAAAGAAAATTAAAATGCAAAGTACTACACTACAGATAAGACTTAAATATAATCTAGAGTATGATAATTATCTTCCTTTTACGGATGCAGATGATTTGAATATAGATTACTACCTATAAAACAGCTGAATAATGTATTATTTCAGAACATTAAGAGAAACATATCAGATAACATGTTGATTAGTAGAAAGAATATAAGTATATTTTTGCAACATAACACAATACTATGTTATTTTCAATATGGATCTGGTCATAGCTTTTTACTCATATCCCATATTTCGCTTTATAAGCACTGATCTTTCCATAGGTGGAAACTGTTGTTAATTTATTATTCTGACTTTTTTCAAAAATAAAACAAACCGTGGTAATGACACGTTTCCGCAACACTGTCGAGTTTTTATTACCAATAATGTTAGTCCTGCTCTCGTGTATAATCCTATGTAAATTGTTTATGAAGCGGCATAAAATTGAGATGAATAGCTTAATAGATAAATCTCTATTCCCTTAATGAATACATTACAATGGGCCACAAGTGGTGTGAAACCATGTCAACACACACATTTGCATGAAACAAGTGAAGGTGGAAAATAATATTTATAGCATGAGCAAAGGGCCGGTTTTTAGATTTAGATACATAACGCTTTGCTTTTGCTAACCGCACAACAAAAATGCAAATTTTGTATTTTACGCCAAAAACAAACAAAAATTCAATTGTGCTTGAATTTTACTTTATGGATATTTATTGATGGATTGGAAAACTTAGAGGAGGTGCAAATAACAATTACAGCATGTTTTCAGTAAAGGAACGATAGATTCCTTCTTCAGGAAAATTATTGCAATACCAAGGGAAAAATACTTCTTATTGGAAAATATGTAGGACTATTCCATTTCCGCTAATAATAACCTACAATACAATAAAAACCTACGTATTAATTGACAGAACCTACCAAAATTCTAGATTTCATAGAGTCTTATATTATATTCCTGTAAAATTATATCTCTTATAATATTCAAGCTGATTCATTGATTCTAGAAAAGTCACTAGAATATAACATATATACACACCATCTCTTCATCGACTTCAAAGCAGCCTATGGCAGTGTTAAAGAACTTCATTATATAATACAATGATAAACTTTGGGATCCCGCCTAAGTTAGTTAGGTTGACCCAACTAACAATGCAAAACATAAGCTCTGCGTTCTACGAATGAACGGAACTATGTTTAATAGATCGACGCAAATTCTCGCATTCGCTGACGATATAGTTATAGTGGGCCGAAGTATGGGAGACATGATGTAGTGTTTTACAAGCCGTGAGGACGCGGCAAGTGAATTAGATCTTGTGGTAAACGAAGAAAAATCCAAATATATGTTGGTTTCTAAAAACTCGCGAAGTATCCAACAGATAAGTAATTCACAAATTAACAACCATACATTTGAGCAACCCAAAGAATTGGCATAACTTGGATCGCTAGTAAACGCAATAAACACGACAAGCGACGAAATAAAAAGACGCATAGCAGTAGCAAACAGAGCTGTTCACGTTCTCCAGGAACATTTAAAAAGTAGAAATATAAAACGTACAATAAAGCTCAATAGGTATATACAAGATCTTAATAAGAGCGGTTTTGATATATGGGGCTGAATTGTGGACCTTATCTCAAAATTATGAAAGACATCTTGCTATTTTTGAGAGAAATTGTTAAAAAGATTTTTGGTGTCGTAAATACAAATAAGCTATGGCGAGCAACTTTGAATTATATCAGTTATACACCGATCGAGATAATGTGAATAGATGGGCTGGACATATTGCTAGAATGCCAGATCACGAATAGACGAAGAGATTAATATTTTCAAAACCAGAGGGCAAAAGAAGTAGAGAACGACTACAAAGAAATTGGATTGATGATGTGGAAGAGGACATAAAGACCCTAAGGGTCAGAAATGGGAGGAAGTTTCCAGGAATCGACAGGAGTGGCGACTTCTTTGCGAGCAGGCCAAGATCCACAAGGGATTGTCGAGCCACTTATGATGATGAAAAATATATCTAGAAATATAATGAATTATGAAATATGTAAGTGGTATACGGGCCTTCTAGTGGTATACGTATAACTATAAATCGCAGTGAGATAGAAAAAGTCCAGGAATATATCTACCTAGGCCAAATCCTGAAACTTGACAAAGAGAACCAAAGTGCGGAAATTTCTAGGAGAGCAAGACTAGCATGGGCAGGATTTGGAAAACTTAGTTGGATACTTAAGAACCGCAAAATACTCCAATACTTGAGGAGCAAAGTGTTCAACCAGTGCATCCTTCCTATCATAACATATGGATGTCAAACCTGGACCCTAACCAAGGCAAATATGAATAAACTAGCCACAACAGAAAGAGCAATGGAAAGAGCAATGTTAGGTATACGAGGACATAACAACAAAAGTTGCCAAACTTAAATGGAGCTTCGCAGGACACACTGCTAGACAAAAAGACCAACATTGGAATGCAACAGTACACCATTGGAGACCTTACCAAAGTAAACGACCGGAGGAAGACCACAGATGAGGTGGGTTGATGATATTAAAACAGTAGCCGGAACAAATTGGAAATATGTTGCTCAGAATAGAGACCGATGGAAGGAGTTGGGAGAGGCCTATGTCCAAACGTGGACGATAGAAGGCTAAGGAGAAGAAGAAGATACGGGCCTTCTGGTACAGCTTTAAACTAATATCTACAAAGAAAATTAAAAATACACATATCGTTATGTTTGGTTGTCTATAATTTTGCATCAATTTGGTACTAGTTTTGCTTCAGACATATCAAAGAATTAACTCAGAAATGCATAGAACCAGGAAGCATTAAACGAAAATAAAAAATAAACCATCAATGAACAGTAGCATTCCATTTAAGAAACCGAGTTTGCAGCAAATGAAGATATTCTCGAAACCAGCTAAACGACTAACAAAAAATTCAATACTATGTCTCGGCGGTTCAGTCCTTGAGACTTTGTCATTCTTGGGTATTACCCCCAGAATTCATTGCGCTCTTCTTCCCTGCAATAATTCCTTGTATTTTCATAGGCTTGACATCTATAACATCGCAGGATAGGCACTTTCTCGCGAAATACGCAAAAAAGTAATTGTAACAATATAGTTCCCTTAGAGAATATATTTATTATAAAAATGTATAATAAATTTTAATCAGCTGCAATGCGAAGGCAAAACAATCTTACTTTTCAATTAGAATACGGAGTGCAATCCAGCTTTCTGAATCGCGATTTTCGATTCTTATTGGAATCTCATCGGAGAGAGCGCAGGCTTGTTTTCCATATCCTAACTGACCAGCACCGAGAGCTTTTCCCACACATTGCAACTGAAACAAATAGGGTAGGTGACTAGCGTCGTCTGGCAAATGAAAGATGAAGTTTTTCAATTCTAATAGCAACATTAATAATATTGAAAATATTAAAAATATTACTAAAAGATTTTTAAATTGAAAAAATCAAGGGAGAACAAGCCTGCGCTCTCTCCGATGAGATTCCAATAAGAACCGAAAATCCCGATTCAGAGAGCTGGATTGCACTCCGTATTCTAATTGAAAAGTATGATTGTTTTGCCTTCGCATTGCAACTGAATAAAAATGGTATATATTTTTATTTTATAGTCGTATTACTCCGTAGAGTAACTAGGTGCATTTTCCGTTGGAACTTTACCAAGCTGCAGACGGGGATGTGAATTGCATAGTGCAGAATTCCTTCCCGTTGTCTTCACTGCAGCATCCATTTGGCTTGCAAATTTTAGAAGCCTTGGAGGTGTCACCAGGAAAGTGTACCAATAAGTTTTTCAATTTAAAAATCTTTTAGTAATATTTTTAATATTTTCAATATTATTAATGTTGCTATTAGGATTGAAAAACTTCATTTTTCATTTGCCAGATGACGCTAGTCACCTACCCTATTTGTTTCAGTTGCAATGTGTGGGAAAAGCTCTCGGTGCTGGTCAGTTAGGATATGGAGAACAAACCTGCGCTCTCTCCGATGGGATTCCAATAAGAATCGAAAATCGCGATTCAGAGAGCTGGATTGCACTCCGTATTCTAATTGAAAAGTAAGATTGTTTTGCCTTCGCATTGCAACTGAATAAAAATGGTATACATTTTTATTTTATAGTCGTATTACTCCGTAGAGTAACTAGGTGCATTTTCCGTTGGAACTTTACCAAGCTGCAGACGGGGATGTATTGCATAGTGTAGAATTCCTTCCCTTTGTCTTCACTGCAGCATCCATTTGGCTTGCAAATTGTAGAAGCCTTGGAGGTGTCACCAGGAAAGTGTACCAAAAAGTTTTTAAATTTAAAAATCTTTAAGTAATATTTTTAATATTTTCAATATTATTAATGTTGCTATTAGGATTGAAAAACTTCATCTTTCATCTTTAATATATTTATTGTGAACCAATAAATGAGCCTGTAGCTTCTGCTAATATTTTATATTTGGCATATTTTATTAAATACGATTTTCAAGTCAATGTTTCACTCAAATATTCTGTAGCTATTACACAGTACTTTATAGATACAACTTTGTTCGCTGATGTTGATCATAGGATAGTTAAAAATTAGAATGCAATGTTGATATCCAACTTTGCCACTTTTTTATTACACCTAAAGAGTTTCTGCATAATTCTCTCAATAAAGTATGGGGGTTTAGTTTCTGGAACTTTCTGGAACTCCCATAAAATTTGTTTTTAAAATCCTGTCGTTACCCTTTTTAATAGCTGCCCTCAGCGTGGAAAATAATTCCAGTAAAATATATTAAATTTAATGAAACGGGATATTATCTTCCCTTCTAGATTATGAACATGTACTGAATGTTCCAACTGAATCTAAATTAGCATTTTTTGTTGCTTTGCGGAAAAGCCTTATAGTTAAGATATATATATTAATATATACACACACACCCAAACTTATATGGAATCATCTGATATTTCTTACTATTTCGTACGAATAAAAAAAAACAAACACACGAAGTCAAACAATATTTATTTTAAAGCAATTTAATAACAAATACATAACAATTAAATAAAACAATAAAGTATTTAACAAACAAATTGAAAGTAGTTTTTTTAAAGTCAATAGCATACAAAATTTCAATGTATTAAGAATTATGTTTAAATTGTTTTTATTTTTTTTTTATTTTGTGGTAGTCAGTGTTATCACCTCTAGTCCTTATGCAAGCTTTAGTTTGCGTGGGCACGCTCCTAATCAAATTATCAACATTTTGTTGGGGTAGGTTGCTCCATTCTTCAAGGGCAGCTTGTACTAGCTGTGCGGTGTATTGTGGATTATCTCGGCGAGCTCTAATTTTTTTTTAAGCATATCCCACAAATACTCTATAGGATTAAACTCGGTTTAGCAAGCAGGCCACTCCAAACAAGGGATACCTTCTGCTTTAATGATGTCTGTAGTCACTCTAATGGTATGTAGAGGTCCATTATCATGCAATAAAATTAAATTTTCCAGTTTTGCACCTCTCCAGAGCCTAACTACAGGTTATCAACATACCTGTGAGCAGTTGATTCGATGAAAATTAAAGGAGATTTTTTACGGATCACAATATTCCTCTACAGAACAGTACACTTCTCCTTGTATATTTGTGAACAGATCTGACAGTTTTCGTTCTCGCTTGTCTTCCTCGACCTCTAAGTACACCATTTCATGGGTCATCTGTTTCTACACAAATCCTGACTTTTTTTGACAATAGCATATTTTGTTATTGTCCAATGTTCCAGTTTTGGTGGTGAAGACACCAATTATGGTGATCAATCTTGTGCTGTCTGGATAACTCGGGAACCCATAACTGTCTCCTGCTGTATACTTCTTGGTACGAACTCTTCTTCTTATCGTTTCAACTGAAACAGTTACACCTGCAGCTTCCAAAAGCTGCCTTTGGAGCTGCAGGTGAGAAATAATTGGATGTCTTCCAGGTGATTGGACAATTAAACGATCTTGGAGAGCCGTTATTACTTTTGGTGACTTTCCCTTGCTTTATGTTTGAGCTTTCCTAGTTCCTGTTACCTAGCATAGGTTTTGGACAGAACGCCATGTATTACGCCTAGCTCTACAGCTATGTCCCTCTTAGAACATTACTTTCTCCACAAGACCAATAATCTTTCCTCGTTGTAAGTTCTATAACCCCACATCAGGCATATTTTCGTTTTTGGGCGCAAAAGTTAGTTTATTTATTTTCGTTCAATTTGCAACTCAAGCAAATAACCTATACCGTACCGAGGTGTACTATCCGATTGTCTTATATATTTGTTTATTTTCAATAAAAACCTTTATTCTTCGCAGCAATAACAAGTTTTTTCAAAATAAATAAATATTACTTTGAAATACATGGTGATTCCATATAAGTTTGGGTGTGTGTATATGTATAGGTATACATATTATTGAAAATTAACTAAATTTAAGATATGCCCGACAAAATAAGATGAAAGTGAAGCGAAAGTTTAACTTATGAACCAAAAAAATTAAAACGTTCAGTTTTTTATAAGAGAAACCAGAACCAAGTCAATTTTTTATGTAATATATGTAAAAAACAGAAGTATAAAATTAATATAGGAATACAATAGTTTATAATAAGGAGGACAAGTAGAATTAGAATTTGGAATTGTTGGAAGACACGTATAGATTGACATTCTCTCACCTAGAGAGCAGAAGAAGTAGAGAAATATCGAGTAGACGATATGTAAATTGATGATGTGGAAGAAGACGTTAAGATTCTAAGTGTCAGAAGGTGCTAAGCGTCTAGAGGGAAGTTTTGTCAAAGGATTGTCAATTGTCAAGCCAATTCTGATGATGTAATTTCGATCTCATGATGTCTTTAATGAATATGGAGTTACTTTTTTGATGATAAACGTTCATCTTTTTCTAATTATTATTTAAGTAGAGAAAATAGTCATAAGCGAAATATTCCTTAAAAATTCACTAAAAGTGGAAATATAACCAAATGAAAACGTTTTTAAAAAATTTTAGATGCAAAGTGAGTTTTATCTCATAGCAGTTATTACCAAGTTTTTAAAGTGACACAAAGGAAATGAGAAACTACGACGTTTTATATGAACTTACGGTAACCAAATAAATGAGCTGCAGTATGCTACACTAATAAAAATATTACTTAATGGTTTACCTTATTCTAGGGATGCTGTGTCAACAACAGTAAAAAAAATTAATCAAGACGCTAATATAAAAAAAATGAGAGGGAGAGAGAGAGCCTAATATAACACCGAAAGAAGAAGAATACGCCGATTCTTTAATTTTCACTAATTTTGGGACAGACTAAACATATAAGATATTAAAATCTAATCAATGTTATTTAAATTTTGTAGAAAAAAACAGAGGAAATTAGATAGAAAACAGGAATGGATGTTTTTCCGTCATCGATAAAATAAAAAATGTAATCCTGAAAAAATAATGTTATACGAGTATGTAACTTATTTTACATAAAATATATTTGATCAAGTTTCGAAAGTTAAACACTACATCCAATTCAAATCGAATTTCTCGATTCCATTCTATACTTCTCACATTTTCTTCTCACACGAGGGTGATAATAAAAATCCTAAAAAAATATTTCCCATCTTCAACTTCAGCTGATTTGACCTTGTAAAGTATAATGTTTCAATTTATTTTTTGTCCGGTGTTATTTTTTTGTAAGGTATCTACTTTCGTAAGCAACATAAAATACTAAATGAAATGTCTTGAAACAGGCAGAATGACTATACTTGACCCGTAAACTTAGACAAAAACTGTCTTTGTTTCAAAAGCTGGAACAGGTCATCAATTCTTATTTTTCTTTCGCGATCGATACTGGCCTAATAAGATTGGATCTATAAAGTCCCAATAATTTTGGGGAAAAACTGGAATATCTCAACCTTTTAGAACTAATAGGGTCAGGAAATACATCTCTCTCTATTATTTTATGTATAGTTGCAAATTTTTGTAATATTTTATTAGTTTTGTTTTTTAAATACAGAATTAATATTAATACTTGTTTAATTTTTTTATATATTCTTCGTCTTACGGTGGCCTTATCCTTAACCCGGGAGTAGTCGCGCTCACTTCTGTAACGTCGATAGTCGCGTGTGAGATTCTATCTCAAAATACGAATTTAAAACAAATTTTTATTTTGTACTATTTTTATATACTTTTTATATTGAAAATATATATTTCTAACAATTTTATTAAAAAAACCTTTGTTAACGGCCACCTTCCAACATCGGCCACCTGTTCTAAAGGCCAGTTTAAAAATTTCCCAAACCAATTATATGTAGACTACAAAAACTGGCAATACCGTCCACCTTTCTATATCGGCCAATAGTTCTTTCATTTTTAGTGGCCGTTATTGACAAATTTTACTGTACAGTAAAACCTGTGTTAACGGACACCTGCCAACATCGGCCACCTGTCCTAACGGCCAGTTTAAAAATTTCCCAAACCAATTATAATATGTAGACTACAAAAACTGGCAATAGCGGCCACCTTTCTATATCGGCCAATAAATTTTTTCATTTTTAGTGGCCGTTACTGACAGGTTTTACTGTATTACGAAAAAGGATGAAATGTGAGATTCTATCTAACGGTGCGACTATACTCGCGGATTAAAGCTAATTGGCTCTCCCCAAAGCCATAAATTCCACAAAAAGAAGAAGAAGAAAAAAATCCTACGCATTACTACACCCTTCCTCGAGGCACTTACGAAATTTTTTCAAAATTGCAAAATTTTTCATCAAGTTATCGCGAAAAAGGATAAAAATTGAGATTCTATCTCACCGCGCGACTACTCGCGGGTTAAGGACGTTGGCCATTACATTTGCCCATTCCATCTTATTTGCAGCCGCCCTGAATAATTCTATGGAGGTCAAATTCGTCCATTGTTGTAGGTTTTTAAGTCAAGAGTTGCGTCTTCTTCCTGGTCCCATTTTGCTATTGATTTTGTCTTCGATTATAAGTTGGAGCAGTCATACTTTTCATTTATTAGGATGTGACCAAAATATTGTGTTCTCCGTTTTTTTATTATACCTCAGCATAAACTCTCTTTCCTTGTTCATCCTCCGCAAAACATCCGCATTTGTCGTAATGCTCATGTGAGATATTCTGAGCATTTTACGGTAGCACCAGAGTTCGAATGCTTGGATTCTATTTTGTGTTACTTCTGTCATTGTGTAGACTTCAACACCATAGAGCAAGGTGGAAAAAACATAACACTTAAGTATTCTAGTTCTCAATGAGATATCCAGCTGGTGGGTGCATAGAACTTTTTGCATTTTATAAAACACTGTACGAGCCTTTTTCAGACGTATTCTTATCTCTAGTGAGATAATGGAAATACAATAATGTATAATGTATATATACAACCGGTTTTATAGCCTTCTACGCGTTTCCGTTCCTGATCGCCATTCCTTTCTATTGTGGCAGTCTTGTTCTCTTAAATTTCTTTCCGACATTGCCTTGGAGATGCTCTTTATTCATGTGGTTGCTGGTCTACCTCGTTTTAGATTTTCTTTGGGGGTACATTCTAACATTTTTCTTATCCTTCCTTCCTCGATTCGTCTTACGTGTCCGTGCATTACTAGCTGTAATTATTCGATGTCATCTAGGATTATTCTTTCTATTCCCATTTGTTGTCTAATGTCGCCGTTTCTTATGTGTTCTAGTTTAGATCTTCTTGCTGACCTCCTCCAAAAATCCATCTCAGTGGTTAGTAATTTATGGTTGTAGGTACTTTTTGTTTAATTCCCAAACTTCAGCTCCATAGGTTAACACTGGTTTTAATACTGAGTTGTAGATTCGTTTTTTATTTTCTGTTCTTATATTTTTTTGCCACAGTACCGAATTCAGGGCACCTTTTCTCCCTTTACTACCCTTTCTTTAATATTTTCTTCGTTTCGTTCCGTATTAGTTAGTTTTATTCCCAAATATACGTATTCATTGCAGTTTGAAATTGTCTCCTATTCCAGGTTAAAGTTCTTCGTTTGCAAATCTACAAAAATACTCTTCTTTCACCTAAAATTTCGAAAAGAAAATTTGTGATCTAGATGTTACTTGTAGTCCCTCTTAGTTTATTTAACTAAACTGTTCATTTTTTTGCTGTAACTACACCACATTGTCGTCATCATCAACTAGTTAATTGCGTCCACTGCTAGACATAGGCCTCTTTCAGTTATTTCCAATATTTTCTACACTGGGCCGCTTCTAGCCAGTTTCCCGCTACTCTTTTCATGATGTATGTCCATCTAGTCGGTGCTTCTTTTATAGTTTCTGGGCCTCCATTCCATCATTCGTCTTATCCACCGTACATCTTGTGTTCTAGCTAAGTAACCTGCCCAGTTCCACTTAAGCGTCGTGATTCTTTCGATGAAGTCTTTAACTCCTGATTTTTGCCTGGTTCGTTATGTGGGTTCGAAGGCTCACGTCCAGCATTACCATTCCATGGATCGTTGTGTAACTCTTAGTTTCTTTGCAGCTTTCTTCATCGTTGTTAAAGTGTTTGCTCCATAAGTTTGTACGGGCAAAACACATTGGTTATAGACCTTTCACTTAAGACACATAGGAATTGCACTTTTTAGCCAGATGCTGCCCATATCAGGCCTATTTGCCTCTGTATGTCATGTGTTTGATTGTCTCAACTTATTTTGAACTCGTATCCCAGATATTTGGAAGTTTTTGTTTGTTGTATGGTATTATTGTCAATAGTCATATTTCCCCATATTACGAGATTTGTGATAAGTTTAATTTCCTCAAAGTTCGTTTTTTATCCTGTCTCTCAGACACATTTTTAAGCGGATATTCATAAAGTGTGTCATGTAAGTTATCTGCGAGTAATACAACGTCATGCTTAAATCTGATATGATTTAATCTTTCTCCATCTATATTGATGCCCATATCTTGCCATTTAGTGTTATAAAATATTGATTCTAGAGAGGCCTTCAACAATTTTGGTAAAATAGTTTCTCCTTGTTTTACTCCTCGATCTAAGCTGAATGTTTCTGTGTCTTCGTGTAACCGTATTTTTGATGTAGCGTTCTCATAGATGTTGTTGATTAGTGACGTGTACCTATAATCTATTTGGCTGTGCTTTAGACCACCAATACCTCAAGTACTGTTTCGAACTCTACAGAATCAAAAGCCTTCTTGTAATCCACAAATGTAAGGACCATTCAGTAATGTAGTAAAGGACCAATGTAGAAAAAGTAGGGTGAACCTACCATCACCTACATAGGTTTAAAGAATTCATTATTGAAATTAAAAAGTCAATATTTTTTTAATTTCCTAAAGGCACTAGTCAAATAATAAAGTGTAAAAATATGTAAATAAAGGGAGTTCATTGCTTTAATATATTTATATATTAAAAAGTTAACATCCTTCGAAACGATATTTTTTCGTTTTTTATGATCTCGAGGGTCTCTATCTCTACCGTATCTTCGAGTAATGGGTTATTATCCCCCGTTTAATTTTATATAGTAACCGGAGTGCTGGCAAAAAACCCATTGCGTTTATCGGTCACTGCTTAAACAATGTTTCAATAAAATCCAATCTAGCGTTGCTTCCATATAATGCCTTCCAGATAGCCTCATAATCACATTGATATTGTACTTGTGAAAATAACTTTTCAATGAACTGGATTGACTTGTCGAGAAGCTACTCGATGGAAAACCATTCTCTATTTATCTACTCTTAGGCCAATTCAGAGCGGAAACATTATCTATCATCCGATCCATGCGGCATGTTGCTCACAGTCTTAATAGGGGATGTTTGAATTTTTTCATTTACATTAACGTGTCTCTTATTATAACTGAGTATTAGATAAAAAATACCAATTTGGAAATCGTAACACTAAATTGTGTAATTGCTATTTCCATAAAGAATAATGGGAACTACAATAAAGTTTGTAGTACACTTACAGTTTTTAAAAAAGTTTATATATATTTAAGTCCGCGTTTTCAGTACTATTCGAACTTTTAGAAGCAAAGATAGAAAATATAATCAGTAATAACAAAACAAGTTTACATCTTGGTGGCAAAACAAGAGGCGAATGATCAAATCCAGGAAGCAATTCTCACATCGTACCAGGAGAACTGCCCAATCAAAACTAAGAAGAATTACACACAAACGCCTTGGTGTAGCAGAAAACTGGAAAAACTATGAAAAGAAGTAAGAATGGTACCTAATAACGGCAAAGTGTTGGGGAAGAAGGAAACATACAGGAAAATTCTTACTGAAAATAATAAAGAGATAAGAAGAGCGAAAAGGGAATCTTGAAGGAGGTTCTGCCAGGGTATTTCAGATATACCTGCCAGCATTTTAATTCATAGGATATTTTTCAAGGATCCGGCATACTTCATTTATAGTGAAAAGTAACTACCAAAATAAAGACCTGCAATAAGAGGACAATCATGGGATGTCCACAGGAGAGTCCTTCCTCCCTTCCTGTGGTAGTTTCTGGTGGATGACTTGATCTAGCCCCTTGGAGCACCGGCAGTGGAAGTGTATGCCTATGGGGATGATCTAGTAATTATGGTAAGAGGAAAATATGGTAATGTTCTATCCAGCACACTTTAGTGGAGTAATCGTCACTACTGTCTGGGTACCTTCGCTTGTAGTACTTGAAGCTGCAGATGTAGTTTCTACCTTGTATATAAGATTCTCGATAGGAGAAGAGTCATTTTTGTGTATACCCGGAAGGAGGAAAACAGATGCCTTGTTTTTTGCCAGTTCCTGCACAAGAACTATGGAGATGTATGACTATGGAGATGTATGAGATGTTGGTTTGCACCAAGGATCTTCACTTAGTCCCTACCTACTTGTTTTTGTTTAATCTTTTTATATGTATATGTACTGACAGAGAAGATAAGAAAGGGAACTCCTTGATCAATGCTCTTTGCAGATGATATCGGGTCATTAGAGAATAGCAAAGCATGTTGGAGGAGAAGTTGGAAAATTGGAAAAGGCCTACTGAAGAGGGAGGAATTAGAGTTTGCAGATTGAAAACGTAGTATACGTGGTTGGGAGGACAGGGAACGGTTGGGAACATAGAATTGTTTGGAGAAAAATTAGGACGAATAGGAAAATTCCTTGGATCAATATCTTGGATCCTACACAAAGGAAAATTGAACACTAGATCGAGAAATTGCACACAGAGGATACTCTGTGATCGAAAAATCCGATCACAGAACCGAAGAAGTAGAAGACACTCGGCTTACATGGCACCTGTTGATCTACCTGCGTACGGCCATTGCAGCAGTCTCTCAACCGTCAAGCAATTCCTTAAAGAATGTAAATATATTTCTGCTAAAATGTAGCAACACCAGTTGGGAGATGAGATACAAGAAATGTGAATGAAACTGAGAAATATGCTTTATACATACTTCTTACGGTGCCTATTCGTTCCGGATGTTATCCTAACTTTGCTTGCTGCTATTCGGAAAAGTCTGGTTGTAGATGTATTGAATCACTCTCAAAGGTTTTGAAGCTATTCTATAGATATTCTCCCAAGATATTCTATTTCTCCCTGTTCTTCTCTTTCCAAATACCTAGCTCTGAATAATGACTTGTAATGAGCCATACCTCTGTTCATTCCAAGATATTCTAATTTGTGTTCTTCGATTGTATTAATAATCTAGCATTCTTTGCCCATAGAACCTCAATATTAGTCACACGATGCACCCATGAAACTCCTAAAATGCTTCTTAAACATCACATCTTGAAGTCCTCGAATTTTCTTAACGAAGTTTCAGCAACTGTCTAGGCCTATACTCCGTATAAGTATTCGTAAGTCTGTTTTTAAATATTTAGACATTGTAGTGTTTTAGGAAGAGACTATGTGGATGCCATCGGAAATATATACAAAAATGCAAGAAGTGTCGTTAAAGAAGGAAATTTTATATCTGAATCATTTACAAAAACAAAGGGGCTTAAACAAGGATCTTGTCTCTCTCCGACTTTATTTAAAATATATAAATTCAATCATCGTTAGAGCAGTGGAGGAACAATTATCCGGGATGGGAATTGACGTAGGCGGTGGTAAAAGTTTAACAACTTTGTTTTTCGCAGATGATCAGGTAGTCGTAGCGAATGATGAGGAAGACATGGACTACTTGTCCATAAACACTAAAGAAAGAATATGAAAAATGGGGCCTCAATATGAATATGTCAAAAAGAGAGTTTCTTAAAATTGAGCAAAATGAAGAAGATCCAAACTTAGATATTAGAACCACAAAAACACGTAAAGAACATAAATATCTCGGATCTATAATATCTAAAGAAGGCACTACCAAAAGAGCCATCGAAAACAGAAAGCAGCAGAGCAAAAAAGCGGTGAGCATTCTAACCTCTCCACTATGGTCTAAAGATATAAGACTAAAAAAGGAATTTACAATCTATCGTACCTTGGTAGACCTATTATGACTTATGGAGCAGAAGTTTGGCAGATCACGAAAAAAGATAGAAAGAGAATAGAAGTAGTAGAAATGGATTATCTAAGGAGAGCGTGTGGTATATCCAAAAAAGATCACGTCAGGAATGAAGATATTAGAAGGAGGATAAATACTGTATATTCCAGTGTGGTATGGTCGAACGTGAAGTGAACGAATGAAGATAGATGGCCAAAGAAAGCTTTAAATTACATACCACAAAAAAGAAGAAGAAGGGAAAGGCCTTCAGTTGCCAGGGAAGAAAATGTATGGCACATTATGAGAGATTGAGCCACCAAAGACGACGAATAGATGGACAGAAAACGATGGCGGTCGAAATGCGAGAAGAGACAGAGGCTGTAGTAACATCGCTTATGGACATAGATAGAGAACTGTTTTATAAACTCTGAAGTGTAATGGTGTATAACAGTCAAATTTGTAGAAATGAAATAATGTATATCAAATCTAAAACTGCGTTTGTAATAATATATTCGTAAATTGTTTTATACTGTTATCAAATCAATGACCTCGTTGTCGAGACACGATAATTCGAATAAAATACAAAAACAAAAATATAGAAAAAAGAGAGGAGGTAAGAGATTCCACATTATAATATAGATTTTGGTTCTTTCAGAATGGGCTACTATTTTATTTTAACCCATTTTATCCAATTTATTCACCTCGCCAGTCCCAAATAGAAATTGGTTAAAATTTGTTTATTTATTCTTTGTGAATTTCCTGGAATTTTTACAAGGGATTTATCAAGCCCGCAGTATTAATTGTACTACATATATATTTCAACAAAATCCTCTATATCTAGCAAACAAACTACCATAAATATGCGCAAACATTTGAAAAATGTCAACGCCTTTATCCTGAAATAAAAATAAATCAAAGAAATCGCTCAGTGGAAACCGTCGGGATTTTTGCTGAATCTGTATTTATCTAACACAAAATTCTTCCAATGCCAAGCCAGAAGGGTTAGGGGTTAGCGGGGTAAGGGTAACGAGTGAGTGGGACCTACATATCAGGATTCTTTTCTATTATGTTTAACCCAAAAACGTATGGTTGCTCTTTTTTGGCTGCTGTAAATTGATTTTTGTCTGACATCTGGACACAAACGTGTCATTCTTTGGAGACAAAGACAAAGGATTTTCTTAAATTATTTGTGCCTCACTAAGTCTCTAGGTTTTATTTTTCATGGCATGCTCCGGATTACAAAACAAGCAATAAAACTGTGTGCACCTAAGATATACTTCGTTTTCATTAAACTAATAATAAATTCTGGAATAACTTAAAGCTAGAAATGATTTACTATCAAAACCAAAATATACAAAATCTATCTACATAATTTGTCATTTATAATAATATAGCTGTTGAACGACTAATTTTGCCTTTCATATGAGACATTAACAGGTCCGTGGTATTTATCTAAGCATCATCATGGTCATTAATATCTAGCAGATATGTTGTTGTTCATCATGGGGCTTCAGCAGCTCGGATAGTATAATTAACGATATTTCTCCACTGGTCTCGGTCATCTGTTACATAACATAAATAAAACCTCGGTATGATGCTTGTTGAGAAGCTTTTTCGTAATGTCTGTCCATCGCTGTGGAAATCTGCTGCCTTGATGTTAACTCTGAAACCTTTCTTGGACCACCAGCTTCATGGATGTAACCAAAGAACTTTAAAATTCTAAAGTAGTTAGTACTAGAGATGCGTTGATTGAGTTTTATTTTATCTAGAGCAGAGATATTGGTACAGCGAGCCGTCTATGGAATTCAAAGCAGTCGGCCACATTTCAGAAGCGTCTATGCGTCGCTTATCTGATCTTTTGACTAACCTTGTCTCGCGCATAATATAGTAAAATATGGAAAGGACTCTAATTAAAGTCTTTTCTTGTTTTTCATAGTAATGTGACGATTATGCCATACCTCATTTAGTTCAGGCATTGCTGGTATTTTTAGTTGTATTCGAATTTTGGGTTCACAACTGCCTGTGTTGTTAAGTAGAGCTCCAAGATATATTGTAGAGGACGCTAGTTCGAGTTTCAGGAAAGTGTTATGGGTGATCAATAACCATGATTTTGACCTTGTAGTTAACTACAAATCCAAATTTTACCTTCAGATACTCCAACATCCGATTTTTAGCAGGACAGTGCAAGGTTAGATATTACGAGACTTTTCATGGACGTGTTTAAATAGGCTGGAGTTAATCTTTTTTTCGTCTTGGTCCCCGAGATTTTCAGAGTTATCACCAAATACGTGTGGGAGATGATGGATCGAAAACTTCTTTTTAAAGCAAATTTTGGAAGCAAACGAAAATAGCACAGCTAGCAGATATTGCTCCCATAGACAGAAGTGACAGGCGCATCTTAGAGTGTGTTGCCCAGTGAGTTGCAGCACCACATTATTAATTGATTTACCCCTGTAAGTTGTTTTAGTCATATTGAAATTTTGATCGTTCATTTATTTTGCTACCCATGTAATAGTGCAAAATATTGTGGTACAGTTTCTATGCTACGTAAAGAGGATAAATAACTGGTCAAAAATATGTAACCGACTATTTACCAAACAGTGTTTCATCATACATACCATTTATTGATTCGTAACCTTTATATAGGGTGGCCGGAAAGTCCCTTTACACTAACAATAACAATGTTTCAACATCTCATCATCAACTAGCCTATATTTGTCCACTGCTGAACGTAGGCCTCCCGTAAAAATTTCCACCTATTTCTATCTTGAGCTTCTTGCATCCAATTTGTGGTGATGCGCTTGATATCATCCGTCCATCTAGTCGGTGTAAGTTATTACTTGGTCGATGCTATGACTCTCAATCTGAATTTTATCGCTGACTACAAGGTTAGTCATAAATTTTGTCTTTGAGGTGTTAATTTTAAGACCAATTGTTTTTGACACTTTATAGAGCGTGTGCAGCATTTTTGTAGCTTTATCAACTCTATCAGATATTGAAACGATGTCATCGGCAAATCTTAGGTGGTTCAGATCCTCCCCGTTTATATTGATTCCCATATTATCCTCTCCTTCCATTTGCTTGAACATATATTCAAGAACAGCTGTAAACAATTTCGGGGAGATAGTATCACCCTGTCTAATTCCACGTTCTATTCTAAATTTCTTGGTATCTTCATGAAGTCGAACACAAGCTGTACCAGTTTCGTAGATACTTTTAATCAAGGCGATATATCGGTAGTCAATGCGGCAGTCCGCCAATGCTCGAAGCATTTTATGATGATCTATATCTATAGTATCGAACGCCTTTTCATAATCCACGAATATAAGAAAGATAGGCTTGTTATACTCTGTGCACTTTTCTATTAGCGTTTTTATAACTTGTAGATGATCGTTTGTTCCGTATCTGGAGCGGAACCCAGCCTGTTCACAAGGTTGGTAACTATCCAGTTTGTTCACAAGTAGTTTTGTTATTATCTTCATGAATAGTTTGTATGTATGGGAGAGCAAACTAATAGGTCTGTAGTTCTTCAGATCTGAAATGTCACCTTTTTTATGCATTATGGTTATTATTGCATTATGCCACTGAGAGGGGATTACGCCTCTTGTCAAACAAACATTGAACATCTTTTTCAACACATTTATTAACGTTTCTCCTCCTTCTTTAATGTGTTCAATGACTATCCCATCTTCTCCAGGTGATTTATTGTTTTTCATCTCCGAGAGAGCTGATTTTATTTCCTCTGTTGTGATATCTGGGATGTCTTCTGAGCCTACATTTTGAACTTTTGGTATTTGACTTTGATCAGGATCTGGAAGTTCTTCTCGCTTATACAATTCTGAGTAAAAATCTTGAGCAATTTTTAAAATATCTTCCTTATTTGTTGTTATTTCTCCTTTTTTATTTACAAGTTTATAAATATTTTTCGATCCTTCAGTCATTTGTCGGCGCAGTACCTTTAAACTCTTATTTTTATCAATAGCTTGAGTTATGTGTTCAGTGTTGTAATTTCTGACATCTTTTCGAATGGATTTTGTGATATCTTTGTTTAACTGTCTAAGTGCTGCAAAATTATCTGTGTATTTGTTTTTCAATTCTCTTCTTTTGTTTATAAGGTCTTTAGTAGCTTGAGTAAGTTTATCTATCTTGTTTTTTCTTTTTTCCTTATATTTGCTATGAGCGTTTCGAATCGTACTGTTTATTCGCATGTTTGTCACCTCTATATCTAATGCATTTTCATTTAGATGTTCTACTTCTTTCAGTTCTGAAGTTATGAGATTCTGATAAGCTACACTATCTTCTATCGATTCCCATTTATTAGAATGCCTCTCTGTTATCATTGCTGTCCTCTCTTGTCTAATGTTGATCAATATTTTTGCTCTAACCAACCGATGGTCACTCCCAACAGTGATTTTATTGATTACTGTAACATCTTGGATAATATTTTTTCTGTTTGTGATGATGAAATCAATTTCGTTTTTTGTTATGCCATCTGGACTAGCCCACGTCCACTTACGTTGTTGGTTCTTTTTGAAAAATGTGTTCATCACGTATAGCCGATGATGCAACAAAAAATTTAGTAGCATACCTCCTCTATCATTTCGCTCACCATATCCAAATGAGCCCATAGCTACTTCTGCGTTATCTTCTTTATATCCAAGTTAAGCGTTAAAATCGCCATTAAGATTAGGTGGTGGGTTTTATCTTTTTCCATAGCTCTATTTATATCTTCATAAAAGTTTTCTCTTTCTTCATCGCTATGACTCGTCGTGGGTGCATATACTTGGATAATTTTAATAGAGCATCTCTTGTTCAATTTTGGTATGAGGTACACAACTCTTGAGCTTACACTATCTATTTTTATAATTTTATCTAGGTGTTTCTTGTGGACGAGAAAACCTACGCCGCCAACTGCCTTATCGTCTTCTCCAATGGAATGTAACAGATGCCCTGATTTTAAAACTAATTGGTTTTCTCCTTTTCTTCGTATTTCGGAAAGTCCCAGTACATCCCATTTTATGCAGTTAAGTTCTTCCTGTAATTCAATGAGCTTATCTTCAGTTGCAAGCGTTCTTACGTTATAAGTGGCAATATGCAATGTTCGTTGTCCATGGTAGCCGTGTCTATCCCGGTGATTCTTTGCACCCTCTGCCCTTGGCCCGATCTGGTGGCTACCGTCACCAGGGACCGTTGGGCCGCCGGGGACTAAGGGCCTTTTTCTAGTTTGTGTCATGTCATTTTTATTTAATCAGTTAAGCCCATTCGTACCTTTCGGTGTTGGGCTGTTTACAACTAGTTCAATATCTACATTTAAATACATTTTAATAATTATACAAAACTTTTATTTTAACAATACAATTTTAATAAATATAAATTACTTATTTGACCCATTTTTCTGTCCATATGTTTTATTCTTGTGGAGCTTCTTTGATACTTCTTTTCCATGCTGTTCTATTTTGAGCCAATTGTTTTGCCATACTCCATTGCAGTCCTCTCTTCTCTGCTTCTTGTCTAACTTGTTCTTACCATCTCATTCTTGGGCGACCTACTTTATTTTTTCCTTGTACTCTGACTTCATATACTTTTTTCGTTATTCTTGTGTCGTTTAGTCTGTGGATGTGGCCCAACCATCCTAACTGTCGTTCCCCTATAATTGTCTCTATGGGTTTTATCTTTAGAGCTTGAGTTATTGTGTCGTTTCTTATTTTGTCTCTTCGTGTGACCCCTTCTATTTTTCTCAAGAATCTCATCTCTGTAGCTTTGATTTTTCTTTTGTTGTTCTTTGTTAGCGTCCACGACTCACTCCCATAGACGATTGATGGTCGAACCACTTTTTGGTACACTTGTGTTTTGACTTCTTTTGGTACTTCTTTCTTTCCAAAGAACGTATTTCTTAATGTATTATAAATTGTCCCTGCTTTTCCTATTTTATTGTTTATTTCTTTGTCTATTTTACCATCTTCTTCAATAATTGTACCTAAGTAATTGTAGCTGTTTATTTGTTCCAAAACTTGTCCTTCTACCTTAATTTTTATCACTTTTTTGTAGTTGCCATAACCATTGTTTTACTTTTATCTGTGTTTATTTCCATGTTCATTTTTCTTAGTTCTTTTATATAAGTGTTTATTATTTGTTGCAGTTTCTCTTCCGTGTCAGCTAACAATACCATATCATCTGCAAATAGTAATTCTTGTATTTGTACATTGTTCATTTTCCATTTTCCCAATATCATGTCTTTAGATTTCTCCTTGCATTGCTTTATTGCGTCATCTAGTACCATTGAGAAAAGTAATGGACTTAGTACACAGCCTTGTTTTAGTCCTATCTTTGCCTGGAATTCATCAGATTCTTGATTGTGAGTCCTTATTTTTATTTTATTATTTTTATATAAGGCTTTAATTATTTCTATCATATCCTTTTCTATTCCATTTTTCTTTAAACATTTCCATATATCTTCCCTTCTTATTCTATCAAAAGCTTTTTTCAGATCAATAAAGCATATGTGTATCTCTTTGCCTTTCATCAATAGTTTTTCTCCTATTTGTCTCAATATGAATATCAGATCTTGGGTACTCCTTCCTTTTCTGAAGCCATGCTGGGATTCTTCTAGTTTTATTTCTAGTTTTTCCCTTAGCCTTTTTTCAATTATTCTATTGAATATTTTGGCAGGAACGCTTGTCAATGTAATACCCCTATAATTTTCGCAATTTCTTGCGTCTCCTTTCTTAAACAGTGGTACTATTATATCTGTTTTCCAATCAGATGGTATTTCCTTTGCTGTGATTATTTCATTCAGTAGTTCTCGGAATTTTTCTTTTGAATTTTCACTCATGTACTTTAACATTTCAGCTGTGATTTCATCTTGGCCTGGAGATTTTCCCAATTTTAATTTGTCAATGGCTTCTGCAATTTCCTCTTTTGTTATTTGCTGCATTTCCTCTGTATTTTCGATCATGTCTTCCTCTCTTTCATGTTGATATTGTTTCCATTCTGTTAGTTCTTCAAAGTACTGCTTCCATCTTTGCATTATTTCTCTTTCTGTAGTTAATATATTTCCCTTTATCTCATATGTTTCTTAATCTATGTGTTTTTTTTTTGTCTTAGCTGTTTCAATGTACCATAGAACAATTTTTGGTTATTAAAATAGTTTTCATTCATTTTGTGTCCAAAATCTTCCCAAGACTTCTTTTTTGCCGTTTTAATTTCTTGTTTAATGTCGTTTCTGGCCATTTTATATTTTTCGAAATCGTCCTCCGATTTGGTTTTTAGATACATTTTCCATACTTTTTTCTTTTCTTTCACTTTACGTTGTATTTCCGCTGTCCACCATTTACTTTTCTTCGAATATATGTTTGTGATTTTAGTTGTTCCGCATAATTCTTTTGCTGTTTTCAATATGATTTCCTTAAATTGCTTCCATTTATTTTCTATTCCTGTGTTAATTGCCCTTATAGTCTCGAACTGTTTGGTTAACTTCTTCTGGTATTCCTCTTTACTATCTATTTCTCTTAATTTGTAGCTTTTTATTTTTTCTTTAGTTATCTTCTTTCTTTTTTCTGTTGTGTTATGTGTGTACACCCTTAGTTCCATTATAAGCAAGTAATGGTCACTGCTTATTTCAGCCTCTCTTTTTACCTTTACGTCTTTTATCATCTTTAGGTCTTTTCTTTTTATTAGGAAATAGTCTATTATGGATTTTTCTTTTCTCGATGAGATTTCTCTAGTATATTTGTGTATGTCTTTGTGCATAAATTTTGAATTCGTTATAACCATAGCATTTGCTATACATAGATCTATGATTCTTTTTCCGTTATCATTTTTCATTTCTTCTCCATGTTGCCCTAAGTATCGTTCAATCCCTTTATTGTCTCTTCCCACCCTACCATTTAGGTCTCCCATTAATATAATGTTTTCTCCTTCGTTGTCCATCTCTGCTTGTAATATTTCAAAGAATTCATCTTTTTCCTCTTTTTTGGCATTATCATTTGGCCCATATGCTACGATTATGCTGGTTATATTTGTATTATCTAGTTTTACTTCCACTACCAATAATCTTTCGTTTATATATCTTTCACCTATTATGTTATTTGTCTTTTCTGTTTTTACTATTAGGCCTACACCTCCCGCGCCCCATTCTTTTAAGTCAACTCCTGACCAATATAAGCGGTAATCATCATTTAGATCTACTATTCCTCTACCTTTCTTTTTTATTTCAGTTACTCCCAAGTAGTCTATATTTTGTAGTTTCATCTCTTCAATTATTTCCTCTTCTTTACCGTTAATACCTTGCACGTTCCATGTAGCCATTTTTATGATTTCCTTTTCATTTTCCTTATGTTCCGTATTTTTATATATCTCACCATTTTTGTTCCTCGCTATATTTTTAGCTTCATATATATTTTTATTCGTGTCCATTTTATTTGCCAGGTTCGTTGTGTTTGTTTTCATGTCGCTTTCAATTTCTGCTATTCGTTTTTTGGATTTATTACTTCTAGTTTTTTCATAGTCTTATTCCATTTCCATATCTCGCCATTTATAGGTATTTTATTGTATCCAATTTTCACCTTATTTCCTTTTAATTCTTCTTCTTTTGCCATTTTTCTTATTTGCTTGTTCTTCTCACGCTCCTTTGTTGTCATGTCATAATTTATGTATACTTTTCCTGCTGCAGTTCTTTTAATTTGTATTTGTTTTTCATGATTTGTTCTTTTTCGTCTTCATTATTTATTTCAATTAAGCATACTTTTCTTCCTATTTTATGAGCTGTTTTTACATTAATATTTATCTGTAGAGTGTTTTTTATTATGTTCTCCACGAATTGTTTAAGTTCTGTTTTATTTTCTGTCTCAGTTTCAATTCCTGACATCACTATATTATTTTTCCTTTTCTCTCTATCTAGCCATTCAATTCTATCATTTGTTTCCTCTAGCTTCTCTTTTATATCTTTATTTTCTTCTTTTAGTTTTTGATTTTCTTGTCTCAATATCTTATTTTCTTCTCTTATCATTTTTATATCTTCACTGGTTTTGTCACTCTGCTTTTTGAGCTCCGACACCATCTCTATTAATAGATCTAGTTTTTGTTCTTTACTATTTGTTTTAGATGGTATTTGTGAGAGTTTTCTATTTTTTGATCTTTGAGTCGCATCATCCGGATCTCTTTTCCTTTTGCTGTCGTCCGAACAGTCGTCGCTGTCCTCCATGTTCTTGTTTGTTTCGCTTTGTATTATTTTATTATCACCTTCCGCCATGTTCTTGTTTATTTCACGGTATCTTAGTTGGTATCTCAACGATAGGAACTTCGCCCAGATCGACTCTTCAAAAGCTAGGTTCCTCTTTGAGTCCTCAAACTAAGTAGTTTATTTTATTTTTCTTCGCTAAGTATTTTAATTTTTAGAGTTTTCCCTTTTTCCGCGACTTTTACTACAGTCTGGCAACGTCGCCGTGACGTGGAGCGTGACCCGTCTACCAGCTGGATGTTGAAACTCGTTCACTTTCCTATGCCAGTTTTTTGTGTTTGTTTGTTTATACACTCTTAATTCACACTTAATTAGTAATTTTTGTTTATTTTTTCACTTGTATCGTCAGTATGCACTTTTATATTCACTTTATATTGGAAACTGTTATTTAATTTCCACTACTACATCCAAAATTCGGTAAAATAGTAGGTGGTATTTCAATAACCTTCTCTTGGCTCTACACCGTTGCCGGTTCTGTCATTTACGGGGGAAAATTAGCCATTTCACTACCACGCTGGCCAGTGCGGGTTGGTAGCGGGAAATTAGGAGTGTTTGAATGGGGAGAGGCGCAGGTTACGCAGTTTGTGTGTAGGGTGTGCGACAATATCCCCCCACGCAAAGTGGACCCCTCCCACTCCAACACGGTCAATAGGACTCATACGTCACTCGGGGTGTGGATGAGATAGGTTTGAGGATAGAGATAACATAATTTCAACATCTAGCCAATATTTATTTGCATTTCGGCGCATGCGCATCTTCAATGGCACCTGTCTGGTCACACAAACAGACAACAATAGATGCGATTGAAACTTGATGGCTACCACAAGAGAGTCTACAATTGAAGCGTGTCAATTACTGCTTCAACACTTTCCGAGAGCATGTGACAAACAGAATGTTCTGTTCACCGATAAGTTTGCGATTTCTCGAAATCAAAATGTCTATTTCTGGGCAAATGACAACTTTCATTTCTTTGAGGAAGTGAAAAAACCCCGCCTCATGTTATGGAATTGGCTGGAATTATTTCAACTTATCTGTTTGGGCCATATTTTTTGAAGGCTTCATAACTTATCACACTTACTTATCTGCAGATAATCAAAGAAAGATTATTATTGCAATTGACAGCTCAGGGCACTGCTGACACTATTTCTTTTCAACAAGATGGCGCCTCATCCCATTTTCCTCTCGTTGTTCACAAACGCCTGAATGAAATCTTCCCGGACCGATGGATTGGACGTGGTTCTCCAATTTCTCGGCATCCAAGACGTCCATATTTGACAGCGCCGGACAATTCACTGTGGAATTTATTTAAAGGGAACGTTAAAAATGCAGATATGTTTTGAATGAGGACTTGCGAATTGGAGTGCGCCCAGCTTTTACGTCAGTAACTCCGGACATGCTGAGATGGATGAGCCTACGAACATGGCATCGTACCAAGTTGTGTTGCGACAATGCAGGTATTCACAACCATGTTTTAGATAAATAAATAATTAGTAAATAACTCACAAACAAAATTGTGTTACTATTTTTTCCGTCTTTTGTATAAAAAAAATAATTCATTAGTGTAAAGGGACTTTCCGGCCACCCTATACATCAAACGCCCATGCATATACAGCGAATGAAGTAAGGAATTATTAAAATCAGGTTAATATCAGAATAATGAATTAGCCAGTACATGGCTCATATCTAAATCCCATAGAACGTGGATGGTTCGAAATTGGAAAATCTCATGCGAAATATGCCACACCGCTTAGGTGCTGTAACTGAATCCAGAGATAATACTCAATATTAATCAGGATGTCTACACCGTAAGGGTGAAAATTAAAACGCATGAAAGTTTTAGAGCTGTATTTTTAATTAATTTTTTCCGATTTGCCATATTTTACAGTACTTTTAATAAATATATAAATATTTTGTTTTTTGGAATATTTTCTGTATAAGTTCCGCCATCGTATCTGTAATACTTGGAAGTAATCATCACAAATTCTTTATGGATAATGATTCTGTTCTAAAAAATTATAAATATATTTGATGTGATCATGGACTTATTATCTTTTTTCTTTCTATAGACATTTTTTTATGTCAGTCCAGACGGCATCAAATCAATTCCTTCCTGGTCTTCCTCTTCTTTTCTATTCCTGTTCTGCTTGCAAAATTCTTAGGACGCTTCTTTCTTTTGGCATTCATAAAACCCCAACCACCTAACACCCTGTGCCCTAATTTTATGTGTTATTCTCGGTCTCTTCTACATCTCCATTAGCTCCTAGATTATTCTTCTGAGCCATTCTCCGCCATCGCCCTTTATACCTACCAAAAAACTTCTCTTAAGATTTTACTCTCTCAAATCTCGTAACTTTTTTTTCCTTCTTTCTGATTCATTGTCTTAGTTTCAAATGAATACAAGACCGTTGGTCTCATTATTATTTCATAAGTTCCAATCTTTGCTGCCCTGGACACGTTTTTTTCTTTTAACAGTGCGTTTGATGATTCGGCTTGTTTACTACCTTTCAGCAACCATTTTCGTATCTATTTTTTTCTCTTTGCCTCTTCTATTTGTAACTGTTACTCCAAGCTACTTAAATTCTTTTACCTTCTCAAATTTATACTTTCTCTATTTCGTCATTAGGGTGATCTGTCTATTTTCTTCTGCATTTCCCCTCTTATTTCCATATCTTCTCCTACTTTTAGTATTTTTTCTGGCTCTCCGTTGTTTCCATAACTTTTATTATTTTTAGGTCTCTGATTACTTCCATTACCTTCTTCTTTGTCGGTTCTTCGGTTTGTTGTTGTTCTATTCATTGGGTTTGTTGTTTTATTTCTGTTTCTGTTTGGCATTTATCGTTCAGTAATTCGTCGATGTACCCTGCCTATCTATTTATTTTATCTGTCTTGTCTCCTAGTAGCACTAGTCTTTATTTCTGCAAAATATTTTGCTTTTCATTTTGTGTCACTTATGTTTTTTTACTTTCTGATAACAATTTCTAACTTCTTTTTGGACACTGTTGTTTTCTATTATGTCTAGTTTTCCAGTGATTTGCTCTTCTTTTGTCTGCATAATCGTTTACTTCTTTAATTTTGTTTTTTAATGCCCTTTACTGTTTTTATATACTACACATAAATATCTGATATAATATGTAATACTACATATAAGTATCTGATTTTATTTGTGCGCATAACAAAATTTATTTAATATTGTAGGCGTCAAAATGACGCGTATATATGACATGACAGGAAGTTAATTTCACTTGTTGCGAGCAAATTTAAGTACGCCGTGTAAAGTACATATCCATGTACAAGAAATATTGTTAAATCTGAGTAGGTATGCGTAACTTTAACCAAGAGCCGATATTGTAATAATAGAAAAGGGGAGAAAACACAGTAAATACTTTTAAAATCTCTTACCAGAGATATATTATAGATATACCGTCGCCGTTGCGCGTCGCTGTGAAATCAAACCGGCATAAAAATGCAAAAGAGATGTTTTTTAGCAGGGCATTTTAAAGATTTTATAATTAATTTTTTATCGCAGCAAGTAGTAGTCGCATTTTAAAGTCATAGTGTGGCATTCTTAATTTTATCTATGGAAATGGAAATTTATATATTGATGCCTCAAAAGTCAAACGGTGTAAGTCACATTCTCCATAAAAATGACTTATGAGATATAACACTTATTATTGCCTTCATTATTTCGTTGTTTGTATTTATGAGTATGTTACCCATATTATGATAAATAAAGACAGTTTATTTGTTTTTAATAACTACGTATATTTCGGAACCTATTGTCAGAAACATCTTAGTATCTCATTTCAAACACTTATTGACTTACACTTACACCGATTGGCTTCTGAGGCATTATATCTTAGTATATTATACTAAGGATTTCCACAGTTTTCGTATTTCTTCACTCAACCATTCTCTACAGTTCTTTTTGTTTTGCCAGTTCCTTTCCTGCAGATTTCTTCTTTTCATTTCTTCATCCGCTTCATCTCTGAAAAAGAACTTCAGGGTCTGCCTCCTATCGGGCTCCATTCTGTTATTCTGTTTATCCAACGTTTTCTGTCTTCTCTTCTGTTATGTCCGTACCAGGTTAATCACTTCTGTCCTATATTTGTTATATCCTAGTACATTCTCATTTTCTTAATCTCAATTTTATTTATTATATTTGTTCTTGTTATTCTGCAGCATCTCCTTAGAAATTTCATCTCTGTTGCTCTTATTTTGTTTCTCACTCCCAAAAAAACCTAATACATCATCATGTAAAGACTTTAGACTAATTAGTCTCATGAGCCACTCTCTCAAGCTACTTCTTAAGATAATTCTTAATAGAATCAAGCAGAAATGTGAAGAGACAATGGGAAACAAACAATTCGGTTTCAGAGAAGGATTGGGAACAAGGGAAGCTTTGTTCTCAATGTTAACATTACTTCAACGATCATGGGAAGTACAGAAACCAATTTACGTCTGCTTTATAGATTTTGAGAAGGCGTTTGATAGAGTTCAACATGATAGGTTGTTTCAATATCTAGAAATGATTGGAATAGATGATAAAGATCTGAGACTTTTACAACATCTATATTGGAATCAAGAAGCTTCTATTCTGGTAGACGGCAAAGAAACAGACAAAATTTGCATTCAAAGAGGTGTCAGACAGGGTTGTGTGTTATCCCCAACTCTGTTTAACGTATACTCAGAAATAATTTTTAATGAAGCCTTGGAAGGACAATGTGGAGTTCGAATCGGGGGTGAAACTATTAAAAACATCAGATATGCAGACGACACCGCGATCATGGCTGAAAACATCGAAGATCTTCAATTCCTTATAGATCGAGTCACTAGAGAATGCTCCAATAACGGACTTGACATAAATGCAACAAAGACAAAGTTACTTGTGGTTAGTAAACAAGACGTCGGCCCTATGCAACTAATTGTCAGTGATGAATCAATAACAAAAGTTAACCATTTTAAATACCTAGGATGTTGGATAAACGAGACACTAAATCCGGATGAAGATATTAAAACTCGTATAGAAATTGCAAGAGGAGCATTTATGAAACTTAGATCTATTCTGAGCAACTCTCAGCTGAACTTACAACTAAGAATCAAGTTCCTAAAATGTTATGTGTATCCTGTATTACTATATGGATGTGAAACCTGGATCATGAAGGTTAACATGATGAACAAATTAGAAGCCTTTGAGATGTGGTCATATCGTAGAATGCTCAGAATATCTTGTGTTCAACGCATTTCTAACAGAGAAGTCTTAAACAGAGTAAGTCAAGGCAAAGGTGACTTAATGAAGATGATAAAAAAAAGAGAAAACTTGAATATCTGGGGCATATAATGAGAGGTAGCAGATACAGGATGCTGCAGTTAATACTCAATGGAAAGATCGACGGAAAAAGAGGAATTGGTCGAAAGAAATATTCATGGCTCCGAAACCTTCGTCAATGGACTGGCTTATCAGCAGATCAATTGTTACATGCCGCACAAGATCGAGAACGAAATCGGCAAATTGTTATGGAAGCTACCCACGCCTAAAAATTTGGGCACGGTACTTAAAGAAGAAGAGCTCTTATTTTGCTTTTAGATTTTTTGTTTATTATCCAATTGTCACACCCATAAGTCAGGATACTTCTTGTCATGTTGTTATACAGGGTGTAACAAAAATACAGGTCATAAATTTAATCACATATTCTGGGACCAAAAATAGATCGATTGAACTTATTATTATTATTATTATTATTAAAGAAAAAGGAGCCGAGGTCTAGGACCTATATAGTTCCATTTGACTAAAAAGAACTATGCAAAAAGAAACCTAAACTTAAGACTACATACGACTTATAAATTAATTTAATTTAAGAAACGAAAAATGATTGTTCCCGTGATACAGAACTAAAAGAGTCATATTTATTTTTGAAGCATTTTGAAACTTAACTTACCTTAGTTCAAATGTGAACATAAAAAAAGTTACAGCACTTTGAAGTTACAAAATAAAAATGGATTTTTTCCAATATATCGAAGACTATTTGAGATATTTTATTAAAAATGGACATATGGCATTCTTATGGCAGTAGTATCTTAAGAAAAAATTATAGTGAAATTTAGACACCCCATAAAAATTTTATGGGGGTTTTATTCCTTTAAACCCCCCCCAAATTTTTGTGTACGTTCCAATTTAATTATTATTGTAGTACCATTAGTTAAACACAATGTTTTAAAAACTTTTTTGTCTCTTAGTGCTTTTTCGAAAAGTCGAGTTTTTATCGAGATATTTTGAATATTTTACAAATCCACCACATATCTGTATATGGTTAAGTATGATTATGGAGACTTGGTAATAATATGAAAATTTATTTATAATTTACATTTTTAGGAATATTTTGAACCATATTAAAGAAGAAGCCACATCTCGATAAAAGGTGCCTTATCGAAAAAATACAAACAGGTAAAAAAGTTTTAAAAACACTGTGTTTAACTAATAGTATTGCTGTAATAGTTTAATTGGAACGTACACAAACATTTGGGGGGTTTAAAGGAATAAGACCCCCATAAACTTTTTATGTAAACATATTAAAAAAGAAGCCGCAACTAGATAAAATCTGCCTTATTGAAAAAATACTAAAAGCCAAAAAGTTTTAAAAATATTGAATTTAACTAATGGTACTACAATAATAATTTAATTTGAACGTACACAAAAGTTTGGGGGGTTTAAGGGAACCAAACCCCCATAAAATTTTTATGGGGAGCACAAATTTCACTATAATTTTTCTATAAGATATTCCTGCCACAACAATGCCACATGTCTATTTCAATTAACAATCTCTAATAATAATTTTCGATATATTGGGAAAAATAGATTTTCATTTTGTATCTTAAAAGGGCTGTAACTTTTTTTATGTGCATATTAGTACTCAGGTAAGTTAGATTCATTCGAACTATTGTTGGTCCCAGAATATGTGGTTTAATTTATGACCTGTATTTTTATTATACCCTGTAAATACATATTTTTGTTTTTATACTGATGTTCTTATCCCACAACACCGGGTTCAATTTTTGTAAGCAGTCTCTTATTCGTCCTAGTTTATTTTTTATATCTTATTCAGTTGTTCCTTTGTTTGATATTATAAAACCTAAACACTTGTACTTGTCTGTTCCTTTGATTTGTTTACTTTCGTCTATTTCCCGCTGTTTTATTTCTCCGTTGTTAGGTATTTAGTTTTCTTTAGGTTTATTTCCGTTCCATTCTTTGTATTATCCTTTTACAGATTTTTCATCATCTTCATCTTCTGCGATCACTATTGTGTCGTCAGCAAAACTTAGCGTATATAGGTATTCGTTTCTTGCTTGGTAGGTCCATTCCTTCGCACTTTTTTCGATGATCTCAGGGTTCATTTCAGGAATATTATGAACAAGGTAGAGTATGTGGAGCAGGCCTGCGGTAGTCCCATTGTCGTCTTAAATGGACTGCAAATACTATTACCCGTTTTATAGCTACTTTACTATTCTTGTAGCGTGCTTTTACTAATTTGATTATTATTCCTGAAACTTCGATGTCTTCTATTGCTTCCCATAGGTTGGATACCCCATAGGTATCGAGTCATAGGTATTTTTAAGATTTTCCTCTTAATGGTATCTATAGTGTGAAATAAACGGTACTACTACCGTTTTTACTTGCCCAGGACTTGGGGTCATTTATTCGTTCTTTCAACATCACATGATAAATATAGAACCATATGCTGGTAAATGTTTAATCGTTGGGAATGTATTTTTTAATCTCGTTTAATAAAAAAGTTCTTGCGGCTTTGTTTTCGAAATATATTAATTTTCTTTTTAAAATCCTGAAAGGATTCAGCCAAGGCACATCTTTCCCAGAAACGGTTTAAAAGTCCGTTCCTTATTAAATTGCAAAAACACGTTCTTCGAGAAATGAGATTTGAGTTTCGTAAATTGTATACCTAAGGTGATGAAAGTTAAAATATAGCTGGCGATGGGATGTATAATTGAAGGTTTAACTTCATACAACTTTTTAGAGAAAATCTCTCCCAACTTAATTAACACCTCAGGACCGAAAATCCAATGAATTAAATATTTCTTTTAAGAGTTTCAAACTGTTTTAGTATTAAATCGATACCCAATTTTAATCCTGCGGAAGATGTTAAGCTGCACCTATTAAATAAAAGATGACTAATGATCATCTAAAGAACCATCTGAAGAATCGTACGCAGGATTTATATATTATTTAATCCTATTTTGAGTGATGAAACCTCTACTGTAGTTCCTTTAATTTATGGTTAAGACAATAATATTTGCCACACCTGAGCAAACTAATATGTAGCACACATTTATCAGTTATTAATAGGTAAAATATATTCACCGAAGAAGTTTTGTTGAGGAGAGTTGAAGGAAACGTTGCGTTGTCCAGTTTTTTATAGATCTTTAAAATGTTTTCATCCCTGTCGCTTGCTCTTCTTCTTCTTCCCCAGCTCTTCCTTTTTCCGAGGTCGCTGCTCTTTACTTTTCTTCGCCACTCATTTCCGTTCCTCTTGTCTTCTTCACCTAAAAATTTCGCCATCAATTTCGCTGCTACACGGTCCTTACATTTTGTCCTCGGGTTTCCTCTACCTCTCCTTCCTTGAACTTCTAACATCTCCATTCTTCTTACCAAATAGTTTTTATTTTTACGTCTAACGTGGCCAAACCATTGCAGCCTTTGTTCTTGAATCTGTTTTGAGACGGTAGTCATCCCGGTTCTTTGCCTAATTGAATCGTTCCTGATTCTGTCCCTTCTAGTCGTACCCAGCATCAACCGTGATATGTTTATTTCAGCTATCTCCATCTTCTTTTCAGAATCTTCTTTACAATTCACACTTCACCACCGCACACCAACGCAGGTCTCGCAACACTTCTGTATATCTTTCCTTTCAGCCCTTCACCGATTTTTTGATCATAGTCCCTGTTTCATCCTGTCCCTATTGTTCTTTAAATGTTGCCCAGAAAAGATCTTAAGAAGGTTTCACACGTCAGTTGAACTACATATAAACAGTTTTTTGCATTTGTCGTTAAAGAGTGTCTTCTACACAACGTTAGAAGTTTGTTTGCAACTCATTTTTGATATAAGCATTAACTCGGTCAAAGCATCAACTGCAACTGATGTGTCGTCTGCATATAATACTCAGTATACATTACCTGCAGCTACAAAATTTAACAAATTACCGACGTATATGAAATATATCAATAGATCCAATACTGACCCCTGTGGTATACCTTTGCCAATATCAAAACACATGCATTAGCATTTTCTATTTGAATTAGAAACGATATTCTAAGTATAAACTTGTCAAATTTGAGAAATGTTTTCTAGAACCAAGTTCTTCTAATTATTTACTATAGTATTTCAATAAGTACATGTATTTAGGTTTCACAATATCAAACAAAGGAACAACGGAAGATATAAAAAATAGACTAGGACAAACAATGGATCCAATCCAACTGCATACGAAAATTGAATCCGGTACTCTGGGATAAGAACACTAGAATAAAAACAAAAGGAAGAATATATAATATAATGACAAGAAGCATTCTCATTTATGGGTGTAAAAATTAGGAAGAGAGACAGATCCCGGCGATATTTTAGAGATGAAGTGGACGAATCAATGGAAAGAAGAAACCTGCAGGAAGGGAACTTACAAAACAGCAAGAACTGGAGAGAACGGTTGAGTGAAGGAATACAATGAAAACTGTGGAAATCCTTAGTATACATATACAGGGTGTCCCGAAAAGATTGGTCATAAATTATACCACAGATTTTGGGGTCCAAAATGGGTTGAATGAACCTCACTTACCTATATACAATAGTGCACACACAAAAAGTTACAGCCCTTTGAAGTTACAAAATGAAAATCGATTTTTTTTCATATATCGAAAACTTTTAAAGATTTTTTATTGAAAATAGACAAGTGGCATTCTTATGGCAGCAACATCTTAAAAAAAATTAAAGTGAAATTTGTGCACCCCATAAAAATTTTATGGGGGTTTTGTTCCCTAAAACCCCCCCAAACTTTTGTGTACGTTCCAACTAAATTATTATTGTGGCACCATTAGTTAAACACAGTGTTTTTAAAACTTTTTTGCCTCCTAGTACTTTTTCGATAAGCCAGTGTTTATCGAGATATTTTGAATATTTGTCGAATCCACCACATTATTTTTATATGGTAAGTACGACTATAGAGACCTGTTAATTATCTGAAAATGTATCTATAATTTACATTTTTAGGTATATTTTGGAAAAGACGCCACATCTCGATAAAAGGTGAGTTATCAAAAAAAGACTAAGGGGCAAAAAAGTTTTAAAAACACTGTGTTTAACTAATGGTACCACAATAATTGTTTAATTGGAACGTGCACAAACGTTTGGGGGGTTTATAGGAACAAAACCCCCATAAAATTTTTATGTAAATGTATTAAAAACGAAGCCGCATCTCGATAAAAACTGGCTTATCGAAAAAATACTAAAAGGCAAAAAAGTTTTAAAAACGTTGTGTTTAACTAATGGTATCACAATAATGAATTAATTGGAACGTACCAAAATTTAGGGTGGCTTAAGGGAACAAAACCCCCATAAAATTTTTAAGGGGAGGACAAATTTCTCTATAATTTTGTTTTAAGATGTTCTTCTTATAAGAATTTATATTTTCAATAAAAAATCTCTAATAGTTTTCGATATATTGAAAATAATCGATTTTCATTTTGTAACTTCAAAGGGCTGTAACTTTTTTATGAGCACATTTGTACTAAGGTAAATTAGGTTCAATCGAACTATTTTTGACCCCAGAATGTGTGGTATAATTTATGACCAATCTTTTCGGGACACCCTGTATATATTGTTTGTATCACGATTAGTTTACCGTGAATATACGATGCTATTAAATATTACTTTAGCAATTAAAATAATATTCGGCGACAATTTTCGATAGAACTCTTTATTGATTGCTAGAGGTGTTTACAGATCAAAGTTTTGTTCGCTACTACTTACTAAAATTACAAAAGCGCTCGACCAGAAATCCCGCGTGGTGGGGAAAGCAAAAATGTCTTTATCTCTTTTACAAAATTTCACTTTGAAAAAAAAAACGTAATTAACAAATCGTCATCACTGTCCTTCTAAAAAGCAGCAACATAGCTTGCCTCGCACAAACTTTCCAAATACCTAACTTTATAAAGAGGATCAGGAATACAATTGACACAAATTACCCAGAACTATGGGTAAGAATTAATGTATTTTAATCTATTAAGATATTTCTGGAAAATAATTTACCCAAGCTTTAGGAATGTTCTGATATGCATCTACATGTAAAATAAAATCGAAACAAAAATTAACTAAAACATAAGGAGACGGAACATGCATGCCGCCTTGAACTAATAAAGTTCAAATGAGGTTGTCGGTTGACGTCGATAATCTAGCTGATCGGAAGTGGACACAACTTCTTCACGCAGCGTTTGTACTCTCCAGTTTTGGTTTTCAGAGTTACCACTCTGACAATGCCGTCCTCTCCAGGGTGCACCGACGTGATGCGTCCAACGGCCCATTGCAACGGGGGCAAATTTTCTTCAAGAATTAACACCAAAGCATCCACCATTATTCCATTATCAGAAGCATTAACGTTATTGCTGCTGATCAATTGATGAAGATATTCTTTATACCATCGCTTCCAGAAGTGCTGCTTCAATTGCTGGGCATGCTGCCAGGCTGATATTTTATTTGATGACATATCCAAAAAGTCAATCTCAGGATAGCTTGTCATCGGACCACCAATTAAAAATGTCCAGGGGTAAGGGGAAGAAGGTCATTTGGGTTAGAAGACATAGGAGAAATAGGACGAGCATTTAATATCGCCTCTATTTCAATAAGATAAGTTTCTAATTGCTCGTATTTTAACAAAGTGTCCCCTACAGTGCGAATTAAATGATTCTTGAAGGACTTAACCGCGGCTTCCCAAATTCCTCCAAAGTGGGGAGATTTGGGCGGTATAAAATGCCAAGCGAACCTTTCAACCTCCGAATATCTTTTAATGGCATTTTGATAATCTGACGAGTTAAATAATTCGTGCAGCTCGCGACTTGCCCCCACGAAATTGGTAGCGTTATCGGAATATATTTCTGCACATTTTCGTCTTCTAGAACAAAAACGACGAAAGCTGGCTAAAAAGGCTTCGGTAGTCAAGTCGCTTACTAGTTCTAAATGAACGGCCCGTGTAGACATGCATACATACACGGCGACGTATACCTTTAATCGTCTACGATTGCGGAACCTTTTCTCCTTGATAAACAAAGGACCGCATTAGTCAACTCCAGTTTTAAGAAAAGGCCGAGAAGGAGTTACCCGGTATTCGGGAAGGATACCCATTTTATGATTAGCCGGACGTGGTTTTACGCGAAAACAAGGGATGCATCGATGTAAAATTTTTCGAGTTACATTACGTCCGTCTAACGGCCAATAAATTTGGCGCACGGAGTACAAGGTGGCTTGGGGACCAGCATGTTTTAATTTTACGTGCTCTTCACGTATAATTAATCGAGTAATGTAGTGATGAGCTGGCAGCAAAATTTGATGTTTTTGAGACTTAGATAACGAGGATCGATCAAGTCTACCACCAACTCTTAAGATTCCGTTATTATCTAGGAATGGATTCAAAGGCACCAATTTACCGGTACCAATAACGAAATCCTTGTTTTTCAAAGAATTAATTTCTTTTGAAAATTCCGCGAACTGCGCCATCTTAATTATTGAAGATTGCGAATCAACCAACTCTTGAGTATTTAGCTCGCTTAAATTGCACTTATCTTTTCCCTTCAACCTTGCGTTAAGAATAAATCGACGAACATAGGCAATCTCGCGAATTAGTTTATGCATTGAGCTGTATTTTTCTAAAATATGATTATTATTCAACAAAACTTGCATACAATTTATTGATTGAGGCCTTACCATTTTTAATTCGGGAATTTCGATCGAATCCAAGATTCCTTTCGGTCACGAAGACTGGGTTCGCGATAACCAAGACGAACCGATTTGCCAAATATTATTTTCTAAAAATTCTAAGGGAAGCTGACCGCGCGATAAACAATCGGCTGGGTTGTCCAACGAGGAATCGTGCTGCCAATGACACCGACTAGTCAGGCTTGGTATTTCCGGAACCCGGTTCGCGACAAATGTGCGAAGAAGATACGACTGGGTATTTATCCACTGAAGAGTGATTGTTGAGTCCGACCAAAAATAAGTACGGCTGATCTCCAGCAAAAGAGAATGCTGAAGCGTCGCATAGAGCCGAGCTAGAAGTAGAGCGCCGCATAACTCTAATCGCGGTAATGATATTGAACTGAGGGGTGCTACGCGAGATTTTGCACAAATTAATCGCACAAAAATATTTCCCTCAGCATCAACAGAACGACAATAAAGACAAGCGCCGTAAGCCTATTCGCTAGCATCACAAAATCCATGAATTTGGATATCAACGGGATTTGGTATTGTAATACACCGAGAAAAACTTAAATTTTCGGTAAGTTTTAATTGAGCTTGAAATGACAACCACAAATCGTAAATTTCGAGCGGAAGTGACTCATCCCAGGTTACTCCCGATTTCCAGCACATTTGCGTAATTATTTTTGCGTTTACGATAATTGGGCCCAACAATCCCAGCGGATCAAACAATTTTGCGATTTGCGACAAAATAGAGCGTTTCGTTACAGTTTCGATACTTGAAATGCCCGAGCTATAAAATAGAATATCTTCGAGAGAATTCTATCGAATTCCTAATGCCTTGACGGTGGCATCAGGATCTAGAGACATGTGAATACTCTCAGCATGTTTATTTTGATCAACTATTAAGGAGCTATCATTTGATGCCCATTTTCGAAGAAGAAAACCACCTATTTTTAACAATGAGATAAGATCTTCTCTAAGAGCGGACGCTTCTGCGCGAGTCTTTGCACCAGTGAGAAGATCATCGACGTAAAAGTCTCTGTATAATGCGATAGCTGCGAGAGGATGAGCAGAACCTTCATCTTGAGCTAATTGCTTAAAAGTTCGAGTTGATAAATAGGATGCCGGCGCGGTACCGTACGTGACGGTATTAAGAATGTACGTTTTTATTGGCTCTTGTGTATTTTTACGAAAAAAATTTTTTTGATAAATAGCGTCATCGGGGTGTACGAGAATTTGGCGATACATTTTCTCTGCATCGGCTGCCATTACGAATATATGTTGACGAAAACGAAGAAGAATGAAAAATAAGTCATCCTGCAGCTTGGGACCGACCATTAAGTCATCATTGAGTGATATTCCCGTTGACGTTTTTGCAGATCCGTCAAAAACTACGCGAGTTTTAGTGGTGAGACTATCTTGTTTTAATACTTCGTGATGAGGGAGATAAAATCCAATTTGTTGGTCATTTTCATCATTATTATACGACATGTGAGTTAATTTCTCATATTCGGTCAAAAAGGCAGAATAGTCCAGCTGGAGAGCAGGATCTTTACGAAAACGATTTTCTAGAGAATAAAAAACGTTTTAACGCGCTAGTGTATAAATCACCTAATTTAGATTTCTTGTGGTTAAATGTCAACCTTACGATATATCTACCAGTAACATCCCGAATAGTGTGACAATCGAAATGCTCTTCGCATGCTTTTTCTTTCGGCGACAAAACTTTGATGCTTGGAATTTCTTCCATTTCCCAGAAGCGATTTAGATTGAGGTCCGACATTGGACTATTTAATGAAAAATGACACGAAATATTTTGCAATTGAGATAAATGATTTATTTTACCTGCGACAATCCAACCTAGTTGAGTTTTTTGCATTTTCAGCATTAGGCTGATTTTTCAACGATATCTTACCTACACTGAGAAGTTTGTAAAACAATTTGACTCCCAAAAGAGCATCTACTTCTGCGGGTTTGCAGAATTCAGGATCAGCTAACACGATATTTGTTGGCATTTCGAGTTCAGTAGGATTTATTTGAATCGACGGCATTGTTTTGCTGATTTGTGGCAAAATCAAAAATTCAACAGCTTTTTGAAATTTGCTAAAACGCGATTTGATTGTAGCATGCGCAAAATTTTTTATTTTGGTCAATAAATCATCTACCCCGGAAACTGTGATATTAACGGGTTTTTGATCCAAATTTAAAAATTGAGCCAAGGCTTCGGTGATAAAATGTGCTTGAGAACCGGCGTCCAAAAACACTCAACAAGTTTTGGCTTTTCCGCGACTGTTCACGATATCTACCACTGCGGTAGCTAGTAGTACTTCTGTGGCTACATTTGCGTGCAAATTTACGCTAGCACTAGGTGTATCCGTATTTGTATTTTTATTGTTATTCGAAGCTCTTTTTGGTTTATCGAAATGCAACAAGCTGTTGTGTTTTTGATGACAAACGCGACAATTGGAAGCGGTGCACTACAAGACGCGATGATTTTTGCGTAAGCAATTAATACACCATCCACCCGTTTCTTGCAACTTCATAACGTTCAACAGGCGATAATGATGTGAATTCGCGGCAGGAATTTATATAATGCTCACCGTCACAAAAAATACAACTATTTTGTGAAGTAGTTGCAGTACCTATACGTTTGTTGATTTTGCGAATGCTGAGCCATATTCGACGGTTTTGGTTTATTTGGTGGAGGATTTTTGATAGAAGATTGCTGAGACCGCGTGTTTTCGAGTTGAGCTTTTCTATTTAACCCTTAACTACAGACATCCCAATATTATCACGTAACTACAGACTCCCGGTATTTTTTACCGGTCATTATAAAATAGAGTCAAAATATAAAGTTAATAATAAAAAACAAAAACGTTTTGCATTATGTGTTTTTATGGAGTCTCTAGATATGGGAAAAATGGTAAAATGAGTGATTTTAATAATATAATACAAGATTTTTGAAGAATAATCTATTAAACCAGAATTTTGGTAACATTTTTGGTCTATTGAAACAAACGGCCATAAATGCTATGGACAAAAATTTAAACTTTTTTTTTAACAAATAAACGTAACATAGAATCACAAAGGAAATATAAAATAGCATCCACGAAAATTTTTACATCCATGAAAAAAAATCTGCAAGGGGTAAAATTGTAATAAAATTAAATGGCAATTCCATATTTGCAAAGTGGCCTCAAAATTTTTATCTTCAAATTTAACCTTCATTGAAGGTCCAGGATGTCTTCCACAGTCCATTTCTTTACTTTTTCCCCAAAAACACAAAAAAATAATGTAAACATTTCAGATTTACAAATATAGTACTCATATAAAAACACTCCCTTAACACAGACATCCGGTAATTTTTACCGGTTAAGATTTTTGATGTGTACCAGAAAAGAAAATATTGACAATACACAATACACGCTTTGACTAGCATTGTTATACAAACTGACCGAGAGGTACAGAGACACATGAACTTGTAAGTTGTGAGGTTACCACGAAATCCACATTTTGGGAATGCCCGCCGGTAAAAAATACCGGATGTCTGTAGTTAAGGGTTAAAAACGACATCATTTGTTTCATTGTTGGATTACGCGATCCGTTACTATTATCCTCCCATCGTTCGCGGGGACTATTAGTGAATTTGTATTTTAATAATATGACGAGAAAAGAATCCCACGAGTCGATGGGTTCACCAAGATTTTTTAACGCTCTTAAATATTTTTGAATATGATCCAAAAATGCACGAGTCGAAAATTCTTTTGACATGCACGGCGTGTCAATTAGCGATTTGATATAACTATCACGAATGAATTTTCGATCGTCATAGCGCTCTTTTAGCAAATTCCACGCGACATCATAATTTTGAGCAGACGATTCGATGGAAGATATTATGTCCGCAGCTTCTTCTGTTAAACAACTTTTCAAATAAAATAGGTTTCTCACGGGAGGAATGTTATTATCTTCATGAACTAATGAATTAAATAAATCAAAAAAAGCCAATCCACGTGTCTATAGTGCCACTGAAAGTTGGTAAAGGAATGCTTGGAAGAGATGCTGCCGGAAAATTTGTTGCAAAATTATTTGTTGCCGACGACGACGATGAAGGAACGCTAGAAAATATTGGTTCTGTTGGTGTATCATCTAAAGTTGACGATTTTAATTTTTCCGTAATCCGATCCGACAAAAAATTGGTAGCGATTGCGTATGTTTTATAATATTGTCGGGGGTGAAAAACCGTGCGTTTAAAATAAGTCCGGAAATGGATAAATTCTAAGCAACTTTAGTTCTATAAAATTTTTTAACATAGTTAATACTTTTCGAGATATTTACGATTGAAAGTGTTTATTTTTCGACAAAAATCACGTTTTCAGGCGGTTTTTCACAAACAACTCAAAAAGTAAGTATTTGATCGAAAAAAAAATATTCTTAGCAAAAATGTAGCATATAAAAAAATGAAAAAAAATTATGAATTCGTAAAGTCTATAAACCCAGCAAAAGCAAAGTTGTAGTTCATGAAAAATACGTTCTTATTCGTCAACATCCAAAACATGAAGCACTTTTCGGGAAAAGCCCATTAAAACGTTTTTTAAAGTGTGTAGCTTTATTTTTGTTTTAAAAAAGTTTCTAGCATCAAAACTAAGTGAGTTGAGCTCAAAATCAAGTTGATCCCTATTTTTTTGGTAAAAAAAAATCGTAAAGATCTCCCAGCGCCCCAAATGAAATTAGTTTCCGCTTTACAAACAATTTAGTTTAATTATGTATTTTTTATATGATTGTAAATTTCACCGGTTTGAAGGGCTTATTTGTGAAATAGTCATAGTTAAAAGGGTCTGAACGAGTCAATAATCACGAGTGTATGCAAAATATGAACAGCCATATCTTAACCAATTTTTGTCTTACAGAAAAACAAAAATTGAAACTATAATATTTATAAAAGCAAAACCTACATTTTTTACTCGGGATTTTTCGTATCACTAATACTTTTTTAGTTAGATATTTTGAAAAAAGGACATTTTTCCAATATTTTAGACCATATTTTTACTATAAAACCAATTTGTTTCAAAAATAAGCACTTCCAACCGTTAATCCTTACAGATCTTATAAACAATACACATATAAAGTACATAAATTGTAAAGCGGTAACGATTAATTTTATTTAGGTTGCTAAATAGGAAGAGATTTTCACGATTTTTTTTTTACCAAAAAAAAGGGACCAACTTTATATTGAGCGTAACTCGCTTAGTTTTAATGCTAGAGACTTTTAAATAAAACAAAAATAAACATTTTTTGAAACACTTTAAATAATTTCTAATAAGTGCTTCCCGAAAATTGCTTCATTTTGTGATTATTTCATGTTGAAATATTCGATTTTGAATTTGACGAATAAGAACGTATTTTTGATGAGCTACAACTTTACAATTACTGGTTTTATAGACTTTCTGAACACACATTTTTTTTGTTTTCTTATAAGCTACATTTCCGCTGAGAATATTTTTTTCGAAAAAATACTTACTTCTTGAGTTATTTGCGAAAAACCGTCTAAATAAGTGTTTTTTTTTATCGAAAATAAACATTTTCCATCGCAAATTACTCGAAAAGTGTTGACTTAGTTAAAAAATTCTATAAATCAAAAATTGTTTAGAATTAGTCAGTTTATCCATTTTGGGACTTATTTTAAACGTCCGTTTTTTCACCCCCAAGAAGGGGTAACTATCACCCCCCAAGTAAAAGCAACCAACGGTACAAGTTCAGCTTTGAAGTAAACGGTACGTAGAACCTAAAACCAAATTTTCATGCAATTCGGAGTTGACCCTGAAAATTACACTCCAATACGGTCATTTACTGGGCTATTGTTGTTTATTTGTCCCGATCTACAACCCTAAATCCCGATTTGTTTTACCTTATGTACCGATTTAAAACAAATCGGACCTGGCAACACTAGTCCTGATACCGTTTTTCTAAGTTAAGAAAATCTTTTTCAGGATTGTATTTATTTAAAAAATTTTCATATATCGTTAAAGATCGCTTGGCATTACCGCGTTTGACATTAAGGGCTTTAATTACTTCTTCAGTCATTTTAAATTTTTATAATATATAAATAAAAATAAAACCAAATAACCGAAAATCCAAAATTTCTCACGACAAAACGGTAATAAATAATTTAAATTATATGATCAGTTTATTAAATTCATACGTAATTAACTTTGAGCAAACTCGAAATAGAGAGGATATTAATTTTTATGAATAGTAAAAGGAATAGAGTAAAAATAATGGATTAATTAATTGGTTCAAATGACTTACTTTGAATTAGTGACTTTCGAGACTTCTACTGATGACAGCTCACATTTGATTTGATGCTATGATGACCGTTGTTGCTGATGGTATAGGAATATGACGACGATGTGTGATGAATCCTTGAGAATTCCGACGAAAAGGCGATTATGTATTCTTGAGACACTTCACTACGGTTTTATAGCTCCACTACTACTATTCGAATCTTCACTTTATTTTGATTAAAGCAATACAGCAAAAAGTTCTATTTTTCAACACTAACTACTCTCAGTTCTTCAAATATATCCGGCTCGAAGGACCATGTTTGTATCACGATTAGTTTACCGTGAATATACGATGCTATTAAATATTACTTTAGCAATTAAAATAGTATTCGGCGACACTTTTCGATAGAACTCTTTATTGATTGCTAGAGGTGTTTACAGATCAAAGTTTTGTTCGCTACTACTTACTAAAATTACAAAAAGCGCTCGACCAGAAATCCCGTGTGGTGGGGAAAGCAAAGATGTCTTTATCTCTTCTACAAAATTTCACTTTGGAAAAAAAACGTAATTAACAAATTGTCATCACTGTCCTTTTAAGAAGCAGCAACATAGCTTACCTCGCACAAACTTTCCAAATACCTAACTTTATAAAGAGAATCAGGAATACAATTGACAAGTATTACCCAGAACTATGGGTAAGAATGAATGTATTTTAATCTATTAAAATATTTCTGGAAAATAATTTAGCCAAGCTTTAGGAATGTTTTGATATGCATCTACATGTAAAATAAAATCGAAACAAAAATTAACTAAAACATAAGGAGACGGAACATATATAGTGTTTTATTATCAATAAAATCAAAAATGCCTTATTAACATTTTTATTTTAAATATCATATTTCTTAAGAAAATTTAATATTTGCTTCTAGACAAATTTTCTAATAATTGTAGAAAGTACAGTTGCTAAAATGATGGGCCTATATTTATTTACCATAAATAGGTTTCCTTTTTATAATTTGAGTCCTATTTTAAGGAAAATAGAAAATTTACCATTCCTCATAAAGATTACATTTAAACCATACAGAGTTAATAGTTGTCAACATCTGTTGTGTGTAATAAAATTCACATATTGTAGAAATTCTTGGCAAGCAATGTGAAAAGACAGTGTTCAACAAAGTGTAGAACAATTTCATTTCATGAGATAAAAAACAAAATCTATACTGAAAACTTGTCCTCTGTCCCCATTCAAACAATAATTGGCGACATGTGGAAGAAATTATTCTGCTCCAATGTTTTTGTCACTAAAAATATCGTTCTCAGATGGTCATTCACGTACTTTATGTTGTAAAAGTGTGATTTATCTAGCACTCATTTTATCCCCTTTTCTCTGCGATTCTCTCTTCTGGATTTTGATAGCTAAACGTGGGAAATAATCTTTAGATTATCGTTTTCTGGGGATTACTATTTTTTAATAACAAGATTTATTCTTTAGTACTTTTAAGGTTGTTCACATAATATCCTTAATACCTATCTGTATCCGTCTTAAAAGAATAAATATCTTAAAATCCTTATCGCACCATTAACGGGAAACACACGCAGATTTGTTGCGGAGAGTTTACCGATTTTAAATTTGATATTATAAATATTATAAATGTTAGCTTCAATTGCATAAATTGCCTCAATGTCATTCAGAACACTGCCCTTCGAATATGTCTGGGTGCGTTTAGATCTAGGCCCACAGAAAGTATTCGACGTCGAAGCTAACGAACCATCTACCAATATTCATCGTCAGCGACTTCTTTTATCCTACTTTGTCAAAGCATCAGCTAATACAAATAATCCAGTCAACGGGTTAATCAACGCTACCAAATCAATAACAGTTAACAAACCCACAGCAGTTAAACCAGCTTGACTATTTTTTAAAGGACTAATAGGTAATATAGATTTACAAAGTACTACTCCAATCTCATACTCTAATACTCCACTATGGACAATGACATTGCCCACTATAAACACCAGTCTTTCAACATATAACATAAAAGAAACTCATAGTTCCATCCTAAAGTCATTCTTCCTGGAACTCATCCACACCAAACAGTATGACTTAATCATTTACACAGACGCTTCTAAAGTTGAAGATCAGGTTGGCTCTTCTGTTACTACCGTCAACGAAGTTATGCTACCTACCGTCTTACATATTACTGTAGCATCTACACAGCCGAACTATCTGCTATCATGAAAGCATTCAGTTGTCCAGCCAACAAAAGCAAAAACCTTGCAATCTGCCGTGACTCATTCACTCATCCACAACGCATGCCACCAATTAAAAGATAAGAACGTATTGGTTAACATTATTTAGACTTCATTGCACGTAGATATGGAATGAAAATGCAGATCAAGCGAGAGGAAAGAGACATCCCGTTCTGACATTCCAATAGAAAGTAGTCAACTTTGGGTAAATTTACAACATTCGGTCAATCAAATGTGCTTAAGAGCCTGGCAAAACCAATGAAATAGAACAGGCTCAAAACTTCATAATATTTAACCCAGAACTGTTACCTTCAAAACACCAGCACTTTTTAGAAGGGACAAAGTTGTCATAAAAAGACTAAGAATTGAACATTGCCGTCTTACGTATGGTTAGCTGAAGAACCAAAACAATCTTCCTTGGTACCATATCTGCAATACCGATGTGACCGTCAAACACATACTAGTGGAGTGCCAGTTAAACACCAACACTCGAAGACTACACAAACTGGATGAACACCTAACAGGCGTTATTAGTGATAATAGAAAGTTTAGTAATGTGATAATGTTTGTTAAAGACTGTCAGTTGTACTATACTAAATTTCTAATCAAGATGCAGTAGAAATAAACAAACCAAGATACGTTAAATGCTACTAGGAGCACTCCCGAATCATAATTTACAATGTATATACATTGTAAATCCCAAATCATGATTTTCAAAGTTTATACATTGTAAATTATGAGTCGGGAGTGCTGCTAATAGAATTTAAAGTGTCTTTGTTTGTTTTTGGCTACTGCATCTTGAATGTAACTGTAGTATAATTCATATAGATATTGTTCTGATCATTTGGCTCACATTACAATTATTTTTTGTTATCCTTACTTTTGTCACCGTGTCAATGCCCTTTGTTGCTGAGACACGTTCATTGAAAAACACATATTAATCTGATTTGTATATTTTAAGTATATTAGAAAATTCTTTTTTAAGTACTTATTTCCTTTTCATACAGATGTGTATACTTCTTTAAAACTGTCTCAGTACTTTAATATATCCTTTCTAAAATAACCGTTCCTTGGAAATATCTTCGCTCATTTTTAGAGTGGGGTATTTAATTAGTTGAAAAGCAATTTGGAAGTGCTTTAGAGATCTCGCTTCCTAATAAAAGTTGCATTCTGATTGAAATAAGGTCGAGCACCCCATAGTTAATAGTTAGGGGTTAGTTACCAGTTCGACATAATATCAGAATATCCCTGGCGACGGAAATAGTAATTAATTAAAGAACTAATTAAATGACCAGTAAAAAAGTAAAAGACATATAATTGAGTATCTGGCTTAGAGAGCTCTGCTGAATTATAATTACTATTATAAAGAAACTAGTTTGTTTACTATTAAAAATTAATAAATATTTTAAACACAGTAAACATATTATGCATTTTATAACAAATATTTATAAGTTTCGATCAGTATTGGGCCTAGCATAGCAACTGAAACAAGGCATCAATAATATTGCAGAACAACTTCAAAGTACATAAAAGTTAGATCCATCTATCTCATATCTAAGTCAAGGAATGTTGGGGTTGGAGTAAGGCGGAAAAGACAGAGAAATCAATTCAGAACCATAACAAACTTTGTTATATACAGTAAGATAATCATATATATAGTACCTCTTTTAGAATTTCTGCTGTTTTTAGTCTCTTTGACTGTAATACTATCCCTTCCCAATGATTTGGTTTTCCTCGTTCCTTTTTCTGTCTCTCCTTGTTTTTGTGTAGATTTGCCTTTGTTTTTCAGTATGCCTCCAGTAAGTTGTCGTTCCATTGTTCTCGTGGTCATCCCGCTGATCGTCCTCCTATTGGGAAACCGGCTTTTGCTATCTTTATTACTATATTTTGATCATTCGGCTTATATGATCAACACAAATTAGTCAAAATACCAAAATAAGATTATTTAATAGTAATGATAAAACAGTATTATTATATGGCTGCGAGACCTGGGTAATAGCAGAGGGAAATGTCGAAAAACTAAAGTATTATTGTAAACAGGTGCCTCCGAAAAATCTTGAAAGTATATTGGCCCAATATCATAACAAATCAATAACTCTGGAAGAAAACCAAACAAGATAAAATTGAAATTGCAATTAAAAGGAAAATATGGAATTGGCTGGGACACATCCTGAGGAAGGACAACGCAGACATAACAAAGGAAGCTCTAAAGTGGACAGTGGCAGAACGAAGAAAGCAAGGACGACCCAAAACAACTTGGAAAAGAACAATTGAAGCTGACTACAAAGGTATGAGAAAGAGTTAGGGAGAGATAACAGCTATGGCCAGAGACAGAGTCCAATGGAGAAGCTTCGTGGATGCCCTATGTTCCTTTACGGAGTAACAGGAAATAATATATATATATATATATATATATATATATATATATATATATATATATATATATATATATATATATATATATATATATATATATATATATATATATATATATACAGCAATATTGCCGACTTTAGCCCTCCCTTTAGTCATATCTAATCAAAAACTAAACGGACTGTATACTATAAAGCTGTATATCTTTTATTTCTTACCCAGTCCTTGATGTTCTCCACCTCTTATCTCCACCGTATATCTGTACTTCTAGCTCTGTCCTATAGTGTCTTATCATCTATTATTCATCTCTGCTGTTTCTAGCATTGTTTTTGCCCTGTCTGTGCCAGGTCGTTTTTCTACCGCGTATGTCATTATTGGTCTGATGACTGTTTTGTAAATTCATTGTTTTGATGACAAAAGAACGAACACATATTTGAAGAACCTGTTATGTAGAATAATGAGAAGATAATTTTAGTAACTCCAAAAGAAGTCTTGAAGGAAATAAATAATTTAAATCCTAAAAAAGCTCCTGGATGCGACTTGGTAATTGGAACAATATTAAAGCAGCTCCCAAAAAAAGCACTTGTGAATTTACCGTACATCATTAATGCGGTAACTAGATTAAAATAGGTATATTCCTGTACAATGGAAGGTAGCGGAAATTATCATGGTTCCGAAACCTCCTCTTATAGACCAAAATCTTTACTCTGTGTTATCAAAACTATTCGAGAAACTATTTCTTATAAGATTACAAAAAGATAAAAGTGACTATGATAGAAAATGCCCTAGAAGAAAAAAAAAGTCTGCTCTGCTGTTTTCCTGGATGTAACTCAAGCTTTTGATAGGGTGTGGCATGAAGGATTACATTGAAAATTGAGATCTATTTTACCCAAGTACTATTGTGAGATAATAAAATCATATCTATCTGACAGGCATTTCAGGGTCAAACAAGATAATGCTTATTCAAGCCTCAACGAAATTAAAACTGGTATTCGCAGGGTAGTGTCCTGGGGCCGATTCTATATTTACTATTCACAAGTGACATACCAGAGTTAGGAGACAACACTATAGATACTTTCGCAGATAACACTGTTATTATGACAATTAATAAAGATGATACAGTCTCAAATATTAGCCTACAAAATGCAGTCAATAAATTCCAGAACGGGACCAGGAAGTGGAAAATCTCCCTAAATAAAAGCAAATCGGTTCATATAGAATTTACTAAAAACGGGAGGAACACAAACATGTAAATATAAACAGACATGAAATTCCATATGTTAATACAGCCAAATATCTAGGTTTAACCATAGATGCAAAGTTGAATTGGAAAGAACACGTAAAGAAAAACTGGAGGATTCAAAAACATGTATTGGCTTCTGAAAAGACAAGCAGCATTGTAAATTCATAACAAAGCATTTACTCTACAACCAGATTCTAAAACCTGAATGGGCGTATGGCATCCAACTGTGGGGTTGCATCAAAAAAACTAATATTAAAATAGTCCAGACTTTCCAAAATAAAGTATTGAGGTGCATCGTTAATGCACCTTAGTACATCCGCAACCAAGATATTCACAGTGACCTAGGGATGGGGTAAGTTGATGAAGAAATATAAAGTATCCCTTGCAGGCACGAAGAAAGGCTTTCACAGCATCAAAACATCGAGACCATTCAGCTATTAGATTACTCTAGTCAAAAAAGAAGACTCAAGAGGACAAACCCATATGAGTTAGTGTAGTGCATAGTGCAATTTAAGTGAAAAAGCTATTATTGTGCTTGGTGTACAAGAAAAAAGTGCTTAAATAATTAAAACAAGCTAAGAATACACCACTGGGTGATTCTTACATTAAATTAGATAGTTAATTAGAATTTATGAAAAAGTCTGACTAGATTGTAGATTGAAGATTGACTGACTAGATTAAAGTCTTGACTAGATTGTAGCATTAAACAAACAACAAAAAAACACTTTTTTATGCTTTTCACTGTGAAGTCAGTTTCCTAGAAATTCTTTCCAATTACATTTTTTTTATCTGTTCGAGGAAAACCTTCGTGTTTTATTATGTGTGTATCTGGCACTGCCTCCATCAAATATTAATTTTTAATATTTCAAATAGTTATTCTTCCCGTAAGCCTGTATATAAACAGTGAATCGTATAAAAAAATTGCCTGAAAAAACGTGTAAACACTAGAAACTTTATTCAACGAAAAGCCTGGATTTTCAATTTGAGTAGCATGTTGATTTGAGTAAGCGGGTAAGTAAATGAAATTACTAATTTAAACTGATGCATGTTGTGAGTTGTCAGGATCCTTTTGTTTCTATGTGTTCTTACGTAAAAAGGAATTGGAGCTTTAATAAATGTATGTTTTTAGATACTTTCTAGTGAATAATTGCGTTTTTATTTTAAATTAAAGTCTAACTTGGAGTGATATTTAAAATGTACATACTTTACACTAATCACAAAAAGTTTCGCATAATTTTTAAAACAGAAAAAAAGTTAAAAATATTTTTTAATTTTTAGCACAATGTTATAATACTCGTCTATTGTCTCCTTGTCTCTCTAAAATAGGTCTCAAAATGAATCTTCAGAAAAAAAAATAATGAGTAATTTACAAACTAATCTTGTTTTTGACACCGTCGGTCTTGAAAATGTAGACCATTGTATTATCTTGGACATACCATTAAAAACCAAATAGCCAAAATAAAAAGACGCATACAATTGTCTTGGGTAGCTTTCGACAAGTTCAGCTTTATCTTGAAGAATAAAGATATACCAATGTGTCTGAAACGTAGAGTTTATGACAAAATGTATCTTGCCTGTAACTACACATGGACTCGAGAACATGGCCTTTACAAAGAAAACCTTAGAGGAGCTCAGTACAACCCAAAGAGCGATGGAGAGGGCCATGCTAGGGATTAGTTTGAGAGACAGAATTCGAAATATCGACATTCGTGAAAGAACAAAGATTACTGATGTCGCAGAACGTATAGAAAGGCTCAAGTGGCAATGGGTTGGACATGTTGCCCGAGATAATCCCGAAAAATGTACACAGAGACTAACAAACTGGAGATCAAGAGAGAACAGGCGAGGAGTAGGCAGACCTCAGAAGAGGTGGGCAGATGATATCAAGCGGGTCGCGGGCAAGTAGTGGATGAGGATTGCCAAGAGTAGAAATCGATGGAAGCAAATGGAAGAGGCCTATGTCCAGCTGTGGACGAACACAGGATGAAGAAGAAGAAGATTGTCTCCTTTAAATGCCTACAAATCCGTAACATTTCAAGTTGAAGCGTTTTTTTGTCGAAAAAAAAACAGTAAACGAAACGTAGTTAAAGGAGAATATATATTTTGGATATTTGTGTTCGAGAATTTGATCTGTGCACTATGTCTGCTAGAGTTTTCAATGAGGAGGTGCATTCTTACAAAATATGAATAATATAAAGTCAGAACAAGCATCCCAAATTAAAGCTTTAATCGGAAATGGGCGATCGCAGCAATATTTTGCTGATGTTATGGGAATACACCAATCCAGCGTTTCAAGTGCTTTAAGAAGGTATATAGAAAGTGAAGGATGCACAAGAAGACCAGTTCCAAGGCTTCTCAGGTGAACGAACACCGCAGATGAACGTTATTTACATCTGCAGACTTTGCGTACACATCATGTTACAACTAGACCTGCGAAATGATCTTACCACAGGCCGTGGCCCGTAATGTTCGGTTCGTAAAGTGCCAATTCGGTTAGAAAGAGATTAAGGGAATTTGGAATCAGAGCCAAAATGCCTGCTACTGCTCCACTGTTAACGAGACAACACCGTATGGCACGTTTAAGTTTTTCACCACAACCTGTCAATTAGGATATTAACGACTGGACTAATATTCCTTTTTGCTGATGAGTCAAGATTTGCACCTCGTAGATCCGACAGACACTTTACACTGTGTATAGAAATACACAGAAATATAGAATATAGAAACACTGTTAGAAATAAAAGAAAAATATGTATGGAGGGGCGGAACAGCATGAGTTGAGACACTATCATCAATGAAATATATTATCATCTTAGCTCATCATTTTAATATTTCTTTGTACATTACGTATATAAAATGAGTTATTTCCAGAAATTTCCACCACATTTATTCATATTTTAGCGTTTTGCAACACTGCAAGTTTGTGACATAAAAGAAGGAAAATAAACATCAATTCAAGTCAGCATCTTCGATAACAGTATTATAGTAGCCCGTTTATGGTGATACTTAGATTGTTGATGCATTTATTATAGAAAAGTTTAAGTCTTTTCTTAATAAATATTTGATAACGTTATTTTATAGTTATTTTCGTATAAAATTTTCATGATGAAGATTTATCACCCTTTTTATATTAAATACGGTTCCATTATACTAAGCACTGAAATAAAGTGATAAACGTAAAATAGCCTAATATAATATTAATATTAGATCAAGGAACTTGCACGACTGCATATTAATTTAAATTAATATTTAGAGAGGGTGACGTGTTACAGATCTCTATTCGTTTAATTTCCGACAGTATGGTAGAAAAGTAAGACAATATCTCCTTGTTTTAATAAATATTCTATAATCTATCTACTAAATCTACAAAAAGTGTTTATTAAACGCTTTTATTTAGTTCAATAGTTTGCGTCAAATCTTTAGACGTTAATTTGACTGCCTTTTCTTCAATGCAAATGAATGAAAATTTGCAGACATATGCATTCGCGGGAACAATACACGAATAGTCAATAAAAAAAATTTTTCCTGTTTATTAATTGTTTAAATAAAAAAAAACGATTTTAATGGAAAACGCTTAAATTCTCTTGTTTTTTACAATGTAAAAACTTGAAACTTTTACGGATTGTATAGTTAATGATATGTACAATACATAATTTCAATTTTTACGTTAATTGTTTACGTTATGCTTCATTAATAAACAATATAGTTTCAAATTTTTTGCCGGTTCCGACTACTTTTCATGTTAGTACCTACATCATATGTTTTATACATATTTTAATAAACATGACGATATATTTTAATATTTGAAAAGTGTAAGACTAAAAAGTAAAAAATAAAAAATATGAAAAAAATTTTTTTAAGAAACGCTTTTTTTTTAGTTACGAGTGACTAAAATTAAAAATATTATAAAAAAATCAACTAAAAAGCAAAAAATAAAAAAAATTGAAAAAATCTAACACATTCGTTAAAGAAAAGCGTGGGGCGAAAACCGTTTATTCGATGAACACGCGCCACGCTTTTCTTTGACATCTGTGTTAGATTTTTTCATTTTTTTTTATTTTTTGCTTTTTAGTTGATTTTTTTATAATATTTTTAATTTTAGTCACTCGTAACTAAAGAAAAGCGTTTCTTAAAAAAAATTTTTTTCATATTTTTTTTTAAATAATCTTTTTTTGATTAAAAAATGAGAACGAATAATGAAAAGAAGAGAAAGTACACTAATGAAAAACTGAATGAAGAAGAACAAAAGTAAATATGAAAAATAAATAAATAAAATTCTCTAACAATGTGACCAGAGTTTACAAATAGAGCAAGTCTATAACCTATAACAAACATAGGGACAAATTAAATCTGTCGTAGGAGAGACCAGCGAGAAAATAGTTAAGGACAACTTCCAGCGATGTAAAAATAAAGATTGGTTTTACGAAGAGTGTTAGGCAATAGCAAAGGAAAAGAACAAGACGAGACATTAATTAGTAACAGATAATAGAGATTGTAAAAAACAAGAATATAGAATAATTCGAGGGAAGCTTCAAGCTCTGTGTAGAAACAACCAGATATATATTATACTGAGTTAAAATTAAAAGAGAAAAAAGAGAGAGAGGGAAAATAAAAAGAAGACAAACTGAAGTGTAATTGATGGATTCGACCGTTACTTGATGGAAGATCATTTTATCTAACAATAAAACACTGAAAACGTTTGTTTTCTATACTTCCACAAAATTTATTATAACTAAGTGACTACAGCTGTTTCGGCGGAGTGCCTTTCTCAAGTGATATAGTTTACAATGTGTTTGCCTTTTTAAGTCTTCAACTGAAGAGGTTGAGGAGTGGGGAGCTGTTTGTCTCGAGTTGGTCATTCCAACTAACCAAAACAGTATAAAACTAAACAAAGACCCCACAGAAAAATACCGAAAACAAATTAAACTAGCCATTGAAAATTCAAAATCAATACTAAATCCAACAGAACAGAAATACCTTAATATTATGAACCCACAACCTCCTAAATTATACTCTTTTATTAAACTACACAAACCTGACCACCCAATAAGACCTGTAGTTTCTTTTTATACAGCTCCGTCATATAAACTTTCAAAAAAACTGTCAGATATTATTACAGAATACACTAAATTTTCACCTAAATTCACCGTAAAAAATACACTAGAACTAGTTAATAAAATACAACATTTTCAATTGCCCAAAAACTCCAGACTAATTTCATTTGACGTAAAAAATCTTTTTCCTAGTGTTCCTCCTACAGAAACTTTTGTTTTAGTTAAGAATCTTTTAGACCATAATAGTACAAATCCGATCATTGCATCTGAAATTTTACACCTTCTTGAAATTTGCATAAATCAAGACTATTTTGAATTCAATAATCAAATATACACAAACAACAGTGCAGGACTTATTATGGGTAATCCTCTAAGCCCATTGCTATCAGATATATTTATGAACCAACTTGAAACAACAATTTCTAAACATCCCGTATTTAAACAGTTCTTATATTGGTGGAGATACGTGGATGATATACTAGTATGCTTTACAGGAACTAACAGACAACTTGACCAATTTCTATCATATATTAATTCACTTCATAATAATATTGAGTTTACAATAGAAACAGAACAGAATAACTCCATAAACTTTCTAGATGTAACGATTTCCAGACTACACAACAAACATGAGTTCTCCGTATATCATAAACCTACCCATACTGACACAACTATACACAATTCATCATCCCATCCTACACAACACAAATTAGCAGCCTACCATAGCATGATACATAGACTGACAGAAATTCCCATGACAAAAAATAACTTCGAGATAGAACTAAACATCATTAAACAAATAGCAGTAAACAACGGCTATAACGAACAAACAGTTAACAAAATTTTAAACCAAAAACTCCATAAGAAATCCTTGAAATTAGTGTATCCACCACCACAGAAAGAACCCAGTACCTTCTGCTCTCTCACATATACTGGCAAGATAACAACAACAATAGCCAGATACATAAAAAAGAAAGGAATAACACCAGCTTTCAGAACTATCAACAACTTAAGCAAATATATTAAGAACAATAAAAGCCGAAAGAGAAAGCAACTACAGAGTGGTGTGTACAAACTAACTTGTGGTGACTGTCCGAAAACATACATCGGTCAAACTGGCAGAACTTTTGACAAACGGATAGCAGAACACAAAAGGGCATTCAACAATAGAAAAACAGAAACTTCTACATACGCACTTCACCTTCTAGATCATAATCATTCTTTCAACGAAGAGTTTCAAATTCTACATATTCAAAATAAAGGCCTTAAGCTATCTTTTTTAGAATCTATGGAAATTAATAAACTGAAAAATACAGATATAATTCTGAATGACCAACTCGAGACAAACAGCTCCCCACTCCTCAACCTCTTCAGTTGAAGACTTAAAAAGGCAAACACATTGTAAACTATATCACTTGAGAAAGGCACTCCGCCGAAACAGCTGTAGTCACTTAGTTATAATAAATTTTGTGGAAGTATAGAAAACAAACGTTTTCAGTGTTTTATTGTTAGATAAACTGAAGTGTGACAACTATAGAGGTATAGCCTTACTAGATAGCAAGGATATTGAAAAAAAATACTAAATTACTAAACGGAAAAAATCTTACAATAATACCAGGCTGGCTTTAGAGAGGACAGATCTGCTATAGATCAAATTTTCTCCTTAAAGGAGATACAGACAACTTGTTACGAATGTAAAGCTCTTCTGCATATTGTGTTTGTGGATTTTAGACAAGCATATGAGTCAATAGAATCAAAATGTATCGAACAGTGGAACTTTTGTGTATACCAAACAAAATTATCAGACTAGTAGTAATGACACTAAATAACTGAACCAGTGAAATTTATTGGCACGGGAATATTTCAGATCAATTCAAGGTTCCAAAAGGATTAAGATAGGGAGATTTTTTTCTCCGCTACTTTATTCAACTTGGTGTTAGAAAATATAACCAGAAAATGAAGCCTGAAGTATGAAGCAAAAATTAGCACCAGTGCATGGCATTTGCTGATGATCTAACGATTTTAGGAAAAACCGCTAAAGAATTAAGAAATAGTGGTTAAGAAAATTCTAGAAAAAGCAAATAAACATGGATTGGAACTAAATAAAGACAAAACCAAATATATGATCATGTGGAAGACAAAGGACGATTGTGGTGTGAGGTCTGTAAGTTGTAAAAACTGTAGGTAGATTAAAAGGGTGGAAAATTTGGAATAACTGGTAGTATTTGAAGAAAATGGTAAAGAATAATGGAGGCTCGGTGTTAGAATAGCGAAAAGGAATAAAAAACTAGCCAGTTAACTCGAAAAGTATTTACTTAGTGAAAAAACTGTATAGAACAAAATTTGCTTAGAATTAATCAGTTTATCCACTTCCAGACTTATTTTAAAGGCTTCTTTTTTCACCCCCGAAAAGGGATGAAACTAACCCCCAGGGTAAAAACAGGCATCGGCACAATATCACTTGTTTTGTTTGACATGTTAGCCACGTGTATGCCAAATTTCATGTTAATCCATGTGTTTGTTTTTTTAATTTAGAGCAAAAACCGTGAGTGAACGTACTATAAACCGTTATTTATGCAATAATTTGTTAATAACAAAGTCGGAACAAGCTATCACGACTAGCGGCAATCGATTTAGCGTATAAAATTACTATGAAAAAGACTACAAACTTTCTGTAAATAGCGCATTTCGAGCTTCTCGGCGAATAAACTATTATTTTGTTATTAACAAAATAAGAACACATTTTGAGTAATTGCGATTAGTCGCATTCGATTCAGCGACCAAAAACACACCAGAGAAGACCTTAACACTGTCAATTTATGTACAGGGCTTTTAATAATTCCTGAAAAACAAATAATTTTACCATAATTTGTTAATAACAATTAAACGCACGACATTTGGGCTTCCAGACCACTTCCATTGGATTCAGCGACCCAAAAAACCTATAATACAACCATCAAATCGCGGCAAACTAAAAGTGATGTTGCGACTAGACTAGTAGGAAAATTGTTCATTTTCGAAACTGTTAATAAACTTTGAGTGACAAAAACAAAAACTATCTTACAATACTTACAATCCCTATATTACCGAAAATAGATACAAGAGAGTAATTCTAACACAAATTCAAATTACGGGGTGAATAATTGTAGTGACCACCGACTTAGCCTTAATTAATTAATTAGCGAGTAATATCTTATTATCATATATTATTTACAGTTATACGGAAGTAAACATTTACAAACTTCAAATCCTAATATTTCCATAGATAATTCCAGTCTACAGTCTAACGAGCCACCATGTAAGTACTGTTGTAGACAATTGAACTACTTCGAGTGTTTTCGTACTTTATGCTTATTATAAATTCTTTAAACTTCGTAACTCTCGTCTGAATCCACATCTCTGTAGTATGAACATCTAGAGCTAGAGATACCTTGCAATTTAAACAGTTAATTCACAAGTGCGTTTACATGATTCTGGAACAAAGCGTTTTCCCATTATTGTATTTCGCGCATTGCACATCCCTCGCGACGTTATAATTACTCTGTGCTGTTTCAATACTACGAATTACCTGTGCTGAATCTTTCTCCAGAGATCAGTTTAAAACAGTCAAAACTTTTATGCTGTGCTTATTTTGCCGTTTGAATAAATAATGAATTCAATTAGGTCAAGTTTGAAGTCGACAGTTGGAAATATGGTTAAACGTATTACTGTATTACCTAAAGTAATACATATTAATATAAATATATAAATAAAAAAATATGAAAATTTTTTTTTAAAAAACACTTTTCTTTAGTTACGAGTGCCTAAAATTAAAAATATAAAAAATCAACTGAAAAGCAAAAAATAAAAAAAAATTGAAAAAATCTGACACATTCGTTAAAGAAAAGCGTGGCGCGTCTTCATCGAATAAACGGTTTTCGCCCCACGCTTTTCTTTAACGAATTTGTTAGATTTTTTCAATTTTTTTTGATTTTTTGCCTTTTAGTTGATTTTTTATATTTTTAATTTTAGGCACTCGTAACTAAAGAAAAGCGTTTCTTAAAAAAAAATTTTTTTTCATATTTTTTTATTTTTTACTTTTTAGTCTTACACTTTTCAAACATTAAAATATATCGTCATGTTTATTAAAATATGTATGAAACATATGATGTAGGTACAAACATGAAAAGTAGTCGGAATCGGCAAAAAATTTGAAACTGTATTGCATAACGTAAAAAGTGAAATTATGTATAGTTCATATAATTAGCTACAATCTGTAGTTTCAAGTTTCTTCATTGTAAAAACAAGAGATTTTAATTATTTTCCGTTAAAATCGTTTTTTTATTTAGACAATTAATAAACATAAACAATTTTTTATTGACTATTAGTGTATTGTTTCCGCGAATGCATATGTCTGCAAATTTTTAGTCATTTGCATTGAGCAAAAGGCAGTCAAATTAACGTCCAAAGATTTGACCCAATCGATTGAACTAAAGAAAAGCGTTTAATTAATACGCCACAACGAATGCGTTAATGTTAATTGTAGCACAAAACCTCTCTACCGGTGATTTTTCTAAGTCTACGATAAAAACAGGAATTTTTTAATTCGAGGTTTGGTTGACGATGCCTTAGTGTGAAAACATCGTATCTCATTGTACAGAAAATTTTACATGGGTGACTTTAAACTGAATTTCTGCATACTCTAACCCAAAATATATATGGAAAATGTATGTGTAATGATCTAAACATACTCAGAATCAAAAATATGTTAACATAGTTTTTTGTTTTATGTTATAGTATGCAGAAATTAAGTTTAAAGTCGCTCCTGTAAAATTTTCTGTGAAATGAGATACGAGGTTTCACACTAAGCTATCGTGAAGTTTTGTTTCGTATCATATTGAAATTTGACACGAATAATAGGGGAGCAAAGTATGCTAAATTTGCAGTGACTTCGAGCGTTATGGGGACCTATTGGGTTGGGATTGATTATTAGGTCCTAAAACCAAAAACAGTTAAGTAAAATTTTCCATTTTAGTGGGAACTTTCCACTTTTTCATTTAGTTTTCCAATTCCAATAATCGTTTTTTCCGATTATAGCGCCATCTATCCATAGATCGAAAAAATGCCTCGAATAAAAGTTGCCTATTTTTACGTAAAGAATCCAAATCTGCAATAAAAATTTGGGGCTTTCATTTAAGATTTTAAAGTAACCTCCAACCCCACCTCCGTGGGAGGTCATATTTGATACCATTCGATAGATTTTTCAAAAACATAATGAAATTGTATTTTGCAGTTTTTCGATCTGATGTTTATTTTGCAAAATATCGCGGGTTTGAATTTAAAATTTTAAATTTACCCCAAACCATCTCCGTTGGGGGTCATGTTTGGTACCATTCAATTGATTTTTGAAAAATATTGAAGACGCATTTTTTAGTTTTTCGATCTGACGTTTACTTCGCGAAATATTCGCTTTTTTTTTGAAACTTTTTGATTCACGCATTTCCTTACGCCCCGCTCAAATCGTCAGATTCTTGAAATATACACTCTTTTGCATGTACTTAACTTACCTTATCTTAATCTGACAATTTCGAGTATTTTTAAGCATAGATTTTTTTCGGGCCCCCCATAACGAGCGTCCCTGTGTTAACAGCCAATATATGGCAGAGGTACATCTGCAGGGTATCAGGTTTCTCCCCATATGATAATCTGACGCGCTCAAAACTGCAAAAATCCCCGCTTGGGCTCCCATACCATAAGTGCCGATTTTTATATAAATATGAGCGTTCAAAATTTGAAACTTCATTGTTTATCTATGAAGCATAACGTAAACAATTAACGTAAAAAGTAAAATTATGTATAGTTCATGTCATTAGCATACAAGAGGTAAAAGTTTCAACTTTATACATTGTAAAAAATAAGAGAATTTAAGCATTTTCCATTAAAATCGTTTTTTTTATTTAAACAATTAATAAACATAAAAAATATTTTATTGACTATTCGTGTATTGTTCCCGAGAATGCATATGTCTGCAAATTTTCATTGAAGAAAAGGCAGTCAAATTAACGTCTAAAGATTTGATGCAAACTATTGAACTAAATAAAAGCGTTTAATAATCTGGATTTCAAGCATGGCCGCCCTTATAAAAATTTTCAGGGGGGGCAGACATGGAGATTTTGTACATTACATTTTGTACACTATGGATAACAATATATAGTTTAAAACCCGAAAAGCTAGGGGGGCTACTCCCCCCCTGTTCATGGGTATGGGTGGCTATGATTTCAAGGCAATCAAAGCAGCAATGAAGGGAACAGGCTACTATAGACACATCAGACTCAGACCGTCAAATCTTGCACCGGTCAAGTCCTCGCACTAACCGAACACATTGAAGGGGGTTTCGAAAAAACCTTATAACAGGAGCTGCTTTCATAAATTTGACAGCAGCCTATGACAGGCTAAGACATAGGAGATTGCTCCGTATGACACTCTCAGTCCACCATTTAAGTAAAGTCGTATATTATTCTTGACTGCAATATAGACGTTTTTTGTCATGCTGGGCAAAGTAAGTAGGTGAAAAATTCAAAAGAACGGCCTGCCATAGGGAAGTATTTTAACACCAATACTTTTCAATATTTATATACAAACGACTAGTCCACGACGACTAAAACCAAGCACTTCCTCTATGCTGACGATCTCGTAATATGTGCCCAAGGAATAGCTATTTGTATAACAAGGGAGGAAAGTGCTACTTTTCCTCCCGAGAATGAAGTTTACTGCCCGACGCGTGGCAGTAATCAGTCAAGGGCGGAAAAGGCGCAAAACTTTCATATTATACATATGGTTTTTCCACTTTTCTCAAATTAATAACAAGTCATTTTCATTTTTACTTAAGTTATTTATGTAACTAACCAACAAAATTTATTAAAACTGAAACCAACAAGTAGGTACAATATAACTGTCAACTGTCAAATATGTCAAATTATTAATGTAAACATTGTTAAATCAAAATAACAATTTACTGTTTTTTACCATTCTGCAAAATACAGGGTGTTTTATAAATAAACGTTAAAATGTATAGATACTTACGTAATAGAAAATAGATATTGTACAGGGCGTCAATAAGTTACATTTCATGAATGAAATACCATGACGTCACTTTTACTTTTCCTCCCTAGGGAGGAAAAATATTTTCCCCCCTAGGGAGGAAAAGTACAACTTTGCTCCCTACAATCAGGTCCGGAAAAGTATACTTTCGGTAGAGGTAGGTGGAAAAACATTTTACAGAGTTAGAGGAGAAACTCAAAACTGCCTAAAAAACAATAACGGCGTACTACTTGCAAAATTCCCTGAGATTCAATCCTCCTAAAACCCAAGTCTGTGCCATCCACCTGCGTGCAAAGGAAGACAAATAAATACTCTGAATTTCGTCTAATGGTAATATATAATTAGAACACACAGACTAACCTATATATCTTGGAGAAACTCTGGACCGGTCCCTCGCCTACAGACAACATTGCATAAAAACGATAGGAAAAGTAACAACTAGGAACAGCATACTCAGAAAGCTAACTGGAAGTAAATGGGGTTCATGTCCTGGCGTCTTAAGAACAACGGCACAGTTACTGTGTTTTTCAACTGCAGAATATGCGTGCCCGTCTGGGGCAGATCTGGCCACACCAAACAAGTTGATACTGCGCTAAATGAAACATGTAGGATAATAACGGGAGCATGAAACCGACCCCACTCTCAACTCTATATATAAAGCAGCAGATTTTGCAGATCCCTCAATACGCAGAGGTGTTGCAGAGGACATAGAGAAAATTAAAGAGATCGCGGACGAGTGATGGACTCTTGGTGAAAACCAAGGTGCAAGTGTGGAACAGTACAGGATGAACCGCCTGAGTATTTTCGTTTTCCTCAGGGTCAATCTCTAGACTCTAGACTTTAAAACGTGGAAAACTATGAATAGGATAAGAAGAGGGGGTTGCTCCAGTAAAATCAAACATGGTAAAATGGAATGAGGCAAAAAACATGAAAATAGACTAAGGTGATGTGAATTGTGACTGTGGAGAAATACATAATATGGAACATCTACTTACATACCAAAACTGTTCGCATTGCTATACTCTAGAGTCTAGACTCTAGAAAATTGGTGGCTTGGCAAAAAGATGGAATTGGCGAATGTACAGAAATAATATGAATGGCATGTCCGGACACTATAAAGTAAGTAGGTAAGTAGACAAATGACTTACATAACAGACAACCTTCTGCTTATAAAATAATAAACAAAGAAAGAGAACAGAAAAAGATACCCCACACTGAAATATTAGATTTTGAAGCCGTCTTAAATGAGAACCTTGAGATGAAACTGCTTGGAGCACATTATGAGACAGAATAATAAATAAGGCATGCTTGTATCTGTAAAATGTAGGAAATTTGACGGTGTAAAAGGCTAAAAAGATGGAAATATAACCAATACGTTACAGATATTGATTGTGAGAGGCTAGCTCTAATAGTTAAAAATTTTAGACCAACACACATCATTTCACCAGGAAGACGCTTTTAAATATGTCGAAATAACTGTCAATCTATATCACAAATACGACTACAACCATATAATCTGAAAAGAACAGACCTAATACCTGATATCTATAACGAGAATACAAGGAAGGACAGTTGAAAAACATAATTTTGTGTTTGTTTATGATATGCCTACCTAAATCACTAAACATTTGGCTATCTACACGATGATTAAGAAATTCAATACTTAGGTATGTTTTGATGTGTGTTTAGTTTTTGTTGCCTCTATAATACATCCTTTTGTTATATTACCGTCTTATCCGTTACTCGTTTTATATTTTAGTAAAGCCGCTATGAATAGCCTTGAAATGTATCCATTATATTTATGCATGTAATAATTATTATTTTATTATAAATAACAAATAACGTATCTCTGTAAAATACGAGTATTTAACTGTGAAGAAGGCTAAAAAGATAGGAATGAATTTATTGTAAAAGACTAGCTCGAATAGTAAAAGAAAAAAATCTTTTATTTACATATTTTAAATTTAAATGACAACAACCCCTGTCGCATAGGCAACATATTTTACAGCAGCGTATAATTATATGCATAGTATAATTAGTAGTTGGATGTAATATACATTATTTTTTTAAATATATTAATATATAATTTAAATACCTATTAGTATCAAATACCGTAACAGAACAATTCATATTTATTTATAATGTTATAGTGTTTATGGGTAATAATTATGATTGACCTAATATAGCATTAAAATTATATTTAAATTTACACTATGTTTGTAGGTTGTGTAATATATTTCCTGCTGTCAGAAAACTTCTGTCACAAAAACTAATGTCAAACGCAAGTTTGAATTTTGAATATTTTAGTAAACACAAATAAATTTTAACTTTAAATAAGTATTTAAGATGGGTTATGGAAAGAAAAAGGACAATAAAAGCAAAAGGTCTTCTCGCAGACGAAATTTTAATAGACGAGAAGAGAATACTAACCCGGTACCCGAAGAAGTGCCTAAAGTAGATAATAGTATACAAGAAGACGTGTACTTCCCAATAAGAGTACGTAGAAAACGTAATAAAAGAGGTAATAGTCCAAATATAAATACACGAGCAGAAAATCCTAGACCAGTGCCCGAAGAAGAGCCTGAACTAGATCCTAATGATATACCATACGGCGAATACTTCCCAATGCGAATACGTAGAAGAAGTAGTACAGACAAGAGTGAACATATACTAGAAGATGAAACCATCCCAGTATCTGAACAATGCGATAATACAGAGGATGCTATCAGAGAACCTAGACCAAATATTATTCCAGCAAGTACTAATGTCACAGTCCCTAGACACAATTTTGACATTTATAGTTATTGTGAAACATTCATGTTAATAGGAGCTTTCATACCGATAGTTATCTTTTCTGTTCTGGTTTGTTACTTTACACAACAAGTAATGAACATTATTAGATGCATAAGGTCTTGCTTGCACAAGTAGTGTTAAGTATTTTCGTATGTATTCACGTTTGTTACCAGTAATAAAGTATAATAGGGTTATTTTTTATAAAACGTGTGTTAAAAATTTCGAATTCCGGTCAAAAATGTAACCTGTTGTGTAATGATAATAATATTTAAACAGTATTCAAGTTATTTAATGTGTTCACACTTGTTAAAAATATTAGAATGTAGATAGTCTCATTTTTTTTATAAATGTGTAATAAAGTTAAAATAAATATTCAGATATATTTCTCTCGTTGATTTTTTAGTATATAAAACTTTTCACAAAGTAATAAAAAAACCGTAGCCATCTGTGGATGTACAGGGAAGGAAAGGTATAATCTGAGCAGGTTTTTCAATAGGAACTGAGGACCTACGGTAGTTATGGGCTTTACATTTTGTTTAGAAATAATAATTATTTCCACCATAATACCTGATATTTGTAGTTGTCAATATGATCATTCCGTAATTTAATTTTGATGATTTTTAACGACTTATCCAATGTTGGTCAATAGAGTCTTATACAAGTAGGTACTTAAGATAAATTTTGAACAGAAAATGTCAACTAACAAAAGATTTCTCTCTGACAAAATAATAGTAGACATGCAGAAAGTCCTAACCCAGCTCCTGAACTACACACTAATATAAATATCAACAGATAATAACATGCCACTACCTAGACAAGATAATAATATACTAACATAGGATACTATTACAGAACCTGGACAAGATAGTACTATTCCAGGGTTTCCAGATGATCATCAACCATTACAATCCCCAGGGATTTTAGCTAACGCCATGGAGTTCAAAATCCTATTCTTGGATGTGGTGGATTACTCCTCCATATCATTTATCGCTTGCTGTGTGTCTTTGCTGCTATCGTCTTCTTCATGTGCCGTGCTCGATTATCGAACGTTGGCTATCAAATTGGCTATATAAATTTTGTTAACGGCAGCTCGGAAAAGGGATGCAGAGGATCTGTTATACAATTCTCTCAGGCTTTCAAGCCATGACGTTCTTCTTCGACCTGGCCCACTTCTTCCGCCTACCTTGCTTTGTATTATTAAATGGAGTGTATTATATCTCTCTGGGTGTCGCATAACATGGCCAAAATATTCAAGTTTTTGATTTTTAACTGTTCTGACGACTTCCGTGACTTTTCCCGTCTGCTATCGTCATTTTTTTCCATTTCTTCCTGTCCTTGCACTGAACTCTCCAGTCTTTAACATTCGTTTCTCTCATATCTTCTTCTATATCATTCAGTCATCTTCTTCCTCTTCATCGGAGCCATAATGGTGTCCAATTAGTTATCCTTCTCAACATATCTAAGTGTGGGCCTCTCTGTATATGTCCTATCCATTCTAAACAAATAGATTTTAATGTTGTTCTGAAACTATTTATTTGTGGCATTTTTGTAATTAACTATTCTAAATAGGAAATGAGCCACAATTTATCTAAAAAATGATTTTATTAACGTTTTGACGCCCACATCGGACGTCGTTGTCAAAATACAAAATATTAATAAACTAAACAAGATTCTCGTTGCTTAGTAAAATATTCTTCTAATAATTTAATTTAATCTGACTCATTTATACCGGAAATTCAGAATAGATTTTATGTATCTGACTATATTTCCTTTCATTAATTCTTCGTCAAGTTTTCATTCGTCATTTGTTTTCATTCTTACTTCTCCCTCCTAGTTATATTGTGGCCCAAGGCCCAGTATCCTATTCATTTCTTTTCTTTCTTTCAGAAGACTATGTTCCTTTTTTATATTAATCATTGTTGTTTCCATCCCATATGAACAATAGGTCTTACTAAGGTCCTATGTTCATCTATGTTCTCTTACTGAGGTTTTGCTTCTTAGCTGATTTCTATTCATTCCATTTTTTCTTTGCCTTCCAGCATTATTTTCTCTGTTCTCTCTTGGAATGTGGATACAGTTTCAAATTTATGGTTCTATACTATTAGATATTTCTGAGTTGCTTTGTCGTGCTACCCTATAGTCATATATTTTGTTTTGTGCTGGTTTATCTCTAGCCCTATTATCTTTGCTTCCTTATCTAGTTTTAAACTGTTTTTATAAGTGTTATCTTCGTATTCGCTATGATGACTAGATCAACTACATACCTCTGCTATTACTTGAAGTTGATCTGTAATAATGTTTTTGTTTGCAAAGTTTTTCCTCCTTATTCACCTACGTCATCTTGTTTCACGCCTTTGTTTACTTTTATCTCATTAGAAGTCGTTTCGTTGAAACTGATCTTTGCTGTGGCTTACTGTTATATTCTCTCGATTTTTGAATTACTTGTTCCACTGTATCTGTATGTTAATTGTAGATCTCCCCTGTCTGAACCCGTTCTAGTATTCTCCTAATATTCGTTCAGCAAATGATTTTTATGTTTGCTCCTGTTCAGGAGCAAACAGGATCATCTCCTGTTTAGTATGTTTGCTAGAATTTTATATGTGGTGTATAGTAAGGGTATTGCTCTGTAATTCTTCCACTCCTTCCGATCTCATTTTGTATAGATAGGCATATACCTGTTCCAATCATCTGGGAGAGTGTTACATTAGGAATGAGATGTAGCATATCTGAAGATTCTCTGTATGGCGACCTTTACGCGGTCAATATTATTGAAGCAATCTTATTGACGAATAAATGGTAAAAAGACGATAGCGCTCAGACGACTCAATAATATTGATGAATAAAAATAAAATACGGTAGCCAACACGACTCCATAGCTTCTTATCTATTTGCCTAATTTTGTCTATTCATCATCGTTCCACGGGTTGCTGGACCAAAGTTAACGAAACTTTTATGACGTAATTACACAAAATACTGCTGAATCCTCTTCACGTGCAAGAATGTTGTTTATATAAAAAAATATATACTGGTATACCCCTCTCAGCGTCAACAATGCTGACGGCGCCTCAATGTATTGATGGGACTTCACTAAAAATCAAACCGATTTGATTTTCTTCAATATTATTGCCATGAATATTATTGTTTCAATACGCTCCTTATACGTTCAATATATTGATTAATATCGATATTGCTTCAATAATATTGACCGAGTAAAGGTCGCCTTATTTTTAGTATGTTTGCTAGAATTTTGTATGTGCTATATAATAAGATTTTTGCTATGTACCTACTCGTCCTGATCTCCTTTTTTTATAGATGGGTAGGTACTATAATACCTCAGTTATAATCATCTAGCAGAGTATTATCTTAGGAATGAGACATAGCATATCTGAAGATTCTCTGTTTCAAGTAAAGTTTTTGTAGGTATACTCTCCACGTTCTTATTTTACTTTACCACGTTCTAATTTAAACAATGATTGATGCCACAAATAACAAAAAATATATTTGTTGAAACAAGTATATTCAGTACATAAATGCAGAAACCATATTTTTTTTTTATATTTTTTTCTATTTTTTTATAAGAATTCTATTCATAATATTCAATATTTATCATTATCATCAATATAAGTACTAGTCAACTCGATTTAAAAAATGATTTATTGAGTCTTTTCATTTTATTCGTTCTCATATCATAAAAGAGATCTGAATCGAGAGCCCCTGTAGATATTGCAAAGCCCTTTTTACGCTTCTTTAGGAAACATGCAATAGCTTCTCTCCAGTTTGTATTTATTTTATTTAAGATGCTGAAATCTAGTTTGGCTATTTGGGGTGTGAAAGATTTATACTCACTTACAAAGCTTTTAAATTTCATGTCAGTCAATTCCATCAATTTTCGACAACCAATATATTTATGTATTTACTCTTTTTTGCCTTTCTGCTTTATTATAGAAAATCTTAGAACGAAAAATTTAACCTCGGGTTACTTTTTAAGCTAATGAAAGGAGAGTTTCTGATTAGTTTCTTTTAAAAAATCGCTTTTTTCACTTAAAGAAACTGCTGGAGTATTTTTTATTTCAATTTCTTGTAAAGTTGTTTCTGATAAATTACGATAAAAAATAGAAAATAGACATAATAGAGAAACATTAAAAAATATAAGACAATTTAAGATATATTTTGATTTATATAGCACATTTGGTATTAACACTACATCGACGGATAAAAAATTTTGACAGAAAACCAGTTAAGTTAACGGAGACAGTAATAGTAATAATTACCAAAATAACAAACGAGGAAATTTGTCAAGCACTGAAAGAATAAGGACAGAGAAATAGTTGGAAACAAGTGTGGAGGGCATTAGACAAGAAATGAACAATTTGGCTAACAGGATTAGTTAATAGAACTATGGGAGTTGGACAAATGCCAGAAGAGTGGAGAAGCAGTATATTAGTACCTGTTTACAAAAACAATGAAGATGTGCAACAACGTATAAACTACGAGGCCTTAAAACTACTTAGTCACACCATGAAAACATGGGAGAGTGAAACTGATAGTAAAGTAACCGAAATATGCGATAATCAGTTTGGCTTTATGCAGAGCAGATCAGCAATAGATGCAATTTTTATCATAAAGCAGTTTATGGAATAATACATCAATAAAGATTCAAACGTTCACATGGTATTCATTGATCTTGAGAAAGCATATGATAAGAGTTCCTTGAGAGATTCTGTAATGAATATGCAAGGATTGTGAGATATATTTATGAGAGAGTAACCACTAGTGTTGGTACAGGTATATATGGAAGAGACTGGTAGATTTCATGTGATAGTAGGATTGCATCAAGGCTTGGTGCTTAGTTCTTATTTATTCTCATTAATTTTGGATCAGATAATAGAGAAAATACTGGGTAACATTCACTGGTGCTGAAAATATATTCGGATAATGTAGTGTTAATGGGAAATAATGAAAGCAATTTAGAACAAAAACTGGGACAGTGGAGACAACAAGCTCTTGAGCAACAAGGTTTAAAATTTGATAGGACAAAAACAGAGGATTTTGAATGTTCATTTAAAGATGGAGTTACTACAAATAAAATGGTATGTTTGAATGGTGAAATCATTGTGAAAAGTAATACAGTCGAATCTGCTTATTGGAATAGCCTTCGTGGCAAGCAAAAGTATTCCTATAACCGGGATATTCTAATAACCGATCAGTAGTAACTAGTAAAACCGTTTCAGGACCTCAAATTTCTATTCCTTAAACCGGGACATTCCTATAACCGGTATTCTAATAAGCGCGTTCGACTGTAGTCTTTAGTATACCTAGAATCGCTATCTCAGAATAGTAAGGAAATCCAATGGACATGCATGCAGTAGAACTAGGGTTGGATTGACGAAGTAGAAGGAAGCGAGCGGTGTGTTGTGTTGCTGAAAAATTCCAATGAAGCTGAAGGAAAAATTCTATAAAACAGCCATAAGACCGGCTATGATGTACGGAACTGAATGTTGGGCAGTGAAAAAGAAAGAGGAACAACGAATGCATGTGGCGGAAATGAGAATGCTTAGATGGATGAGTGGAGTGACAAAAAAGGATAAAATTAAAAATGAGTATATTAGGGGAGGTCTATGAATGGCACCAATTGATGCCAAAATGAGAGAGTATAGGTTAAGATGGTTTGTCATGTTCCTCCAGGTGCTAGTACCAATATACGAATTGCCGAACTACGGGTTCCTGGGAAAAGTAGGAGAGGAATACCGAAGATGACTTGGAGCGAGACGTTTAGGTATGAGATACCAGTAAAGGGGATTAATATTAAGATAACCCAAGACAGAAAAATGAAGAAATATTAGACGCATTAAAAACAATGAAGAGTGGGACAGACTTGGACATGGACATCTAAACAATAGAATGCCTTATATCTTCAAATATTACCGGTGAAATATTTCTGTTTTCAAAACCTGCAACACTCTTGTCTATAAAATTGTAAACAAACAGCAATTTCGATTGATTTTCTCTTTAAATACACACGCTGTGCGTGGTAAATTTTGAGACTAGAAAAAGCTTAGAAACCTCATAATTACTGATTCGAATAATTTGTAGAAGGAAGGAAACAGACTGATAAGACGATAATTTTCCAGGAATTCAGGATCACCCTTCTTAAACAGGGGTTTAACTAATGCTAATTTCAGCGCCTCTGGAAAGATACCTGATGAGAATGTGTTATTAATCAAATAGCACATTTGTATTACCAGCTCACAGGTACAAAATTTTATTAAGCTATTTGATATTTCATCATATTCTGAGCTTTATTTATTCTTTAAAAGTTTTGTATTAAAGCAATAATTACCTAATTGAAAATAAGTAGTATTAGAAAGTTCAAAAATTAAAAAAATTAAAATACAACACGTAAGAAAAACATTTATGTGTTTCTTCTTTCTTTCTCCCTTTCTTATACCATTTCAGGTGTCGGATTTGGGTTTAGTTGAGTTACATATTCACCTATCTCCTCCATTCTTTTTTGACTTGTGCTATTATTTTCATTTCAAGCGTTTTCTGTTTAATCTTTCCAACATCTACTATTTGATATATCCATTTTTTCCTCGGTCTGTTTTTTTTTTCTATTTTGTGATATTTCTTGTTTCGTGAATTTTTCTCGTTAGTCTACTGGGTTTCATTCTCATCAGATGTGCATACCAGTATAACAGTCTCTTCCAGATTTAGCCATACGGCTCACACTCCCTTTAAGGGAAAAATTGACTCATCCCAGATACCTACGGTATCAAAAGGATTGAGCTCTGGTGGGACTCTTTCTATCTATGACGCATTCAATATGCACAAAAAACTGAAAGAAGTTGCAGGACTGAATAAAAAATGTAATCCTCCACTAATCGAAGATAAAAACGGAAAAATTATAATCGATATCGAAGGTCAACTAATACGATGGACAGAATATATAAAGGAATTATTCGATGATGAAAGAAGCGAACTAGAAACGCTAAATGACATAAGCGGTCCTCCAATAACTAAGGAAGAAGTGCAATACGCTATAAAGAACGCAAAAAAATTGTTCAACTTAATCTACGAAAGCGGAAAAATTCCTAAAGATTGGCTTAAATCCTCATTTGTTGTACTACCAAAAAAACACAGAGCCACAAAATGCAGCGACTATCGCACCATCAGCCTAATGAGTCATGTATTGAAAACGTTTCTCAGAATAATTCATCAAAGAACATATAGAAAAATTGAGGAAAGAATCTCAAGTACTCAATTCGGTTTTCGCTGTGGCCTTGGAACGCGAGCAGAGTATGGGCCGGTTGGGCGTGGGAAAATTTCGTATCTCAATAGCACTCCAAGCCCCGCCCACCAAACGTCACGTTATTTTACGTCACGTTATTTTACGTCACGTTATTTTACGTCACGTTATTTTACGTCACGTTATTTTACATCACGTTATTTTACATCACGTTATTTTACGTCACGTTATTTTACGTGACGTAAAATAACGTGACGTAAAATAACGTGACGTAAAATAACGTGACGTAAAATAACGTGACGTTTGGTGGGCGGGGCTTGGAGTGCTATTGAGATACGAAATTTTCCCACGCCCAACCGGCCCATACTCTGCTAACGCGTGATGCACTATTCGCAACTCAAGTTTTAATTCAAAGATGCAGAGATGTAAATCATGACGTTTTCATGTGCGCGATTGATTTTGAAAAGGCCTTTGATAAAGTTCGCCATGAAAAAATGCTACATATTCTCAAAACTACCGGTCTGGACGGTAGGGACATTAGAATAATCGCAAATTTATATTGGGGCCAGGCTGCATGTATTAGGGTTGCGAATCAGTGCTCTGAGGAAGTAAAAATCAAGCGCGGAGTTCGACAAGGCTGTATATTGTCACCAATGTTGTTTAATCTTTACGCTGAAACAATCTTAAATGAAGTGTTGGAAAACGCAAAAGAGGGAATACTCATTAATGGTATGCTTATGAACAATATCAGATACGCAGATGACACCTTGTTGCTGACTGGATCAATTGAACATCTTCACGCGTTATTGAACCGAATGGTGGCATTCTGCGCGATATATGGACTCAAACTCAACGCAAGAAAAACAAAGTTTATGGTTATTAGTAAACAGGCAGCCGTAAATAATAATAACTATAACGTAACAATCGGTAATGACTCAATTGAACGAGTAAGTAATCTTGTATATCTGGGTACTCATATTAATGAAAGCTGGAACCCTAGTACAGAAATAAAAAGTAGAATTGCCACAGCAAGAACAAGTCTTATGAAATTTAAGAAAATCCTGTGCAGTCATGATCTAAATTTGGAACTTCGCATAAGAATGGTCCGATGTTATATATTCCCAGTACTACTTTACGGGGTCGAAGCATGGACACTGACAGAATCACTTTGAAAAAACCTAGAAGCATTTGAAATGTGGGTCTACCGCCGTATTCTGAAGATCAGTTGGGTAGAAAGAGTCACAAACGAAATGGTTTTGCAACGTTTGAATAAAAGTTGCGAAGTAGTGAACACGGTTAAAAGGCGCAAATTGGAATACTTTGGTCATATAATGCGTCACCCAGAAAAATATGACATACTTCACCTTGTCATGCAAGGTAAAATAATGGGAAAAAGAAGTGTGGGCCGCCGTACAACTTCTTGGCTTAAAAACCTACGCCAATGGTTTGGGAAAACTAGCACTGAACTATTTCGTGCGGCTGTAAATAAGACAATGATTGTTAATATGCTGGGCAACATGAGAGCCAACGATCGACAAGCGGTCTCGGCACCTTAAGAAGAAGAAGGGACTCTTTCCGTGTTATCGAGCCCTAGGTGACTTGGTATGCTGGAGTTTCTACCAGAAATTTTTGTACGCATCTGGCCGTCGCGAGTAGTACAGTTTTCTGCATGGTCTTATAAAGGTGTTCATTTAGACCCAGCTTTTTTATGCTTTCAAGGAGGGTCTTCGGAATGACTCCAGTAGTAGACATAATAATCGGCATCGTCTGGGTACTTTGCATTCTCCATTGCCTTCGTACTTGAATTTTCAGATCTCTGTACTTATCGATCTTTTCAGTAAGTTTACTACGTAGATTATTGTTGTTAGGTATCGCCACATCAATTAGTGTTGTTTGTCGTGTTAATTTATTAACTAGTACTAGATCAGGTCTATTATGTGCCACTGTTTGGTCTGTGAGGTGAGCACAGTGAGGTCCCAGTATAGCTTGTAGTTGCCATCCTCAAGCATACTCTTGGGGACGTATTGATAATACGGGGGATGGTCCATTTGGAGAAGTCCCAGCTTAATAGCTATCTCTTGATGAAGGATTTTTCCCACTGCGTCATGCCGTTCCTTGTATTCAGTTGCAGCAAATGCCTGGCAGCACACGGTAATATGTTGAATGGTTTCTTGGGCTTGACATCCATATCGGCATCTCTCGTTTTGAACCTGAGGGTCTTTGATGATATATTTCAAGTAATTTCTGGTTGGTCTAACCTAATCCTGAATGGCCAGTAATGAACCCTCCGTTTCAGGGAACATATTTCCTGATGTCAACCAATAGTTCGACGCTGTATTGACGACATAGTCTTGGCTGACCTCATTGGGATGTGGCCCGTGCAGAGGTTTACCCATCCAGGTGCGCATTTTTCGTTTTTAGTGAGGTGGTTTATGCGCATTTCTGGTTCCCTCAGTTTGATCGGTGTTGTGTCATCTACTGCGCAAATAGCGCGATGTAGAGTAGATGTCTCAGCCTGTATCTGAAAATAAGTTCTTAATTTAGCAATTTGTTTGTCTAATTGCTCAACTACATCCATAATTCCTCTTCCTCCTAAATTGCGTGGTAATGTTCTCTTTATTATTTTGTTTATTATTGGTTCGTGTTTGGTTATCCCTTTTATTGTCTCATTTCTTATTCTATCTCATGTGGTCTTTCCGACTTTACCTCGTATATGTCTGATCTCCATCACGTTTATCCTACTATTATGCGTTTTATGCAAAGTCCAATTTTTACGCGTATATAGTATCGTCGGTATCATAATCGTTTTATATATTTTCATTTTTGTTTCCTGGGACAATTCTTTTTTTCTCAGAACTGGCGGTAGTGCATAGTACAGATTATTCGATTTTTTTTTCGGTTTGTTACTTCGAGGTCTCTTTTTCCATCATTGGAAATTATACTTCCAAGATAATCATATGCGCTAAATATTTCCAGTTGAGTATTTTTGAATTTTATATTTATATTATTTTCTTCCTTTTCGCCGATGACCGCATTATTTTATTTTTCTCGATGGTAATTTCGATGTTGATAAGTCTTTGTAAGTTTTCCAAACTTTTCTTTAGGACTGCCTATATTGAAGACAAAAATTACATAAATCAAAAGCTTAATGTGGGATATCGCCCAATTGACAGGAGAAGAAATAGAAAAGGAAAGATAAATATTTAGGCACAGCGTAGCAAAAATTATTCTAATAAAAAATATACAAACATTTTTGAACAAGGTATTGACGATTTTACTTACGTGTAGGATTTTAACATCAGTTGTGTTTATATTACGTACCTGAAACAAAAAACATATATGAGTACATAAAACAAACAAAAATTTAAAAAAAAAATATTTAGAAGTGACGTGATAGCAATTTGAGTATCAAAAGTTTTTGTGTCAGTGTTAGTAGTGTCCTGAGTAACATGGATAAAATACTACATGAACACATGAACCTGAAATAGAAGAAGATATACTACAATAACCTCAGGTTTTTATCAGATTTATACTATAAGTAGCGAGGAAAAGTACGAACGAGCAGTTGTCAGAGGAAATTGAAATTAGACGTGGGGTAAGACAGGGATGCGCATTGTTGCCAATTATCTTCAATGTCTACTCGGAAGAGATCCTGAAAAAATATCTTGAGGATGAAATAGCTGGAATAAAGGTAAATGTAGTTCCCATTAACAACATTACATATATGGACGATACTGTTATCTTATCCGAAAATATTTAAGAACTTCAGAGACTGGTGACCAGACTACGGTTTAACAAGGAACATCAAGGGAACAAAATTTATGAGAATAACAAAAACTCAAAGAAATAACAAGACTCTTCCAATAAACGGAACCAATGTCAAACAACATATGATTACTTCCAGGAAATCAAAATCAGAATAGAAAAGGCTACAGCAATTTTCATCAAAATGAGAAGAGTGCTCTGTACAAGTGATTAAAAGTTGGAGCTAAGAGTTAGGCTGGCAAAATGCTAGGTTTTCTCGACTTTATTTTATGGACAAGGAAGCTTGGACCTTGAATGCAACATCAATGACAAAACTGGAACCCTTCGAGTTGTGGGTGTACAGAAGAATTCTGAAAATATTACAACACGTCACAAACAAAGAGCTCTGAGAAAGATGAATAAAGAAAAGTAAATCTTACATGCAATCAGAACAAGAAAATTTGAATATCTCGCACAAATTACTCATGGAGAGAGATATAACTTACAATAACTGATTATGAAGGAAAAGGTCCAAGGAAAAAGAAACGCAGGGAGACGTAGAATGTCATAGCTACACAACCTGAGAGAATGGTACGGATGTACATCAAATGAACTTTTTAGAGCAGCCGGCTCTATAGACCGAATAGCCGACCTCTGTCGCGGAGATGCACTTGAGAAAAAAGATCTCCAACCAATAATGTTTCTATCGTTGTAGTCACCTTTGGATTATTTAGTTCTACGAAACACGTATTTTTTAAATTAGAAAAATTTAAAGATCAGACGTCAAAATAATGGTCAAAGTTAATTTAAATTTGGAAATCTCTCCGAAAAATATTAATTTTTGGCGGAATATTTGACTTATACCGTTCTAATTTAGTTTGTTTAGTTTTGTTAAACTTTTCCTTATTTCGTTTACATTTTGAAAGTGTTAATAAGTTAAACGTTACTTGAAAACTCCTCTATGGAGTCGTCTAGTGGAGGCGAACCGCCTGATATTGAGAATTCGATGGATAGTAGCTGTGATTCACAAGATTTAAATGGATTTCCACCCAACCAGCCTCAAAATAAGATAAGTAGTAGTATTAATCTTAACAACAATATTAATGAAAAACAAAATACTTTAGTAAACTCAGATCAGCCAGAAAAAACCAGACCTGTTTATTTATACGAAAAAACTGATTTAGGACCTTTTTACATTTTCATTGAAAACTCCAGTTTAAATTTTACAGGAAAAGTAAACGCTGTTAAAATAGGCGAGATCCTATTTACGTTACATCCAGAAATTGACAATTATATAAAAAAAAATTGACTCAATCAGACGCAACCGAGTTAGGGTCTCATTTAAAAATTATAGTAGCGCAAATACTTTAGTTACCTCCAAATTCCTTATTCAAAAAAATCTGGCCGCATACATTCCAACATTTCAATTGTTTAAACTAGGTGTAGTGAGGGATATAGATTCAGATATATCGGAAGAATATCTTAAAAATAGAATAAAGGAATTTGATCATCATTGTAAATTCTCGGTTGACTATGTAAAACGAATAAACAAAAAAATAAGAGCAGATGACAAAGTAATATTTAAACCAACAAAATCAGTTATTGTGTCTTTTAAATGCCAGAATATACCAAAGTATGTAGTAATTAATCATGTTTTACACACTGTTGAAAAATACCATCAAAAAGTAATTATCTGCTACCACTGCTATAGATATGGCCACATGAGTAAGCAGTGTAAAAGTAATCCTCGCTGTTTTAAGTGTCATGAGTCTCACCTTTCCGATTCCTGTTCTTTATCATTGTTTAGCAAAAAATGTCTACCCTGTGAAGGTGAACACTTCACTAATGAATGGGAGATATGCCCAGAATTTGATCGTCAAAAGAAAATAAAACATATGTCTGAAAACAGCTTGTCTTTTAAGGAAACAATTAAACTCTTTCCTAAAATAACCTATGCATCCATATCAGCCAATAATTACTCAATGAATTCTCATCAAATTCTAAATATGAATGCACCATCCTCCTCTTCACATTCCTTTACTCAATTGTCCACATCTCCCACATCTTCCAATCAGTTCGCTCTCCCTTCAGTTTCAAATAGATATACAATAATTAAACCACCAAAATACAAACGACCTATCTCTTCCTCACCAGACCAAGTAGCAATGGAACATAAAAAAATGATAAAGTTAAACCCCATGTCCAAGAGACCTGGTGGCATTATCACCTCTTCTTAGGAAAGACCATTTATATTAGGAGGTGACCTTAATGCTCACCACATTGCCTGGGGCCTAGACAACCAAACAGATATGAAAGGTAAAATCTTGATGGACTGTATGGACGATAATAATTTAATATTCAAAAATGATGGCTCTTCTACTTTCTTTAGGAACTTTTTGAAATCGGCAATAGACCTGACCATTTGTACTCCTGACTTAAACCACCTGATCACTTGGAATCCACTTCAAGACCTATTTGGTTCAGACCATACACCTATAAGAGTAGAATTAGAGGATCATCCAACTCATACATATAATCCATATTCACAAAAGTGGAATTTAAAGAATGCCGACTGGAAATTATATGAACAGTATTCGGAACATATATTCTCTCAATTTAAAGATATAAATTTTTATGAACAAATTTGGCACAATATAAATACAACTGCATCCCCAAATTTAAAATAAAAAAACCGACTTCTAGAGGAAAATACTGGTGGGATTTAGAATGTAAAAAAGCAGTCAGAAGAACAAAGGAAAGTTTTTGTATATTCAAAGAAAATCCAAACCATGAAAACCTACTTAAGTATAAAAAAGATGGTGCACATGTCAAGAAGATCACTAAACAAACTAAAAGAAATAGCTGGAGAGATTATGTCGGATCCCTTAATAGGTCAGTCCCTATTAAAGATGTATGGTCAAAAGTTAACCGAATAAAAATTAGAAAAACAATGAACAAAGTCCCTGTTATACTGTCGGAAGCTTCGTGGATAGAAGAGTTCCATCAAAATATCACACCGCCGTCTGCAGAATTAGTAATTCCTGATTTACAACTAAATGCTCTGTACGACTATCAAGAACCAATCCGTTTCCTAGTCAAACCATTTTCTGCCACTGAACTTAACTTTGCGTTGAAGAAAAACTCAAATTCATCACCAGGTGTTGATAATATCCATTACTCGATGCTATCAAATCTTTCAAGAATTGGTAAGGCTGCACTACTAAATATATACAGGGTGTCCCAAAAGTAGTGGAAAGGTCGAATATTTCGCGAACTAAACATCGGATCGAAAAACTAAAAAATACGTTTTTAATCATTTTCAAAAATCTATCCAATGACACCAAATACCAACCCCCACTACACCCCCTGGAGGTGGGATGGAGGGTAACTTTAAAATCTCAAATGGAAACCCCTAGTTTTCCTTACAGATTTGGATTCGTTACGTAAAAGTAAGCAACTTTTATTCAAGACATTTTTTCGAACTGTGGATAGATGGCGCTATAATTGAGAAAAACGATTTATCCTGATACCATAGGTAAATTATAGAAACGGTCTAATATCTCGAAAAATACACTTCCAAATGAGAAACAAAAAAAAAGGTTTTTAATACTTTTCGAAAACCTATCGAATAACACTAAACATGACCCTCAAACCCACCCCTAGAGGTGGGGTGGGGGGTAACTTTAAAATCTTAAATAGCAACCCCATTTTTTATTACAGATTTGGATTCGTCATGAAAAATTAAGCAGCATTTATTAAAAACATTTTTTAGAATTGTTGATAGATGGCGCTTTAATTGGAAAAATACGATTTATTAGCGCCATCTATCAGCAATTTTAAAAATTATTTCGAATAAATGTTGCTTAATCTTTCATGACGAATTCGAATCTGCAACAAAAGTGGGGGTTGTTATTTAAGATTTTAAATTTACCCCCCACCCCGTCTCCAGGGGGTGGGTTTGGAGGGTCATTTTTGGTGTTTATCGATAGGTTTTCGAAAAATATTAAAAACCTTTTTTTTGGTTTCTCATTTGGAAGTGTATTTCTCGAGATATTAGACCGTTTCTATAATTTACCTATAGTATCAGGATAAATCGTTTTTCCCAATTATAGCGCCATCTATCCACAGTTCGTTCGAGAAAATGTCTTGAATAAAAGTTGCTTACTTTTACGTAACGAATCCAAATCTGCAAGGAAAACTAGGGGTTTCCATTTGAGATTTTAAAGTTACCCCCCACCCCACCTCCAGGGGGTGTAGTGGGGGTTGGTGTTTGGTGTCATTGGATAGATTTTTGAAAATGATTGAACACGAATTTTTCAGTTTTTCGATCTGATGTTTAGTTCGCGAAATATTCGACCGTTCCACTACTTTTGGGACACCCTATATAATGAAATTTGGATGCGCCGCATAAAGATTCCTGACGATTGGCACGTTCACACTCTTATCCCGGTTTTAAAACCAGGAAAATCATCAAAGAATTGGGATTCTTACCGTCCAATCGGTCTGGCTTCCTGTATACTGAAAACATATGAGAGACTTGTTAAAAACCGTCTGGAATTTTGGTTAGAAAAGAACGACCTATTACCAAAAAGTCAGTTTGGTTTTAGAAAAGGTAAATCCACACAAGATAGCCCCTGCCACTTTTTAATAGACATTTATAGTTCCTTTACTTATAAGAAAGCAGTTAGTGCTTTGTTCTTAGATATAAAAGGGGCTTACGACAACGTTAATCTTCACATACTAATACTATACGCGAAAATGTTGGAAATAGGAATACCCGAGATAGTAACATGGAACATCATTAACTTATACATTAATCGAGCAGTTCACGTTAGATTAAATGGAGATCAATCTAACTCACGCTACACATCTTTGGGTCTACCACAGGGTAGCATCTTAAGTCCTATATTATATATAATATATACTGTATCTGCTGACTTAGAAACTAAACTTCCTCAACACATAAAAATCCTACAGTACGCTGATGATGTTGCGATATATGTAGAAAATAAGTCAATATATAGATGTAATGACTATCTTAAATCGACATTGAATATTATAAAGAAATGGGCGACCGATAATAACTTAACAATATCAGAGAGTAAATCAACCATTGTTACCTTTACTAAAAAACGATATTTTCCTCAAAGTCATCTAGACCAGGGCGCATCTGTAAAAATATTAGTACATTTGGACGTTGAGGGGTGACTCAAATGTTTTTGCAGAAATTGCTTAAAAATAAGTCAAATAATAATATTTGAGTTATCCTCTCTCTCAAAAAGGTCCGGAACATTGTTTAAATAAACAAAATGTCAAAAAATTAAGGAAAAATTCGATTTTTTCTTGGTTTTTTGATTATTACTTTAAAAGTATTCATTTCCGAGAAAAGTTGTACTGACATAAAAGTTGCGTAATTAAATGTCCTACAATATAGAATTGGTTAAAAATTTAAAAAATAGTCACCCTTGTTGCAAAATAGCAATAATTGTGAAAAAAACATACAAAAACAAGTATTCGTATTTTACGTTTTTCAACCATTTATGCTACACTTAGACTTAGGACCTTCATATTTCACCCTGAAAAACTTTATGATACAGTAAAACAATACTGTAAATTTCATTAAGATCGGTTCAATAGATTTTGCAAAATAAATTTTTTATAGTTATCAGAAATTATATACGGATGGTTCAAAAATGGAAGGAAAAGTTGGATATGCTATATATTACCCACAAAAAAGTATAAAAATAAACAACAGATTACCTGATAAAATGACAATTTTCACAGCTGAACTCATTGCAATCAAAGAAGCATACAAAATATGTATTAATCAAAAAGAACTCAATTATGTTATATTTACAGACTGCCAAAGCATTGTAAAGAAATTGAAATATAATGTACATAATTTTGCAGAAAATTATATCATCAGTGACATCATAGCAATGAACAGTGAAGCTTTGAAATCGGGCAAAAATATAATATTGTGCTGGATAAAAGCACACATTGGAATAAAAAACAACGAAATAGTAGATGATCTGGCTAAAAGCAACAACGAAGGAATCCGCTCTGCAAACCTATCAACTTCCTAAGGGAGACATAATTTCTATTATCAGATCTATCAAACGAACGAAATGGGAGGAACAAAACAATAATTCAGACAAAGGAAACTATTACAAAAAAATCCAGCCTACACTTCCCATCAAGACTTGGTTTAATCAAATTTACAACAGAGGCTTTATCAAAACTATTTGTCGAATAAGAAGTAATCACTGTCTGCCTCCAGTCTACAAAAGAGAAATAGGACTTGTAGATAATGATGAATGTTTATGTGGAGAGCTAGCTGATCTACAACATAGTCTGTTAAAATGTCCTTTACATTTTATTGAAATATCAAATTTCTATACCAATCTAGTTCAAGTTAATATACAATTTCCTTTTAATCTTATATTATATATTTTACAATCAAACAATCTAGATGTTTATAAAATTTTGTACAACCATGTTAATTGTTTAAAATTAAGGCTCTGAAAAAAAAAAGAATAAAAAAAATTATAAAAAAATAATAATTAAATAAAATAAAAAGTTACTAAGAAGATCTAAACCTCCGCGAGGTTGAATCGGGTTTAGGTCTTAGCGTAGTAAAAAAATATACAAAAAAATACATAAAAAACAAAAGTAAAAAAACTAAATAAAAAAAATAAAAAATATAATAAAAAAATTTGTTAAAAAATATATTAAAAAAAAATAAAAAAAAGAGTAAAAAAACTTAGTAGTAGTAATAGTTTTAAATTTAGATACTAAGCATATATTTTGTAAAAGAGAGAATTCAAAACACATTGACTGGCCAGTTGGTTGCTTAAACCAGTGCCAATAAAACATAAACACACACAGAAAAATTTAAACATCAAATTACATAAAAAATGATTAAAGCTTTATTTTTCTTTATTGGCTTTAGGATAAGACCATGCGGCCAGAAACAAAGTAAGTAGTACATAATATAAACATAATACAAACAAAACAATTATACATAATATCAACAAAACATAAATAAACATAATATATATTATCTAAATTATCTAAATAGTAATCTAAGTGTAAAGGTTATCCAAGTCTGACCGACCTTTTTGTTAAGAATAGATATGTTAATCTTAATAAACATTTTGGGATAAGAACAAGGGTTAGACTTTTCTCATCCAAGGGTTTTTCTTATAATTTTTTATTAATTATTGATTACCTATATACCCACCCCACACGGTAAGGCAGCATCTAGGAAATCAAAAGGAAAGACATTTAAGGTTACAAGCCTAATCTAGTCTTCTATAATTTAATTTTACAGTCATATAGGAAAAACAAAATAAAATCAAAAATACGTTTATCACCCAGAGCCAAAAGATACCTAACATTATAGGGACCGTAAACGTTTAAATTTCTTAAATTTTTTGTAAGAATGTCCGACTGATGTGTGTACTTCTTACAATTAAAAAATATATGATCTCAGTCTGCCGTTTCATTGCAAATAGTACAAAAATTGTTATCAATTATTTGTATTTTGTATAAATGTGCCGGATAGCAAGCATGTCCAAACTTCATCCGAGATATGGTTGTTATGGAACTTCTCGGATAGTCGTAATTTTTAAACCAGTAATTTTTTCGAATATCGGGTTCTAGCAATGTATATCTTGTGCCTTTTGTCAAAATGAAATGTTTGTATTGTTTAGACCATTTTTTATAGTAAATTATCCTTAGCAATATTTATTCTCTCATCTAATGTTAATAAGGGTGTGACATCTTCTCCCAACTGTATGCTTTCTTTAGCCGCTTTATCAACTTGTTCGTTGAATGTGATACCTGAGTGTGCTTTTACCCACACAAAAATAAGTTTTCTAGTTTTTTGCATTTGAGAGAGCAAAGTTTTTATTTTGGCTATATAAGGATGACTATATGCGGAATTGATTTGTAAATGTGATTGTAAACTATTTACAACCGAAAGTGAATCAGAAAAAATTATGGAGTATGAAATGGTATTTTCCATTATAAATTCTATAGCTTTCAAAATAGCAAACGCTTCTGCTGCAAAAATGCATGTTTTTCTACTTAATTTAAATCTGCGTTGTACTTGCAGAGGAACAATAAACGCCGCACCTGTACCATAAGGATCTCTTGATGCATCTGTGTAAATAGCAATATACATTTGATAATTGTTTAATATCTGATTATTTCATTATTAAGATATCTTAATTCAGAATATCCAGGTATAATTACCTGAATCTTCAACAATAAAACATCTAAGCTGACTTTAACTGTTGTAGGGGTGAAGTCTATGGTGTTTCTAAATCCTTCACATAAAGGAGGTGAGTTTCTATTAGTCCAGTATGATCCTGTAAGGTCCTGAATATTTAGGGTGGAGATCTTTTGAGTAAGTGATGAATTTTTGACTTTGCACTTGATTATCATTTTTTCTGCCAATAGTTGCCTTCTCAGCTCTAACGGAGGTTTCACAGTTTCTACTCTTAACGGTCCAATTGGAGTTGATTTCATTACACCAATGCAGAGTCGCAAAGCTTTGTTTTGTAAAGTATCTAATTTTTTTAATAAGTTATTATTAGCACTGCCATATAGGAAGCTGCCATAATCTATAATGGACTTTATATATGACTTATAAAAAGTCAAGGCTGTTTGGGGATCCGCCCCCCACCATGTCTTCATAATACATTTCAAGAATTTTATCCCTTACTACATTTTTGTAAAATTTCTTCAATGTGTGCTTTAAAGGTTAATTTTTTATCTAGAGTGATCCTGAAATATTTTATTTGGTTGGCTAAAGAAAAATTAATATCATTCAGCTGTATGGTCGTACAATTTGGAATATTGTGTAGGGTAAAAATGACCACTTTTGACTTGTGCGGAGATAAATCAAAACCTAGATTTCTTATATTCTGGATGAAAGGTGTAACTGCTGTATTAAAACTTTGTAAACTTTTATCATAACTTCTTGCATGTGTGTAAAAGGCGAAATCATCAGCGTACTGAATGATATTTGCATTAGGTGAAATATCGTGTAAATCATAGGTGTATGTATTAAAAAGTAATGGTGATAAAACCGATCCTTGAGGTAAACCCTTTGTTACCAAACTATATTCAGAAATGATGCCGCTATCTTTTCTGATTGCTACTGATCTATTTATGTAGAGTTTAAGTATGGTATCCGCTACTTCTTCTGGAATATGTAAGTTGATCATTTTATTTCGTAGTATAGTCCAGTCTACACTATCATAAGATCCTTTTATATCAAGAAATAATGAAGCTTGGTAGTCGTTTCGAGAAAGATATAGCTATATATCTGTAACCAATTGACCAACAGCATCACCAGTGCCATAATTTATTTCAAAACCGTGCTGATTTTGAGGAAAAGCATTTGTGTTCTTGAACCAACATTCTAATCTGTTTTTGACAATCCTTTCAAACATTTTTAATATACATGCAAAGAATATATACATAGCAAAGAAATGGGTCTGTATGATTCGCTTTCATCTGAGTTTTTATCGGGTTTCAGAATAGGCACAACAATAACTTTTTTCCACTCTTCGATACATTCACCGCGTATCCAAAATTCGTTCATTATTTGGGTTAAAAATATTTTAGCATTAATTGGTAAATGATAAAGCATAGGATATCGAATTTCATCATATCCAGGAGAGATATTTTTTCTATTATCTAATGCAAGGTCAAATTCATTTAAACCTATAGGCTCTAAAAATATATTATGATTTTTCTTGATTTGTTCTCGCTTGGTCATTAAATGGTCTATATTGTTATACACCATTGGCGGAGCTATTGTATCGAAAAAATGATCTTGATAGTTAGAGTTACCAGATTTCTTAGTGGTTTTAGTATGTCTTTGCATTTTTTTTGCTTGTGTCCGGAGCTCCCTAGCTGGAGTGTTTTTGTTTAAATTCGCACACCACATACGCCAGTTATATTTAGCTTTTTCTTTGATATACTTCTTAACTCTGGCTATAACTTCTTTGCACATTATGTAATTTTCCAGAGTGCTATTTGTTTTATAAATATGCAGTTTGTGTTTTCTTTCTTTTATAGCTGTCTCACATTCGTTGGCCCACCAAGGTGGTAAAACTTTTGCGAATTTATTGCTAGTCTTTATTTCTAGACTTGTTTATAGGTATTGCTATTGAAGCCGCAGCATTAATTCCTTCTATTAAAAAATCGTATTTAGATTGCGTTGTATTATCTTCAGGATGATTTTCTGTAAAAAATGTACACGCTGTATCTTCGTATATATCCCAGTTTGCTTTGCGTAGATTCCATTTAGTCTTAGAGTTGAAAGTTGTATCATTTGGATGTAAATGTTTGTCTATTTCGATAATAACTGGAAAATGATCTGATCCCATCACATCTTTAAGTGTATACCACTCAAAATCAATAGCAAGATCTGCTGACGAAAATGTTAACTCAACCACAAATCTAATGTTATTTCTTGTAAATCTGGTAGGTTCTCCAGTATTCAAAAGCACTAGATCAGTATTCTCAAGAACGTCTAATACCTGAGTTCCTCTGGCTCCTCTGACTTTATATGAGCCCCACATCTCATGATGTGCATTGAAGTCGCCTCCTATAATACCTGTACCATTTAGTGTGTTTAATACATTTTCCCAATCTGAGCGACTTGTCCTTATGTTGGGTGGGCAGTAGACGAAAAAATATTTAAAATTTTCCTTATTATTAGTTATGATCTGGATACCACATATTCATATTTCATTAGAAAGAAAAATTTTGACGAATATTAGCTAGAGTATAGTTAAAAGATTTTTTATTAGGATTGCAACACCGGCGTAACCGTCATCCCTATCTTTGCGTACAATATTGTAACCACGAAAAGAAATCTGTCGGTCAGACCTAAACCAAGTTTCGGATAATAAAGCTATATCAATTTGATGTTCTTCTAAACATTTCACTAAACTTACCTTATTAGAAACTGCTTATTGAACATTCCATTGCAAAATTTTTAATTTATTATTTCCTTTATTAGCCATTTCCATAAAAGTGACCTATTTTGTTGCGAATAAGATCAGTATCAATGTTTTTAAGATCATCAAAAGAATTAATATCATCTAAAACACTTTGAAAAATGTTAAGAATCATGGACACAAAATCATTAGAATTAATTTCAAGGTTAGATTTATCAATGGAAGGTAAAGGTTTACTGGGCCCAAACGTGAAAGGGAACATTGGAGTTTCTACAGGAGGAGACAATTTCTTTCTTTTAACCGGGATTCTAGGTTCCGTAGTTTGTGAATAAGTAGTTGGGTTTGTGAAGGAAGCTCTAGGCTTATTAATGAAGTTGTAGGCATTTGTTTTTACGTGAGGAAGAGGAGGGAAGCTATCCATGTTTTGTGTATCCAAAACTGCAAATCTATTATTTGTATTTAAAACTGAAGAGTAGTTATTCCGAAGATAAGTTTTTGCTTCCAAAAAGGTTAAATTTTGCTCCGCCATAAATTTTTTAATTTTGTTTTGCTCAATGAATCTAGGACAACTTTTAGAAATAGATTTATGCTGGTCAGTCTTACAATGTTTGCAGAAACTATCTTGCGGATCTCTACATTAATGTTTGTCGTCTTTTTCTTTTGTACAATTAAGGCAGAGAGTTTTAGTGCTGCGACAATTTTTTGCTACGTGTCCATGTTCAAGACACCTGAAGCACTGAACCACTGTATGTATATGATTCGACTACACATGAAACACTGTTAAGAAAAACATGTGTAGGTAGTACATTGCCTTCAAAAGTCAATAAAATCATCTGTCTTGGTATATAGGTATTTTCTCCGTCTACGATTATTTTTCTTTTAAATTTACTTACCTCTGTTATAGTTATAGGAGAGATAATATTTTCAAACAGATATTTATCATTAAAACTTGTATCAACATTTCTGATAATGGATTTTCTTTGCAACAAATTATTAGGAATGAAAGCATTTAGATTATGGTCTTGTAAACGTTTGTCATGAATTAATTTATTAGCATCTTTTACTAATTTTAACTCAACTCTTATTCTATTTTTACCTACACTACTGATGCTAATTATGTTTTGGACAGCAAGAACCTTATGGAGAATGTGGCCTATATTCATTGCGTAAATTTTACCCATATTCTCTTCTTCATTTGATTTTTCAATGAAAATATACACTTTAGTAGAATAGAGATGAGCTTTTTGCAAACTAAACAATTTTTTGGATGACTCCTTATTAACGACAGCATTATTTTCAACTTAAGCATTATTGGGTATATTTTGGATCTCCACACTATTTTCCAAGTCCATATTGTGTGTTCCCTCTTCATTAGGGGGATCTTCTTCCCCCATTATAGTGAACTGAACAATTCACTTAATATATATATAATAAATTTTCCAAAACTTTTGTGTATAAATAAATTGGTTTTAGATAAATCGAAATTACCGAGTACTGAACGAAGGAGCCGGTAAATATCCACAGAAAAATTAATTTTACTGGGAGCAGATTTTAATCGGTACTTTTAGTTTGACGTTTATTTGACTGAAGCATTATTTAATTTAAATAATCTTTGCATTTTTTATTAAGTAAGTTATTATAATATAAATATAACTATTAAACTAATAAAAATTTACCATTCTAAAAGATTAAACTGACTTCAATCCTTATTCAGGACTTGAACGGTTATTGATCCACATCTCGACAGCACATAAATTCCATTGTTTTTTTTATTACAGAAATACTAAAATATTTGTGCCGAAAATGTCAAAAGAAAAACATGAAATATGTCTTGAAAAATATTTTTGAGGGTGAAATGTTATAAATGTTTTGTCAGCAATAAAAAAGTGAAAAAGTGACCGCATTTGTTCCGTAAATGTTCTGTAAACTTATCCAGAGATTGAAATATATTTATTGAAACAACACATTTACCAAAGCCCTTATTGTAATGCCTTTTAAGATATTCTCCTGGTTTTCAATAAAAATGAGGTCGTGGGAGCTAAAACTTCACTGGAAGAACGGACAAAATAGAATACTCTACCATTTCAGTTACTATTACGTTTTGATAATTTATTATTTTAATAACTATTTGGATTGTTTATTTATGAGAGTGCTCTTGCCACTAATCTGACCACTTTGGCTTCTTAACTGAATCCACATATTAAACCGTCTACTAAGTAATAAGTTAGCTTTTAATGGTTCTTAAAACCAAAATGAGGATTTTTCTATATTTTTATAATAATGAGCATTACACGCTTATATTCAATATTCAATAAAAATCAAATTCGCTCATCCAAACTACATAGAAAATATAAACTCAGATCTATAAGATCAGGTCAGGTCTATTTTAGAAGGACTATCTTTATATTATCAAATCTTAGTTGGCTTTGGTGTGCTACACTGTCTCAAAACTAAAAATTTCTATAAAATTTCTAGAGAAGTCATCTCAAAATTCCCTTAAATATGAAATGCTTCATATACTGAAATATTTAAAAATGGTGGCAGTATCCCTTAGAAATACTTATGTAAGTTAATAATTAAATTTTCTTCTGCTTGTAGTTCCACGACCGTTTTCGATTATTGAATTTCATGTTGGTGACCACATTCGCTATCGTGACTATATTGAAAGCTAAGATGAGGGCAGCTCCTTTGATTTTTAAAAAATCCACAAGGAAAAGAATTTTTTTTCCAATAATGTTTTTTATCCAATTTTTTTGTCCAATAATGTTAGTGTTTTTTTCAAAACACCTTCATACATCCATCCAATTTTAATCCTTTTCAATTCAACTCAATAACTTGGAAATCCCTAATTCAAAAATATTTTTTAGTCCTAGATGTCTACGATACATAAAAGGACCTCATACTTTTGCCCAGGTTATTAGTTCAATTAATATTCTGTCTTCACTTCCAATTTCAACACTCGGCAATCTATAACCAATCAACTTACATATTATATCATTATATCATATCAGTCTCCTCCTGTGACTTATACTACTTATCTTAATTTAAAAACTACTTTGATATCAGACTTCCACATACTGCAGCCTCTCGCATTTACTCTGCCAATTAGTACAATTAAACCAGCAACCTCTTTTTGATTCATAGTAAATTAAATTTTCATCACCACAGTTGGACTTACTTCAATTTTGAATACGAACCACATTCATCAACCTATTCATATAAATAAAACATGTTAGCAATAATATTTTCCACTTAATTATTTGGTCCCAGATGTTCTTTAACATAAATGGATCCATTATTCGCTAATTAATTCAACTTCATTTGAATTATGTATAGATGGCTGCATACATTCTGGCTAACTCTCTATTTGTATTATAAAAATCATTTTATACTCTACCTACATCTTACATAATCAAGGTAAATGTAATTATAGCCACAACTTTGTTGATGTTTGTTATTAATGTTGAAAATTTTAAAAAAATCTTTTATTGCAATTAGTTGGCTGTAGTAATACAGGGCAACTTCTACGTCATGTTGTCGGTTTGATTTTTGACACCTTTCAGAAACATCACTAATTTTGCATTTAATTGCCATTAAGTCATTGGAATGTAAACAACTCAATTTACATCCCACGTGTTGGGAAATTCAATACATTACCTAAGAGCATTATCCTTGTTGCCATGCATCCATCATAAGGCATTTTATTTAAGTATGCACCTTTAATGCATCTATGTTATATTTAAAGGGTTTTTACCCGAATATTTTTCTTTAGTCGCTCAGCTAGCATCCAATCTGTAAGTATTACCAACTTGCTCTAACCTTAGTCAAAATTTAAATATCAACTTTATTAAATCGGTTATATTTATTTTTAGATCTAACACTGATGATGCTTTTTTTATAAAATCGAAAACGTTTTGTTGTGATGTAGCCCTTTAAATGGATTTTAATAAAATTTTATACCTTTTACAAAGGATTTTTTTCTTTGATTTTTCTCTTTTTCATGTATGTTTTCTTCATGTCTATTTATGCATCATTCTACTGTACTCTACTCTATGTTTATTGTCCCAGGCATGTTTGCATATCTGTACTTTGTCGAAATCCCTGTTTTTGATATATTTTTCATGCAAAATTTACCAGTGAGGACGCGGTGCTTAAATTATTTGATCTTCGCTCGAAAACCGACAACCGATGCTGCGTGTGCGTTGTGTGCGTCCGATTTATGCGACGAATACGTCCACACTAGCAGAATTTACATCGAGCACGCAAATATTTGCGACAAACAACTGGTTCGACGCAAATTTTTACGAGTGAGGACGCTGCATTAGGTAAGTTCAATTTTTAGGATGTAATATTTTAAAAAGGAACAAAATTTTTACCTTGAAAAAAATATTAAAATTTAATTTTAAATCGTGATAACAAAGCTCCGGTTTAAAGAAAACGTTACTTTTTACTTAAAAATAGGTATGCACATTCCATGTGTTATATTCTCTTCTTTCTAACAATGAATAAAACGGTTGATAACAGATTTCCCTGCTGAGTTTTATACAAAGACTCTTTATATTCAAAAACATAAACCTTAAGATTTTCCCCACTTTATTTTAATAATATTTTTTTTATTCTGAAGAAAATTATAGAAGGCAGGAATACCTTCCTTAGAAAAATTTTAATTTTGTTTTGCTCAATGAATCTAGGACAACTTTTAGAAATAGATTTATGCTGGTCAGTCTTACAATGTTTGCAGAAACTATCTTGCGGATCTCTACATTAATGTTTGTCGTCTTTTTCTTTTGTACAATTAAGGCAGAGAGTTTTAGTGCTGCGACAATTTTTTGCTACGTGTCCATGTTCAAGACACCTGAAGCACTGAACCACTGTATGTATATGATTCGACAACACATGAAACACTGTTAAGAAAAACATGTGTAGGTAGTACATTGCCTTCAAAAGTCAATAAAATCATCTGTCTTGGTATATAAGTATTTTCTCCGTCTACGATTATTTTTCTTTTAAATTTACTTACCTCTGTTATAGTTATAGGAGAGATAATATTTTCAAACAGATATTTATCATTAAAACTTGTATCAACATTTCTGATAATGGATTTTACCTAAGAGCATTATCCTTGTTGCCATGCATCCATCATAAGGCATTTTATTTATGTACGCACCTTTAATGCATCTATGTTATATTTAAAGGGTATTTACCCGAATATTTTTCTTTAGTCGCTCAGCTAGCATCCAATCTGTAAGTATAACCAACTTGCTCTAACCTTAGTCAAAATTTAAATATCAACTTTATTAAATCGGTTATATTTATTTTTAGATCTAACAATGATGATGATTTTTTTATAAAATCGAAAACGTTTTGTTGTGATGTAGCCCTTTAAATGGATTTTAATAAAATTTTGTACCTTTTACAAAGGATTTTTTTCTTTGATTTTTCTCTTTTTCATGTATGTTTTCTTCATGTCTATTTATGCATCATTCTACTCTATGTTCATTGTCCCAGGCATGTTTGCATATCTGTACTTTGTCGAAATCCCTGTTTTTGATATATTTTTCATGCAAAATTTACCAGTGAGGACGCGGTGCTTAAATTATTTGATCTTCGCTCGAAAACCGACAACCGATGCTGCGTGTGCGTTGTGTGCGTCCGATTTATGCGACGAATACGTCCACACTAGCAGAATTTACATCGAGCACGCAAATATTTGCGACAAACAACTGGTTCGACGCAAATTTTTACGAGTGAGGACGCTGCATTAGGTAAGTTCAATTTTTAGGATGTAATATTTTAAAAAGGAACAAAATTTTTACCTTGAAAAAAATATTAAAATTTAATTTTAAATCGTGATAACAAAGCTCCGGTTTAAAGAAAACGTTACTTTTTACTTAAAAATAGGTATGCACATTCCATGTGTTACATTCTCTTCTTTCTAACAATGAATAAAACGGTTGATAACAGATTTCCCTACTGAGTTTTATACAAAGACTCTTTATATTCAAAAACATAAACCTCAAGATTTTCCCCACTTTATTTTAATAATATTTTTTTATTCTGAAGAAAATTATAGAAGGCAGGAATACCTTCCTTAGAAAAATTTCCATAGCTATTTGTAGGAGTATTGTTTGCGGGAGTATGCATGGAGGCGTAAGGTGTGAATGAGCAACTTCTTTTTACAACTCCTCGAACGTTTTCGTTTTTCTTAAAAACTTATCTGGAGTGAGATAAAAAAGATGAGAAAGTGATATTAAGCAGAGGACAAAAATGAAGCATCCAAGTGGATAAGGTGTATTTATTTGAGAACTCCGCGGCTGGATGTACAGGACCGAACTCAATACTCCAACGAATTTAACATTAAAATATTTTTGGAACCTCCCATTTATTTACAATATTCATTTAATTAAAATGAGTAAAAAGTTTAAACAGGGTTAGATAATATAGATAGATTGTTCCTGAAATAAACAGGATGCGAAAATTTAGGAGAAAACAACCATTTTTATAGAATATTGCCAAATAACTAGAAGGCAAAATACAGAGTAATAATCTTATAAAACAAAAAGAATCTGAGAAAATATAATTTGCTATCTTTAATCAAAATTCACTATACTTATACTACTTATTTATAACTTTTTTTTCTTTCGAAAGTAATGGATAAAAACGTACACAGAGAACCCGAAATGGGCAGCGACCATTCCATGGTAGTAACTAAGATACGAGAAGAACTAAAACGGAAGGAAAAGCATAATACAGAAAAGGAAAAACTAATTTAAAAGAAAAGATAGAAACGTATGAATTAAGAAACAAAGAAATGGCAATAATACTTGAGAAAAAGTAAACGAATAACTTAAACAACTTAAAAGGAACAGAATGTTGTTCCTTTGATATAAATAACCTATGGAATAACTATAAGGATCTACTATTCGACGCACCTAGGGAAGTATGTGGAATAAGTAAAATATATTCTACAAGAGTGTGTGGTGATCCGAAGAAATAGACAATTAAGTAAAATTGAGCAAAAAAAATGTAAAAAATGATTTGGTGTTATTAGCAAGGATTGAGAACAACAATGTGGAAATGACACAATAATTTGGAAATATGGAAAAAAGTATTCACTGATGACGACAGGGAGATAAATATTAACAGACCAAAAGTTATGCAGATATGAGAAACAAGAGAAGAACTTAATATAGAAATTGAAGGAACAAAAATAGTTAAAACTTTTCACACTTGGAAGTAATAAAATAGATGAAATAGGATCTCTAGAAGCAGATATCAATAGTAAAGAAGAAACAATGCTAAAACGATATTTTACAATCAACAAAATATTTATATGAAGAACCGAAATATCACCGACTTCTTTTTATTTGCAGCCGCCCTGAATAGGTCTACGGAGGTCACATTCGTCCATTGTCGTTTTGCTATTGATTTTGCTTTGAAATATAAGTTGGAACAGTTCATACTTTTGATTTCTTATGATGTGACCAAAATATTGCGTTATTCGTTCTTTTATTATAAGTATAAGCTCTATTTCCTTATTCATCCTCCGCAAGACTTACGCATTTGTGGTATGGCTCATGTAGGATATTCTGAGCATTTTACGGTAACACCAGAGTTCGAATGCCTGGATTCGTTTTTGTGTTGCTTCTCCAGGCTTCAATACCATAGAACAAGGTGGAGAAAACATAGCACTTAAGTATTCTATTTCTCAATGAGCTATTGGCGGTTGTATAGAACTTTTTGCATTTTGTAAAACAATGTACGTGCCTTTTCCAAATGTGGTCGTATCCGTATTTCGTAGTTCGTATCACCGACTACAAAAATGAAAGTTTTCAAAGAAGTCTATATCCTGCTCGAATCATGGGTTGGTAATAACGGAACGACAAAAGAGCAAGATACAGGCTGTAGAATTGAAGATTTGAAGATGCTACCAAAATGAATAGAATAAGGAACATGCATATTATAAGAAACGAACTGAAAATACAATCCACTTTAAAATATATTTAAAAGAGACAGCTGATATGGTGGGGTCATCTACACTGAATGAAAAATACCATACCACTGAGAACAGTGTGGGAAGCAAAAATATTGAAAAACAGCCAAGACAGGTATAGGATGAAGTAATAGGAAAGATATTGGAGAGAAGAGGAGTGGTATGGAGAGACCCAAATACTAGAATTGGATTATTAGTTACAATCGATAAATACTTTTTTTAGATCCTAGGTGTTAATATTTAAACAGACATATGAACCACTTTTGAATACTTTGCTCGATCGTATCATATTGAAACTTTGAAAATGCCTAAATTCCAAAACGGAAGGTAATAGGTAAAGCCAAAATTAATTAAAAGTACCGTTTATCGTTTCGCTTAATTTCGCGCAAGTGTTGTAATTTAAACTTGCCCCAATGGTATGAAAAAGTTTATTCACTTTTTCATTAAAAGGAGGGAGGAATTCTTCGAAAATCGCAAAATTTAATTACGGGCAAGGCCTTGGCGAAAGACAGTCCTTAGTGATGTACTTCTTTTTAAACTTTAAACGGAAGTGAAGGTAACATCTTTAATAATGTCACTACAGAAAATAATTATTCTACATTTAGTTATCTAATGGAATAAATTATCTATTTCGAAAACTTCAATACGACATAATATCGAGGGTTCAAAGGCAAAAGTTACCAAACGCCAATGTGGCGCAAGTATATCACTAAAATATAACTGAAATCAGAAAATTTTTCTGCGTCGATTGATTGTATCCTAATGTAGCTACGATGAATCTTTGTCGCTTGGTAATTTAAAATAATTGACATTTTTAACAATTTTCGGTGACCAAGGGACTAGAATTTTGTAAATTTAAGAACAGCTTTCATTTGGTAAGTATTCCATTTTAATCCTTTACAGTAAGTAAATGTTTGTTAGATTGTATTTTAAATGTTTGGGCGAGTAGTGATTTTTTACAAACAATATCTAGAGTTTTTGAAATGCTCTAGTGTAAAGTTAGCCAAATGTCGCTTGGTCATTTTTGCCTTTCAGCCGTCGATATACTCACGGACAAAAATATTGCATATTTTGAAATTATCATGTGAAGTGAAATTTTTTGTGCTGCAATCCTTAGCCCTCCCAGTGTCATAAGAATAGGATTTCTTTTCCGAATGCGATGTTTTAAAGTGTCATATAAATGCTCGATCGGATTTAAATCTGATATGGGCTATATGGTGGACCATATAAATTTTAAATTGAATGTCATCAAGTATGTGTATTCTGTAAGTAAGTAAGTAAGTAATTAAGTAAGTAAATAAGTAAATAAGTAAGTAAGTAAGTAAGTAAGTAAGTAAGTAAGTAAGTAAGTAAGTAAGTAAGTAAGTAAGTAAGTAAGTAAGTAAGTAAGTAAGTAAGTAAGTAAGTAAGTAAGTAAGTAAGTAAGTAAGTAATAAAGTAAGTGTATTCCCTATTCTGTCGTCAATATTTTCTGCCATGGTTGCGTGTCGTCTACGAATTTTATGTTATTAATGATGCTCCCTCCAATCCTTACACCTTGAGTTTATTTTCATAGTGCCTCCTGAAATATTAGTTGGGAGAACACATTAAATAATTGTGGTGAGAGCACGCATCCCTGTCTGATTTCTCTTTGAATTTCTACTTTGTTTGTTTCACATTTTGCACCCGTACGACCGATGTTTGATTATATTGTAGATTCTTGATTAAATTAATACCCTTGGAATCTAGGTGCACGTGTTTTAATGCATGTATGAGTTTACCATGTTGAACCCTGTCAAATGCTTTTGGGAAATCTATATAATATATTAATATGTCTTTATTGAAGCATAGACTATGAAAAAGCGTTCGATAGTGTCGAGATATGGGCGATAGAGAAAGCTCTCAATATCAGCAGAATAGACTCCAAGTAGAGGCAATTCTTACATAACATCTATAAAACAGCAACTATGACAGTCGAATAGGAAAATAAAACAAACAAAACTAATCCCATAGCAACCCGTAGAGGATATAAGACAAGGAGATTATAATAGTTCCAAGACTCCTCAACTTAGCTCTGGAAGACGGCTTTACAGAACTGAAATGGGAAGACCGGGGTATCAACATAAAGGGAAGAAACTCAGTTACCTCATATATTGCGATAATATTGTTCTTATTACAACCAACCAAGAAGTACTAGTCACAATGCTGACTCAACTAGCACAAGCATCCGAGAAGATAGGATTAAAAATGAACACGAGTAAATTAAAAATCATGATATTTATATACAAATGACAGAATAAATATAAATAATGTAAATATTGAGGACGTTGACGAATATGTATTATATAGCTGGTTCAAATAATCAAAGCTAATAAAGGGAACCAAACAATTGAAATACAAAGAAAAATCAGATTGGCGTGGGCAGCGTTTGAAAAGTTACGATGACTAAACAGCACAAAGATACAACAGTACCTAAAAACCCGTGTATTTGACCAGTGCATCCTTTCTGTTCTGACGTATGGCTCAGAAACATGGACATTAACAAAGGTCAACATAAACAAAATAGAAATAACTCAGAGAAAAATGGAAAGATCTATGTTGGGAATAAAACTGCAAGGCAGAAAATCAAACAAATGGATAAGAAAGAAAACAACGGTAAAAAATGTAACTGAACATATAACATGGTTGAAGTGGAGATTTTCAGACCACAATATGAGGCAGGAAGATAAAAGATGGAATGCTGAATTACAAAACTGGAGACCGTGGACAGGAAGAAGAGGAAGACCTCAGATGCGATGGAAGGACGATATTGTAAAAGCTGCAGGAACTCACTGGAAAAGCGCAGCCAAGGACAGACAGATATGGAAAGATTTGGGGAAGACCTATCTCCAAAATTGGATAGAAATGGGCTGAAAAAGAAGAAGAAGACGTTTTTATTAAATTCCCTGCATTTTTTTATTAGTACCGCCGTTGCGCAAAATGCCTCTCTTTTTCCCATTCTACTTCTGAGAAAATCTAAACACAAATAAATAAATTGACTGTTGCTTTTGCATGTCTACCAATTTCCTCTACCTTAATAATATATTATAAGTCATTATCACTCAAGTGACTGAAATACATGTATCGTGCATTGACGACTGGTATATTAAATTATTAATGCCTTGGATGATACTACAATCCTTCGTTGATCTATAGTAAATAGTTACTTTGTATCCCTATGCATTAAAATTAGTCGTATAAGTGTAGTATCTAGGGTTTTGCACTTAATAGCGTTCCAATCATTAATTAGGTAATTTAATAGACTTAATACGTATCTATAATATGTCTACAATACAGACCGCAATGTAGAATATGTATAATAATAATAAATATACCTCTTTGGTACAGTAGTCTTAGGTTTTTTAAAATTATTATATGAAGAATTAGTTTATGTGTTTATTATTTTATTTGAATGTATGTATACTAAGGATTTCCACAGTTTTCATGGTATTCCCTCACAGAACCGTTTTCTCCAGTTATTTCTGTTTTGCTAGTCCCCTTCCTGTAGATTTCTTCTTTTCATTGTTTCGTCTACTTCATCTCTGAAAGACCTTCGGTGTCTGCTTCTCTTCTGTTTATTCAATTCCATTATTCTATCTCTTCTTGTTACTCCGCCGCTTCTCCTTAAGAATTACATCTCTGTTGTTCTTATTTTGTTTTTGGTTTTCTTATTTATTGTCAAATTTTCACACCCATACTTCTTTTCGTGGTGTTATAATATATTCTTCATTTTTTGTCCTTATACTGATGTTCTTATCCCACAGAATCGGGTTCAATTTTTTTATGCAGTCTCTTGTTTGTCCTAGTCTGTTTTTTATATCTTCTTCATTTGTTCCTTTTTTGATATTATGAAACCTAAATACATGTCTTGGTAAAGGTATTTGATAAGGTGATACTATTTCACCAAAGCTTTTTATATTAGCTTTGGAAAATGTATGCAAACAGCTCGACTAGGAGGAAAAAGGTCTAAATATTGATAGTGTACGTTTGAGTCATTTGAGGTTTGCGGATTTCTTCTTCTTAAGGTGCCTATCCGTTCCGGACGTTGGCGATCAGCAAGGCTATCCTAACTTTGCTTGCTGCTATTCTGAATAGTTCGGTTTTCGATGTATTACACCACTTTCTCAGGTTTTGAAGCCAAGATATTCTCCTTCACCCTGGTCCTCTCTTTCCAAATACCTTGCCTTGAGGAATGAGTTGCAACAAGCAATATCTCTGTTTATTCCTCATAACATGGCCAAGATATTCTAGTTTGCGCTCTTTGATTTTGTTAATAATCTCGCATTCCTTGCCTATTCTACGTAGAACCTCAACATTAGTCACACGATACACCCACGAAATTCTCAAAATGCGCCTGTAACACCACATCTCGAATGCCTCGAGTTTTCTCAAAGAAGCCTCGGAAAGTGTCCAGGCCTCTACTCTGTATAATAACGTAGAAAATACATAGCATCTGATGATAGAGATTTTGGTAGCAAGAGGTAAATCGTGGCTTCTGAAAAGAGACTTCATCATTATGAACGCTGATCTCGCTTTTCCTATGCGTTGTTTTATTTCAATTGAGTGGTCCCACTGGCTGTTTATGTTGGTACCAAGGTATGTGTAGCTGTAGACCCTGTCAACTAGTTGTTGGTTAACCAAAAGTTGTGTATTTAATATTTCGCGCTTACTGACTACCATGGTTTACGGATGACATAGTATTATTTAGTACAGATATCAAGAAACTGGAGCAAATGTTGAAGGAATTAAACCAGCTATACCAGCAGTCAAATTATAATAGGTCTCAAAATTAACCTTCCGAAAATAAAAATAATAAGTAATTTACAAACTAATCTTGTTATTGACAACGTCGGTCTTGAAAATGTAGACCACTAAATATATATTGAACATACCATTAAAATCGGCAAAGAAAATCAAATAGCCGAATTAAAAAGACGTATACAATTGTCTTGGGTAGCTTTCGGCAAGTTAAGCTTTATTTTGAAAAAGAAAGATATACCAATGTGTCTAAAGCGTACAATTTATGACGAATATATCTTGCCTGTAACTACATATGGACTGAAGACCATGGCATTTACCAAGAAAACCTTGGAGCAGCTCAGTACAACCCAACGAGCGATGGAGAGGGCCTTGCTAGGGATTAGTTTGTGAGCTTTACTAATGTCGCAGGACGTGTAGCAAGGCTCAAGTGGCAATGTTGCCCGAGAAAATCCCGAAAAATGGACACCTAGATTAACAAACTGGAGACCAAACGAGAACAGGCGAGTAGTAGGCAGACCGCAGAAGAGGTGGACAGATGATATCAAAGAAGTCGCGGGCACGCAGTGGATGAGAATTTCCAAGAGTAGAAATCGATGGAAGCAAATGGAAGAGGTTTATGTCCAGCAGTGAACGAACACAGGTTGAAGAAGAAGAAGAAATACTTGTACTAAGACAAGTTTTGTCTGTTCCTTTAATTTGTTTTATGTTCGTCTATTTCCAGCTGTTTTATTTATTCTCCGTTGTTAGGTATTATTCTCCGTGGTTAGGTATCCAGTTTTCTTTAGGTTTATTTCCATCCCATTCTTTGTATATTTCTGTTCCAGTTTTCTCATCATAAAACTTCTCAATATTATTCTATTTAAATGTATTTTTATTTAAATCTAAATTGTATTTTTCTATGTCTGGTTTTTAATATAGCTCCCCGTCACAGTCTGTATAATAAGGGTTGAATCCAACAACAAAACTAAAAATATCAAAGTAACGGGGTCTTCTAATATCAGCCCTTCTTCCTAACTAGAATGCTTAAGTGACCTACATAATAGTATTTTATGCTTTGAAATCACGATAGAAAATTTTGGAATGTTCGCTTTAATCGATATATTAAAAATAAAATATTTTAAGCAAAGCAAGTCATCATTATACCAATTTTCGCGATAGTAATCAACATGCTTTTTCTTAATACCCAAGATACAGATCTGAACTTAATTGTACTGAATAAAAGAACCTTATTTCCATTCTTATAGAAGTTATCAAATTTTTTTAAATGACTTTGTATTCAAGGGGCTGACAAAAGTGTAAAAAGCAGTAAATATAGTTTTATATCGAGTCGATAATATTTACTGATATACTCAATCGTTCAGCCCTGCTAAAATAAAAAACGAATGCTCTAACGATTACTTGCATAATCAAACACTTGACTATATTAAGCTTCATAAATATTAAAAAAAGCAGTTAAATTTAGTTTATTGGGTAAACATTTAAAATAAAAATAGATACGTTGCATATAAAATCCATAGCAGTATACGTTGTAAGTCATCTTCACTTTAAGACATTAGTATTGAGTCGTCCTCATAGCAGATTATTGTAGGTTGTTTTTCTCCCATTTGGTAATCTTTTCTAGTTCTTACTTTTTTAATATTTCATCAATGATTAGGTTGAACAATAGAGGAGTCAGAGAATTCCCTTGTCTTATCTCATTGACAGCTTCAATTGGATCAATTTGTTCTTCCTCTACTTTTACTTCTAGTGTGTTGTACTGGTAGAACATTTCGATCGTTTTGATTATTCCTAGACGTACCCTCTTGCGTGCAATAAGTGAATTATAATCTTTAAATTGACCCTGTCAAATGCCCTCTTAAGTTCCACGAAACATAAATATGCCCGTTTGGTTTAATTTAGTGACTTCCCTTGCACTTACCTCATTATAAACATAGCGTCGGTGCATGCTCTCTCCGACCTAAATCCGTGCTGTTCTTCTGCTGGTGCTATAATTTCATTCGGTTTATTTTTTTTTATCACATTGATGGATAATTTTAGTTTGATCTTTAATACTAATACCCTCTTCCTCTTTATACAATATTCAAATGTAAACTAAAACATTAATATAAATAATGGTAAGCTCTAAAATAAATTTAAAACTGCTACAATTTTAATGAGTTTAAACTTAAATCTAACCTTTTCATAACCCTTGTATTTAAATATAATCTCTTGATTCTAAGAATTTTAAACCTGCAAAATAGAACCTACGCATCTTTGGTGGAATAATTGGAGAATATTTTAAGACGAATCTTAAGAGAGAAACCACATTAATCAACCGATTTCCATAACTTGAATTAATTCAAACTCGGTTGTCATTGGAAATGAGAATCGCAGCTCTTGCTAGTTTGAGTTGAGTTGAGTATTTGTTTCTGCCGCAGAACCGAGCATTGTTATTCTGTCGATAATATTTCTAAAACCCTCCACCAACTTTGGGATTTATCACTTCCTCACATGTTCTGCTTCTTATTATAATTATTTTACTGGTTGTTTACGTAAATGATGGATTGCCCCCTTACAATTTATTACCCTAAATATTCTCCAAGATAAGTGGAATACAGAAATTCTAAATAAACTCCCAATATAAAGTATTTATTGATGATCTGGTTTGGTAAAATATTAAGAAATTTCTCTTACAACTACGACGAATAATATATTTTCGTATACACTATACACGTTTCATGTCTATAAACAATGAACAATGAAGATTGTCAATAAGAACCATATTGTCTAGATTTTCGTTTGCAGACACGTCTCGTAATAATCATAAGAATTTTTGGACCTTACCACGACCCTAATAGCAACCAATATCGAATGAGTACAAATGCCGAGGTCAAACAGATTTATAGAGCGAGCGACGTAGTCCTCAGCGTCTAAGATGGACTGGCAATGTCCAGAATTTTGCCTTGCAAAAAAATCTGGAAGAAAGCCTCAAAGAAGGCATTTAGGAGGTCCACAAATGCGATAGAGATACAATGTATGGTCAGATTTAAAAACAATGGGGCTACCCACTGACCCAACTATCAAGAACGACCGTTTGACATGGAAGCAAGTTGTACAGTCAGTGCAGTCAGCCAAGACCCACCCCGAGTTGTAGTGCTACGAGAAGAAGAAGAAGAAGAAAAAGAAGGCACCTCTCGATTTGAAAACGCTATGGTCTTCACGGAGACTTAACAGTGAGAGTTTGGGGAGATGTTGTATCAGCTAAAGTAAAGTTCGTGTAACCTTCTAGCTAAGGTCCAAGTTAGGATTCTCAGGTCGCGCAAGCGCCCATGACTTAACGACTACTTACGTAGCCTGGACCCGATGGCTTTACGTGGCCTCCGAAGCACGGTGGCGGCTCAGTTAAATAAGAAATTGAAAAATTTTTCAGTACCAGGATTCGAACCCGGGCCCTCCAGCTTGTTAAGCCAGTAACATAGCCACTTCGTTATGGTCGCCACAAGAATATTTTTATCAGCTGACGCTATGGAGCAGGTCATCAAGTTGATGGTATGATACGGTGGTGGTACTATTACTAATATCTTTAAGTGCTGATATTATACAATATTTGTTGCTACATATTTAACATGCTAGTTTCCAAAAAAAAAAACAAAATATATGGTTATAACAGCAAATCTACCAAGATGTAGATGAGGGTCAGATAATAGAATAAGTGATGGAGTTTAAATATCTAGCTACGGAAAGCTCGAAACAGAAGTGAAAAAACAAGTGAAAAAACAAGTGAATAAAGCAAACAGATTCACAGGATGTCTGAATAAAACAATATGGGGAAAGAATTAAAATGCAGAATTAAGCCGACACAAAGAGGACAAAGATAATGCTAGAATTATGCATTCAAGATTTCCAATTGCTCCAATTCTTAAACATATTATTAGTGACATTAAGTTCAATCCTAGGTTCTGGAGATGATTACTCGGTATTTAATGTGGGATTGTTCGGCTAACATTAGATAATAGAAGTCATTCTGATGGATTGATTAGTCTACGTGCTACAAATAATTTATTTTGTGGATCCTGTTTTATTGAAGAAGTCATCAACTATAGCTTTATTGGAAAGATAAATACATATTCAGTTATTACCGAATATTAACGAATAAATAATATTTTTTTGTTCAAAGAGATGTCCTAGTTGAATAAATAATCTTGCAATTTTGCGATATTAACTGAACTGAAGATGATGGCTTGTTCTTTTAGTGGAAATTTTGGACTAGTTTGATGAAAAGCAATAGCAACAGTAGAGTGGTAAGAAGGTTTATGTTAAATACGTTATTACTCATCATTTAGTTTTACTTGAAGATTTAATTTTATTTATAATTTTATTTAAATACAGCTCAAATTTAATAATATTGATAATGGTCTTTGTTCATTTCTCGTAATACATCCGTGTTCTTTTAAACAAAAACAACAAATTAATAGTCTACTATTTAAGTTAAATGTAGCCATTTTATCTAATATAGCAATTGTTGTTAGATATCCCAAATATTTTTCTAAAAAGGTTTCATCCCGAGTGTAACATTTTATTCAATTTATTTCATAGATTCTCCAAAGCTGTAACATGCATCTTGGCCGATCTGAACAAGCATGTAAGTGTACTATAGTTTATCTGTGTCCACAAACACAACAGGCGAGGCATTCGTGAAAGTTACACTTTGCCATATTTGACTTTCATCTGCCAATATTTGCTCAGAGGCAACTGAGAATTCTCTAGCTTAGTTTTTATAAAAACTACGAACATTTATTTACACTCTCAGTTATATTATATAAATTATAAAGGAATTAGCGCCCGAATTAATTAGAATGATAATTAAATTTTTTCGGTAGTGGGGCATTGTCTGTTTATATTATGTTGATAAAAATCAGTACATATTATTAAGAAAAGAAGACTAAGTTTTCACTCTAACGGCATATAAAACAACATAATGCTATTCTACATCCCTCCAGAATGAAAACAATGGGAAGCTTCTCTGGTTACACCTCCGAGGCTTCTACAATTTGCAAGCCATACGGATGCTGAGACTAAGGAAGATGAGGGAATTCTACAATTTACAATTCACGTCACATCTCCTCAGCGCGGTAAAGTTCCAACGAGAATGGTTCCCTTCATACTCCAATCAGAGTAAATGTAAGTAAAAAATGAATAACCATTTTCAATTTCGTTGCAAAACGAAAATAAAGCCAAATCATATTCTAGTCCAAACAGAGCGTGCAGCAAGCACCTCTACCGGTTTCGAAACTTATTAGTCTCTCATCAGGAGGCACATATGCTGCTCTCTCTGATACAACCAAAACAAACCCCAACGTGCAGTTCCGGATTGCAACGAACGAAATGGCATAGATGCCCTAGCGGCAACTGCTAGCAAAAAGACTAAGTTTTCACTCTAATGGCATATAAAACAAAATAATGCTATTCTACATTTCGAAACCGGTAGAGGTGCTTGCTGCACGCTCTGATTGGACTAGAATATGGTTCGGCTGTATTTTCGTTTTGCAACGAAATTGAAAATGGTTATTCATTTTTGATTTACATTTACTCTGATTAGAGTATGAAGGCAACCATTCTCGTTGGAACTTTACCGCGCTGAGCAGATGGGACGTGAATTGTAAATTGTAGAATTCCCTCATCTTCCTTAGTCTCAGCATTCGTATGGCTTGCAAATTGTAGAAGCCTCGGAGGTGTAACCAGAGAAAGTTCCCATTGTTTTCATTCTGGTGGGATGTAGAATAGCATTATGTTGTTTTATATGCCATTAGAGTGAAAACTTAGTCTTTTTGCTAGCAGTTGCCGCTAGGGCATCTATGCCATTTCGTTCGTTGCAATCCGGGACTGCACGCTGGGGTTTGTTTTGGTTGTATCAGAGAGAGCAGCATATGTGCCTCCTGATGAGAGACTAATAAGTTTCGAAACCGGTAGAGGTGCTTGCTGCACGCTCTGATTGGACTAGAATATGGTTCGGCTGTATTTTCGTTTTGCAACGAAATTGAAAATGGTTATTCATTTTTTTTGAGTTTACTGCCCGACGCGTAGCGGAGGGCTGTAATCATTCAACGGAGGAAAAGGCACTTTACTCCCATGTTATACATATGGTTTTTCCACCTTCCTCAAATAACAAGTCATTTTTTCATTTTTACTTAATTTATTTATGTAACTAACCAACAAAATTTATTAAAACTAAAACTAACAAGTAGGTACAATATAACTGTCAACTGTCAAATATAAGTCAAATTATTAATGTAAACATTGTTAAATCAAAATAACAATTTACTGTTTTTTACCATTCTGCAAAATATAGGGTGTTTTATAAATAAACGTTAAAATGTATAGATACTTACGTAATACAAAATAGATATTGTACAGGGCGTCAATAAGTTATATATCATCAATAAAATACCATGACGTCACTTTTACTTTTCCTCCCTAGGCAGGAAAAATACAACTTTGCTCCCTACAATCAGGTCCGGAAAAGTATACTTTCGGGAGAGGTAGGTGGAAAAAATATTAGAGGAAAAGTAAAAGTGACGTCATGGTATTTCATTCATGAAATATAACTTATTGACGCCCTGTACAATATCAATTTTCTATTACGTAAGTATCTGTACATTTTAACGTTTATTTAAAATCACTCTGTATTTTGCAGAATTGTAAAAAACAGTAAATTGTTATTTTGATTTAACAATGTTTACATTAATAATTTGACTTATATTTGACAGTTGACAGTTATATTGTACCTACTTGTTAGTTTTAGTTCTAATAAATTTTGTTGGTTAGTTACATAAATAAATTAAGTAAAAATGAAAAAATTACTGGTTATGTGAGGAAGGTGGAAAAACCATATGTATAACATGGGAGGAAAGTGCCTTTTCCTCCCTTGAATGATTACTTCATTCGCGGGAGGAAAAGTAGCACTTTCCTCCCTTGTTATACAAATAGCTATTTCTTGCAGAATTGGTTAACTGCAGATGGTTAAAAAGTAGATGAATACAGGGAATGAAATGGATAACAACTGTATTCGACAAAATATACGTAACTGGAAAAATACCCCAAAGTTTGTTAACGCCGACCTTCGTAACTATACCAAAAAAAGTAAATGCCAAAACATGCGAAGACTAGAGAACAATTAGCCTAATTAACCACTTACTTAAAAGGTTTTTAAGAATATTATAAAAAATACGAAAAACAGGTATCATGGACACAGTTTGGATTCCGCTATACTTTAGGCACCCGAAAGACTCTATTCGCTATCCAAGTGCTTATGGAGAGATGTTAACTGTTCGTTAATATCTCTGCATAACTGTTAACTAAAAGAAAATCAGAGGTTTGGCGCACCCTGTACACTTTGTACTCTATACACCCTGTATACAGGGTGTATAGAAACTCTCCTGATAAACGAAAACCGGAGATTCCTCAGATAATTTTAAGACAATTTAACCTAGTTCATCTAGTACTTCCTAAGTGATCCAGAGCTCTTTGAAGATGGTGTCTTGTAATTAGTTTGTTTTAGATACCTCTAGAATGCTTCTATTTAGAAAAACGAAACCTCGTACCCTTCCATCAATTGCGATTTTCTAGAATCGGTCACAGGCGTCCATTTTGTGTAGGTCAGCGGTTATTTTATTGCATAACTTTTTTGTCTTTAACTTTTAACTATTTTTGACACTAGGTTATTAAATTGTGAGGTATTCTGGTACTAACAGGTACTCTTCTCGGTAGAGTACACTGTTTTCTAGAAAAATCTATTTGAATAATTTTTTTTAATTTGAAAAAAAATTAAAAGAAAACGGTGTATTTTACCGACTTAAAGCAAGAGTATCTTTTAGTACTAAAATACCTAAAATAGGAAGATAAATAAGCGTACCAGCTTTCGTTTTTCAAACTACAAGCGTTTGGTAGGTATTTAAAAAATACTAATCACAAGGTGCCATTTTCAAAGAGCTCTAGGTCCCCTAGGAAGCATTTCTCATGTGCCATTGTCTTCAAATTACCTGAGGAATATCCGGTCTTTGTTTGTCGGGAGAGTTTCTGAACATCTTGTATATATTTTATTAAAAATGCTGTTTTACAATTGTTAACAAACCAACATTTGCAGAAGTAAATGGATGAGATAAGTGTTCCAAATAGTAATTTCTTACTTCTCCATGAATAGGAGTACAAAGAGCGAGAAAAAGTGTTTAATATTTAATTATAAGAAACAACGAGTCAGTTCTCTTTTTCCTTTGGTGTGTTAATAATTAGCTCTAACGCTTTGTGCTTCCTCCTTCTCTTTCTATCCTGTATCAATCCCAGGCATACATTTTTGTTATATGTGGACTTGACGGTTTTATTTGAACTAGCTAAATAATATATTTTTACTCTCAAGCTGTTACGGGTAGGGTCCAACAGTGGTCGTCTTTCAGTGTATTGTGACGTCAAATAAGCCCTAAAATTCCTCTCAGCGACAGACATTGTCAGAATTCTTTTATTATATCTAATAAGCATTCGTGACAAAACTGCTATACTGACAGGAACTTCATATCTCCACAAAACGTAAAGAATATTTCTTCTGCTCTCAGCTGAAATATGTCTATGGAACAGACACGAAACTGAAACTGGCAGCTAAGTTAAACAAATTATGTTAGTGGTTATATAGAAAACATAAAGAGTCCACTGATACAGACCAAATGTTTATTAAAAAAATATAGAGATTATATAGATTTTTATTTTTCAAGTGTATACAGGGTGCGCTAAAGTGTATGCAGGGGTTTCTTTTATTACTACTAAAGTTTGGAGTGTATTTTTCCCATAATCGTCAGTACGATGATGAATATTACAGTTACAATCTTTTCATAAATGATCAATGAACAATTCTAATTTTACCTATTATATTCCTTAAAATTAGGAGCTTAATTTATAGTGTCTCTTATCTAGTTTCGATATCTAGTGCACTATCGACAAAATAGTGCACTATTCTAATCTGCACACTCGCACAAATAATATGCTCTGCTTTTCCTTATTACTCCCTCTCCTCTTAAGTGCCTTCTCTACTAAGGTTGGCGATCAATATGGAAAATTTCTCCCTGTTCTGGGCATGATGAATTAAGTCATTCCCTGTTGTGTGGGGGGCTCTGTTTAAATCTCCGATGTTTCATGGCTAGGATTTTTCTTTTTTCCTATACCCTTTTTACCTTCGATTTTGCCTTCTAATAATACCTGGAGCTGCTCAAATTTCTTATGGCGCATTATGTGTCCTAGATAAGACGTCTTTCTAATTTTGATTGTAATGACCAGATGAGGACGTGTGTTCATTCTCTTCAGTACTTCTTCATTCGTAGTTCTGCTGATCTATGTTATTCTTAACATTCGGCGGTACATCCCATCTCGAATGAGTTCAATTTAAAACAGTATGACGTCTCACTGTTTTAATGTCCAGGTACCACCAGGAACATTTTAGTGTTCTCAATCTTATTATGACTGATAGCTTGGGGCTTTTTTTGGCCCTTGGGAGCTATGCCCATTTAGCCAATATATATATATATATATATATATATATATATATATATATATATATATATATATATATATATATAAAACAAGGCTGAAATATATATATATATATATATATATATATATATATATATATATATATATATATATATATATATATATATATATATATATATATATAGCTTGGGGTTACAGAGCTTTGCGCATGTTCATGAAACCAGACCTTGCTATTTCAATGCGCCTTCTAATTTCTTGTTTCTTCTTTTTTCTTACTATTACTCAAACAAGTTCAAAAGGCTGTGTTCTCTTCAATCTTCTACTTTGTCGAATATTATCGAGGAGCTGGATTGCCTAATATTTTCTTGTCTATGAAGTCGTTTCTCGTGACCTCCTGCAATCTTCTTGATGATTATATCCACAGTTTCATTCCTAGGTCCTTATGGAGATCACTGTTTGCCACGTACCAAGGAGCATCTACAATGTTTCTTATGTTTTTTCTGGAATATATGTAGTATTGCTCTTTTGCTTAGTCTACCACACTCCCATAGTACACCCATTCGTTCGTAGCAGCCTGCCTTATGCTTCTATAGTATGGTCACCGTACTCTTTTAACCATATCTACACTCTTAAAAAAATACAAAATAAGGATTTGTATAGATAGATTAAACTTACAAAACATGCCTTTGGTGAAACCAAGGTAGAGGTCCCTAGAGGTCTTCAAGATAAATATCAGTTTCTTAGAAGAATACTGAACTAAAATGTGATCTTGTTTTTTCTAACTACTTGACCATACCACAGACTGTTCTGATTTATTAAGGCTTATCAACTTTAGATGTAGTACTAGAAGACCACAAAAACGGTGACAAGAACTAGACCACATCAAAGCCAAAGCGGGGAGAAACTGGCACAACATAACACAAAAATGAGAAGAGAACTTATGTATGCCTAACTTTGTCCAAGAATGGATGCAAGCAGGCTAAAGAAGAGGAAGATTGAATATATAGTGTAAATCTTGAACAAGGGAATTTATTAGGTAGACGTTTGTTGTAACAACGAATTCAGGGCAGAAAATTATTCCATATTATAATAAAACGGCTTAGCTGTTAGGCAAGGCAGTACACGTACACCATAACAAATGTAGAATCCCTCAGAATTTCCTAGTTCTCTGGTGTATTGCTTAAAGGCAAAACTATTCCACCTGTTCTCCGAGTTGAGGTATGCAGTGGTCGCAGTACAAACCTACCGCTGTGATGTAACGTTTAGTAAAAAGTCTACAATTAATGATACCTATGAGCTGCACCATATATATTTTATTATGAATATTTTTCAGCTTAAATTTCAAAATATATCAGTATATTTAGCTTGAGCCTTAGCTAATTTTTTGTCCACTTTATTTATCCCCTATATTATCCTTTATTTATTGTGGTTCAACAAAACATGAAAAATTATCAGCAACATTTGAATTTGTTAGGCGATGTATAAATAAATTTATATGCTCTCCACTTGTCATATGTTTGCATCTTGAGTAACTATAAGTGCATCTACAATTTAAGATAAATCTTTTATTCCTTAAGAACTTAAAATCCGCAGACGAAGGTAAATCAGCTATAAGATAACTTGATTAAAAGATAAAAACCAAAGAAAACACTTTTAAATTCAGAGACTTTTAACCTGCGTAAAAAAATTAAGAAAACGAACTTTTTCCTCTTCCGGTAAGACAATTCTAAATAGCGCGATAAAAAGTTCCTAGGTATGAATTTTAAAAATCTTTCGCTTTGAAATAAAAATAATACAAGCTCTGGGATTCCAGAAAGAACCAAACAGTTTTCTTTGTAGACTTAAGTAAGAGTCGTGTACCTATTTTGATAAATATATATTTTTAGTAGAAGCATTCAATGCACTAAAAGAAACTTAAATATACTAAGTAACATAACCTTACAAAATCTTCATCATAATCATATAATAACAGAATCTAAAAGTGTGAAGCGGAAATCAATTAGTCACAATTTGGTTTTAAGAATGCTCCGGGAGCAAGGTAGGCAATGTTTTGCCTGCTAGTATTAGTACAAAGATGTAGAAATATGAACAGTACAAATCAGAACAAATTCAGCATCTTATGGACAGTGTACAAAGAGAGAGTAAAGAAAGAGGACGTAACCTCAACACAAATAAAACAAAATGGATGCTGGTGAGCAAATCTCAAAAACCTACCGGACAATTGAAAATAAAAAGTCAAAGAATCTAAAATAATAAACACAATAAAAATAAAAAAAGTTTTAATATGTGGGACACTTAAGGAGGGGACAGTAATGTGAAATGCTAAAACTGATAATACGAGGAAAGATAAAAGGACGAAGGAGTGTGAGAAGAAGGAGAGTGTCATGGTTAAAAATTTTAAAGGGCTGGTTTAAATGCAGTTGAATAGAACTCTTCAGAGCAGTGGTAGATAGAATAAAGATATTTTCTTGTGGCATTTTTACAATTTTAACTATTTATAATGGGAATAAGCCACAATATTATTAAAAAATGATTTTTATTTGGGCGTCGAAACGTTAATAAAAATCATTTTTTAATAATATTGTGGCTTATTCCCATTATAAATAGTTAAAAAGAATAAAGATAGTGATGATGATACCCAACCTCCGATTGGAAGGCAGCACTTAAAGAAGAAGATTTATATGTGTCCTTCTATCATAATATTTCAGTCTTTAAAACGTTTTACTGACTTCTGTATTCTTTTGATCATTTGTTCTGAAGCTATGTTCTTGTGGAATTTTTATTTACTATTTCTATTTAAGTTTAAATTAGATCGATATGTTTTCGAAAAATAGGAAACAATCTCCAAAGTGAAAATCGAAACGTCAAACTTAGCAATGTTGATCATTTGATCTAAAAATTTTTATTGTAGTGGTTACAGTCTGCTGTGTTTTCTATTCTTTTTATGCTGATGTGTTCTAATCCTATATCAGTGTTGACCAAACGATTCTAAGTTAAATTTGACTTTTTATTTCACTCCTCGTGCTTTTATAGCCCCACAGAGAATTTTCCTACAACTTCCTAGTTTAACAGCTACGACAACAAGACTAAACGACTAAACTCGAATAAAAATAAAGCATTGGTAGATAATATTACCACTTGCTTGATTAATTTTTAAAAGCAACTATAATAGCACTACAAAAATTTATTTGTATTGTTTTAAAGTTATAAATGGTGAACTACGCGACCCATCTGCCATCTGGTGAGATTTACTCGTTAAATTAATTTGCTTGCTAACAACTTTGAAACAAGTCCGGATTAGACTCAAGGGTATTGTCTTAAGTGTATCTTGTAAAATGTGCAATTAATTCAGAAATGCTATACTGCCTAATATTACACTCAAATCTTGTATTTTAAATCTTTTCATGGAAACTTATATATTTACGAACAAAAGGGAGTCATTTTAGAATCCTATTTAAATATTTAATACGTTTCCTTTCTTCTTTTTTATTTAAAAAGGTCCTGAAACGGTTCTTAACTACTCTTTGACGTTTCGATCTACACTCTGGAAATAGTTTTCAAAAAGAATATTTTAAAAATATTTCCCTCATTTCGAAAATTTCTAAAAAAATTTCAAAATGTTTAGTCCTTTTTAAAGTTGATAGATGCTTGGTCCAACTAATTCCAAAAATATGTATTTGTCCCTATTCCCAACCAACAGTTTGCCTGGAAAAAAATCGGTATGGGCTTATTTATAGTTTTTACCATTTTGGGACCAAACGGTAAATTTTCTTCTAAGCATAAGTACATATATATATATATATATATATATATATATATATATATATATATATATATATATATATATATATATATATAGTGATTTTTTGAATAACGGCAATTCGGTCAGATGAAATAAAACTCTATTTGTTCTAGGTCTCAATATTTCGTCACTATTTGGTGACTTCTTCAGGAGAAAACTGTAAATTTATTAAGATTAGATATGGACAAAAGACAAAACATTTCATTACTTACAACTATAAGAGTGATAATTTAAATTCGTTTAACATATTATATTGAACATTGACTTGAGAAATGACTGATGTTATTTTGACATATATTTCGGAGTTATGGTAACTGCAATATATTTTATGTTAATAGAATATTGTCTAATATTGAAAAAAATTTTTAGTGAATACGTCAAAGTAAACAAGAAAAAGTATTTGCGAAATTTTAAGGTGGAAAGGTAATAGTAGATAAATGAAAAAGGACTTGAAGTATTTTAAATTGACTATAAAATGTAATCGATGGTACGTAATGAGTTAGTGTAAGACTGGTATTCAGAACTTGAATAAAAATAAGGTAGATTCATTGTTAGTAGATTAATTGAGTAATTTGTTTGTATTTTTTAAATTTTGGGAAAGAATGTTATGAATTACTTAGAATATTACAGTAGATATTACTCAAATGGTTAGTGTCAGTCTTATAATTAATTGATTCTGGAGTTTTGTTAATATGTACCATCTCAAGGAAGAGTCGTTTTTTATAGTTGTCAACTTGTTCCAAAATTTTTACATTATTAAAATCAAATTTATGTCCTGTATTTAAGTGGTGATCTACTAAGGCACAACAGTTTTTTTTGATGTTGCAGTCACTTTTATGTTGAGTGACGCGTTGCTTAAGCCACTGTTTACTTTGACCAATATAACAACCTTGACATTCAATGCAATTTATTTTGTAAATTATGTTGCTCTTTAATGTATTTGGAGTATTAGCTTTAGTTTTTGAGAACAACATTGAATTTAGAAGTGGATTGTACTTAACTAATTTGATGTCACTCAACATAAAAGTGACTGCAACATCAAAAAAAAACTGTTGTGCCTTAGTAGATCACCACTTAAATACAGGACATAAATTTGATTTTAATAATGTAAAAATTTTGGAACAATTTGACAACTATAAAAAACGACTCTTCCTTGAGATGGTACATATTAACAAAACTCCAGAATCAATTAATTATAAGACTGACACTAACCATTTGAGTAATATCTACTGTAATATTCTAAGTAATTCATAACATTCTTTCCCAAAATTTAAAAAATACAAACAAATTACTCAATTAATCTACTAACAATGAATCTACCTTATTTTTATTCAAGTTCTGAATACCAGTCTTACACTAACTCATTACGTACCATCGATTACATTTTATAGTCAATTTAAAATACTTCAAGTCCTTTTTCATTTATCTACTATTACCTTTCCACCTTAAAATTTCGCAAATACTTTTTCTTGTTTACTTTGACGTATTCACTAAAAATTTTTTTCAATATTAGACAATATTCTATTAACATAAAATATATTGCAGTTACCATAACTCCGAAATATATGTCAAAATAACATCAGTCATTTCTCAAGTCAATGTTCAATATAATATGTTAAACGAATTTAAATTATCACTCTTATAGTTGTAAGTAATGAAATGTTTTGTCTTTTGTCCATATCTAATCTTAATAAATTTACAGTTTTCTCCTGAAGAAGTCACCAAATAGTGACGAAATATTGAGACCTAGAACAAATAGAGTTTTATTTCATCTGACCGAATTGCCGTTATTCAAAAAATCACTATTTAACACAGTACGGTCGAAAATATTTGTACAAATATACATATATATATATATATATATATATATATATATATATATATATATATATATATATATATATATATGAACGTAGGCCACCCGTAGTTCACTCCAAAAATTTGTGCCGCTTGCATCCAATTTTGGCATATCCGCTTCAGGTCATCTGTCCATATTGTTGGTTGTAGTCCTCTGCTTCGAAAGGCATCCTGTGTGGCTCTCCACTCGAGAATACGTTTCGTCCATCTGCCGTCCTTCGTTCGCGCGATATGCCTTGCCCAGTCCCATTTCAAGGTTGAGATTCTTTTGATTTCGTCGGTTACTCCCGATCTACGGCGCAATTCTGTGTTGGTTATTCGTTTTCTTGGGTTAATCGCAACATGGATCGTTCCATTGCCTTCTGTGTAATTTGAATTTTGTTTGCGGACGTCTTAGTGAGCGTTAGCGTTTCTGAACCATATGTTAGAACCGGCAGCACACATTGATCAAAGACCTTTCTCTTTCAGCAGATAGGAAGAGCTGATTTGAAACTGTCTCTTAGCTTTCCATAAGCTACCCAATTCAACCGTATTCTACGTATTAATTCACTGGTCTGGTTGTCTCTACTTAAACGAATTTTGTGCCTTTTCTACTGCATTGTAGAACCTTTTGCACATTTCGATGGCATGATCAATGCGATCTGTTATCAGGACTATGTCGTCCGAGAACCGGAGATCACTAAATTGCTCTCCATTCATGTTTATGCCCTTTTCGTCTAGGATTGCACGCTTACACGTCTATTCCAATAAGGTTGTTAACAGTTTTGGCGAAATGGTGTCACCCTGGCGAACTCCACGATAAATGTTGAACTTGTGTGTATCTTCATCCAGTATGAGGCATGCAGTAGCATTATCAATAACAACAAGTAGAAGAAGACTTAAGGAGTATGAGAATTAGAAATAGAGAAAGCACAATCAAAGAGAGAGAAGAATGGAGAAACGTACTGGAAAACGCGAAGTCACGCCAGCAACTGTAAAACCGAACCCAGAATAGGATGATGACCCCTACACAATAAGGATCTTTTAGTGAAAACAGCTTCAGCTTTCTCGGGAGCGAATAACTTGTATATAATGTATAATAAATATATATGTATATATTATTGTGTCTGTCCAAACGCAAGACATTGATTTATTGATAAGAAACATCTGACTCTCAACTTTTTCATTATTTTTAAATTGATATTTCACGGAAGATTTCATTTTGCGAATCTATAAAGCGAATGTACCAATTGGATTTTCTGTGGAAACGATTCAAAAAGAAAAAAAGGTTTCTTTTAAAATTCAACCGAGCATAAGCGGTCTTTGATGAGAAACTCAATTAAAAAATTCCAAGTCTATTGTTAACAATTTCATAAATTGGGATCCTTTTTTAAGGACATGTAGAGAATATACACAGTGTTGGAAAAAGGAAATGCCTGTATATTAGTTTATATTGCTTCTAATTATTTTATATATTTTGTCAAGACACATTAATTGAAACTAGGGGAAAAAGTTAAAAATTAAAAGTAAAGGGAAAGATTAAAAAGATAAGGAAAATGGGTCAGAAAAAGGGAATAGAGAAATGGAAAACTAAAATCCTCAAAAATAAATACTTGTTTAGGAAAATTAAAAATTAGAAAGATAGTTGCCAGATACAGGAATGAATTTAGAATTGTTATGAAGAAGTATAATAACGAGCGCCAATGATGATGATTCGTTAGTAAAAAAGTAAAAGTGATAATTAGTTAATGTATTGAATACTATTGTTTCTTATTTTTCCTCAACATATTAAAAATATAGGTCTAGAATAGAACAGAAATTTGTAGTGAGTTGTTATTAGAAAAAATTGTTATTAGAAAAGTTTATTAGATATTTTATTTATCATGGAATCAGATTCCAGTTGTAAATCCCAATTGGCTTACTGAGAAGAAACTCCAAAGTCCAAGTATGTATTCGCTGATGCCGAATAGGGTTTATAACAAACAACTAAGTGTATTTTTTCAAAAAAAAACAAATCCGTTGTTTTTAAGTGTATTTTCTTGTGGCGTATAAAGTACGCCACGCGTGTAGTTATGTTATAATTTCATGCACGGGTAGTTAAAGGTTAAACCGTGATTATTTTTAATACAGAATTTTAAATTTTATCGTAAAGTTTTTGGCATCTCAATTTAACAAAGTGTGGTTTGGATCCTTTCTGCAGAATCCCGTCCAATTGAAGACCTATTTGCAATCACACAGGTCATGGAAAAGAAAACAGACGTCAATCAAGAGATTCATTTCGTATATATTGATCTGAAAAAGTCATACGACAGTGTACCTTTCGTAAAATTATGGGGGGCAATGGAGGATACCAAATGTAAACATAGAAATCACAAAAATAATTAAAAAAATTTATAACAACATGACCACGAAAATTAAACAAGGAAACAAACTCACCGAAGAATTTTTAACAAATAAATGGCTTAAACAAGGATGCTGCCTCTCTCCAACACTTTTTAAAATATATTTGGAGGAAGATCTGAAAAATTGGAAACGGAAATGCAAGAACATGGGACTCCCATTGAGTGACCACACACTATATACTCTTTGTTTCTCAGACGACCAAATACTAATAGCACAAGTCTACGATAATATCTGTTACATGACAAGAAGCTAAGAGAAGAATACAGGAAATGTGGACTAGAGATCAACATAGGAAAAACCAAATATATTAATATCGGTGCGGAGAAACAAGAGGTATATTTCTCTCCGGACTATTTTTCGTAATAAATAAAGGTAAATAAAACCATCATATAAAAATAATCTACAAAAAAATATTTTCTCCTGAAGCTATCTACTATATAAAATGTCTAGTTACACGATTTATTGTTGCTCTATTTATTCGCATTAAACGTCTAAGTAAAAGGTATTACCTGCTTCCCATGATTAGTTTTGACATAAAACACGGTGCGTAGGGGCTTTAATGCCGAGGATCAGTTCACGAGTTCACGCTTCATAGGTGACTTGATTGATATTTTGTAAGAGAGGCTCCAGCTCCAACCCAGTGCACAAATGATGCAGGAGACAGATACGATATGCTTGTCCCTTCCCTTAATGCTTTTTGCGGAAGAACAAACGCGTACAAATAATTACGTTAACATGTAAAGCAATTAGAGCTTTTTCTAAAGGGTTATTGGGGTAAGAATATGCAGATCGCTGGCTTTATTCTCTTCAACGAGCCTACTATGTTGTATTTTAACGCTTGTTTTTGTTTTCCCCAATATAGGATTAGTAACATTATGTTTTACTCAGAAAGCAAAGTCTTTTGGTCAATGAGTATTATGTAAATCAGTCAGTTTTATGTAAATGTACAATAATATAATAGTCTGGACAATATGGTCAGAAACATATTCTGACTCACTTTGTTTTTTGAACAATTCTGCTTTAAATAGTTCCCTTATAACAGATTTGCAATAATTATACAAATGATTATCTTTTGTCGTTTGTTGTCGCAAAAACTACAGAGGTATCACTTTTCTAGATATAACACAAAGGTACTCGCCAGAGTCATAAGAAATAGACTGTAAAGGCACTTGGACCAGCAGAATGGTGAAAACCAGGGAAGGTGCAAAAACGCCAGATCCACCATAGATCAAATATTCGTATTGAAAATGGTTCAGAGCAGTACGTGCGAGCAACAGTTAAAGCTATACCTCATTTTTTATACATTTCAAATAAGCTTACGATTCTGTGATAAGAAGACCTTAAAAGTATTAGGCCCTAAGAGTACTTGGAATTCCGAAAAAGATCATCAAACTAGTAAAAATGACCTTAATGAAGACCGAAAATAGAGTAAGGATAGAAGGAAGATTAACCGAAAAATTTAAAGTTAAAAATGGATTAAAGCAGGGAGATCCGCTGTCCACAATATCATTTAATTTCTTGTTGAAGCAATGTTGAGATATAGTGGAATACGAACGAAAGATGTGACCTATGACAACAGAAGCCAGGCTCTGGCCTTTGCGGACGATGTAGTGCTCATGGCAAGCACTGCTGAGGATTTTCAAATTCTTTGAAGCAAAGGCTAAGAAGTATGGACTGAGGATTAATGAGCAAAAAACAAAGTATATGGAAATGAGGAAGCCCACATATGAAGACATATAACTGAAAACTATCACAAACAACGAGAGTAAAGAGTTATTGCTTCAAAAGCGTGACGGAAAAAGAAGGCCAAGAAAGTGAGAAGCAAATTTCGAGAGGAAGGAAGACTGGTGGAGCCCGCCCTACACAAACTATTAAGAGAAAAAACATCTCAAGAGGGGCAAAATTGAGACCATACAACACAGTGATCCAGTCTATAGTCCTTTACGGAACTGAAACATGGATTATGAACAAAAATCAAGAAAATATTCTGAACATCTGGGAGCGGAACGCTCTGCTCTAAGGAAGATATTCAAGGGGGTAAAAGACGATGGGGATGTTTGGAGGAGACGAACAAATACAGAGATCGGAAATCTTTACCGCAAACCAGAAATAAGCCAGATCGTCAGAACAAAGAGACTTAGTTGATTAGATCATCTGGCGAGAATGGCTGACAGGTGGGCAACGGATCTTTTGTTGTTTATCATATAGGGCTCGGGAAATATGCACATAAAAAACCCTAAAATATGCATGCAAATATGCACAAAAAACAGTTGAAATATGCTTTTATGCATTTAATGCATATAAATAAAAAATTCAGTAATCCTTGTATTGAATGTATTTAATTTATTTTATGCTAAAATCAAAAAAATATTTATTGAAATTTTTGATCACCTACATCATTATATTGCTTTATAATAGAATAATTAATAATATAATAATATAATATATATATAAAATAAAATAATAATATAAAACTTTATAATATAATATAATAATTGTTTATACGCGGAAAAATTTCTTTCTACTTCACCCCTGTTGAGCTAGCCTTGCAGATATTAAAGAACAAATAGCTAAATTACAAACTATTTATGAGATGTCATATACCGTAGATTAAAAATTTTGAGCTCGTTATATGCGGCATAATGCCACATTTATACTCAGCTATTGCCACTGCTGCTGCCGTTGACGGAAATATTGCCCGAAATACGATATCAACGCGAGTGAGGTGTTCATATCAGTTCCTCGCCAATGCCCCCACAACTCATTACCGAACGACTCAAAAGAAAGGAATGTGACAACAACATCGTCTTGCTCCCTTAAGCGCGTGATACACACGCAAACTTAAAGTACGCGGGTTTAAAGATCGCGTACTTACTCGGCTCGCCGTCGATGATACACGGCAGACTTAAAGTACGCGGTTTTAAAGATCGTGGTCGCCGTCGGTGGTTTGTGCTATTTAGGAATTTTATCGTATTATATACTATTTGTAATACTAATAAAAAAAGACGAAATCGAAAAGTGTGGGTAACAAACAAAATATCATAGATAAGAGGGTAATATTTTCATCAGGACGATAAAACAGCCTATAAATAATTAGGTTTACTCAAAAACAAATAATCAAAAATAATTTAGTATACCTTAAAATAGTGTTTTACGGTTTTCTCAAAACTTATATAATATAACTTGTCTCCTTTCAACAATAAGCGATTGAGTTATTTCTAGGCAATTTGCTTAATTAGTGAAAATATAAGTGTAACTTTAAACGCAATAAGATGATGGCTCGAGGCTCGCAGCTCGTGGCAGTGATACACGTACGGGTTACGAGTAAGATTTCAAACTTGTTGGATCGACGGCGTACTTACTCGGCGGACTTAAAGTACGCGTACTTGCTGTGATACACGCGCGAAAAAGGTCGTCGAGCCATAAGTTCGCGTACTTACTCGCGTGTGTATCACCCCTTTTACTCACTTTCCGCTTTGCCGGCGGCAAACCCGCCTTTGACTTCTCTCCTTTGACTTCCGCCTCTAAAACTGACTCTTTGGGTATGTAGGTGCAATGGCAGTAGCATGAAGAGTAACAGCGCGAGTGAGCTATTTACACATTCACGCTGCCCACTTCCCTGTCCAATTCCCTGTCGAACAGGGCTGAGTATAAATCCGGTATTACACTGGGCAGGCATGTAATATTTTTACTTAAAAATAAAGATATTGAATCGATCTTTGCGGCAGGATTACGAGATATGTATGAGCTTTCGAAGTGATATAGTTTCGATTTTTGAGGTTATCCCCTTAAACCCCAAACTACTCTTTAAATGATTCAACTAAAGAAAAAAATGTTGAGAAAAATTAAAATATTTCGTATCGAGGATATAATTCGTATAGCGTATAAATTCTAAGAATAAACTCTTAAAATATGCGTATTTCCATTAATAAGCTACAACCTCTTCACAAGAAAATCTCCCCATCTTCCTGGCTTAAGAGATAATTGTACTTAAAATGAATAAAATTATTTTCCAACTGCATATCGGTTACTAATTTATGAGCTTGCAAAATACGCGCATTTCGATTATTGAATTGTAATTTCTGTTCTATAGTGCAGTCACTGAAGGTAAAAATCAACTAATACCTTCGATTTCGGTGAACCTCCATCGATTTTTACGAAAATTGGTGAATGGTTAGAGGATACCTCAATAAACAAAAGACATGATGCCAACTTACGCTTTTACCTTGGGGGGTGGATGCCAACCCTTTTCGTGAGTGAAAATTACTTTATTAAAAATAACCCCACAAATCGATAAAGGGACAAATTTTAAGAAAAATTTGTTATATAAAGTTATTAAAATAAATCAATACTTTTTGAGTTATCAAAGATCAAACATTTCGATTTTTCTTAAAAAATGCACGTTTTAAAGCGGTTTTTCATAAATAACTCAAAAACAAATCCATTGTCATATTATGCTAATACCAATAAGGGGTATTTCCGAGGTATATTTTGCTTACCTCGCTAAATTGCATTACTGGTGTCCTCATGTTTGTTCATATTGTGATATATCTGAAAATATGCACTTTTAATAAATGCATATGCACTTATAAAATTTATCTAAAATATGTAAATATACACTTAATATGCTTTTTGCATATTTCCCGAGCTCTATTTATCAATAAGGAATTTTCAAGAATAGACTGTTTGTAACAGAATAATTTAGAACGAGATCCTCTAAAATTAACAATAAAGAATACAAGTCAGTCAACATTTCAAGAACATTCAAAACAAATGACACATTGAGATCTATTTTATACAAAACTTAACCTAACAATGAACAAGAAAGAACAAAGAATTGTATTTATAAAATACCTTGTGAATAACATTTTTATGAAAGTGAAACATCAAGACTAATTTTACATATTTGATAGATATAAAATATGTAAAAACGCAGGGGACAATGAGCCAGTGGAAAGATTCAAATATTGTCCTAAAAAAAATTTCTCGGCCGAATAGGCCTATTTTAATATTCTTGTTTATTTCATGATTTTGTTGATAAAAAAAAATGTTGTTGTTATTTTAACCTTTTTTATAGTTGTTATGCTTTCTTTTGTATATTTTATTCTTTTTTCAAGTGAAATTTAATGCTTTTTATTCCAGACTGTACAAATAGCAATAAATATGACGATCAAGACCCATTAGGTATGTCGTAAGTATTTCCCAACACGTATTTTTGTTATGTAGCCCATCAAGCTGAGATTAGTAAAAGTTCAGGAACTTTAAGTTACTTTCTACATCAGATTAGGGTGTAGCAGTAGGAGACGCTCTAAGTTTTTGAGTAAAGCTGAGAATTTGCCGAAGACAAGCCAAGCTGCAAAATAATTAATAGGTATTTACTGAAAACCGTCGTGTTTCCTATTACACAAATCTACCAAGTGGAAATTTTAATTCTCATAAAGGATTTTATAATTAATATTGGATCTCTAAATTTATGACTGCCTAGAACAATTAATTTAGTTAGCAAGCTGAATTTTCTCATCGTTATTTTGAGAAAAAATAAAGTAACTTTAAAAAGCCATAATATTATCAAGAAGTTTAGGATTAAGCGACCGGTGAGAGCGGCGCAGGTTAGACGGGGTTAGAAACAAGAGGAGGAGGCCTATGTACAGCAGCGGACCTTTGAGGCGGGATGATGATGACCGGTGTGTTGCAATGGCACAATGTTTTTGAGGCATATAGACTATATTCGGATATCATTTCTTTTGTCGATGTGGCAAAATGTATTCCAACCTCTGTACGATGATTCAACACCAATTGTGTAGAGAGTTCTGTTTTACAAGCATATCATCTCTAATCTATCGACCTTTCATTCAATTCACCATCCATAATATGCTTATCAAACAGTTTTTTTAGAGCCTCAAGTCTGAATGATGAGTACTTGTTAAGTGAGTAATTGTCACTATTGTTTTTTTGAAGCTACTAATATTTGTCCTGCTACCAGATCAAATCCATTTTTTTTTATCTTATGTTGTGCTTATTTACGAGGAACAGAGCAGAGAAAGAAAAATAGTACATCAACAAAATTATGGATGAATGATAAGACACTGCTACTGGATGAAAAGAGAAAATTGTACAAAAACGTAGACATAGAAAAGTGTAAAGGTAATATATAGTGTACTTAGAAACAAAATAAGAGAAGCCAAGGAAAAATGGTACTCAAACAAGTGTGAGGAAATAGAAATACTATAGTCCAGAGTAATAAGGATTTTTTCGGGACACTTAAAGATCCAGGTAGCTGACTACCTTTTTAGTTATTGTAGACCTATAGGAAGAAAGCCTACCTGTTTCCTGACTAGAGTTTGCGTCCGTTTTATAATTATTAACAATTTAGTGCAAAAATCGCGATTTTTTTGATTTTTTGCACTCCATTCAAAAGCTAAATAATTGATATAAAATTACAAAATTCAGTTTTTTAGAACATTGAAAAACCTTCAAAATACGGATTTTTGACAGTAAAAAAGATAAAAAAATAATTAATATAGTCAAAAATTCTAATGCCAAATTTTTTAAATTTTGTAGTTTATAAACAGTTAGAATAAATTTAAAAATGTTGTGCGTAGAAACAATCCTTTTATTAATTCGAAAAGATAGTATTTTAACACGAATTTTCAAATAAAAAAAATTTAGCCTGGGTTCATTTGGGACAAAGTTAGCCATATGTTTTTTTAATTCACAGCTAATTTGTTTATAATAATTAAGGCATCTCATTAATGCCATTTTAAAGAATGGAACTTGTATTTTTTATTAAAAAATTTGCACAAACATTGTACCTTCACAGCACCCTCTACAAATTTTTGAAAATGTAGTTCAAATGGTTAGTATTGGGAACCTACAAATCCACCGAGTTAAAATACCGAAAAAGCAATTTCAAACGAATATAATTTTCTGTATCTCCGGATAAACTCAATGGATTTTGATCTTTGTTTTTTAATTTGTATGTAATTTCTACGTACATTACAAATATGCAATTTGTTTATAAATTTATTAATTAATAAACAGTCAAATTTGTTTAAACAACTATTGAAAAAATATTTTTTTTACAAAAATCTATTTTTTTAATCTTAGTATCATTAATGATCATAGAAAAAGTTAAAGTACACTTAAATAGATAAATGATTTTTATTAGATAATTATTTATTGAAGACAATTTATTTATTTAAAGTATACCTTAACTTTTTCTATGATTAATAACGATAGTATGATCAAAATCATGGATTTTCGGAAAAAAATTATTTTTTCAAAAATTGTTTAAACAAATTAGACTGTTTATTAATTATTAAATGTCTAGACAAACTGAATATTTTAATGTACAGAAAAATTACATACAAATTAAAAAAAGAACGATCGAAATACATTCAGTAGATCCCGAGATATGGAAAATGATAGAAATTTAAAGTTGCCTTTTTTAGTTTTTGAACTCGTGCATTTGTCGGCTCCCAGCACCCCCTTACTTACCATGACTAGTCACCAATTGAACTACATTTTCAAAAATTCGTGTAAAATACCAGCTTTTCTAATATGTAAAATTATTTTTTCTACGGACAATATTTTTAAAGTTAATCTAAATATTTATAAACTACAAAATTTCAGAAATTTGGCATTGGGATTTTTGACTATATGTATGTATTAGATAATTTTTAATCTTTTTTTTACTACATTTTGATAGCATCAGTTTTCTACTTTCATTTGGCATACGCAGAATTGCCCTATCTTCATTATTTTCTGCTTTATGTTATTGCAAAATAAAGGTCTCTGGGAAAACAATTAGAATAACTCTTAAACTAATTAATGGATCGGTCTCAAATTTTGAGCGTTTGTTAAGTATCCCAATACCCAATTTTGGGTGAAACACTAAAGTTCTAAGCTAGTTTTAGTAAAAGTTATTAACAAAGAACAATTTTCACTTATTTTGAAGTTTGCGTAGCAACAAATTAATTTTTTTAAATTTCAAAAATTGTGATTTTGAAGGTTTTTTAATGTTTCAAATAATTAAATTTTGTAATTTTATGTCAACTATTTAGCTTTTGAATGGGGTGCAAAAAATCACGATTTTTACACTAAATTTTTAATAATTAAAAAACGGACGCGAACTCTAGCCAGGAGACAGTTAGGTTTTCTTCTTATAGGTCTACAATAATTAAAAAAGTAATCATCTACCTGGATCTTTGAGTGTCCCGAACATGGTCTATTTCTAGCTTATTACCCTGGAGTACTATTGGAAAGGCCTGATACTTCAATCTACAAAGGAAGGTAAAAGAACTGGCTGGCATCGAAAAAACGAACCACAGTAGTATCCTATCAGATGACAACGGTAAAATTTACCTTGACAACAAGAACAATAAAGATGGAACAATATATACAGGAATTATTTAAAGATCAGAGACAAACAGGAAACAGAACAGTAGAGAAACTGGGCCCAGTATAACAGAAGTGAAAGTCATGCATGCAGTAAAGTTGGCAAGAGATAATAAAACTGCATTTCCTGACGAGATACCAGCAGAAATTATTTACACTGCTGTAGAATAAAATACTGCTTTAAATAAAAACAACTTTATTTTTCAAAAAAATTATGAGCACATGCAAAATATTAATATTAAATAAGATGGAGGTTCTTAAAAAATCCTTTATAACCTGAATTACAAAAAACTTGAGTACTTACCTATTCTATTGGTAACTCAAAAATATTGAAATTATATGCACAATCGACAATAAGGAAGATGAACTCAGCTACAGAAACTATACGAGGCACATCCTTACTCTGTATCAAAAGAGCTTAATCTTTAAGGGATTCTTTAAATACCTATATGTTTAAAAGATATATTGTTTTACTTTCAACGAATAAATTTGACAAATCTATATCATTTTGGTTTTATACTGCCAATTTTTTGATCGTGTTTCTTTATTAAGTTTTATCAATAGCAATTCCAACATCATAAACAGTAGTCAAATTACTATCCTTAACTATAGTTGTGCTAAGTATTAATCTGATTCCACTGCTCGAAGTAAATATCTGATATATCGTAGGGGATCTATACCACATTTATCATCTAGTTAATAATTTCTCATATAAAACCATTCCTCGTAAACACATCGCTTTGTCTGTCTCTGTATTTGAAATTTGTAAAATACCAGCATGCTACCGCATTATTAAATAGGGAGACTGACAAAGCGTTTGCTTTCGAGATAGAAACTAGCCCAAAACACATCACTAAGTTCCACTGAAGGAAACCAGACTGCAGCGTCTTTGCAAGCTACCGCTGTGATGGAAAAAATAGTCACACACCATGGTTTTAGTGTTAATTAATAAATAACCATTTAAGCTTGGTTAAAGGTAGCTTGTTTTTCCCACGTTTGTAGCTGTCACGAAGTATACGGTTGAATCCACGAGTCTTTAACCGTGTGTCATTAATACTTGGCGAGATAAAACACATACTTTTTATCTAGCATCATTCTCTTCAACTAATTTTAATGGGAAACAAGCCACAATTTTACCAAAAATGATTTTATTAACGTTTCGAAGCCCAAATCGGGTTTCGTTGTCAAAATACAAAATACTGCGAAAATAAACAAAAATGTTGTTGCTTAGTAAAAAAAATTCTTCTAATAATTTATTTTATCGCCAACCGTCACTAAAGTCATTCATTATTGTACTCATTTGCCTTCATTTGCGGCAGTAAAGTAACACTTTATTGTACTGAAAGAAGAATTTTACTTTACCTGCCGCGATTAATCAAATTAACCGAGATTCAATGTAAGTGGTCGGTAGCAGTAATCGATTATTTATTTGAGTAAACTTAAAATTTATTTACTTTATTTATTAAAAATATTGTACATAATTTACGTTATTATTGATTAAATGTATGCCAAAAAGTGAAATTCTGTAGTATTTTGCAATTATATTCATATAAAATTAATCAAAACTTTACCGATTTTGTAATTATTCAATATTAATATTTATCTATCGATTAAAAATCGAAAGCGGCATGCAGAAGTCATCTGTCAAAACTGTCATATTTAAAAAATTTAAATTGAAAATTGTATTTAGTGTAATAAAAGTGTTAAAACGAATATCAAATTATAGTATATACAGTAGTGCTGCTGTGGAAATGGAAGAAATTACATGTACGCCACCTAAAATACGCAAGAAATCGTTAGAGGCAGTTTCAGAGCTTCTCCCAGCAAAATCCATCGAAAAATACAATAGGCAATATGACATATTTGTAGCATTGCCTGAAAAAAATAGTATTACTAATTATAGTGAAAGTGTTTTACTAGCATAGGTATTTCTCTAAATTGTCTAAAGAATATTCTCTATCGACTATGTGGTCCTATTATTCAATGTTGAAGGCAACTTTGACCACAAATAAAGACATAGATATAAGCAAGTTTAGGAATGTCTTGTATAATAATTGTACCTATGTAACAAATGTTACAAATGTTTCTGCTAAAATTTAGGAATATATTAATTTATAAGTATGTAAGTAGTAATTTTTTTTACAATTTTTAATCACCTATTTCTTTTTTTTATGTCTAATATCGGCCGTGTCTAGCAAGTGGATGCGTGGGGTAGTGGTATGTGTATCTAGTTACGGACGTGTTAGTACTTGGTTCGAGTCCCCCGTAAGGAAAAATTTTTTGTTTAATATTAATCTATTGGCATTTAGTATTAATATTAAATATTGACATACTTAGACTATTATAAGGACTTAAAAAACGATTAAAATAATTAAAATAATTAATCGGGCTGTTGCCCAATGACGTCACCCGACAAGTCCCGACAAGTTACCCCAATGACTTCACCCCGACAAGTCGGATTGTACATTGTACAATAAAAAGATTAAACAAAATATTACTATTTATTTAGATTTTCTACGATTAAACAAGGAAAAAGCAACTTCGAAAGGCTGTTATTTTTAGTTCTTACATGCATACAAAGTACACACACTCTTTTTTCATTAGAAGGATGTAATTAAGTAAGTGTTAATGTTTTGTATGATTGGCGATAAATCTTGTATGCACCACGTCAGTAAAGACTCTTTATCGAACTCGTCTGTTATTCGCCTCGCTCGCTAGGCTCATAATATCAGACTCGTTCGATAAAGAGTCACTTTACTGACTTGGTACATATATATATATATATATATGGACCGTTCACTCTTGTTAGAGTATAGGTCGCTCAAATATTATGAGCTCTTTTAATCCATTTCACGCGGTGGATTAGTCCGCAGTTTCCTTTAGGTCATCGTTCATAGGTTGTGATGTTTTTTTTCCTTCTCTACTATCTTCTTCCACTCACTCCGGTCCTGAATCTTTTCTCTCCAGTTTGCAATTTCCATCTTTGATATATCGTCTAGCAGTTGATCTTTCCATTTTATTTTTGGTCTTCCTCTTGGTCTATTTGTTACTGGTCTCCAGTTCATTATCTTCCTGATCAGTTCTTCTACCCCTCTTTTTTGTGTGTGCCCAAACCATCCGAGTCTTTGTGCTTTAATGAATTTTACTATATCTTCTCCTTCAGTTATACTTATTATTTCATGGTTCATCAGCTTTCTATATTCCCCTGTTTCTGTCTTCACTGGGCCATGTATTTTTCACAAAATTTTTCTCTCAATTATTCTTAACTTTTCTTCGTCTTTTTCGTAAGGCGCATTACTTCTGCTCCATAGGCTATCACTGGTCTAATTGCTGCTGTATATATTTTTGATTTTGTTTTTTTGCTCAGGTTTTTGTCCTTGAGTAGTCGGTGATATTTCCAATATACTCTATTACCTGCTTTAATTCTTTCGTTTATCTCTATACTCCTTCCGTTTTTGCCGTCCACCATCACCCCCAGGTATTTGAAGTAATCTACTCTCTGGAATCTATTTTCACCTATATTTATTTCTGTTATTCTGTTTACATGGTCTCTTGTGCTTATAAGGTATTTTGTTTTATTCTGATTGATTATTAATCCTCTCGTCTTTGCTTCTCTTACAAGGGTTAAAAGTGCCTCTTCTAGTCTTTTTTTATCTCGTGCTACCAGTCACAGGTCATCCGCATATCCTATGACCTGTGTTGAGCTTTGAATAATTGTCTTTTTCAGGCCTGTGTCCCTAATTACTCCTTCTAGAGCGATATTAAATAGTGTCGTTGACAGACTGTCTCCTTGTCTTACCCCAAGTTCTATTTTGATGTCGCTTGTATCTCCCTCATTTGTTTTAACTTTTGCTGTTGAGTCTTTCATTGTCATTCTAGTTAGTCTTTTTAATTTTGCTGGTATCTCCATTTTTTTCATTTCCTTTAATAATTGTTGTCTGTATATGCTGTCGAAGGCCTGTTGGAAGTCGATGAATAGTATGTGTAATTCTATGTCATGTTCATAGCTTTTTTCAATTGTTTGTGGTAGGACGTGTATTGCATCTATTGTTGATCTTCCTTTTCTAAAGCCCTGTTGGTATGTGGTCCTATAATTTTTTCTGTGTATTGATTTAGTCGGTTTCTTAAAATTGTGGTCAATATCTTATACGTTGTGTTTAGTAGCATAATTGCTCTGTAGTTGCAGCACTTATTTGGCTCTCCTTTCTTAAAGATTGGTGCAATATGTCTATTTTTCCATTCTGTGGGCATGCTTTCGTCCTTCCAAATAATTGTAACCATTAACTTGTGCATTCGCTTCGTGAGCTCCTCTCCTCCATTGATGATCAGTTCGTTGTTGATTTCATCTGGCCCTGGCGTTTTGTTTACTTTTAGTTGTTTTAGTACCTCGATGAATTCCTGATAAGTAGGTGCACCTTCCTCTTCATCTCTGTTATCTCTTATATCCTCATCCTCTGAATCTGCCTTGTTGTTGTTTTTGTATAGGTTCGTGAAATGTTTTTCCCAATCTTTTTTGTTTATTTTTGGGACAGTTTTTTTGGTGTTGTATTGTTGTTTTATGTATTCGAACAATGTCTTGTTGTCTTTATTATTCGATTCTAATTCTTGCATTTGTTCAGAGATCCATGTGTTCTTCTTTCTTCTATAGAGTTTCAATGCTTCTGGTTTTTCTTTTTTATATTGGTCCAGTTGTTCCTGTTCGGCACTCTGTAGCCATTTGTTTCTTGCGAGGTGCTTCAGTTGACTTTTTTGGTGACATTCGTCATCAAACCATTTTTTCGATTCTTTGTTTTTTTGGAATCCTATTATTTGTTCTGCTGTCTCTATTATACTGTTCTTACCTAACCTAACCTAACCTAACCTAACATAAATAACTATAATCTGACTCATTTATATTGGCAATTCAGACGTATAATTAACATTTTAAAGTAGAAGACTTTAAAATGATATCGCCAATATTTATGAGTTGCGTTCCTGGGACGACATTACTAAAAGATAGTTCATTCGATTATATGAAATCAATCCCAACTCAAGAATATCCGTCACAAAAAGATCATAGCATGTGATCTGTCTTTAAAAAGACAACCAAATGCAACGATGACAGTAAATTTTATATTTTAGTATTACTGATTGTATATCTATGTATTATTAATATTATTTATAATTTAAACATATTAAAGTCAGAATTTGGTATTGGTTTTTTGAAAGTGAATTAAATGTAAGACCAAATACTTACGATGTCGGGATAGTATCACGAGGTTTATCACGAGGTTTTTCCCTCGTGATTTACTATGGAATCTCTAACGCGAGAATCTTACTGTCATCGTTGCATTTGGTTGTCTTTTTAAAGACAGATCACATGCTATGATTTTTTTGTGACGGATATTCTTGAGTTGGGATTGATTTCATGTAATCGAATGAACTATATTTTAGTAAAGTCGTCCCAGGAACGCAACTCATAAATATTGGCGATATCATTTTAAAGTCTTCTACGTTAAAATATATAATATACGTCTGAATTGCCAATATAAATGAGTCAGATTAAATAAATTATTAGAAGAATTTTTTTTACTTAGCAACAACATTTTTGTTTATTTTAGTAGTATTTTGTATTTTGACAACGAAACCCGATTTGGGCTTCGAAACGTTAATAAAATCATTTTTGGTAAAATTGTGGCTTGTTTACCATTAAAAATAATAGTTGATTGTAAAAATGCCACAAAGAAATAGCTTCAGAACAATATCATTCTCTTCCACGCATGAAACTAATGACAAACCAGCTACCGCCTGTTATTAAGTAAAAACACATGTTATTTTTATGAACGATCTAGACTCAGTGCATTGAAAAGGGATAGGTACAAAGAAAGATAATTGGGAATGTTTTCACATATTTTAAGTACAATTTCTGACGTTTTGGTTTGTTTACTTTTGTGGCTGTCAGTTTGTTGAATTTTTTACTGTTATTTACCAACTTTGCCATTTGACCACTTAACCAGCCATCCAGTTAGTTGTCCTTCTCAACAATCGATGCAACAGAAAAAGATGAAAACCTAAACAAAGCATCCGAAGATATACCAAAAGACATGCTGCTAATACTAGGAGACGCAAACGCATAACTGGGGAAAGAAAGATATTTAAAAGACCTAATCGGAAAGATATCTAAAGGACCAAAGGCACAGTATTCCAACCACCAACCTATTTTCCAATACAATATAATTATTGAGTGCCAAATGATATATGGACTACAACTGAACGTTAAGAAAACCAAGTTCAGGATTATTTTTAAGCAATACACATTTTATTTATTTATTGTTCATACATATGACCTGGCCTCTAGTGACTAATCCAGGTCGTTTTTCCTGATGGGATTACAGATATTTTTTTTTATATTTTTACATTTTTTACTAAACTACTAAATCTATTTTTACAATTAATATTTTGCCATAATCTATTAATTACATTTAACAAATTTAAAGAAACAATATATATTTGTTAAGATATTTTTGGTACTATCAACTCCCTTCTAAGTTATAAAGACAGTCCCTCTATTTTCAGAAGAGAGTTGGTAGTTTTTCTTTAAACTAAAAAGGGGTAGTTCCCTGGATTGGCTGTATACCTTATAGTTAAACAAACTGGAACATGAAGTAAAAACCACTTCTATGTAAAAGGTATATTTACTAAAAATTTTTAGAATCCCAATGGATTCAATAAAATGAGTTCATCAGAACGTTTTCAAACCTATCGGTCCATCATCAGTGAATTTGAATACTTGCAAAATAGCCCCAGAACCAAACAATGGTTGTGATTATAAATAAATCTACATTATGTTGAAATAAATTTAAAATGGCTAAACGCCGATGTTCAGGGATTAAACCTCTGGGAACATGGTGAAACTCTACCCGAGGACCCAATCAACCATCTTCGGTCAACGATGACTACTAAGTGACTACTAAGTGGCTAAACGCCGATGTTCAGGGATTAAACCTCTGGGAACATGGTGAAACTCTACCCGAGGACCCAATCAACCATCTTCGGTCAACGATGACTACTAAGTGACTTAGTAGTCAGATGACTACTAAGTGACTTAGTAGTCATCGTTGACCGAAGATGGTTGATTGGGTCCTCGGGTAGAGTTTCACCATGTTCCCAGAGGTTTAATCCCTGAACATCGGCGTTTAGCCATTTTAAATTTATTTCAACATAATGTAGATTTATTTATAATCACAACCATTGTTTGGTTCTGGGTCTATTTTGCAAGTATTCAAATTCACTGATGATGGACCGATAGGTTTGAAAACGTTCTGATGAATTCATTTTATTGAATCCATTGGGATTCTAAAAATTTTTAGTAAATATACCTTTTACATAGAAGTGGTTTTTACTTCATGTTCCAGTTAGTTTTTTTTTAATTTAATGAATTATTTATTGAATTATTATTTTTATTTATTTATTTTATATTGAATTATTATTATTATAATTGTGAATATCTATTTTTGAATTTATATTTTATTTTATTTATTTTAACTTTATCTTACTCAACTTCATCAGGGTTGGATTATTTGTTGTTTTCTTCTATTATTATAAGTTTCTTGTTGTTTTTATATATTATTTCTGTTAGATTGTTTAATATTCCAAAATATTCTTCATTTTTTAATATATCTCTTATTTCAATTCTTTCTAATCTTCTTCTCATTTCTCTATGTTCTTCATTTTCTATAGTATTTTCACAATGTAACACTATATGTTCTGGTTTACCTAGTTCTCCACATTCACAATATGCATCATCTTTTAAGTTAAATCTTTCCAAATATGTTGGGTACGGTCCATGTCCTGTTAAAAAGTGTACTAAACCTTGTTTTGGATTAAAATAATTTGGAATGTTTTCTAATATTGGTATAAAGTTGTATAAACGTCTAGATTTTGTTGAATTTTCCCATTCATTTTGTCTTTTTCTATTTAGTAGGAAGGCTAGATATCGAGGGAAAACAAGTACAAAGGGTGAATAACTACAAATATCTGGGAATCTGGGTAACAGAAAACAACGACCAAGGTAGAGAAATCAGGACAGGCATCGAAATTACAAGAAAAGCATTTATAAAAATGAAAAAAATGTTTGTTAATCGAGACCTTTCTCTGGAGCTGAGAATAAGAGCCTTAAGATGCTACGTATTCTCGACTTTGTTGTATGGAATGGAAAGTTGAACACTGAAAGTAGACAACATAAAGAAGCTGGAAGCATTTGAGATGTGGTGCTATAGAAGGATTTTGAAAATACCATGGATCCAACGAGTTACAAATGCAGAAGTGTTAAGAAGGCTACAAAAGGATTGCGAGGTGATAAAGAACATCAAAACAAGAAAGCTGGAATATTTGGGCCACATTACTAGAGGTGCGAAATACGAGATATTAAGGCTCATAATGCCGGGCAAAATTAAAGGGAAAAGATCCATAGGTAGAAGAAGAATTTCCTGGGTGAGAAACTTAAGAGAGTGGTACAGTTACAGCTCATTAGATCTTTTCAGAGCCGCCGCCAATAAGGTACGGATAACTGTGATGATAGCCAACCTCCGATAGGAGAAGGAACTACAAGAAGAAGCCCAGCATACCAGAACGAAAGGGTGGTGTATACCATTTATTATCATCCATCTTTAGTAAATAATCTCAAAATAACTAAACTACATACCAAATTGTAAAGTATTTGTTGTAACAATAATGTATCTTACTATCTGTGAATGTCCCCCGTTAACATCTCTTATTAGCGGTTGATGAGGGTACATTTGTTTAAATAAAAAAGTCAGAGACAATTCAGAGACAATTTTTGTAGTGTAGAGTAACAAAATAAACCTTGGAATATTATATTGCTTATGAAAATATCATTTTTATATACAATACACAATACACCTTTAAAAGTAGTATAAAGTAGTCTGTTTTGCTTAGAAAACTCGAGAAAGGCGTATATGAACGTTATAGTGAGATCACGCGCACATGGATTTTCAGCTTATCAGTGTATATACTAACGCTTATACTAACGATATTATTATCTTTCCTTTTCTATACAAATCCCGTTCTTACGAATAATATTGCTTTATTTTGGAGAAGTTAAACGTCGGCTTTCGAATAGAAAGTGTATTTCTGTGGCTTGGAATGAAAAAACGGATGTCCATTTTTCTTCAGAATTTTACATGAATATCATTTCTATAGTAAGGAGATGACAGTTTTATTTAAAAAAGTTAGAAGTCATTACCTTTTACGATTTTCAATTTTTGCAAAGCAAAAAGGCGTAAATAAATACAGTAAAGTCCCTTCTTATGCGGATTATTTTTATGCGATTTTGAAGTTATGCGGTTGGTATTTCATTCAAAAATGTCTATTATTAACAATTAGTATAATTAATATTAACTATTCCCATCCAGTAGTCTGAGAGTTTGCAATCGGGTATTCGCCTTGTTACATGATGTACCATGCAGCTATTATATTAATCTGAATTTCGCATTGAAAGGTATTAGGTCTGGATATCGCGTATAAAAAAAGTTGATTAATAGCAAGCTAAAAATTTGTTACTGGCTTAAGGGTGTCTAGTCGGACAAACTTTGATATATGGGAACACTGGAACAGGGGAAGTTTTAATTGTGGAACAGGTTAAAAATTTGGAACAGTCATACCACGAAAACGTCACATGTATTTTGTCCGACAGAATTTCCAATTGATTTGTTACCCTTTCATTAAACTCTAATGCAAAAATCAGACTGCTATTTATCACCAAATGGCCATTTTAATGAGTGGAACACGTAGAACATGTCAAATGACAGGAATTATGACAGGTGATAAATAGCAGTCTGATTTTTGCATGAGAGTTTAATGAAAGGGTACTGTCGGACAAAATACATGAGACGTTTTCGTGGTCTTACCGTTCCAAATTTTTAACCTGTTCCACAATTAAAACTTCCCCTGTTTCAGTGTTCCCATATATCAAAGTTTGTCCGACTGGACACCCTTAAGCTATTAACAAATTTTCAGCTTGCTATTAATCAACTTTTTTTCATACGCGGGATCCAGACCTATATAACCCGTAATTGTTTTGAAATTAAATTTAAATTTTGCTGATTTCAAGTTGCAGTATAATAAACAGCACATTTTAATTTCTGGCTTGAAACATTTAATTAAGTGTCGTAAAGTTTTATGTTCCATTAGAAGAGGTTTTTGCAATTTCAGTATCGATAGTCCGCGTTTTTAATTTCTTCTTTAAGGTTTTATTTGGCCCAATGAAGAAAAAAAATATAAAAAACACAATTTTTATTGGACAAATGTCCACCATTTTATGTGATTTTACAAAATTACGGAACGTATCCCTACTTTTTCAATGCAAGTAAAGTCTTTTTTTATGCGATTTTTTTATATGCGGTTTTCTGAAGAACGTATCCACCGCATAAAACGAGACCTTACTGTACTTCAATTCACGGACTTACGCAGGTCACTTGGCTTTTCTTGTACTGCAATGGACATGAAGCTTAAAAGACGGTAGTCCAACTGACATTATTCTCAAAAGTTTAGTCTCAAGATTAAAAGGAAGAGCCAAGGAATTAACTCTTTTAGATAAAGTTACGAACTTCGACTTTCTCCCGGCCATTCTTTTGGAATGACGCCTTTTTATGGCATTCTTCAAGCCTTTTAGTAAATCTATTTGATCGTCTGAGATTAATTCATATTGAAAACAAAGGACAATAGGTAACGGTATGACATTCCGCATGTCAAGACCCTACGTCCTGAAACATCCACCTCAGTACTTAAAGGTTATATTCCTTTCTAAGTTGTTTCAAAAATTTATATACTGATCTAGGGTCACCCTGATTGTAATCTTCCTCCATTTAGTATTTGGTCGTTTTCTTATTTCCTCTTTTTGCTTCTGCATGTTTTGGCTTTATTTCTTCGTTCTTCTTCAAATTTTTCGCGCCTTTCTTCTTCTTTCGAGTATACTGCCCTTATATTTCCTTTCTTTTATATATTGCTCTTTACATTCTTCATCAGACCAAAGTTCTTTTCTTTGATGTTTTTTAATTCCTATCACTCATATAATATCCCAACATTCCTCATATAAGATCATTCCTCATATCCCAACAGAACACATTAAGTAAAAAATGTGAGGATAACATTGGAGATTCTCAGTTTGGGTTTCAGAATTCTCTTTGGACCAGAGAAGCACTTTTTAACCTACAGGTAACTCATCCAGCGCTGCAGAGATATGAATAAAAATTCACATATGGTTTATAGATTACGCAAAAGCATTCGATAATGTAAAGCACGAAAAGATAATTGGAGTTCTCCATGAGATCGGAATCGATTACAGATACATTCGAATAATAGCGAGTCTCTATTGGGGTTAAACAGCTAAAGTGAAAGTAGGATCTACATTGACCAATAAAATTGAGATCAAGAAAGGGGTAAGGCAGTATCTTGTCTCCTATTCTATTTAATATATACCCAGAAGAAGTATTTAAGACAGCGCTGGAGGAAAGCACAGAAATTATAAAGATAAACGAAGAAATAATTAATACCATAAGGTATGCTGATGACACTGTGATTCTAACGAGTAGAATGGAGGAACTGAGTTGCCTAATGAGTAAGATACAAAAAAAAGTACATAATCGGACTCAAACTAAACATCACAAAAACCAAATGGAAGTTAGTAGGCAAAACCCAACAACAACCAAGACAACTGATATTAGACAATCAAAGAATTGAACACGTGGATTCGTACATCTACTTAGGAACATATATATTCAAGTTGGGATTAAGCGAAGGAAATACGTATAAGAATATAAAAAGCAAGAGCGTCTTTCATTAGCATGAAGCAAATTTTCCCCTTTAACAAAAAGGTAAAAAAACCCTACCTCTCAAAATCCGACGTTTGAAATGTTATGTATTACCGGTTTTATTATATGGAATGGAGACGTGGACAATGACTGCAGCAGTAATGAAAAAAGTAGAGACCTCCGAACTCTGGACTTACCGACGTATATTACGTATATCCTGGACTCAGCACGTGACTAACGAGAAGGTACTACGCCGGATAGGCAAAGAGAGAGAAGAGAGAGGTAGGAATAACTATAGACTTATTCGTGGAGCATGCCCTGAACGTATCCTGAACTTACCCAGAGGGAGATCGCCTGTATGCGGGTATGCACCCTCGGGAAACATCTAGGGTAGTTGGGGGTAGTTACCCCCTACCAATAGGGGTTGCTGAATTAAACAATATTTATAACTACTTGTTTATTACCAACTATAAAGACCACAGTAAATAGTTGATGTGCTCACAGTAAAACCATCTGCTAGTGCATCTGGATTAAGAATGATCTTTTTAATAATACGAATGAATTAGAATGAATCACCATGCCTTCATGTTTATATAAACAAACTTGTAACATGTAGTTTGTTTATATTGTCGACTCAGCTTGACCATGACTTACGAAAATATGAATTAGTTGACTATGCAATATTGTCGACTGGTGCTTCTAACAAATCTAGGTGACCTACTAAAATGTAAACAAATTTGTATGTTTTGGTTTCGTTTCTAGTACATTTAAGAATTAAATGAATATGTGTTGATCTCAATTTTGGATGTTGATAAACCCTTACATCCATCCCCTTCGGGAAATTTTCTGACTACAAGCAAGGAAGAAAATTGTTGTTTGATAGCGCCACCAACTGGTTACTGTGTTTTAATCGATACAAAATTAAATATTTATTTCCTATAACTAATTAGTAAATAAAGTAAGGTACAAAAAAAAATGTTCTACATCAATATTGTTCCCGTTTCACTGTCACTCACTGTGTCCTCGGACAGTAAGCATATAATCTATTCTTATGTATTTCCTTGATTTTATTGTTTTCTGTTTTGATCTTACAATTAACGTTATTTACCTCTGTTATTGCGAAGGGACCTACATAAAGACTGTCAAACTTACCATTCTTTTCCCTTTTTACCAGGACTAGGTCTCCTATTTTAAAGTGTTGTGGTGTTGCTTTGAGCTTATTCTTTTCTTGTCGCTTTTTTTGTGCTTTAGTAAGAAGGTTCTAGGTCTCTCGTGTGCGCTTTGTAGTTTGTAGCGTAACTCATTTTAGTAAGCGTCTATATTGTAACATGGTTGAATCTCCTGTGTAAGGTCTTCTGGTAGGTTAACCTTCCTGCCATATAACAGTTCAAACGGTGTGTAACCATGATACGTGTTAAGGGTTGTATTGTAGCAGTATGTGAACATCCTGCAACACACATCCCAATTTTCTCTGTCTTCGTCTATGAATGCTCTTACGTACTCGTTTAATGTTCTGTGCAGTTTTTCGCAACTTCCAATGGACTGTGGATGGTATGCCGTTGAGAAGTTGTGCTCTATTTTTAGTTGCTTTGTTAGTTCCTGCATTACTTCATTCTTATACTCTGTGCCTTGGTCTGTTCTTATTTGCAAAAGACAAAATTGGTAGTCTATGCGCCTCTAAATTTTTTAGTACCTTCCTTACTGTCTGTTTGGGGGATTCTGGCTGTAGTGCGAGTTCACTTTCTGCCTTCGTTTGCCTTGCTTCTTTCTTTTTTTCTCTTGCTTGAGCTCGTGTTATAGCTAATATATGGGTATTGTATATGTATAGGTTCTTTAGTTGATGTAATGTTATTCTTGAAAGACTGTCTGCGTAGTTATTTTTCCCTGTTATATACTCTATTTCGAAATCGTATTCCTCTAAATCTAATCTGATCCTTGTAAGTTTCGAAGTTGGTTCTTTCATTGCAAATAAATGTGTTAGTGGTTTATGATCCGTTTTTACTAAAAATGTTGGTGCTCCATATAAATAACATTTGAAATTATTAATTCCCCAATTAATTGCTAGTAATTCCTTAACGATTATAGGTTTATTACATTCTCCTTTATTGAAACTTCTTGATGCATATGCTATTATTGGTAGGTCTGTTCCGTTATAATCTTGACTTAAAATTGCTGAACAACTCTCGTTGGATGCGTCTGTTGTTAGGATGAATTGTTTATTGAAATCTGGATATTTTAGGATCGGTGGCTTCATCAGAGATGATTTAAGCTTATTGAATGCTTTTTCACATTCTTCTGACCAACAAAATTTTACTCCTTTTCTCGATAATCTGTTGAGTGGTCTGCATATATCAGCAAAATTTTGAATAAAACGTCTATAATAGTTACAAAATGCTACGAATCTTATTTCTTCCGCTGTCTTAGGTGTCGGGTATTGTTCAATCGTTGCATATTTTGCTTTGTCTGGTGATACTCCTTCCTGAGAAAGATCATGTCCTAAATATGTTATTTCTCTTCTAAAAAATTGACATTTTCCTGGGTTAAGTTTCAAATTGAATTTTCGACATGTCTCGAATGTCTTTTTCAGGTTGTCTAGGTGATGTTTTTCAGATATTCCTATTACTACTATATCGTCCATGTAAATAAATGCTTTGTCTGGTGTTAATCCTGAAAATGCTATTGACATCATCCTTGAAAAGCTATTCGGGCTCACGTTTAATCCAAAAGGTAATCTGGTAAATTGAAATGCTCCATTTTCCATGCTAAACGATGTGTATTTCCTAGATGATTTTTCTAATGGTATTTGGTGCAAACCTGACATTAAGCCTATAACTGAAAACCATTTTGCTCTTCCTAGTTGATCTAATATCGAGTCTATTCTTGGTAAAGGAAATTTATCAGTGACTATTTTCTTGTTCAGTTGTCTAAAATCTATGCATAATCTCCATGCTTTATTTCCATCTATAGCTTTTTTCGGTACCAGCACTACTGGGCTGTTGTATTCTGATGTGGACGGTTCTATTATTCCTTGGTCTCTCAGTTTTTGTACTTGTCGGTTTGATTCCTCTGTTTGTGCATGAGGTGTCCTATAGTTTTTAATATATACCGGAGTTTGGTCTTTAACTCTCAGTTTCTGTTAAACAGTTGGAATAGGAAAGCTAGGTTCAACTAATTGAAAGATATGCTCAAATCGAGATCCTTTTACTTCTAGTGTTGTTTCAACTTCTCCCATTATTTGTAATTCTCCTTTAGTTACTCCCTTTATTTTCGCTTTTGTGTTTGGTTTCACATGGTTCCTTCATAAAATCTTGTGAACATTTCAGTATTAAAATATCAGCTCCTGTGTCTATGATAAATGTATTTGTGTTTTCTAGGATTCCTGTTTTCATTCCTACAAAATTCGTTAGGTTCAAGTCGAAGTTGTAAATATTATATTCCACTTCTGACTGTGTACTTTCCTTGTTTCGTTCATTCAAAACCCCAACTGCTGGTTTTCTGGTTCCTCTTGGCTGTCCTCTAACTCCAGTAGCCTTACGTTTCTGTTACGCCCTCCTCTCTGGTTCCCTCTGTACGTTTGGTTGTTAAATTGTCTATATCCTCTGTTCGAATAGTTCCATTGGTTTTCTGTTGTTTCTTCTTCGTTCCGTTGTCTGAAGTTATTTCTTCTTCCTCTATTGTATTTGTTGTGGTATCCTTTTCTGTACTGCTGCTGTCCTCTCCTATTTTCATAATTCGTCCTATAATTGAACACTCTTCCCTGTGTGTTCTCCTCTGTCGTATCAATCGAGAAAAATTTGGATACTACTTCCTGCGGTGTTGTGAAATTTCCAGCCTCCAGTATTAACTTAGCTCTATCCGTATTAACATTCCGTTTCATTGTTGCTACAACTGTTTCCGTTATGTATTTTTTCGCTAGTTCCAATGGCATTCCTTCCGCTATGTATGCTACCTTTAACTGTTCCGCTAGTTCCTCTACTTCAGATGCGTACACTGCTGCATCTTTGTTTCCTTGCCTTTTCTTTGCTAACTTGTCTATTATCGTTTTCGGATTGTCACCTCTTAATTCTTTCTTCAGTGCCGCGGCTATAAGTGGGATCGTATCCTCTGCAGTTATGTTTCTAGCCTTATTGGTCAATATTGTCTTTATTAATGTTATCGCTGTTTCTTTATGTCCTTCTGCTATTTTTCCAAGTAGTTCTAGTGCGTCTAAAAATGGTTGTAGTTCACCTGCGCTTCCATCAAACTCGTTGGGCAATACCTTGCTTGCAATATTCAAAAATTCGTTGATTGTCAGAGCTATGTTTAATATTTTTATATCTTGTTTTATGTCGTTTTTTCCCTCTTCTATTTCTTCGTCAATTTTTTCCTCTTCTACTTCTTCGTCGCTTTGTTCTTCCTCTATTTCCTTGTCGATTGTTTGGTGTATTGAACTTGGAACTACTGTTCTTAAGTTTACAGCTTGAAATGAGCGTATAACTTTGTCTTCCAAAAGAATCAGAGACACGAAAGTATAAATTCGACAGTCTTACGAGGTATATATATATATATATATATATATATATATATATATATATATATATATATATATATATATATATATATATATAAAATATTATGTCAAAAAAATAGTAAAAATATAGTAAATTGCAATAAACATCATTATATCAATCAATATAAATCACCATAAAAATCAGTAGACAAATCAAAATGTCATAAAAATCAGTAGATAAAATAATAATTGGATGAAAAGTCGGTAAAGATAAAAATATATGCTAGTAAATATATAAAAATCATATAAAAATGTAAAAATATATCAATACGTCCTATTGATAAATAAATCAATACCATAATACTTGAGAAAAATTCTCGATAATAGATTCTAGATAATGGACTAATAATGGACTTACTACTTTTAAACGTCTGTATTCGTATCACCAAAAGTTCTCGATTCACGTCCCTTTTCCATACCATGTTCCATCTCCATACCATATTCCATCCTCAGCTCCGGGTCTGATTTCTCCATCCTTTTTCTATATACCACACTGTTCTAGGGTGGTCGAGGTGCAAGAAACCTCATCTATTGACGTTTTTCTTTCCATTTCTCGTTCCATAACTGCTAGTTCCTGTGTTCTTCCCTGGTCTTAGATCGCCATATGCGGGTATGCACCCTCGGGAAACATCTAGGGTAGTTGGGGGTAGTTACACCCTACCAATAGGGGTTGCTAAATTAAACAATATTTATAACTACTTGTTTATTACGAACTATAAAGACCACAGTAAATAGTTGATGTGCTCACGGTAGAACCATCTGCTAGTGCATCTGGATTAAGAATGATCTTTTTAATAATACGAATGAATTAGAATGAATCACCATGCCTTCATGTTTATATAAACAAACTTGTAACATGTAGTTTGTTTATATTGTCGACTCAGCTTGACCATGACTTACGAAAATATGAATTAGTTGACTATGCAATATTGTCGACTGGTGCTTCTAACAAATCTAGGTGACCTACGAAAATGTAAACAAATGTGTATGTTTTGGTTTCGTTTCTAGTACATTTAAGAATTAAATGAATATGTGTTGATCTCAATTTTGGATGTTGATAAACCCTTACACCTGCGCATTACGTTTTCAGAGGAAAATATTCGACCTTATTGAACGTCCAATTTTGTAATACGCAGGCGTTCTCCCTCTGGGTACGTTCGTGGTATACAGCGCGAAAAGGCCTTATAAGGGCAAAATCAGACAAACCACGCTGCAGCGCTACGCTGTGGATCCACAAAAGTAGTTTTCGATAATTTACCGTGGATTCTTATGTAGAGTGGACGTTACACCCCAGACGAGCGACTGTGGCCGGCCACAGCATAGCGCTGCAGCGTGGTCCGTCTGTTTTTGCCCTAAAGAAAAGAAAGTTGGAATACTTGGGTCACGTTATTATGTACAATAAATATACAGGGTGTCCAGAAACTCTACCGACAAACGAAGACAGAAGATTCTTCAGATAATTTTAAGACAATTTAACCCAATTCACTTAGTCCGAAAATGCTTCCTAAGGGAGCTAGAGCTCTTTGAAAATGGCGTCTTGTAATGAGTTTTTCTTAAATACCTCCAGAGCGCTTCTATTTAGAAAAACAGAAATTGGTACGCGTATTTACCTTCCAGAGATAAATCTATTCCATCCATTGCGAATTTTTAGTACCGATCATAGGCGTCCGTTTTGGGTAGGGCAACGGTTATTTTATCGCATAACTTTTTTGTCTTTAATTTTTAAGGATTTTTGACTCTGGAATAATAAATTGTGAAGTATTCTAGTACTAAAGGGTACTCTTTCTTTAAGTCGATAGGATACACCGTTTTCGAGAAAAATTGATTTGAAAATTTTTCGTTCTTTGAATTTCAAAAAAAAATTTTCAAAAAAATCTATTTAGAAAGACGAAATCTGGTACATTTATTTATACTCCAGAGATGAATCCATTTCATTAATTGCGAATTTCTAATACCGGTCATAGGCGCCCGTTTTGGGTAGATCAACAGTTATTTTATATCATAACTTTTTTGTCTTGAATTTTTAAACATCTTTGACACTAGATTATTAGATTATGAGGTATTCAAGTACTAAAAGTTACTCTTGCTTTAAGTTAGTAAAATACATCGTTTTTTTTTGAAAATTTTTTTCAATTTTTTTCAAATTCCACAAAGCGAAAAACTTTCAAATTGATTTTTCTAGAAAACGGTGTGTCCTACAGACTTAAAGCAAGAGTACCTTTTAGTACTAGAATACCTCACAATTTAATAATTCAGTGTCACAAATGCTTAACAGTTAAAGAAAAAAAAGTTATGAGATAAAATAACCGTTACCCTACCCAAAACGGACGCCTATGGCCGGTATTAGAAATTCACAATGGATGGAATCGATTCATTTCTTGAAAGTAAATATGTATACCAATTTTCGTTTTTCTAAATAGAAGCGTTCTGGAGGTATTTAAGAAAAACTAATTACATGACGCCATCTTCAAAGAGCTCTAGCTCCCTTAGGAAGAATTTTCGGACTAGGTGAATTGGGGTAAATTGTCTTAAAATTACCTGAGGAATTTCCTGTCTTCGTTTGTCGGTAGAGTTTCTGGACACCCTGTAGAGTAACACAGCTAATCATTCAGGTAAAATAGACAGAAGAAAAGGTCCAGGGAGGAGGAGACACTAGAGGCTCCAAAACTTGAGGCAATGGTTCGGATTGTCATCTGCCGAACTATTCAGATCTGCCGTAAACAAAGTCAGAATCGCCATGTTAATTGCCAACGTTCAGAATAGACAAGGCACATGAAGAAGAAGAGGATCACTCATTTAGCCATTTCCCATGTTAACGTTTTAAATTTTATCCGATACCATATTTCTTTGTATTTTCTAATAACATTAATATTTGGCCCGAAAAAAATACTCAGTCCCTGGTCTGAGTAGGAAAGTGTAAAACCATAATATATTTCCAGTGCTTAAAATACATCGTTGTGTGATTGGTATCTCCCTCACTAATTTAATGCAAATAGGGCTCGATTAAAAGGGTGGAAGTTAGTAGATTTATATAGCCTACATATTTGACAAAGACAAGTTGTTTTGGCCGAGCCAGTCGAAATACCATCACATTGGCTGATTACATTTTTCCCTTAAAGTTTATCTAGTTGAATAAACGTGTTTATTTTGACCTATTTTTGCTCTCGGTAGTAGAAATCATGTATATACATGAAATTTGTATGTGGGCTATACATATATTTATTTAGGTTATAACTACATAGATCATTAACTTTGACTCCGTAGTGATTTAATGAATAAAGTATTTAACCTATATTTAAAATCTTTTTATACCGCTTCTAAAATTGTATCAATAATAATAAAATAAATTTAAAAATCCAAAAAAACGATGTCTCCACTAAATTATTACATACAACTACATATTTAAATAGGCAATTTAAGCTGAATCAATATCAAAATATTTACAAAATATTAGAATAAATACAATATTAAAAAATCAAAAAAAATCATAAAAAAACTATGATATGAAGAAAGTTCGTCTTATTTATGTGCTATCTCCCAATCTGAGATTGGATGTCAAAAGCACTATTGAGTGTATTGAGCAGCACTTAAATCAGTCTCTTAAAATTTTTCAAACTTTCTCTTCTTCTGCCCCCTACTCCTTCCTCCTCTTATTTTTCCCTTTCTTACTTTTATTATGTATATTACTTCGTATTTTTTGTCCATTCTGTGTCCATGCTACTGATGACCATGCTAAATACCTAGCTTATTTATGTGTTTCTGCTTCAGTGTCCACGTAATATCTAGAGCTTCTACTCTCAGTTCTAATCTTCTAATTCTTCTAAATCTTCTTTCAATGCATCTCTGACTATTGCAGAGATATTTTTTTGACAAATGCATTTCTTACTTTTTCTATCCTGGCCTTTATCTCTTTTGTTTGATCATTATTTTCTAAAATGGAGGTTCCCAGGTATTTGTATTTATGAATCCTTTCTATCGGTACAACTCCCAAATTGTTGTTTGTTTGATTTGTTTTCTTTGTTATTATCATATTAATTTTTTTTGTTTTTTATATTAACTTTTAGTCAATATTTTTCACAAAAACTGATTGTCTTGTTTAGTGGTAGGTGGAGTTGTTCAACAGTGCTAGCTACAATCACGGTGTCATTTGCATATTATCGTATGTTGTTGATAGTTTGTCTATTAATTATTATTCCTTCATTTTCAGATTATAATGGAGACATAATACATCTATGCCTAACTCTTCTTCTAATTTAAATTTGTGAATTGGGTTTTTATCTCTTTCTAGTGCTAAAAAAGTAGGGTTAGACGGACACGACATAGCTATCATAAGCAGTATATACTGGAACCACACGGGAAGAGTTCGAACAGACAACGGAAACACCAATTACATAAGCATAGAACGAGAAGTGCGTCAAGTGTGCATTCTGTCCCCTCTATTATTTAATGTGTATGCCGAGCATATCATCAGAGCTTCTCGTGAAGATCGACCTGAAGGTGCCAGAGTCACTGTAATCATCAGTAACAATGTAAGATATACCGATGACACCGTAGTATTAGCGGAAACAGAAGACCAACTAAAAATATTGAAGAACATATTATCAGAAGAAAGTCACAAAGCCAAAATCATTTCATTGCACAAGAACCTCTATGAGCAAATTACACCCAACATATAAAAAATAAATGCTATCACCTATCACCCTCCAGAGTTCCCAAAATCTTCATATACCTGGACGGAAAGCTAAATAGTCAGCTATACCACTCAAAACAAATTATAAGACGTATTGAAATAGCAAAGTCTGGTTTCATAAACAGGTGTAAATAATCTGTAACCCCAAACTATCAATCACAATAATATTGAGAACACTAAAGTGTTATGTGTGGTCTCTATTACTATATACGGCTGTGAGACCTGGACATTAAAACATTATGACGTCAACAAACTGAAATCATTCGAAATGTGGATGTACCGCCGAATGCCAAGAATAAGCTGGACCAGCAGAACTACGAATGAAGAAGTACTGGAAATGATGAACACACGTCCTCATCTGGTCAATACAATCAAAATTAGAAAAACCTCATATCTAGGACAAATAATGCACCATAGGAAATTTGAGCAACTCCAGGTAATATTAGAAGGCAAAATCGAAGTTAGAAGGGGTATGGGAAACAAGAAAAAATCCAGGCTCCGAATCATCAGAGATTGTACCCGCACAACATGAAATGCCTTAATTCAGTAAGCCCAGACCAGAAAGAAATTTGTCATATTGATCGCCAACCTCAATAAAAGGAAGAATCCCCACTTAGGAGGAAGAGGATCTATTTCAATTCGGACTTCGAGGAAAATACATTTCGAAAATTTACACATTATACAGAGATCTTAATAAAATATTTTTTTATTGAAGAATTGTTCGTAATGAAAGTGGAGTCACAAATCATTTTACAAGTTTCACTGTGCTAATATCGTTTATATAAAATTTTTGATTTCGGAAAATATTCTTTCGGAATGTAAATCAAAATAAAATGCATTACTCCCTTAAATATCTTAAATAACGAAGTAGGGCATTCTTAGCATTCTTATCGTCTTGAATATAAATTTAAAGCCAAGAATTTGGTTTCGCTCATAAATTTTTTCGATGTGCTTTACATAACGTTGTTCTGTGCTCAGAAATAATAATTACAATAGAAAGAAAGGTTATTCTTTGCAGATTAGTTAGAAAGTAAAGTTATAAATATTGGGAAAATATGCAAAAGAAATTTCAATTTGTATGAATTGTACGGCTCAACTCTTCTAGTTCTCTTTCCTCTAGTTTTATTTCACTTCACTCTCTCCAGTTTCTTCTCGGCCTTTAGCGAGTTACCATATTAGTTGTTTTGTTCTTATGTCATCAATTATTGTATGTGATGTGTGACTCCCAACATTTCTCGTATTCTCTCATTTGATATCCGATCTCTCCAGTTTTGTTACTAGTAACATTTTCTCTGTTCTTTGTTTCAGTGGCCAAACTTCACCTCCATATGTAATTACACTTTTAAGTATGGTATTGTATATGAGCTGGTTGTTCGCTTTAGATATTGTTTGGTCCCACAGAATGCCGTTCATTACGGATATGGCTTTTCTACCCTGTATGTTTCAGTCTTTTATAGCAGCAACAAGTGTTCCATCTTGAGTTATCTTCATGCTCAGGTACTTGTATTCATCACAATGTTTAATCTCCACCCCATCGTCTAATGTAATGGACTGCTTTGTCCCTCCGATACACATGGCTTCAGTTTTAATGTTGACTTCGAGACTCCATTTGTTATATTCTTCTATTAGCTTTCGCGTCATGTAACCCAATTGGCATGATCCTGAGCAATCAGAATTTGGTCATCAGCAAAACATAAAGTGTAAAGTGTTGTCTCGTCATTGAGAAGGATTCAGATGCCATTACATTTTCTTTTCCACAATTTAAATGCTTGTTCCAGATACATTTTGAAAAGGGTAGGGAAATACAGCAACCCTGCTTTAATCCTTTCGTCACCCTAAATCCCTCAGACATCCTTAATTCAGTTTTAATTTTTGCAGTTGTTCTATTTTACAGATTTTGCTTTGATAAGACCATGTTTAATGTTGATTTGCGGTAGGGTTGACCATAGTTTGCTGAGGGTCACACTTTCATATGTTTTTTGTAAGTCTTCACTTTGTAAGTTTTTATTCACTTCTTCAGCGTTGAAATGAAGAAAATATCAATTAGCCAACATTACATCCTATGTAAAATGCTTTCATTAACAATTTGCTGTACATTTCAAGAATTAATTCAAGGCATACCCTCTAAATGACGTATGAGATGCCACTACTCATCTCATTCTCTACCTTTATTGGCCCTCCTTAGGACACTGAAAACAGTAAAATAGAACATGTAACAAAAAAATAAGATAACTTCTGTTGGAGTGAAAGTAAAGAGAATGATATACTCCAACAGAAGTAAGGAAAAAGCAGAGAAACTAGATGTAGCTAATAGAACAAAAATGAAAATAGAAAGAAAATAGCTTCTCGTTGGAGAAGGTGTAGTAATGAAATACTACTTTTGCAGTAGTAATATGTAAGGAGAAAATGATAAGATGGATGGAGTGATGAATAAATAATAGGTATATGAATAGACATGAGCAAACTGAATGGAGTGGGCTAGAAAGAGACGCAAGAGAACGACTACTTGACACTCAAGGATGGATACGGCCAATTTTGCATGCCTGTCGAAGAACAGTAGATCACAGTAGACAATGATGATGACGAGAAAAGGTAAATACTAAAATAAGAATAATGTTCTGAAAATGAATAAAGATGAATAATTGCTAAAGAAGAACAAATTAAATAAAACTAACAAATCATGGGCGTCAAGAAAATGATCTTCGATCACTCTCTCAGGTATCTTACACTGCTGTCAAATATTAAATATATAAGTAAATGTAAATATAAAGAAATAATAAGAAATGATATGCAAAATAAATAAACATTTATTAAAGATAACTACTAGATGTTTGACAATCTCTGAGTTAAAAAATGCATATAAGGTGAGTCTAAAATGACATATGTTATACAAAAGTTATATCTAAGATAACAACAATAATGTTACCGGTTACAAAATTATATAAGTACCTCTTACTTACATATAGGGTACAACTCACATGAGACTACCAAATGGTTATAGTACGGTTGCTACGTTCAACTAAATTAAAACCCGAAAAATATGACTAATAATATAAATAAATAGGCACAAGCCTGACTAGAGAAAATATTACAATGAATTAAGCAAAATGAATGAATGAAAGTGAAGTGAAGAAATATAACATACAACCGACTTGAATTGACCGAATAAATGAAGATAAGTAAATGAACACCAAAATATCTGGGAAACAAGCAACTAATACAACCAAAATTTACATAATGACATGAAATCGACCTAAATTAACAATAAAATATAAAAACCTAATTTCTGACTTATTTCCTGTGTACAAGGACTTACCGTAGATACAGCAGTTTGGGAACAAAAGACACTAATATTCAAATATGTTATATAAAAACCAAAGGTAAGCTAAATCTGGAAAAAAATTAATAAACAGTGCAATATACCAAAACGTCAGAGATAAAATTCAATAGTTACTCAAATCACCACACTAATAATTGTTCCCAAACAAACCCAAACGACTCCTAACAGGTTGCTGTTGCATCCTCGAAAATGAGCACCAGGATGATGTCACCCCATGCCTCCTGTAGGCCCAGGTGCCATGACGAAAATGAAGCTGGAACGCTTGTTCCCAACTCGAATAGCTTGTTCCCAGCTCGACATATTCTCAGATGACTTGGCTGTGGCTGTCTCAGGGCTCCTCGAGATGTTTAAAGGGCTATGACTTCATATATTTCTTCCAAATGGCGGGAGATTTTTATTCCGATTCCATTGATGGTACTTCGGTCCTTAGGTACTAAAGAAAACAATTGGTGGTAACTTTTCACTTTAAAATTGCACTAAAGACATTTAATAAAAGTAATTTAGTTTTTAATTATCCACCCGCCATTGGTCTAACTAATTCGACAGCCACGAGCCAAATCTGTTCTCCTTTCTTCCCCAAGTACGACGTCAACCTCTCAGAACACAAAAGAATATTCACCGATACCAACTCAAGAACCTAACAGGTAGTTTTAAGTGTGTTCAGGTATGACGTCGTAAAATAAATTTTTAAAATATAAAAGAAAATAATAGTTATAAATGGGAATTACGAGCCAATTAGAGAAATTTAATTAAGCGATCAAAAGAAAATAATTATAAAAATAATTAAAGAGTTCAAAAATACTCTCATAACGTATCGAACCGTTACAAACAATATTTGAAAATCAGAGTTGACGATCAGTGTATCCTCCCTATACTCATGTATGGTTCACAGACGTGGACACTCACCAAGGCCAATATGGATAAAATAGTAAAGGCACAAAGAGCGATGAAAATATCAATGCTCGGGGGTGAGACTTATTAGACAACAAAAACAAATAAATGGATTAGAAGCAAAACCAAAATAAGAGACGCAGGAAAACATGCTGCCAAATTAAAATTGGAGGACACAACTGGAAGCAAGTGGCGTAAAATAGAAAACACTGGATTGAATTGGGGGAGGCATATGTCCAGAGTTGGATTACTTAAGGCTGAAGAAGAAGAAGAATAGGAAGGTTACAAAGTTATCATTTTAAATACATATAATGAATTTAGAAAATCTGAATATATACTTACGTAAAATTTATTTTCGCTCCGTTGAGAATTTATCATTTAATTTCAGATTATATGAAGGTTTGGAAAAATGTAATTCATATTCGCCATACAAATTTCAATCCTCGTAATATGAAGGTTAAAAATAAAATTATTAAACGGGATATACGTCTTTTTTCAATTTAAGCGGCATGATGTAAAGTATTTGGAATGTATGAGAGGTACAAAAGTTGATATAATAAATTTTCTAGTATGGGATTTAATATGAATACGAGAACGTTCGAAAAAAGAATGAAAAATGAATAGTACAGTCCTGAACCCGCACCTAAGGATCGAACAAAGTACACATGAGGGCACGTAGCCCTTTATCCGACGCTGTAATTCACTTTTAAATGACTCGAGCAGTAGCACGAAGGTAAAAACTGCACTGATGTCACTTGATCTACGACTGGTGGAATTCTTGTGTGTGTGAAAATTTTTGAAAATACCCTGCTATTAATAATAGTCACTTATATTCCGAACCATTATGCCGTGCAGTTGACTTTTATGAGCCACTATTTTTATCTTCCTTTTCAAATTTTTATATTTTACTAAAACATCTATAGGACTAGCAAAATTTATATGTAATGTATTTAAAAAATACAATCCAACCAAACGAATGAGATGATCTAAAGTCTAAAGGAACTGACTTTATACTTGCCAAGACATTATATAAATTAAATTCGTTATTCGTTCATCCGTTCATTCGTTATGCCGTCATCTAAGGAGGGGGGGTACCTATGGTTTGAAAATTTAGAAATTTTCGATGTATTTTTATTACTTTAAATGAAAGTACATAACTTCAAGAATCTTGTCGAAAATTTCAGATTGATCGGAGCAAAATTACCGAAAATCACCGGAGCAAAATTACTGAATATCCCTACCTTCGACTCACTTTGGACCAGCTTTGAATCAGCGCGTTTGAAAGTGAGAAATATTCAGCAGCTTTTTCCATTCTCTTTTGTAAATTACTCCGTGATTCAAAAACCTATTTCGGTGTGCATCACTTTAGGATTTGACAGACGAAAATAAAATTGAAAATAAAGTTGTCAAAACTTTAAACGAGTTTTTCTCAAAACTGCTTTTTTCAAAGGCGCTGGACATTGTAACTTAAAAACTACTTGACGTATCCACCTGAGATTGTGCATAGATTTTCGTTAGGCATTTTGTGAGGTAATGCTGTCGAGATATTTTTTATGCCCACAAACTGGTTTGAAATATTGATTTAAAACCATCCCCCCCTTTTTAAGAATGTTAGCTAATTACGGCTATTTTCACCTTTGACTCTGTTGCTCGAAACAGTTCAACAGAGTTACAATTATTGTACCATTGTGTCGAATTATTATCCAGGATATGCGTCGTCGCCGTATGCTTCTTCTGTCCAGTATCTTTCCCCTTATAATTCCGAACTCTATAGACATTTTAATGATAGAATCATAGTAATCAATGAAATAATCCAGGCAGGAAACAGAACCTACTGGAAATACATACAGCAACTTCCTCAAAGATAAAAAGCAGAATACTAAACAGAAAATTTACACAGCAGCAATTAGACCAGTAATCACATGATGCCGAAATAATGTGTCTGACACTTAAAGAGGAAGAGAGATTACCATCCTATGATACGTGTTTCTTGGTTTACCCGTTATCAAAGAGGTTTTATAAGAATAAGATTTCATTTCTCCTTTCATAGAAAAAATACCTTTTTATCAAAGAACCCATTTTTTTTATTCTAAGCAGTAATGTATTCGTTTAAAAAGTCGATAAAAAAATAAAAGTCGAATATAGACTAATTTCCTGCAGTTTTTGCGGTGTGACAGCAGAAACTTTTCAGTATTAAAATACAAATAGATAGAAAATGTCGGAAATTAAAAATAGTAATCTACTGTCACGTTTATTTAAAGTAGTTAAAGATCCAGCTCAAACACTTTTAAGTGTTTTGACGTCTGGGATTATTTTCCTATTTACTTATTATTTAATTGCTAAAGTTTTCAGCTTTAGGTGTGTATTACTTCCAAATGAGAGAAAACGGCGAAAAAACTTTGAAATTAATGTCCTCTGAGGATATTTTTCCCAATTAGGTTTTATTTTCCAGGAAGTATGCCAATTTAAAACTTGTTATATATTTATGGGTATTACTTTCATTTGTATGCTAGAAATATTACAAAAAAATAAAATAAATGGACAACCGCCTTCTTTAATGAACTGGTTTACAATTAATTCTAAGCCCGGCCGCACATCAAAGAAACATGAAACGTAAATTACGTTTCATGGAAATAAACCACTGCTAAACAAATATATATCCGGCCATTTATGAGACTCTCCGAAAATAAAAATGTGTCATGAGCATGAATCACACTCGTTTCATTAGTAGGCGGACTTTGAGATTTTTTTAGCAGTGTTTTCTTTTCATGAAACATGTTTTTCGTTAAATGTTTCATGTTTTTCGTTTCATGTTTCTTTGGTGTGCGGCTTGGCTTAGACAGCACATCAAAGAAACATGAAACGTAAATCACGTTTCATGGAAATAAAACACTGCTAAATAAATAAACGTCCGGCCATTTATGAAATTCTCTGAAAATAAAAATGTTTTATGAGCATGAATCACACTCGTTTCATTGGTAGGCGGACTTCAAGATTTGTTTAGCCGTGTTCTATTTTCATGAAACGTGTTTTACGTTTCATGTTTCATGTTTTACGTTTCATGTTTCGTTGGTGTGCGGCTTGCCTTATGGAGACCGGGCTTTTTAAATCAATAACCCACTTACAACATGAATAATTTTATTTTCGAAATGTAACAAATTAAAAATTAATAATATTACTCAGTTTATGAAATATTTTATTTTCGATCGTCTTGATCAGAATTTACATTTATACAGGGTGTTTCATTAAGAATTGTCCATATTGTAACTGGAGAAACCTTAGCACAAAATATGAAGATTTAACCCAAAACACTTAAATAAAATATTCTTTCCTTACCGAGATTCAGAGTGTTTCATTACAAATGGATTAAAATGATTGTAGCCCATTGTTAAAGCATCTTTAATATTTTTTGTTCAAACTTGACACACAGTTTACACATGTTAGGATACTTTAACTAGTGTTAAAACATAGTTTTCCGCTGTTACCAGAGGCGTGCTGTAGGGATATATTATATATTTTTGCCCCTTTTCTCCCCTTACAATCTATGCCACTGTTGTAATCATCATTTCAGCATGTTTTTGATTCTTCGTTACTTTTTACATAAATATCATCCTCGTGTCTCAATGCGATAGAGTAAGTAGTTTTCAAGTCATTTGCGTTTTAATGTAATGGATTCAATAAGATTATATGTATTTTAAGCTCATAATCTTATTGAATGTAGTTTAAAATATGTACATAGTGTTATGGAATCCATTATCTTTAAATGAAAAGAACTTGAAAACTACTTACTTTATCGCAATGAGACACAAGGATGATATTCATGTAAAAAGTAACAAGGAATCAAAAAAACATGCTAAAATGATTATTACGACAGTGGCGTAGATTATGAGAGGGAAAAAGGGGCGAAAATGAAGTATATATCCCTACAGCACGCCTCTGGTAACAGCGGAAAACTATATTTTAGCCCTAGTTAGAGTATCCTAATATGTGTAAACTGTGTGTTAAATGTGAACAAAAAATATTGGAAGGTGTTAAAACAATGATCTAAAATTATTTTAGAATATTTGTGATAAAACACTCTGTGTCTCAGTAAGCAGGAATATTTTATTTAAGTGTTTTAGGTTAAATCTTCGTGTTTTGTGCTAAGGTTCCTCCAGTTACCATATTATGGACAATTCTTAATGAAACACCCTGTATAATGTGTAATTTATATAATAATCTTTTTCGTCTACCCATTGTAGAACCTCGGCCTATGATACTATAAACCACAGAACCTTGCTAAATAAGATCTATAACATTGTGCCTGACTATTACCTGGTAAATATCATTAGATCACTGTTGTGTAATAGACACTCCTCCGTTGTGCTAAATGGAAAGAAGAGCAGACGGAGAACCCAAGAAAATGGCCTACCTCAAGGAAGCCTTCTGGTGCCGTCCCTATTTAACATCTACACCAACGACCAACCAATGCACCCTCAGACTGAGAGTTTTGTTTACGCCGATGACCTCGGTATCGCCGTAAAAGTGAAAACACTCATACAAGTAGAGTTGAGAATGGAAGAGGCTTTAACCTTTTCAAGAACGTTTAAAAAATGGCGAGGTAGTCAACAGAAGTCAGTGTCACAATTAAGAATAATACAAGAAGAGGAAGACTGTATGTAAACTCTTGGGGCTGTTTCATTATTGTATTTGAGGTTAAGAGAAAAAACAAGGAATGTCAAGTTATCTTTGTTTTGAGAAAATAGGAAATTTAATGTTTGTGACTACATATCTTTGAACCACTGCACTGAAGAAATAGTATTTAATTTTATTTAGTAAACTTAAAGTACATTGCATTTAATACACAAACACTTTAACCAAATTTTTAAAGAACGTTTGTCTTGTCCAGAAGTTCCTGTAGCTTTTAAATTTTTTTGTAGGTACTCAATTTTGCCCTTAGTTACACCATGTATTGACGTGAATGCTTTAAAACACACATTAATTTCTTGGAAAACTCCATTACACTTAACTCTAACTTTATTGGCCGTGCCGTTTCTAACATTTCAGGCTTTTGAGCTATGGTTGTAGAGAAGGATCCTGAAGATAACATGCAGAGACAAAGTCACAAATGAAGAAGTACTACGGCTACGGAGAATGAACACAATCACAGATTTAGTCAGCATCGTGAAGGGCCGTACTTGGGACTTGAGAAATCAAGACAGATACGAGCTACTCCAATGCATTTTACAAGGTAAAATTGAAGGGAAAAGGGCCCCAGGACGAAGAAGAATATCTTGGCTTGCTAACCTGAGAGCATGATATAGAAAGACCTCAACACAACTATTCCGTATAGCAACCAACAAAGTCATCATAGCCAGAATGATCGCCAACGTTCGGAACAGACAGGCACCCTAAGATGAAGAAGTTTCTAACAAACATAAACAAAGGAAACGAAACGATTAAACTCGAAATAAAAACGTAGTTAATTTTTGTTTTTGTTCAAGTGGACTTTCCTTTTTCTTATCTTTCACTTCACGCGTGGACATTTCCAGTTTTTATCCTTCGCAGTACTATTTTAATACTCATATTTATCGGACGATCCAAGTTATTATCTACCAGTCTAATGTAAATATCTAGTAAATATACTCAGTGATATTAGAAGTGTTACACCCAAAAGGAATCATTCCTTGAACTTAATTTTTTAGCAGCACAATGACTATATTTAAAGCATGCTATGATAACGATATCAATGTTTTATCTTTAAATTTTTTTGTGAAAAGACCAGTTTATGAAGACCGGTTAGTACAGATATTTTTAGTTATGATTCCTCAGCCTAATTGTATTCAGTGCAAGAATATGCCTCGAGTTCGAAGACACCAAAATTACCACCATTTTAGCGATTTTGACAGGGTTAAAATTATTGCCCATAGAGATGTGGGTTTGTCGTATCGCGAAATTGGCCGTCGTGTTTACGGCAATGACAGTTATGCGAGTATGTCCTGTGTCGACAAACGAAGGTAGGGGAATATGAAGAAGACCAACTGGTCAACCGAGGCGTACCACAGGGCGTCAAGATAGGCGCTTTAGACTCCTGGGACTGAGAGACCGTTTTGCTACTACGAGTCAAATAGCTGACCAATGGTTTGGAGTAGAACGTAGACTTGTTACTAGACGTACTCTATATCGTAGCATTTGAGCCTTTGGACTGGTTTCATTCCGTCCACAACGAGTGCTTCTTTTGACTGCGGACCACTATCCTCAACGTTTGAATTGGTGCAGAGAACGGCAGCATTGGGTGGCAGAATGGCATAATGCAGCATTCAGCGATGAATCGCGATTTTGTTTAGGTTTGTAGACCATAAGTCGACGAGATATTGGGTTTGGAGTTGAGAGGTATCTACACAGTACAGTTGGAGTAATGGTTTGGGTGGTTAATGCCTATGGTAGCCGATCACCTCTTTTGTTTATTCGAGGCAGTATGACAGATGCGCGTTATGTTGATGACATCTTACAAACCAGTTTACTGCCTTATCTAGACGGCCGTCGAAACGCCCTTTTTCAGGAAGACAACGCGCGTTCCCATATTGCTCGTCAAACTATGGACTTTTTCCAAGAAGCTGGCGTTAATTTTTTGCCGTGGCTACCCCATTTACTGGGTTTAAATCCTATCGAATCTGTGTGGGATATGATGGGGAGGAGACTATCCATTTTGCACCATCCTCCACAGACTCTGGCACATTTAATCCATAAAATTTAAGTTGCTTGAAACGAGATGCCACAATCAGACATCGATCATCTCATTTTGTCAACGCCTAGACGTGTACAGGAGTGTATTCAGCTAGGGGGTCGCCAAACACATTATTAATTTTTTTTTGATTACATGTCAATAAAAATTCTTGCCAATGTTATCGTTTTATTCTTAATGAAAATGTAACCTGTTGCAAAAAAACTAAGTTCCAGAAATGTTTCCTTCTGGGTGTAACACTTCTAATGTCACTGAGTATACATAAACTATCTGTTAGATAACGTCACTATCTCAATTTCTTATAAAGTGTGACATTCTCTATTTTTTTCCTTCACCCTTCATTTTATTGCGCTCCTTAATTACTTTCTCATATGACGTCCCTATTAATTAATGCCTATCAATTTGTTTTCATTTTCCATGAAATTTGGATTTTAATAATAATTAAAAGTGATAAAAAATATTATACAACACGACAAAGACAGTAAATACCGAGTGGATTCAAACATCAGCTATAAATAGTTTATGTCCCGATTTCTAATTTGATGGGATTCTAAAGGTTATTCCTATGGGACTTTGGCAGGGTTTAATCTCTTTCTAAAATTTAGTAACGTTAAACAACATTGGAGCTCACTCGGATCAGATAGATGTTAAACTAAACGATTGAATAGCGGAACAGGATGTTCAGTTCAAAAAATAAAATACCTATCTCTATTTTAAATTTGATAGTGACTTATACGCTAAAAACGGTGTATGGTGTAACTACAGGAAGTGACGGGGTTAACACTGAAAAACAGCTTTTTCCGATTATCTGCAATACCTTGTTGTTTTATCCCACTAATAGACCAGTAAAAAAAGAAAAACAGCTGACAAAATCTTATACAGGTTTTTTAAGGTTATAAAATGTGTACAAGTGATATATACTACATACATCATTCAAAAAAACCGGAATAAATCGATTTTTACGCAATACAACATCTAGAGATACTATACTGCGTTCCACGGTCACCTTTCATTACAAACTCTTATGAAGAACAGTGTTGCCAAAATATTTACATTAAATAAATTTTAAAGTATGTTTATACCTTTACTTTTATATGTATTGTTATGCTCTACTTTATCTCGTTTATTAGATTGATTAGCAAATTCTTAATTTAATTAATTACTCAATTAATTTAATTGCTGCCTATGTAAACAAAACCAAATTCAAATTAAATTTTCTAATAAACTTTATTCTCAGGGCTAATTTTGTATTCGATGCAATACCTTTAATTCGTGGTTTCTAGTATCTCTATTTGCTTACTCCTTCTAGGATAAAACAGGGAAATTAAACACATTCAATATCATATAAATGTAATCTATTATTTATTTATCCAATATGCCGTATAAATAAGATTAAAAAAAAATACTAAAATCTAAATTTGTTGCAACAATTGCTTACTTAATAAATCAAGCTTTAATTCTGATGTCTCCTTGTTTTAACAAAAAAAAAATATTTAAATAAATTATTATTTATTCATACTAAATTTAATAAAATTTACTTTTCTCCTTTTGAATTGATTACTTATAAGTTAGAATGACTAACTGAGTTATAGAACTGTTCAATACAAAAAAAATTAAGCATTTATGGTGTGGATATAAACAAGCTCTCTCCGTTTCGACAATTTATTTGACTAACCTTTTTGTTTCTTCACTCCTTCTTTTCCCAGATTGTCTCGTCCTTAATTCTACCACACGTACTCTTTGGATGTTGCGAAAAGGTCCCTCTCGTCCAAACTTCTTCAAAAAACAAACAAAACCAGGACTCCTGGAATTCTCTACTCAGTTTTCTCCTTGCTCGATATCTTGTGCAAATAGATACCAATAAGCAACTCGTTCTAGACAGAACAAAGGAATCTTTCTCGGACACAGGAAAATTCACTTTACAACCGGTCAACGATTTCGTTTCAACTTGATTCTGCTCGCAAAGGCCGATTTCACTACTTTACACTGACTTCTCACTTTTCAAAAACTGGACTGCTCTCTCCCGATATTAATCACATAGTGACTATCTTTTCTCTCTCAAATTCAGACTCCACATTCTCTCTACCCAAAACATCCATACTTTCCTTTCCTAAGAAAACCAACTTAATTGATATACCAACTTTCCATTTTGTTAAAATTCTCGGAGACATCAAATTACGATCGTTGTATCAAAAACTAAACAAAAAGCCTTACATTCTAAACTCAATAAAATTTGTTTACCGTTTAAACCTTCTACGAATTATTTACAAAAATCCATTATTTACAAAAATCCTATTGATGTTCACAAAACGAAATAACATGCACTTTCCAATATTTCCGAACCATTGTCTGTAAATCCTTTCAAAAAACCCATTAACGAAAACCACATTAACGATTTCACCTTCCCCGAACCTCTGCTTACTAACTAAATTAGACTCTATACAATTTTTGGTCATATACAGGGTGAAGAAAATCTATGATCTCATGGTCTCTGATATAAATTTATTTTCTGAATTGAAAAAAAAAACAATTCTACAACAGTATATATAAATTGACACTGGTCCTTTTAGCATTAAGCCACATTATGTTTCTTGATGTTAAAATGGGCAATTTCAATTTTTTGCATTTTGTTTGGTCAATATTAAATTCAAAAGAAAGCTGTACAAAAAAAAACAAAAATTTGACATTGGCCCTTTTAGAACCAAGCCACAGAATTAATATTCAAATGATATATCTTTAATATCGTATAAATATCTTTCATAGTACCTATCTATAAATTATTGAAAAATAATAAAACCCACAGATTTTCAAATCAAGATGTTTTGGACTTCTGGAATATTCTATTTAGACGGACTTTAAGTTCGTCTGCTTAAAACTGACAACACTGAGCTGCAAGGTTCCATAAGTTTTATATTGGAATATGCTGCCCACACTGCAAAGTGACTGCGGAACGCAGAATAGAAAGGGCCAGGTTTTCTTACTCAGTGGTTTTTAGCCGACCCCCAGAACACCTGGTGCTCAGGCCAGGATATTGCTAAGGTACATCATCTTCTGGAGTTTCGAGGGTTTTTGGCAATAAATTGATGTACACAGATTAGAGCGATGCCCCATCAGTGCGTTGCGCTGCGTTGTGTCGTTCAGTTGCGATGTTTTAACGGAACGACGGACGAGGGTGTTCTTCGATAGCAGTGTCTTCGCAACAGGTGCGGCATGCAATGCGTTGTTCCGTTGCGACGTCGCAGCGCAACGGGCTAATGGGGCCTCGCTATTCCTCGGGGTTTTTGGGAACGTTGAACAAGAGTATCACGTAGGTGAAGGCTTCTGAAATGTCTGGTGTCCATGGTGACGAATAACAACGTCAATATTGATAAATTTTTAATATGTCAATTAATTATTGTAAATGTTAAATGTCCTCTAAAATGTTCAAATTCTTGATTTAAAAAAAAAATAAATAACTGGTTTTTAATAACAAACGACTAATTATTATTTTCTTTTATTGGATCTGCCCTGGAAACCAACTACTCCAGAGGCCTTCACTTACGTCATAATCATACTCAGCAAACCCAAAACCCTCTGAGTACTCTGTTTGCATTAATTTATTATCGGAATGCTTCGAAATTCCAGAAGATGAAGTGATGAAGTTCTGATATCATATTCGAGCGTTGATACAACATGAGCAATATCGTTGAGCAACGTGTTTGCATTGTTGTTTTCTCCTTGTTCTTCTTCTTCTTCTTAGCCTTCTATCTTCCACCTTTGGACATAGGCCTCTTCCAACTCCTTCCATCGGTCTCTATCCTGAGCAACATATTTCCAATTTGTTCCGGCTACTCTTTTAATATCATCAACCCACCTCATCTGTGGTCTTCTTCTCGGTTGTTTACTTTGGTAAGGTCTCTAATATTGTACTGTTGCATTCCAACGTTGGTCTTTTTGTCTAGCAGTGTGGTCTGTTAGCCCGACCGCACATCAAAGAAACATGAAACGTAAATTACGTTTCATGGAAATAAACAACTGCTAAACAAATATACGTCCGGCCATTTAAGAAACTCTCCGAAAATGAAAATGTGTCATGAGCATGAATCACACTCGTTTCATTGGTAGGCGGACTGTGAGATTTGTTTAGCAGTGTTTTAGTTTCATGAAACATGTTTTTCGTTTCATGTTTCATGTTTTTCGTTTCATGTTTCTTTGGTGTGCGGCTTGGCTAAAGCTCCATTTGAGTTTGGCAATTTTTGTTGTGACATCCTCGACTTTTGTTTTTGATCTTACCCAGTCATTCCTCTTTTTATCTGATAGTCATATATACCTAGCATTGCTTTTTTCATTTCTCTTTCTGTTGTGGCTAGTTTATTTACACTGGCCTTGGTTAGACTGAGGGTCCATGTTTGACATCCATATGTCATGATAAGAAGAATGCATTGGTTGATCACTATGCTCCTCAAGTAGTGAGGTATTTTGCGGTTTTTTAGTATCCAACTAGAGAGTGAATATCTGTCCACAGACTAATAAGACTAATTAAATATTATGTACACAGTGTGCTTTACTATGGAGCTGAAGCATGGACATTAAATCGAAATGCAATAAATCGACTTAACGCGTTTGAAATATGGACATTTAGATGAGTGTTAAGCATTTCATGGGTAAATATATTCACTAATATAGAAGTGTTAAGGAGATTAGGAGAGACAGGAAAATCGAAAATACGATAAAAGAAATAAAATTGCAATATCTCGGACATGTGATGGGAGGCGAAAGATATAACATCTTGAGACTCATAATTCAAGGGAAAATAGAGGGTAGGAGAAGCGTAGGAAGGAAACGCGTTTCCTGGTTGAAGAATCTGAGAGATCGGTTTGGTTGCAGCTCAAGGCAACTGTTCAGAGCAGCTGCCTCGAAGGTCAAAATAGCCATGATGATTGCCTACCTTCGTCGCGGAGAGGAAAGAAGTATTAAACTAAGTTTAACAAATCCTGCTTGTGGTTGATAATTTCTTTTTAAATATAAAATAAAAAGGGTTTATCTTAATATTTTCACAGACAGAATAATTCGACTGACAGTCAAAAATATTTCAGAGCCCTCTGAGATCTCGTAAATATAATTCTAATGCTATATTAGAGCATTCCAAATTATATAAACAGTATGGAATTATACTTAACGTTATTTTATATTAAATAATATTTAAAACTTGTTAAATATATTAATTCAACATTTAAACATATATAATGCGTATAATTTATTAATGCATAAACACGATGGTCTAAAAAATGTTGCCTATGCGCCAGGTGTTGATACATATATGATAATATTTTATTATTAATTTATAAAATTATGTAAAGATTTTTATTTTGCTATTCGGGCTAATTTTTTACAATAAATTCTTAACACGTTAAAATTTTAACACGTTAGTTTCATTCCCGCCTCATTTCGGTCTTCTTCACAGTACAATACTCTACAGAGTATTCTACAGAGATGCCTTATTTGTTATTCATAATAAGTACTGTACTTATTGTATGTAAGTATTGTGAAAGACTAGCCCGAAAATCCATTTTTTTGGAAGACATTAATAAAGACCTTTATTATTATTATTAAATCTTTTATTTACATAATAAACTATGAAGCAAAACCTGGCGCATAGACAACACACTTTACACCGGTGTAAATATTTTATAATTAATAAATAAATATTATATTTTTAAATATATTCAAAGTAATATATTTAGCAACTTAAATATTATTTAATATAAAATAATGGTTATTATAATTCTATAGTGTTTATCTAATTTTAAATACTCTAGTATTAAAATTATATTTAAAGTTGCGCCATCTAGGAAGGCTCTGAAATATTTACTGCTGCCAGTCGAATTCTGTCATTTACTGTCAATTACAATTTTGAATTTCGAATAATTTGTTGTCAAAACAACTAAATTGCAACTTTTTTGAAAATTAATTTGTTAAGATGGGAAAGAATAAGAAAAATAAAGGCAAAAAGTCTGCTCGCAGACAAAATACAAATATACAGGAGAATCCTAGAGAAGTAGCCCAACAAGAGAATATACCAGCAGATTTATATGTCCCATTACCTAGGGGACATACAACAGACACTATTGAATACATTGTGCTAGAAGATAGAGTCATCGGAGTATCTAGACATCGCAATAATACAATGGATATTATCAGAGAAGCTGAAGAAGCTGGGATTATTCCAGGTTTACCGTATAATCGTCGACCAAGAGTGGTTGCTGTCAGAGTTCCAAGACACCCTTGGGGTTTTTTTGTAAATCATATGATGTTGGTGATCAAAATTTGGATACTGATATTTCTTTTTGGATATATACTTTGGTACTACTTTGGTGCAGATATTATGGACATAATCAGTTTTTTGCTACTTCCACTAAATGAAATGTAGACTGTTCAAAGTTGTTCTGTTCAAATTAATATATTCAAATAATAGGTATTAATTAGTAATTTCTTTAGTTCATGTGAAAATATAGGTAGGCTTATTTATTGTAAATGTATTCTAAAGCTAAAATAAACATTAAAATGTATTTCTGTTATCGATTTTTTATTTTAATACATACCTATATAGGCCAGGGTAATAAGACAAAAATATACCCTGTTCGTGACACTTCAACAGTCAGGATACTGAAGCGTTTTTTAGGCAGGTAATTTTTAGAAAATTCTATAAAACATAGGGATAAGGCAAAGAGAATAATGATTCGTATTTTTACAGTATGGGGCTTATTTGTTCAGGGCCTGGAGATTTCCCATTTTTGCTTTATTTTTTGTCTTTCGCTTTCTTTACTTCCTCTTTTAAAATATTAAGACCAGTAGGTATGCGTGTACTTTATGGGGCCAAGTGGTGGCCTCTTTTATTTGTGGCACTAAAATACCTTTATTTTGACAACGACATCTGAATGGACGTCGAAATATATATAAAACAAAAACAAAAACAAAACTAAAACAAAAAAATATAAAATCATTTTTTTAGTTAATTGTGGCTTATTTCCCATTTAGAATAGTTGATTATATATGAAAATGGACAGCAAAGTTAGAATTTATAAAATTTTCATCAGACCTGTTATGACCTCTGGTGTTGAACCAAGAGAAGACACTAATAAAACCAAAAGGATGCTACGAACAAGCGAAATGAAGACACTGAGAGCAATAGCAGGGAAGATAACAAGAGATAGAATACGAAACAACATCATCAGGGAACAATGTGGCGTGTAAGATGTAGTAAGATGGGGTAGGCAAAGACGAAGAGAATGGTTCAGTCATGTAAAAAGAATGGAGGAGCACAGACTACCAAGAATTGCTCTAGAAGGAAAACCAACTGGCAAGCGTCCACCGATTAGACCACCAAAAAAATGGAGAGATAGCTTGCAGTCTACCTCTCAAGAAATATTTCAAAGTCGGAATTAACAGATTGAAAGATCTACAACAAGTGTAAGAAGAGGAAGTTTTAGTTTGTATTGTTTGTATTAATTGTTAGTATTGCTCTTAATTTCCACCTTAACACTAGAAGCACCAGAGCGGTCATTTTGGCTGCTTTCTATTTTTGACCCTCTGTATTACTTATTCCTAGTTGTTTTAGAGAGTTGATAATTTAGGATTTTTCCTAGATCTATTTGAGGATTATAATTCCTCCTTTACAGGTACTTAGTGTAATTACTTTTTGAGATGTGTTAATATATACCTAGAAGCACCAGGGCGGTCATTTTGACTGCTTTCTATTTTTGACCCTCTGTATTACTACTTATTCATAGTTATTGTAGAAACTTAATAGTTTCGGACTTTGCTACATATATTTAAGGATAACATTTACAGGTAGGAACTTAGTGTACCTAATTACTTTTTGAATATGTTGATGTCTACCTAGAAAAAAAGCGGTCCTTCTTACGGAGGAGAAGTACCAGATCAGAGCGATGATCAACAGATAAATTTGCACTTGAGTCGGCAATATGGAACCTATTTACAGAGAATTGTATATTTTGCTATACCTACAACTAACTAAAATATATCTATCGACGAACAGCTTTTTCCCACAAAGGCAAGATATCACTTCACCCAGTAGGTACATGGCGTATAAACCCGATAAGTTTGGAATCAAATTCTGGCTTACAGCTAATGCCTAGTCCAAATATTTATTGCACGGATTTCCTTACCTACGGAAAGATGAACAACGACCAGACAATCAGTTTCTACGGGAACATGTAATTAGTCGTCTAATGGGCCCATTTATGAATAAAGGAAGAAATGTCACGACACATAAAAAGAATTACGAAAGAAGGCTACCAGCAGTACTGGAACAATAAACCGAGCAAGAATATTTCTCCGTCAAAAAAAAAACGAAAAGATGGAATTGTACAAATCAAAAAATTTCATACACGAAGACTAAAGCTAACCAGGGAAACCAGGTGTACCAGAGAAAAATTATCAAAAATCTTCTAGCGCTGAGTTCTCTATACTCAAACAATATTGAAATAGGCATAGATAAAAAGAAGAAACCTGAAGCCATTACCTACTACAATCACACAAAATACGGAGTAGATGTTGTAGATCAGATGGCCATACTCGTGTAGTGTTCAACCAAATCACCTTCAACCGTTGCACACTTTTTTTAATATCTTAGGTATGGTAGGAATAAATGCTTGGATTCTATATAAGGAAGTTACTGGTTGTCAAATATCTAGGCAAACTTTCTTACTTCAGTTAGCACAAGAATTGCGACAGGATCATATGACTAAGGGCAGGACAATATCAACGGATAAAAATCAGAGATACAACACCTCAATCAAATAATAAACGTAGGCAGTGACAAAAGCTACAATATCTCGGACATGTGATGCGGAGCTTGAAGTATGGCATCCTGCGACTCATAATGCAAGTAGAGGTAGATGGCAGAAGAAGCATCGGAAGAAGACGAATTTCATGGCTGAGGAACCTGAGGGAATGGTTTTGATGCAGCTCAAAACAACTATTTAGAGTTACTGACCCAAAAATTAAAATAGCTATGATGATAGCCAACATCCGTAGCGGAGATAGCACCTGAAGAAGAATAAGTGGCAAACAGGGAACTACAACAAAAAAAAAGTGAAATTTGTCATATACTTATGTAAAAAATTGGTGTGTAGGTCTTGTACAAGCAAAATTAAAAAATTTTGCTACTACATAAATTGTGCTTAAATAATTAAAAAATTTATTTAAATTAACTAAATATGTCTTTTATTAGTTGGTATTAATACAATATAGGTTTTTTTCAAGTAAAAAAGGATACGAAAACGACTGGCGATAGAAGATTCTAATACCCGTCATCTTGACCGCTCTGGTGCTTCTTGGTATGTAAAAATGTTGGTGCTTCTAGTGTTAATATATAACTTTTCCAATAAAACAGTACAGATGTTTAAATATAATTACCTAATTCTATTTGCAGTATTTAAACATTTAACCACCGCAAATGCAAAATAAGTTTTTCTCATTAAAATTCCAGAGATAAATTTTGCGTGAGGTCGCCAGACAACATGCAGCGAAAAATTGTTCATTCGTTTTACCTCCAGCAGGGCCAGAGAAAATTCATAAAAACTGTCGTCTTATAAATCTTCATTTGTTAGGATTACTCAACTGTAGAAATATAAATAGGATTAAATTGCCTATTCTGCTAAGTAAATTAATAACGACTAATAAGTCTTAATCTATATCAAGATGGAAATAAACATGAATAAAATAAAATAAATACCTTTTTTTTTTCAGGGAACAACCAGATCAATAATCTAAATTTTATTTCAAGCAAATGCCAAGCCACCGAGAGAAATTAAAATTTGAGTAGGTTAAAAAATTTACATTTAAATAACACTGGTTGGCAAATATGCAAATAATTAAATGCAAAAAATTGGACGAGAGGACATTTTTAAATACACACTAAGGCTGTGGTCTCCAATAAATGCCATAGGTTACGTGCAGCGTCAAGCCAGACGTTGCATACAGCCTTTGTCAGTCACAGTCAATACAAAACATAGGCCATGATTACCCTGACAACACTGTAGGTCACGTCCAGAGTCAGCTGTGGTCACCAATAAATGCCGTAGGTTGGGCACAGCGTTTGTCGATCCCCGGCAACATCATTCCGATCGTTTTCGTTATCAGTTAAGTGCGATATTTCAACTTGTTGATAAAAAGCTCGTCTTATTCATTTTACTACTTATTTTACTCATTTCACTAGGTTAAAACCTGTACAAGCCGTACGTTGCAATGCTATAAAATAACTAAAGACGCTGCTTCCAACATTTGAAGTCGCTCATAGCAGATATACACTGCGCTCGACATCCAATAGAGACCGTATCCATTATTTATTGTATAGTATAAAGCATACATACACAACCTACTGCGTGACAGTGTAGGTAGCGTACAGCGTTTATTGGTGATCACCGCCTGTGATGCCGTGTACAGCAGTTTGATGCTACGTTCGGAGTACCATAACAGACCGCAACTATTATTTATTGTATTAAGCATTTAGATGCGACCTACGGCGTGACTCTATATGCAAACTACGGCATTTATTAGAGACCATAGCCTACCCTTCATGGATCTATTTGCAAGTTTAAAGAAGGAACAGATAAAGTGTGATGAAACCTATGAACAGTTCGATAGCACTTTTCACCAACATAATACGCCTTTCTAAGAATATAGTTCTGGTCAGTTTTTCTTTAGGCCGTCCGCACATGGGGCGACGCTCGAACTACTCGACTCGATTCCAGTCACGTAGGTCTCTCCCCGCCAGTCAAGTTCCTTCGTTGTGGCATTGAGCTCCGTACACGGAGCGTTTAGGATTGCAAATCTCCTCGTCTTGTACGACTCTCGTTCCGTGCGATCTGAAGCGCACGAGGAAGTTCGAGTGAGATGTTTCCATTCATAGTAGTTCATTTTATTTGTTTCCTTCGTTTTTTGTTGTTTTTTACGCTTAATTAAATTTTGGTTTTATTTAAAGATCGGTGCATATTATGTTAGTTGATTGTAGTACTACCTACTAGCTTTGTGGAAATATATTGTTTGTAATATAAAATTCTAAAAACATTGAACTTTTGTCTAGGTGTTTATTATAAAATTCGTTGGGGAAGTAGAAAAATACCCTCAATTGTATAATGCCTATTGTATACAAATTATACTAAAAATATAACAATACCGTACATTTTACAGATCGAAATAGTCGTTTTGGTTGATATACAAAAAATGCGTTATTTCATGATTGGAAGATGTGAACAAACTGAATTGACGAGTGTGCGGAGAGCAATCGCTTGTGCCGCAGGGTTCGTACAAGAGGAGCAAGACGCGCGAACTTAGAGACGTGTCTTCGGTTGACCCATGTGCGGACGGCCTTCTTCTTTTCTTTCTCTGATGATTGGATAGTTCACGTAATAATTGATTTTCATGGTATAACATGACTATGACAAAGGAAAAATTGAAACTTTCTATCATAATTTTTTAGTCAAGGTATTGGCATCTTTAAAGAAACAGGAGCTCAATATTGTCATGGGAGATTTTAATGACAAAATTAGCGAAGTAGATCAGGATGATATCATAGGAAAATATAGTTGGGAACAAGAAATGAGAGAGGAAATATTTCGGCATATTTTTTGTTGACAAGCAACTAGTAAGAACAGAGTGCTAGTTCATTTGAAAGGTTATTCAATTCTCTATTAAGTAATATAAACATTACATAGTTATTTAGAAAAAGTATATAAAAAAAAAGTTTTTAATTAAATTAATTGACACAAAAAGAAGAATATATCATATAATTGATTTTTCCACCTACCTCTACCGAAAGTATACTTTTCTAGACCTCATTGTAGGGAGCAAAGTTGTACTTTTCCTCCCTAGGGAGGAAAAGTAAAAGTGAGGTCATGGTATTTCATTCATGAAATATAACTTATTGACGCCCTGTACAATATCTATTTTCTATTACGTAAGTATCTATACATTTTAACGTTTATTTATAAAACACCCTGTATTTTGCAGAATGGTAAAAAACAGTAAATATTGTTATTTTGATTTAACAATGTTTACATTAATAATTTGACTTGTATTTGACAGTTGACAGATATTTTGTACCTACTTGTTAGTTTTAGTTTTAATAAATTTTGTTGGTTAGTTACATAAACAAATTAAGTAAAAATGAAAAATGACTTGTTATTAATTTGAGGAAGGTGGAAAAACCATATGTATAACATGGGAGTAAAGTACCTTTTCCTCCCTTGAATGATTACTGCCCTCCGCTACGCGTCGGCCAGTAAACTTCATTCTCGGGAGGAAAAGTAGCATTTCCTCCCTTGTTATACAAATAGCTATTTCCACCTACCTCTACCGAAAGTATACTTTTCCGGACCTGATTTTAGGGAGCAAAGTTGTACTTTTCCTCTCTAGGGAGGAAAATATTTTCCTCCCTAGGGAGGAAAAGTAAAAGTGACGTCATGGTTTTTCATTTATGAAATATAACTTATTGACGCCCTGTACAATATCTAATTTCTATTACGTAAGTATCTATACATTTTAACGTTTATTTATAAAACACCCTGTATTTTGCAGAATGGTAAAAAACAGTAAATTTTTATTTTGATTTAACAATGTTTACATTAATATTTTGACTTATATTTGGCAGTTGACAGTTATATTGTACCTACTTGTTAGTTTTAGTTCTAATAAATTTTGTTGGTTAGTTACATAAATAAATTAAATAAAAATGAAAAAATGACTTGTTATTTGAGGAATGTGAAAAAACCATATGTATAACATGGTAGTAAAGTGCCTTTTCCCCCTTGAATGATTACTGCCCTCCGCTACGCGTCGGGTAGTAAACTTCATTCTCGGGAGGAAAAGTAGCACTTTCCTCCCTTGTTATACAAATAGCTATTTCCACCTACCTCTACCGAAAGTATACTTTTCCTGACCTGATTGTAGGGAGCAAAGGCGTACTTTTCCTCCCTAGGGAGGAAAAGTAAAAGTGACGTCATGGAATGTCATTGATGAAATAACTTATTGACGCCCTGTACAATATTCTATTACCTATTACGTAAGTATCTATACACGTTAACGTTTATTTATAGAACACCTTTTATTTTGCAAAATGGTAAAAAATAGTAAATTGTTATTTTGGTTTAACAATGTTTACATTAATAATTTGACTTATACTTGACAGTTGACAATTATAATGTACCTACTTGTTAGTTTTAGTTCTCTAATAAATTTTGTTAGTTAGTTACATAAATAAATTATTTAAAAATGAAAAAATGACTTGTTATTTGAGGAAGGTGGAAAAATCATATCTATAACATGGGAGTAAAGTGACTTTCCTCGGAAAGTAGCACTTTCCTCCCTTGTTATACAAATAGCTATTACTCACAATACATTTTACGGCTCTCAGAAAACAGAAAAAAATGTTTATTTGAGAAATAAACATTTATTTTGACATAAATTCTAAGTTCTGGCTGCCACCCACCTGCCTCTTGGCAGTTTCAACATTTAATTTAAGTGAAAAGCAATGTTTAGTTATCAAGTATATATGTTTTTTCTGTTTTCTGAGAGACGTAAAATGTATTTTGAATAAAATAAACTACAGGCACTCTTCTTTATGTGTCAGTTAATTTTATTAAAAAAAAATTAATTGACACCCTGTATACATACATATGTTAAGGTTTATATTATTGAATAGAGAATTAAATTTACCTTTCAAATGAGCTGGCACACTACCCTATTCTCATTAAAAAAGATCGATTACGTCACCACTGTGAGATGGATGACGTCACTAGCGCATGATACATAATATGTATATTATGCCAAAAATCATAATTTTAAAATAAAAATCGACCTGTTTCGGAATTTATTTGCAAAATGGCCCATTCACTAAAAAAAGAATTTAGTCCTTTCATTTGCACCATACTGTATAAATAAATGTAAAAATAATCGTGATGAAATACTTAACTGTTCAGCCCTAGGTCTTCAAAGCTGGTGAGCTTTATAAATAAATAATTACAAAATAAACCAAAAAGGTTATCTGCATACCAACGAAAATAATTAACAAGTTCTAATTAGGTATTTTATGCAAGCGTTTTATGTAAGTTATTAGGTGAAGCATTTTCCCTCGCTTAAATTCTATATCGTCGTCTTTTATAGAAGGAAATCGGCGAATAAGCTCGAAAATATTCCTAGTCATGTAATCCAAAACAAACAAAAACACAGAAACACGTAGTAGAGCAAAATGGAAAAGGTTTGAAAAGACTTGTATATTTTATAATGATCTATTTGTTTTTGATTTATGTAAAGTAAAACAAAGTAAAATTAAGAGAAACACTAAGATTTTAAAAAATGGCGAAGGCACAAAATAAGCTTTTGGAAAGTTTTAGACATGCTTAACCAAAGTATGAAAAGTTTTATATATTATACAACTTCTCCTCTTCCTCCTCATAGAGCACATTATAGTTAGGGGAGTATATTTAGACTTTCAATTGCATACGAAAGTGCTAAAAATGTGCTTAAATTTCTTTCATATTATTGAAGAGCTTCCAACTAAACTTAATTTATAAAGAAGGTAAATACCACCATTAATAAACGTCTGATGAATTAGAATGGATTAGAATGGTTTAGATGGATTAGAATCAAGTTAGATTAGAATAAGTGATGGAGTTTAAATACCTAGGCATTACACTATCTAGCTACGGAAGGCTCGAAACAGAAGTGGAAGATCAAGTGAATAGAGCAAACAGAGCCGCAGGTGGCCTGAATGACACAATATGGAGAAATAAAAATACCGGAAAAGAAAAATGAAAGGCAGAATTTACAAAACAGTCATCAGACCAATAATGGCATTCGCGGCAGAAACACAACCCGACACAGGAGGGGGGGGGGCAAAAACATTGCTCGAAACAGCGGAGATGAAAACCCTTCGAAAAATCGATGGTAAGACTGTATGGGACAGAGCTAGAAGTACATATATACGACGGAGATGCAAGGTGGATAACATTAATAACTGGGTAAGAAACAGAAGAATAGAATGGAATGACCACATAAGCCGAATGACAACAAATAGGGTAGTCAGGACAGCGAGATACGGTTCCCCAATAGGAAGACGATCAGAGGGAAGATCACGAAAACGATGGAACGACAACTTACTAGAAGCACATTGAAAAAACAGACAGAGTCATGTCTATACAAAAAGAAGAAGAAGGATAAGAACAGGAAACTTTGGATTTTATTCTTATAAACAAACTTGGATCCTTATCTTCGTTTTTAAAGTCAAGTGGGTTGAAAAAAATGTTCAACTTAAGAGATCAAATATGATTTGTCGACCCCGGCAACAGATAATTATACGTCGAAGGTCTAGAACAAGATGTTGAAAATTCGAAACAGAAGAAGAGAAAAACTCAGTATTGATCAAGTTTAAACAAAAATATTGATTTTTCTTCAGTGTATGCTTTTATGTTGTTTCTATATTAGTCTGCCAAGATTAGTCCACAGATTTAACATAAGATCAAAAAAATTCAATACGAAAATTTCATCTCAGAAAACTAAAACAATAATAGGAGCAGTAAAGAACCAATCAGATATAAAATAGAAATTAAATGTATCTGTACTGAACAAATAATGAAAATAAAATACAATTGGATATAGTATAATTGAGTCAATACTCGCAATCTTTAGTTTGTATTTTTTATTAGTTGTTATATAATCATGGGGCAACCGGTTTCGAGTCTTACAATATATGACTCATCATCAGGCCCAGTACAAAAAGTCTTCTCAATACAAACTACAAGCTAAAAAACACAAAACGAGAGACATGTACACATATATATATATAAAACATGAAAAACAACTTTGTCTTGGTCTTAATCACATACAACTAACTTACCTTGGAAAATAAAATACCTTGGAACTACATTGTCCAGCTATGGAGACTTGGACAAAGAAGTGAGAAATAAAGTACAAAAAGGAAATAGACTGGCAGGATGCCTTAATAACACTATATGGAGAGGAAGTCAAGAATTCATAAAGCCAGTATAAGACCAATAATCACATATTCATCAGAAACATGATCCGATACAGCTACAAGACGAAGACTATTGGAGACAACAGAGATGAGAATACTGAGAAGAATTACAGAAAATACGCCGAGAAATCAAAAGAGGTGTGAAGAAATTAGTTAGAAGAAAATGTACAGTGTATAGTGTATAAACGAATGGACACTAAATATAAAAAAATGGTAAGCAGAATGGGGGAGAAATTATGTGTGGACAAAATAGCAAGATATAAATCACCAATCGGTAGAAGAAGTATTGTCCCACCTCGCAAAAGATGGAGTGACAATCTTCCATAGTGGTATCAATTCGCCAATGAACAAGCAAAATGGCTTAAAAAGAGAAAGGAAAAGAAGAAGAAGAGGAAAAGCTACTTGACTTCTTTATCCATGACGAAACATCTGAGGTTACTGCAAAAGGTATTATGGGCACAAAAGTCTAGTTGTCACAAAATATTGTGAAGGTGCAAGAAGGTCTAGCTCTACAATTAAAATATAAGTCCAGGCCGATTTCTGAATTTTGGACATTTTTTTCAGAATATAACTATTTTGAATAAAGAAAAAGACTGCTTGTCGAATAATTTCCATATTCGGAACAACGTACTTATGTCCATCATTTTATTTCACTTTAAAATCAACTAACCAGCATCTGAAAGAATTATTAAGAAAACCAATTTTAATTACATTTTAAAGAATTATCAGAAGAAGTAAAATACATGTGTTTAATTTTTAATTATTAATAAAACACTTGTGTTTTCAACTCTTCCATAAAACGTATTCAATTTATTGTCACTACAATCGTTTCAACAGAATGCCTTCGTCAAATGATGTATTTTTACTATGCGTCTACACCAGTGATTCTCAACCTGTGGGGCGCTTGTAGTAATGGGGGGGGGCGTGAGATATAAAAAAACACCAACAACATTGACTAATTTACTAAACTCAAAGCGAAACAATTATCAACAAGTTTAATGTAAATTAGTAACTTCCTTGGGCCTGTTTTGCAGAGCAGACTTTATCGAAACATGGTGAAATATTAGAAATAGACGCTCTCAGTTCTTTTTCTATTTTTAACTGCGATTTATCCGTATTTCGTTATAACCGTTATTCGTTATAATCAAAAAGAACGTTTTGGTTTTCAATGCAGAAAACTCACCATTTACTCCTGCCCAAAATTCAAAGAGGGATTTATTTCACTGATCAACTCTTTGTTGATTTCGGCATTTGCCGTTGAGTCTATGAAGGTTTCTTCTTCGGCACTAGAGAGCTTTTCGGATGTAATTTGAAACAGATTCCTGACCTACTCGTAACTACGTATTAATTGGTCGTCGGCAAAAAACTATCTTTAAAATAAGGAAGTACAAACTCAAAGAAGTACCAAAAATGTTACATTTTGTGGTACTTCTTTGAGTTTTGTACTTCCTTACCTCGAGATCACATTTAAGAATGGATACTTCTCTTCATATCTTTAAAAAATTTTGTCAGCATCGCTAAATGATTTTCAATGGTTACAAAAACAACTTTCACGTGTTGTTCTTCACCCTTGTAAGTTTTAAAACATATATCCACATTTGCAAACATTTCTAGGATTTTATGCTTTAAAATTCTGCTCCACAATTCCAATTTTCTATAGAATGCGTTAACTTTAATTCGTATCCAATATTATGTGTATTGGCTCCTTGAAGCTATAGAGACCTTCCTTCTTCATTTGCTTCAGTAAACGCAAACCCAAAATTTAAATATTCTTGAGAATATTTTCTTGATTTTATTTTTGGAACCACTCTCGCCTGTGCACTTGTTGATGCTTCACAGTATCTAACCCTCCCTTTAGTGTTGCCCAAAATCAGTCTTGGTCTTACAGTCTTCGTCTTGTTCTTGCGTTTTCGCAAGACCAAGACCAAGACCGCCTAATTTGAGCAAGACCATGACCAAGACTTACCGTGCAAGATTTGAGCAAGAACAAGACTAAGCCTGCAAGACTCTTGCGTCTTGCAATTAGAACTAAGGGTCGTTTTATGAAGTATATTAGTTCGGGTATATTTTTAGGTAGGTACTCTATGAGAAGCAAAAAAATTTGTAAAATTGGACTTATGCTCCTTACGAACAATACCATAAACAAACATACATTCTTCTCTCTGAAATTAATTGTCCAGGTTTTGAGAATAGCCGCCCTCCTCCACTCATAAATTAATAGGTCTGGATCCCGCGTATGAAAAAAAGTTGATTAATAGCAAGCTGAAAATTTATTAATAGCTTAAGGGTGTCTAGTCGGACAAACTTTGATATATGGGAACACTGGAACAGGGGAAGTTTTAATTGTGGAACAGGTTAAAAATTTTTAACGGTCAGAACACGAAAACGGCACATGTATTTTGTCCGACAGAACAGACTTAAACTCTCCGAACAGAGATTAAACTCTCATGCAAAAATCAGACTACTATTTATCACCAAATGGGCGTTTTAATGAGTGGAACATGTAGAATATGTCAAATGGCAGGAATTATGACAGGTGATAAATAGCAGTCTGATTTTTGCATGAGAGTTTAATCTTTGTTCGGAGAGTATAAGTCTATTCTGTCGGACAAAATAAATGTGCCGTTTTCGTGGTCTGACCGTTCCAAATTTTTAACCTGTTCCACAATTAAAATTGCCCCCGTTCCAGTGTTCCCATATATCAAAGTTTATCCGACTAGACACCGTTAAGCTATTAACAAATTTTCAGCTTGCTATTAATCAATTTTTTTCCATACGCGGGATCCAGACCTACATACGATGTATCGAAACTTTTTAAAAATATGTCATATGCTGATAAAAAATATACCTACAATAAGTAGTTCATTTTTTTCCTTAATTAGATTTCTACGAATTTAAACACACAAAAATCATATCGATATATGTACAGAATAATAAGACTAGTATGTATATTTTTTCTGCTGAGTGTGATTACGATAAGGAGACAGACTATAACAGATAATGCCGTGGCGGCTATACCGTGTAACCAAATACCCAATTATTTAGTCTATGAGGCATTCAACAAAGAAATATTTACAGTGAAATATATGGAAAACACAAGGACATTTATAGCAGTTTTTTCTGTAGGTAGTTAAATTAAACTGGTCATTTGTTTTATCAAACGACTGTTCTTTTGTTATGCTTTTTGGTTGATATACACTCTTCCAAGAAACGGGTCATTTTTGGTCTCTCGAATTTCCTAAACTTGTTCGATTTAAGTGGTTGATAATTTGATTTTTTTATTTATTTGATTTTAATGTTTGATAATAATATAGCCTTATTCTGTATAAATATCGCTGTAATAATATTGTTTCTAGACAGGTAAATTTGTCATTGTACACCGGGTGTACCAATCAAACTGTATTTTTTTCTCGAAGTTCCCATCACCCTGTGGCATATTCTAGCATTTATAAAATATTGAAATTAAAACCCAACTATAGTCTCATATTTTCTTAACATTTTGTTTTTTGATTCATTCGCGTATGTTGGATAATAAAAAGTTAGGTACTTTTTTAACTAGCCATGTTTTTCATCAATACAGGGTGTTTTTAAATAAGTATGGCAAATTTTAAGGGGTAATTCTGCACGAAAAATAATTTGACAGTTTGCTTTATAAGTGTATGTTCGCAAATACTTCGTTTCCGAAACAGGGGGTGTTAAAATTTTTCTTACAAACTGACGATTTATTGCTTTAACACCGGTTGAGATATGCAAATGAAATTTGGTAGGTTTTAAGAGGTAGTTATTACGCATTGTTGACATACAATTAAGAATTTATAATTCACCATTGGCGCGCATACGGGTAAAACGACCCGTTTGTTTAGAATTACCCCTTAAAATTTGCCATACTTATTTAAAAACACCCTGTATTGATGAAAAACATGGCTAGTTGTTAAAATACCCAACTTAACTGTTATCCAACATTAGTGAATGAAAAAACAAAATGTTAAAAAAATATCAGACTCTAGTTGGGTTTTAATTTCAGTATTTTATAAATGCTAAAACATTCCACAGGATGATGCTAACTTTGAGAAAAAAACATAGTTTGATTGGTACACTCATTAGTACCAATAAGTTATCGGGTACCTATACAACGACAATTTAACTTGTAGCAACAATATTATTACAGCGATATTGTTAACGAATAAGGCTATATAATATTAAAAATCAGTTAAATCAGACAACAGGTTTAGGAAATTCGAGACATCAAAAATGACCCATTTTTAAGGAGGTGCCTTAATTTCTTGGAGAAGTATATTATTCTCGGTTTGGTATTCGGTACCAAAATGAGCACTGGCGTTAACATATGAAGTGCCAGGGGAAAGAAGATGAATGTCTATCTGCAAGCATTTTCGGTAGAATGAGAAATAAAGTTACATATTCATTGTTTTTACCCCTTGCGTCCAATTTTGTGACGTGATTTTAAGACGATTATCATATTTATTTCCCCTTGTCCATTCACAGGTTAATAGTACCCTTTCTAAGCTAACAGATTGCACAACAATCTCAAAATGACCAAAAAGACATTCATCCTTTTTCCCTCTGACCCTTCATATTGTGCATATCTGTCACTGAATTTAATTCTTTTTAAATCACACATTGTCAATGGCAAATACTCGAAAAAACACATGTTCCTAATAAACTTTGGTTAGTTGGAATATAGACACAGATCGCTTAGATCGTAGGTTCAAACCCCACCCGGTGTCAGTTGTTTAGATATTTATTAATTTGGTTGGTCTTTACTATGGCTGTGACATTAAAGCTTAAAATTGACTCTGTTACGTTGTTCTAGTTCTAAGGCATGTAATAGGCTAATGGGCAACTGCGAGACTTGCAAGACTCTTGCTGCAAGACCAAGACCAAGACCAAGACCTGGAACGCAATACCACGACCAAGACCAAGACCAGGTGTACTGTCGCAAGACCAAGACCAAGACTCTCTAAGTCTCGTCTTGGTCTTGCACTTGGGCAACACTACCTCCCTTACTCACAGTTAAAATATTTGTCAATGAGTTTGTATAAATTTATATTTACCTACTGCTTGGGATATTTTAGTACCGGGAACTGCAATTAACACGCAAACTAGAACATACATATCCACAATAAATTTAATAGTTACAGAAGGACTGACTGAACTGACTCGACTAACATTGATCAGAATGTCAGAATTGAGGAGATGCAGGCAGACGATCGAGAATGTTCCAAAAAACTGCGAGAATAGGTTCCGAATGGGTGGTGCCACATATCAGCAAAACTTATCCTCGGCAATTTAGTACAGTAAAACCAATTTATCTGCAACCGCCAAGAGAAGACACCACAGACGTTCGTGAATGCAGTGCAAGTGACCTTGAGGGTTGCAGTTAAATTTGTTTATTTGTAATTAAAATAAGGTTTTACTGTTTTTTGTCAAAATACTCAAGGTACATTATTATTGCATATATATATATATATATATATATATATATATATATATATATATATATATATATATATATATATATATATATATATATATATATATATATATATATATATATATATATATATATTGTTATTTTACGAGGGGGGGCGCGGTGAAAATAATTATGGAAAATTGGGTCGCAAATGGTAAAATGTTGAAAAACGCTGGTCTACACTTTATAGTCTTTAACTGAATAAGTAGAGAAGAGGGGAGTTGTTTGTCTCAAGTTGGTCATTCAGAATTATGTCTACATTTTTTAATTTATTAATTTAATTTAATATTATAGATTGGTCATTGAAAGAATGATTATGATTTAGAAGGTGAATTATGTATGTCGAATCTCTAAACTGACCTTAGAAAAATCAAAATCAATATTAAATTCCACAGAATAGAAATGCCTCAATATTATGGACCCAAAGCATCCTAAAAACTCTTTTATTAAACTACAAAAAGCTGACCACCTAATACGATATATACTTTCTTTTTATACAGCTTAGTCATATGACATTAAAAAACTATTTGCAGACAACATGGTATTAATAGTAGAAAATAGAAATCACTTACAGAACAATCTTGAAATGCTAGAAGAAGAAATAAACATATAATATGAAAACAAAAACAATGATAACTTTAAAAATGAGGAAGACACAAGCAATAGAATTAGAAGGGACACAACTAGAATATTTTAAATACGTAGGAATATAAATTGAATCAAATGGTAAACAAAACATGGAAATAAAGGAGAGAATGGGACAAACAGGAAGCTTATTTTTAACACTATGAAAACAATATATTTGGGGAAAAAAAGAGATATCGGAGAAGATAGAAACGGCAGTCGTTAGATCAGTAGTTAGAGAACCAATCATATATAACTGCTATATATTGGGAGACAAAAATCCAGAGTCAATGCTATGGAAATGTGATTTCTGAGGAAAATAGCAAACAGAAAGAGGAGAGAAAAAATACGAAACGAAACAATCAAACAAAACCTAAAACTAGAACCCATCAACGAAAAAATAGTAGAGTGACAACTAAGATGGTTGGTGCATGTGTTTAGAATGTCGAACGAGAGACTATCAAAACGAGTTTTCGAAACGAGAGTGCAGCTGGAAATAAAAGAGGAAGACCAAGAGTTATGTGGGGTAGATGAAATCAGAAAAAAAGTCGAGAAGAAAGGATTGACATTGGAAAGTGCAAGAAACCTAACACAAGATCGCAAACAATGGAGACAACAATGCAAAACTCAACTCCACCAGCTTCCACCTGAAGGCAGAAAGGCTTAGGATTAATTAAAAAAATTTTAGACCATAATATCCAATCATTCCATCCATATGAAATTTGACATTTTCTTAACGTTTTCAGAATTCATGACTACTTTGAATTCAATAATTAAGTAAATACAATTAACAGGACAGGACTTATCATGGGCAATCCCCTAAGCCCAGTATTATCATATATTTTTATGGATCATCTAGAGTCAAATATATCAAAACACTCCTGTATTCAAACAGTTTTATATTGGTGGAGATAAGTGGACGATATACTAGTATGCTTTACATGAACTAACAGGCAATTTTACCAATTCTTATCTTACATTAATTCACTTCAAAGTCACATTGAATTTTTTACAATAGAAACAGAACAGAATCAATCCATAACTTTTTTAATTTTAAAAATTATCAGACTTGAAAAAAAATATGAGTTCTCCATGTTTCATACACCTATCCATACTGACACAACTATACACAATCCATTAACCAACACAACATAAATTGACAGGATACCATAGCATGTTACATAGATTAACAGAAATTCTTACTTCAAAAAATAACGAGGGAGAATGCGAGAATCGAGTCTCATTAAGTAAATAGCAGTAAAAAAAGGGTAAACAGACGAACTAACAATAAACAAATTTTAAGCCAAAAACTGCATAAGAAAGCGCTGAAATTAGTCTTTCCATCAGCAGAGAAAAAATACACATAATATATACGAGTATAGAGGCAAAATATCAGCAAAAATAGCCAAACACATAAAAATGAAAGGAAAAACGCCAGGTTTCAGAACAAACAATAACTTGACAAATATAGTCAGAACAACAAGAGAAAAAAGAAAAAGCACATAAACAGTGGTGTACACAAAATTACATTTGGTGACTGTCCAAAAACTTATATCAGTCAAACTGGCAGAACCTTTCACAAACGTATATCAGAACACAAAAGGGCATTCAATAATTGAAAAACAGATTATACATACGCACTACACCTTCTAGATCATAATTATTCTTGTAATATCCAATTTTAAATTATGAATATCAAAAACAAAGGCCGTAAGCTATTTTTTAAAATCTATAAAAATTAATTAATTAAGAAATACAACTACAATTCTGAATAACCAACTTGTGACAAATAGTTTCCCCTTTCTTAACTTATTCCGTTAAAGATGTAGAGTGTATGTAGGTGCTTAGTAAAAATATATTACTTGAGAAAGACACTCTGCCTAAACATGTGTAGTGACATTCATTTGTAATAATTTTTTTTTGGAAATATTAAAAAGTTTTCAGTGTTTTTACTAATGTGTTTTCAATAGATATAATTTCTGTATAAAAATTTTAATTAATTTTAGCATATTTTTGAATATGTAAATGCATCTGGCAAAAAATTTCAAATTGTGAAAAATGTTTTGGAGTATCGAGGCACTTGATACCACCCCTCTTATATACTCTAAAATTATATTTAAATTCTTATTTTTTGAAAAATATTTTTTTTTGATAATTTTATTGTATCTGTTTGACAACAAACTGGTGAAATAATCAGAAACGGGAGTTGAAAGACATGTGGTCATTTTGTCAATAAAAACGTATTAAGAGCTAAAGAGGTAATACAGAAAAGTGGATTCTGACTTACCTATATGTCTTCTGATCCACTCCATTCTGTGGTCAGAGAAAACACATGCAACTATCACACAAACCCAATAGACATAAATTTTCAACATGGTTAAATGTTATATTAGACTAGTTTTGAACTATACTAAGGACACCGACTTAAAACTATGACACGACTGAACTAAGAGGAAAACTATGTACACAGAACAAAGAATATACGAAGCGCGGTTAGAAGCGCGTTAGCAATGTACGATTCGCGTGTGGATCTTGCGAGGGTTGAAAATAAAGTGCGCGTTCATCGCGCCAAAATGTTGGAAACTAAATCACATAGCCAGAGGGGGTTTTCCGCCCCCAACTCTGCCGTCTCCCTCCTCGTAAATAGGAGGCTTGCGCGCTTAAGCGCGCGCTTCGCGCAATCGCCAATCCCGCACCCTGTACATTTTACTTTAAACGAATCTTCCGTGTTTCACAAACTAACATATCAAAGTACAAGAAATCTGGTTTTTATATGAAATAAATATAACCTGTTAAAGCGTGTAAAATTTCATTGATACGCACAACAAACCGTTAAGACCTAGGACAATTTAAAAAAATACAATCATAAGATTAACTAATTAAAGTTATTTTAATCAAACCCTAAAATTCAGTATATAAAAAGTTCTGACTACTCTGAAGTATCTGGTGAACAAGATTTCTCCATTTATTTTTGTTCTGTGCTTTTATTTTCCAGTCCCTAACTTTCAGTTGTTTAAGGTCTTCCTCCACTTTAATAATCCACCTCTTTCTGGGTCTACTTCTTCTTCTGGAAGCGATTAGTTTTCTGGTCATAACTAGTTTGGGCATTCTCTTCGGTGTCATTCTTTCTACATATCCCAACTATTCTGATTCTTTGAGACTTTGCGAATCTGGTGGCGGTAGATTTTTTGTACAAAACCATTAATTCGTTGTTGATCTTCCTTCCTCCGAGTATGCGTCTCCATATTTCTTTTGCCATCTTTCCATAGTGTCCTTTTCCTTTTTATTTAATGTAGATGCCTTGCAAACGCATGTTACTCTGTGTCTAACTACTGTTTTATGTATTTGAATTATGCCTTGTCTAGAAACGTATTTTGAAATCATTTGGTCTCAAGCTGCGTAATTTTCATACCTTTTAGCTATTCTGACACATCATCCCATTTAGTCCATTTTTTCATGGTTTTTGCTCTAAATTTTAAAGAACCGCTTGGATTGACATGAAATTTGGCATACGCATAGCTTACATGTCAAAGAAAAAAAGTGATATTGTGCTGATGTGGGCTTTTGCGCTGGGGGTGAAAAATATAGGTCCAAATTAAACTGACTAATTCTAAGTAACTTTTGTTCTATAGAGCTTTTTCGCCAACTCAATACTTTTCGAGTTATTTACGAGTGAATATGTTCATTTTTCAACAAAATAACTAGATTTTTAGACGGTTTTTCGCAAATAACTCAAAAAGTAACTATTTTGTCGAAAAAAACGTTCTTAGCAAAAATAAAGCCTGTAAAAAAGTAAAAAAAATGGTGTACGTGTTAGGTCCCTGGACCTTGTAAAACCAGAGTTATAGCCAATGAAAAATATATTCATATTCACCAAATTTCAAATAGAATACTCCGAAGTGAAGTATCCAAAAAATTAAGCACTTTTTGGGGACAATCCATTATAACTTTCTTAAAGTGTTTAAAAAATGCTTTATTCTTGTTTTTATAAAAAGTTTCTAGAATTAAATTTAAGCAAGTTACGCTCAAAGTAAAGTTGGTCCTATTCGTTTACCGCTCGTTAATCGTTTACTGCGAAATTAATCGTTACAGCTTCACAAATTATTTTACTTATGTTGTGTATATATGATCTGTAAGTCTCATCGATTCCAAGTGCTTATTTTGGAAAAAAAAATGGAAAAAATAAGCGGTATACCTACACGAGTCACGAAACTTGTGAAGTCGTAACGATTAAGTTCATTTGAGTTACTAATTAGGGGGTGATTTTCCCGACTTTTTACCAAAAAAAAGGGACTAACATTATTTTGAGCGTAACTTGTTTACTTTTAATGCTAGAATTTTTTTTTATAAAACAAAATGAAGCTTTTTTAAACACTTTAAATAAGTTGTTATGAGTTTTCCCCGAAATGTGCTTCATTTTTTGTTATTTCACGTTAAAATATTCCATTTGGAATTTGACGAATATGAACCTATTTTTAATTAGCTATAACTCTGCTTCTACTAGGTATAGAAACGTGATATATACACCATTTTTTTTTTATTTTTTGGAGGCTATATTTTTGCTACGAATGTTTTTTCGACAAAATACTTACTATTTGAGTTATTTGCAAAAAACCGTCTAAAAGCGTGGTTATTTTGTTAAAAAACTGAACATATTCACTGGCATTAACTCGAAAAGTATTGACTTAGTGAAAAAACTCTATAGGACAAAAGTTACTTAAAATTAGTTAGTTTATCAATTTCCGGAATTACTTTAGACGAATACTTTTTCAGCCCCAACAGGGGGTGAAAAGCACCCCCGGGGCAAAAGCACATATCGGCACACTATCACTTTTTTTCTTTGACTTGTTAGCTATGTGTATGCCAAATTTCATGTCAATACAAGCGGTTCTTTAAAATTTAGAGGTTTTGCAATATTTTACCGTTAAAGAACGTACTAATTTGTCACTTCCATTTGCATCGAATACACCCAGGAATTCAAAATTGTCCACCCTTTTTAAACTATTACTTTTACGACATAGAACTTATACCAATCTTCCATTTTCCATCATTTTAAACCAATAAACCATCTTCTTTTTTCCTCTCATGATCACATATTTGGTTTTGTCTTCATTTCGCTTCAATCCGAATTTAAGAGCTTTTTCAAAGTATCTTCACCACTCTTCTTAACTTTACGATTCTCGCTAAGATCATTACTTTGGTTAATTTTCCCATCTTCTTGACTTGCTTATAGCATGACCTCACCTCTTTGTTTTTAAACATTTCTTTTATCTCTTTTTCTTTCTACGCAAATCTTTAAGTTTCCCTCGAATCATTCTATATACTTATTTTTTACAAGCTACTGTATTATCTATTAATGTTTGTTATCTGGTCTTCTTTTTTCCTTTCTATCGCCTGATACTCCTCCTCATCTCTATTTGTACTTCTCTTGCAGTCACCTTTAACTATTTTCTCGATAGCAATAGCATTTACTCAGGCAGATTAAATTTTTTCCTAGGTTTGCTCTGTTTGTAAATGTTGGTCACATTTTTGGAGAATTTTATGTATTTCTTGTTCATATTTATTTTTCCTTCCTTAAGTTTTTTTTCTTCCTTTTCCCACATGTGAATTTAACGAGGTAATGGTCCGAATCTATTTCAGCTCCTCTCATACTTCTTAGCTTTCCAGGTACCTTTGTATATCTCTTTTAGTTATAGTTGTATGATTCTGATCACCATGATTTTCTCTATTGCAAATCCAATAAGTCTTTAACCATTATCGTCTGATACCTTATGTTTGCTTTGGTTACCATGTACTGCAGTGTACAGAGGTTCGTTTTCACACTAGAATTACAATCACCCATTTTTACTTTCACATCAAGTTTAGGTAAGCGTTCATATTCTTCATTTAACCCTTCGTAGTAAAGATCTTTTATTTTGTCGTCCTGGTCTTCTGACCACATTATGAAACGGAAACTTGAATACCTTTATTCTGTCTCATTATTATGACACATGATAAATATCGTATACTCCGACAATACAGGGTAAAGAAAGCAAACGCACACCCGGAAGATGAAGACACTTATGGCTTCAAAACTTACTTTTAATTCGTATTAAACACATCCTGCATATCATCAGAGATTGGATTCAAAGCGATCACTTTGACCTTGATACATTTACCTACCAAAATCCAGTCAAGCAGGAAATATAAGAATAATAGAAATGCTTTGGCAAGAAGAAACAGGACAAAAGCAAAACGAGTCAGAGGCATAAGCTACAGCCAGATATGCAACTTTGTGATTAGAAGAAAAGTTAAAAGAATTTGGAGAAAGAAGAAAAGAGAACAGCTAGAAAAGCAATTTAAAAACATAGAAGAAGCAGATATGAAGAATGTATGAATATATTTCTAAGAACAAAGGGGGCAAACGCACAAAGAGAAAGAGGAAATAGCCAAAATACAATCGAAAACTATATAGTACAGCTAGAGGGGAGAAGTTAAAAAAAATTGCAGAAAGAACAAATAGAACAGCTAGAAAAACAATTGAGCAACATAGAAGAACCACATTCACAAAAATGTAAAAAATATCTAAGAAGAAATTAAGAAATCCAGAGAAAATTAAAAGAATAATGCAAAGTATTGCAGAAACAAAAGAACTTTACTTCTAGGTGAAACACCAGAAAAATTAAAGTCGGTTGGAATACTTCAAAGATCTGTTAAATTCACTAAACATACCTATTTAGCAATTGGAAACAAAAAAACTCACCCTATTCCAATAACGTATGAATGAAATTTTTTAGCGATTCAATACTCTGAAAGATATATTCTGGACTTGACTCTACACACTACAAAGACACGATCACGATATCTAGAAATAAAAAATTTAAATCTTTGTTAAAATACGCCTTTGAAAATTACTATGTAGCTAAGAAATCGAAAGTTCCTACACAGGAAAATGACATATTTATATACAAAGAGAAAAGTTTTACGAATAAGTTAATTAACTAAGCAGTAATTTTAATAAAATTTTTATATTTTTAAGTCGATTTTTTCATTTGTCCGTTTATATTAATTGCAAGAATAAGTCTGACAAAACGTTGATGAAATATATACGAATGAAGATGTACATGAATAGGATAAAAGATGCAGACAAAATAATTCCAGAAAATCAATTTGATATCCGCGACAGGCACGGATATATGGACGGGATTCTGCAGAAAGGAACCAAACCACAAATATGTATTTTTCCTATGAATAGTCTCATAGGTTGTAAAATACCCCATATATACTTGTGCAGTAAACAACCAAGCCACATATGATATATTCCTTCCTATATGAGCGAAAGAACCAACCAACATTATCGTTGCAGCTTGACAGCGTTCTGCAGGAAAGATCCATGTGGATTGGTTCCTTTATGCAAATTCACTAAGTTATTTTGCAGAAGGGAACCAAGCTACAAAAGTGGATTCTTTTTAAAACAACTGTTTTCTTGACTTCACGGGACTTACGGAACAAATTATTAAATCCCAGTAATTTCATATTAACATTTTTTAGATTATATGCCTGATTATGTAACTCAATAATGGAAAATAAATGTTTGTTAACTTTGAATTCAGTTAAGTTGTTTTACAGAAGGGAACCAAGCCACAAAATTGGATTTTTTTTAAAACAACTATTTTCTTGAGTTCAAGGGACTTCCAGATTTTGAAATTGAATAAATTATTAAATCCCAGTAATTTCATATTAATATTTTTTTATATTATACACCTGATTATGTAACTCAATAATGGAAAATAAATGTTTGTTAACTTTGAATTCACTGAAGTTGTTTTGCAGTAGGGAACAAAGCCACAAAATTGGATTTTTTGTTTAAAACAACTGTTTTCTTAAATCAAACAGTATGTGCGAAGTCAAATCTAATGCATATATTGACGATTTTAATTTTAAACCATGATTATTTTTAATAGAGAATTTTAAATTTTATCGTAAAGTTTTTGGCTAATATCTCAGTTTTAACAAAGTGTGTTTTGGATCCTTTCTGCAGAATCCCGTCCATATAACGAACCCAGTCCAGAAATTGACATCAGGAGAGGAGTTACGCAGGGATGTATTATGTCTCCATTACTCTTTAGTGCATATAGTGAATCCATTTTTGAAGAAGTTTTACTATCTCAAAGTGAAGGAATAATAATTAACGGATGATCGATTAACAACATAAGATATGCAGATGACACCGTGATTATGAACAACTCTGCTGAACAACTACAATTACTACTAAACAAAACAAAGAATTTCGGTGAGGAATATGGACTAAAAATGAATATAAAAAAGACCAAATACATGATAATAACTAAGAAGACAAACATACAAACAAGCATACATTTGGGAAATGTTATTTATACATTATTAATTGCATGGAAGAGTGAGAGCAAAAAGGTTTTAATTGAATATTAATCTATAGTAAAATCCAGGATAGACCAGGAGATAAATAAGGACCAGGATAGAAATAGCAAGAAATGCGTTTGTAAAAATGAAAATATTTCTCTGCAACAAAGAACTTAGATTAGAACTGAGAGTAAGAGCTTTGAGATGCTACGTGTTCTCGATACTGCAATATGGTCTTGAAAGCTGGACATTGAAGCAAGAATACATAAATAAACTGTCAGGTCATTTGAAATGTGGTGTTGCAGAAGGATACTTATAATGGATACAGAAGATAACGAACACGGGAGTGTTGCGAGAAATGGGCAAATAATGCGAAATAATAATATTATTATATATTATATATTATTTACAGCGGATATTCCAACAACAAGAACAACTACAGTAGCAAACGTATGCAGATGATACTGCTATTTAGCATCCTACACAGATCCATCAGCAGTCTCAAGAAACATCAAATCAAACCTAAAAAGAATTCAGCAATGCTTAAAAATATGGCGCATCAAATATAATGTAACTACAATAAATCGCTTTACGTGGCATTTATGCTACATAGAGGTGAACTTCCTGAATCCTGAAAATGGTTTTAGACCGCCTTCTAACTTGGAAAAAATATATAGTGACCAAACGCAAACAGCTTGGACTTTTAAACTGTACTGATGTGTGCTAATTAAGTAATATGTATTGGCTCATTGGCTGCTTGTCCTGGATAACAAGGTTTTATTATATAAGTCCACCAGTAAGCTCATTTGGACCTACGGAATCCAGTTATAGGCCACCGCCAGTGTCTCCAATATAAACATATTATAAGAGATTCCAAAATAAGGTGCTCCGCATCTTATTATGTTACGAACGAAGTGATTTAGGTGATTTAACACGACATCCCCTAGAATCTGTTCAGAAAGGCATACCGTACTACCCAACGTGAGCAAGTTGCTCAAATTGTTTTCCTCGGATATCCGTTACTGGAACATCTCAGCAACAATACTGAGTTTATCTCACTGTCTATCTTATTTAAGAAAAAGCTGGATTACTTCGGAACTGTAATGAGAGTTCCCAAAAATATAAATTGCTACACAATATTATGCAAGGGAAAATAGCAGATAAAGGCAGTCCAGGACGAAGAAAGACTTCATAGATGAAGACCTTATGAGCGTAGTATGGTATTGTAAAATTATGATATTTAGGGTGGTAGCGAATAAAATTAAGATAGCTACGATGGTAACTAACCTTCTGAAAGGACATGGTACACGAAGAAGAAAATGCTTCCGAAGTGCGTGTAACATGGTACGTTAACCTTTAGCATTAAACAGAACTTCTACGAAACAAAATATAATATAGTTTACATTAGGGTACATATGATCGGCATTGACCGCTAGTAAACCATGCATGATTTTCCTTCGGGTCCAAAACGGCTGGAGCTTAGCAAGCTTTTCCAATTAGGCAGATCGCCATGGCAGGATCGCCATGTGTCAGTAGTACATCTGGTGGCAGAGCTATAGCGCCCTAATTCCGGGATTCATTGGATGTATAATAAACTACCTTCATTTTTCACTTAATCATGTTTGAACTACACAATGTTCATTTAACCATTCTTCTTCTTCTTTGAGTGCCTCTCCTATCGGAGATTGGATATCATTAGGGCGATTCTAATTTTATTTACTGCTGTTTTGAACAATTCGTTAGTGGTACAGCCAAACCTCTCTCTCAAATTTCTCATCCAGGACATTCTTCTACGGCCTGGATTTCTTCGTCCTTGGATTTTTTAACCATAACGTTTAACCATAACAGCGGTCTATATGTAAATAATAACAATGTCACGTTTAGTGTATTATTGCTTCATCGAATGACTAACAATGGATTTCAATGAATCGTCCCGTCTTCTCGTCGCTTTTTATATAAAATACTAAATCACAACATGCATGGTTTACTAGCGATCAATGCCGATCATACGTACCGTAACGTAAACTATATTATATTTTGTTTCGTAGAAGTTCTGTCCAGTGCTAACGTACCATGAAACGATTACTACCGTCCGATCTGCCTTCAGATGACGAAAGTCTGTATGGAGGGTGGAATATCTAAAGTACGTGTAAATAATAAACTGTCTGGCAGCTTTGAAATCAACAGTGGACTCAAACAGGGTGATGCGTTATCTCCACTACTTTTTAACCTTGTATTAGAGAAAGCCATGAGATCGGTCGAAATAAAACAGAATTGTTATAAGTTCAAGGTCCCCAAGCTATTACTAGTATACGCAGATGACATAGATCTCGTTGGAGACGCCATCCCATCCATAAAAGACATTTTCAACAAGGTGGAAGGAGCAACAAGTGAAGTAGGGCTGAAGATCAATGAAGAGAAGAGGAAATATATGTGTATAAATAGAACGAAACGAAGAGACAGGATATGACAAAATGTGACGGTGAACACCTTTCAATTTCGAAAGAGTACAACGTTTTAATTATCTGGAGACGGTAATCACAGCTGACAACGATGTTACTAAAGAAATAAAAGACAGAATCCAAGCCGAAAATCGCTCTCTATTCGCACTGGATAAGCTTATAAAATCAAAAAATCTTACAAGAAGTTCCAAGATCAAAATCTATAAATCCATCGTCAGACCTGTACTAACATATGGATGCGAAACGTGGACCATGACCAAAGTAAACGAAGAAAAGCTCAGACATTTTAAACGAAAAATACTTAGAAAAATTTCGGATCTCACCACGGCATTATCACAAACCAGTATAGGATCAGATCTAATATAGAATTAAAATCACTCTACCACGACGCCGACATTGTCCAAGAAATTACATGACAGCGATTAAGATATGCAGGTCACATACACAGACTTCATAACGAGAGACTTGTAAGACTGGTATGGGAAGAGATTCCTTCAGGCAAAAGACCACTCGGACGTCCCAGAATGCGATGGAGAGGTAACATCCAAGCAGATTTCCGGAAAATGAACTTTCCCTAAGTTGATGGAAGACCGGATCAATTGGAAAAACGTCAGCCAGGACCCACCCAGGGTTGTAGCGCTATGCGATGATGATGATGATGATGATCTGCCTTCAGATCGCAATCACACTTAGTGAAGTTCATTCAGATTATAAAAATGTTCACTTAGATTCGTTTTAAGAAGGTTACTTACTGGACTAACTCTATACATGTCATTAGATTTAGCAAAATAATGGCTTACTGCCGAATTGGGCAGATTGCTGTACTCATTAAGTTAAATAAAAAAAATATTTTAAAAATATCTTCCAATCAGAAAGAAAGGTCACAGAACGAATTTTATCTTATACCGGATGATATATTTTGAAAAATTTAATAATTTAATTTTACCTTCCTTTTGAGCGTTTTTTATTTTATTACTTTAAATAAAGTGGATGAAAATTAAATATTATGCGCACAGGGACCAGTGCTTATCCACCGATATGGTTTATCAGTTTTCTCTCCCACCGGGGAGAGAATCTCTCCAATATAATATTCCTCAGGTCGCGGTACACTTATTGGAGTTTAAATGTCTCGGATATGCTTAAGAATTTCTTAGGAGTTCGCTTTAATTCATCCCTGGAGACCGTGAATAAAAATGTTTCTGATTCCGAGTGAAGGAGTGCTCTCTTTAGCAGATCTCTAGACAGCACTCGCTTTTCCGGGATTTCATGTCAAATAAACACACGTAGAAAAATTCATTCGAGACGAATGTGGTCGGCTTAAAAAAATAATGGAGTTTTATTACGTTTCACAATCAAATTTAGCCTAATTTTGTCCAACTTAAGGAAAATAAGGTCAGGTATACAGGGTGTTTGGTAATGAATGGGCCATAGCTTAACCTTAGATTAATAATATAAACGGGGGTATTCTGGGACGATAAATCTACATTCGCCACCAAAAATGATGTATTACTCAGGGAGCGCCACATACGCCTTTCAGCGTTCATTTAATATGTTCAATTTTTTTATTACCAACTCTATATACTTTTTAAATCAAAACTTTTATTCTCCTAACATTTTTACTTGAAAAAGGTATATTACATTTATCTCGCTAAACTTAACCGTTTTTGAGGTAAACGCATTTTAAATCTGCGAGGCAACATAATTTTTTGCAAAATATCATTGTAGTTACACCCGAAAAATAACTTAAAACCATAAAAATTTCCAAAAATGTATCGCAAATTTCTTCAAATGGAATTTGCGATGCAATGACATAAATATAAGAACTGGCACAACTATTATGGTTTAAAGTTATTTTTAGGGTGTAACTACAATAATACACATTATGCAAAAAATTATGTTGCCTCGCAGCGTTAAAATCCGTTTACCTCGAAAATGGTTAAGTTTAGCGAGATGAATGTAATATACCTTGGTTAAGTGAAAATGTTAAGAGAATAAAAGTTTTGATTCAAAAAGTATATAGAGTGGGTAAAAAAAATTGAACATATTAAATGAACGCTGAAAGGCGTATGTGGCGTCCTCTGGGTAATACATCATTTTTGGTGGAAAATTTAGATTTCTCATCCCAGAAAACCCCCGTTTACCAAATTATGTGTTATTATCTCATGCCTGTTCGCAAAGTTTAACTTTGATACCCTGTATTTCGGTTATTATCCACTTTCGTACTAAGGTAAATTAGCTTAAATCGACCTATTTTACCTCAGGAACCTACGGTTAAGCTATGGCTCATTCTTTACCAAACACCCTGTATATTGTCAATCCTATTTTAAGACAATTTTTACTCATTATACAGGGTGTTTCATTGGGAAAGTAACATACGTTAACTGTTGAAAGAGGACACTTAGGTGGTCTCAAAAATACCATACTTAATGGGTCTTACACCAGTAATAACAAAGATACTGGGTGTTTTATCTATTTTGCCATTTTCTTAATTGGTTCAAAAATTTTTAACCACACTGTATATTTATTTTATATTTGGCACGCAAATATCATTTAAGGTGTAAAATAAATTAATTATTCTACAACCGTGTTAAAAATGCAATTTTTAGAACTCCATACGAGCGTTAAAAATGCTACTTTAAGGCACTAGTTCTTAAAAAAAATTTTAAGGCACTGCAGTTCATATTGACCGTATATGCAATTTTGATGTAATGTCAAAAAAATATAAAATTGGAATGTCAGTCCAGTTCAAGTAAAAGTTTTTGTAGATATTGTCCTGTAATTACGTTTGTAGAAAAAATATTGTATGATATGCGTGTTAAAAAAGTACATTTTTAAGGCACTCATGTGAATTGCAGAACTCGCTATCACTCATTCTGCAAACTTTCACATGCGTGCCTTAAACGTGTACTTTTAACGCTTATATCATAAATAACTATTATTTACAATTGTAAAAAATCCAGGTCCAGATTAAAAAATATTGCAAAAATGTTCCGACCGAAAAAACACCCTGTACATTAATTTTTTTTAAAGTGGATTTTCAGTTAAAAAGAGGATGAAAACTAAACTTAGTGGTATACTTTTAATTTTCGGCAAAATGATTTTTCTGGTCAAATTTTGAATTTGAATTCTGAAATTATGTGAATTGCGAGAGCTCTAAGTAGAAAAAAATTGAAATGCAGCTTATAACTGGTCAACCGCACTGTATATTGATTTTATATTAAATACGCGAATATTCTTTTAGGTGTCCAATCAATTAATTTATTTACAATTATAAAAAAATCCCGGTCCGGTTTAAAAAATATTGTATAAATGTTCCGACCCAAAAAAACACCCTGTATATTAAATTTTTTTAAAATAAATTTTGCATTTGGGGGAGGATGAAAAACTAAATTAATGGTATACTTTGAATTTTCTGCAAAATGATTTTTCTGGTAAAATTTTGAATTTGAATTCTGAAATTATGTGCATTGCGAAGCCGAAAGGAAAATAAATTAAAATATGACTTAATTTTAATTGATACCATTATTTAATCTAAATTGGTAAAATATTAACATTTGCACACATAACAATAATTTTTGATCGTGGTAATTTTATAAGTACTTTAGTTTTGAATAGTTATTATGCTGAAAATTTTCGCTGTTTTGTTATAATTTTTAGATACTTTGTTGATTAAAGTGATGTATTCTTTATTGACACTTTATAATTTATTCAATATTTAAAGATGAATATTCGCCATAAACTATTTGTCACACATAATAAAAAAACACTGAAATGTTAACATTTTACCTATTGAGATTAAATAATAGTATTAATTAAAATTAAGTCGCATTTTAATTTTTTCTACTTAGAGCTCTCGCAATTGACATAATTGCAGAATTCAAATTCAAAATTTTACCAGAAATATCATTTTGCCGAAAATTCAAATTATACCACTATATTTAGTTTTTCATCATCTTTTCAAATGAAAAATCCATTTAAAAAAAATTTAATATAGAGGGTGTTTTTTTGGGTCGGAATATTTTTACAATATTTTTTAATCCGGACCTGAAATTTTTATAATTGTAAATAAATTAATTGATTGGACACCTAAAAGACTATTCGCGTGTTAAATATAAAATAAATATACAGTACGGTTAACAAGTTGTAAGTTGTATTTAAATTTTTTTCTACTTAGAGCTCGCGCAATTCACATAATTTCAGAATTGGAATTCAAAATTTTACCAGAAAAATCATTTTGCCGAAAATTCAAAGTATACCTAAATTTAGATTTTCATCCTCTATTCAACTGAAAAATCCATTTAAAAAAAAATTAATGTACAGGGTGTTATTTGTGAGTCGGATTTTCCAATATTTTTATTCGGGACCTGGATTTTTTACAATTGTAAATACAATAATTTATTGTACACCTTAAAGGATATTTGTCTGCCAAATATAAAATAAATATACAGTGTGTTTAAAAAGTTATGAACCAAATAAAAAAATGGCAAAATAGATAAAACACCCAGTATCTTTATTATTAATGGAGTAAGACCCATTAAGTATGGTATTTTTTACATTGTCTAAGTGTCCTCTTTCTACAGTTAACGTATGTTACTTTCCCAATGAAACACCCTGTATAGACTAATAAATAAGAGTAATAAGCAATAGAAAGAGTAAAATTAGGCAAAGCACCAGGCAAGCATCATATCACACCGGAAATAATAAAATTGATGGGAATAGAGGGAATGGACAGCATGACAGAAGTAATGAATGATATCATAAATTATAAATAGAACAGAAATGCCAAAAGACTGGAAGAGAGACATTATTATTATTACCAATACACAAAAAGGGAGGCAAGAGAAACTAATAATTACCGAGGTATCACCGTATCAAGTATTCCTGGGAAGAATAATAGAGATAAGAATAAAAACCCAAATAGAAACAACCATGGAAGAAACACAGTGTGGATTCAGGAAGGACAGAAGTAATATTCACAATAAGACAAGTAAGTGAGAAGGTAATCAATAAGAATAGAGAGATACATATATGATTTATCGACCTGGAAAAGGCGTTTGACAGAATCCGAAGAAAGGACGCATGGAAGACACTAAAAGAAACGGGAGTCGACAGACACATAATAGAAGTAATAAAGGATATGTACAAAAATAAAACAAATACAGTAAGAACCAATAACGAGGAATCCAGAAAATTTACTGCAAATCAAGGCGTCAAACAGGGATGCGTGTTGAGTCCACTGCTATTCTCAGTTGTACTGGATGAAGCAATAAAGAAAGCGAAGAGAAGAATGAGAAAACTAACATTAGGTTCCTGACAAATGAAACAGACTCAACTACCGGAGCTACTATTTGCAGACGACATGATATTGATATTGATAGCAGAAAACAGAGAAGAATTACAGAACAATCTTGAAATCCTAGAAGAAGAACTATCAAACATAAATATGAAAACGCAATAGAATTAGACGGAAAACAACTAGAGCAAGTGGAATATTTGAAATACTGAGGAGTAATAATTGAATCAAATGGTAAACAAGACGTGGAAATAAACGAGAGAATGGGAAGAACTCTTCTTCTTCTTCTTCTTCTTCTTCTTCTTCTTCTTCTTCTTCTTCTTCTTCTTATAATAGGCCTCTTGGCCTGTTCTTACCGATTTTGAGCTTGTATTTGTAACTGTGATGTTGACTGCCAGCTATCTCGCCACCTTTTAAAGGGCCTTGCTATTGGTCTCTTGCCTGTTGGCTTCGAATCCCTGGCTATACGGGCTATTCTCTCGCTGTCCATTCTCGTCACATGCTGATTCCACTCTCGTCGTCTCTGTCTTCCCCACCGTACTATATCTTTTATTTTACAGAGATCTCTTATTCTGTCGATGGGAAGAACATGAAGCTTATTTAACACTTTGAAAACAAGATTTTTGGAGAAAAAGGAGGTACCGGAGAAATTAAAAACGGCAGTCGTCAGATCAGTATTTAGACCAACAATCATGTATAGCAGCGAGACATGGACATTGACGAGGAGACAAAAATCCAGAGTCAATATGGAAATGAAAGGAGAATAGCAAACAGAAAGAGAACAATTAAAATACAAAACGAAACAATTACACAACATCTAAAAGTTGAACCAATCAATGAAAAAAGAAAGAGAGTGCAGGGGAAAAACAAAGGAGTAAGCCCAAGAGTTATGTGGGTAGATGAAATCAGGAGAGAGGTCGAGAATAAAAGATCGACATTGAAAAGTGCAAGAAACCTAACACAAGATCGGAAAGCATGGAGACTACAATGCCAAACTCAACTCCACCAGCCTTACACCTAAAGGTAGAAAGGCTTATGACTAAGTAAGTATATAGACTAAGAAGAATAAATTAAACTTTACAAAACCATTTGAACTCTTCATTAGTGTTCAATAAAAATAATTTTAAAATTAATAACGATTTTACAAAACAAAAATATTATTTACGTAATACCTATTTGGTTTAAATTGTCAGCACATTTATATCAGATATTTTCCGGACGATGGATTGATAGATTATTGTAGGTACTATTGAATGATGACTTCCTCTTTCAACCGATTTGAATCCTAAAGATAGTATTTATTTGAGATACTTGAAAAGGAGAATTTATAAAACTAAGCCAGCAGGTGTTACAGAGTCAAAGGATTATCGATGAATCCATATTAATTTCTAGAGAAACACGGAGACATGTAATAGACGAAATCATGGAAGGATGACATCAAGCAAAGAGGAACGTACCGACAAAAACTGGATGAAAATTAAAGATATATTAAAGACCGTTCAAGAAACAAAATTAAGTGCCGTTAAACAAGAAAAAAAAAGGGTGAATCTCAGAAGAGGCACTGAGTCTCATGGACCAAAAAAGGGAAGTCAGAAATAAAGATAAAAACGAATGCACGGTGATCCATGCAATAATCAGGCACAAAATAAGACATGCAAACAATTTCATAGTAAAAAATATAATGAAATTGAACAATATGAAAAGAAACGATAGATTTCATCTGTACAAGAAATTAAAAGAGGTCGTCGGAAACAAACGGAAACAATTATACAAAAATTTCGAAGAGAAAACGGACACACAATATTAGATCATTAGATAGATAAATGAATAGATAAAATAATGGAAAAATTACAGTTCTGAATTTGAAGATGAGAGATTGGATCACTATACTCTGATTGCTATAACAGGTCCATATACAGGGTGGAAGGCACTTATGGAATAAAATTATTTCTGTCATTGTTTCAAAAAAATATAAAAAATGCTGAGACCCGTCGATTTTTATATAAAAATGTGCACTTTTTAAACATAAATGTAAATGTACAGGGTGATCCTTGCAAGTCCAGCAGAGTGCATAAGATTTATTTTTAATGGAACACCCTGTATATTCATATACTTTTAAAAGCTGCTTAGCAACCTGATTTCAACGAACTATATCATGCAGGATGTATTAAGAATAATACAGGGTGAAATTTTGAAAGTAACAAGTATGGAAACCACTTATGGAATAAACTTATCTACATGATATAGTTCACTGAAATCAGGTTGTTAAGCAGCTTTTAAAAATATAAGAATATATGGGGTGTTCCATTAAAAATAAAGCATATGGGCTCTGCTAGACTTGCCAGGATCACCCTGTATATTTAAATTTATGTTTAAAAAGTGCACAGTTTTATTTAAAAATCGACAAGTTTCAGCGTTTTTTATAATTTTTTGAAATAAAGACAGAAATAATTTTATTCCATATTAGAAGATATTAGAAGAGAGGAGAATTAACAATACCCAATTCGGATTTAGGACTGGGATACGAGAGAAGCCTTAGTCAGTATCCAAGTACTGATACAGAGATACACAGATAGATATTAAAATGTATACAACTGTGCAATCGATTTTGAAAATGCTTTTGACAAGGTCAAAATAAGTTTGGCGAGTAGATTACAAGGACAAAGATCCAAATATTCCAGTCAAATGTCATGTCTGTTCTACTCTACGGATGTGAAACCTGGAAAGTGACAAAATCCCTTACAAACAAACTGCAGGTCTTTGTTAACAAAAGTTTACGAAGAGTTGTTCGTATTTTCTGGCCAAACACCATCAGAAACGAAGATCTACTACACCTGACCCAACAAAAGAGGGTAGAAAATGAAATAAAGTAAAGAAAGTGGGGTTGAATCGGTCACACACTCCGAAAAAATAGTTCCAGTATTGCAAAGACTGCCCTAGAGTGGAATCCCCAAGGAAAAAGAAAAAGAGGTCGCCTAGCACAAACTTGGAGAAGATCCATCATAGACGATATAAAAGTCAAGGAAAGTCTTGGAATGAGGTGAAGGCCTTGGCGCAAAATAGAACCCGATAGCGCATTTTCACTGAAGCTGTATACTCCACTTATAAGTTCAAGAACATTATATATTAGTCCAGAAAGCCACTGCGCATCCGCTAGGAAAAATATTCTGATTCGGATTTTTTGCACAATCTTACTGAAAAAGGACTCCTTTTAACAAATTTGCATGTTGCCAGGACCAAAGGATGGTCAAAAATTTTTTAAACGTTTTTTTTTTGTTTTTTTCCTAAAACTATTTTTTTTGCATGGAAAGAAGATTTTTTAGGTTTTTTGGATCATTCCAAACAAAAAAGGTCTTTAGTGATTTTTCTCTAAAAATGATAGTTTTTGACAAATAAGCGATTAAAAATTGAAAAATTGCGAAATCGGCCATTTTTAATCTTTAAAAACTATGTGAAAAACTGAAAATTTGAATATTTCCAAGGTAGGTAGATATTCTTTAAACATCGGTTGATGAAATCCCGAAGAGTTGTTTGCAATACAATATTTAAAACTCCTTTGTTTTTTAATTGGTAATCAAGCGTGCGCGACACTATTTTCCACCGACAGTATGGTGCAAATGAAAGGAATAAATTCGTTATTTCGTAAACCGGCGACTTTAAGGAAAAGTGCCCCCAACTCGATTCGAATTCCATATAGGTCACCGTTCAGCATATATAGTGAAACTAACTTTCTGAAATTTTTAGCCCCCTAGGTGGTCATGTGACCCACCTAGAACCTAATTAGGGTGTTTATGTTTTTATTTTTTATCTGAGCCGCATCGAGAACTAGCGAAAAACTTTAAATAAAAGAGTTGTAAGCTTTAAAAAGTTCTGTCCGAAAAATTTTTTTTTAATTTTTGGCGAGAAATTTAAATTTTAGAACGATTTTAAAATTTTAAATGAGTAAAAAAAAATAACTAAGACATTCGTTTTCACGAAAAAAATATATACCGTGTATTTTTGCATAATGTTTCACCCTGAATTTTTTCAAATTTTTAAAATTGGTGAAACGCACCTTTGAAAACAAAAAAAAACCGCATTTTTTCGGTTTTTTTTTTCGTTTTTTGGTACAATTTTATACATATTTTTCAAAAAAGGTAACACCGTCACTGGAGTAGGTAAAAAACTGAAAAATAATTGGGGTTTGCTTGATAAACATTTTTGTAACGCCATCCGTTTTCAAGATACAGGGCGTTGAAGAAAACAAAATGTTACACATTTTTTACGATTTTGGCGAAACTACTGGCAAAATTGTAATAAAACTTAGCGGGTTTTAAGAGGTAGTTATTGTGCATGTTTTGACATACAATTACGGATTTGATATTCATCATTGGCGCGCTTAAGGGTAATGGTCTGAATTTTTCAAACAAAAAAAGATAGTACGCCACTGACATATTTCAAATTAACAATCATTTCTGAATTACTCGTTCAATTTGCGATAAAAAACTATCTTCTCATTTTTTCATACGAGACGCCGTTTTGCTGCAAAAAAAATAAAATATCTTAACGCTTCCAAAGTATTCGAATTAGTTTTTATAATGAATGAGTTAATGTAGATGTAGAAACTACCAATAGTAGTATTTTATTTCATAGAAGTTCGAATACTTTGTAAGGGTTACGATGTCTTATTTTTTGAATAAAAATGGCGCGTCGTATGAAAAAATAGGAAGAAAGATTTTTTGTCACAAATTGAACGAGGAATTCAAAAACGATTGTTAATTTGAAATATGTCAGTGGTGTACTATCTTTTTTCTTTAAAAAGTTCAGACCATTAACCCTATGCGCGCCAATGATAAATATAAAATTCTTAATTGTATGTCAGAAAATCCACAAAAACTACCTCTTAAAACTCGCCAAATTTTATTGCAATATTGCTAGTAGTTTCGGCAAAACCGTAAAAAATGTGTAAAATTTTGTTTTCTTCAACGCCCTGTATCTTGAAAATGGATGGCGTTACAAAAAATTTTTATTAAGCAAACCCAATTATTTTTCAGTTTTTTACCTACTCCAGTGACAGTGTTACATTTTTTGAAAAATATGTATAAAATGGTATCAAAAAACAAAAAAAAAAACGAAAAAATGCGGTTTTTTATTTTTAAAGGTGCGTTTCACCAATTTTAAAAATTTTAAAAAATTTAGGGTAAAACATTATGCAAAAATACACGTTATATATTTTTTTCGTGAAAACGAATGTCTTAGTTATTTTTTATACTCATTTAAAATTTTAAAATCGTTCTAAAATTTAAATTTTCCGCCAAAAATTAAAAAAAAAATTCGGACAGAACTTTTTAAAGCTTACTTACAACTTTTTTATTTAAAGCTTTTCGCTAGTTCTCGATGCGGCTGAGATAAAAAGTAAAAACATAAAAACCCTAATTAGGATCTAGGTGGGTCACATGACCACCTAGGGTGCTAAAAATTTCAGAAAGTTTCACTATATATGCTAAACGGTGACCTATATGGAATTCGAATCGAGTTGGGGGCACTTTTTATCATCTTACCCGGCTAGGCCCTTTGTTAAAAGGAGTCCTTTTTGAGTAAGATTGTGCAAAAAATCCGAATTAGAATATTTTTCCTAGCGGATGCGCAGTGGCTTTCTGGACTATATACAAAAACATCTACTTTACAGCAATAAGAAAGACTTACGCTAAAACTTACCTTTACAGCAAAATCTACGTAGAACTATATCTCCTATTCTGCTCGTCTGCATCAGCATCCATTACTCGTAAACTGGCGCTTCTCTGCATCCTTTTCATCTTATTTCGCGTGAATCACTCCGGACATCTTCTGATCCCGGCGGCGATCAACTCATTCTGACATAGATACACGCCATCACAAAACCGTTTCTATTAGTTGTCCATTAAGTTGTCTAACGAAAGAATTTTGATGATTCCTAATCAATACTCGTCGCTTAAGATGCAAAAGCTCACAATCCACAAATGGGTTTTTGTACAGGAAAGTAACAAAACATGCTCTGCATGCGAAAATCGCCAAACCTAACTAGAAAATTATTGATTCAAAACCAAGGTAATACTAATACCATTGATTTTAATCAACAATTCTCCATTTAGGTCTAATGACTTTCGCATGCAGAACATGTTTTGTTACTCTCCTGCACAAAAATCCATTTGTGGGTCCCGAGATTTTATAATCTTCTTGCATTTTACCGATTACAACGCTCGCCTCCTCTTCGTTTATCTTTTTATTCCACTTCATTTCCACTTCGTTCTTCGTATAAAAATTACTATTTTAGACAACTTTTTGGATTTACCTTGGTCAGCCTCGAACAACTTACCCTCGTTCCTATTCTTGACAAATCGTAAACTTCGCCAAGGGTCTCGATGAAGTATATACTAAATACTAAATCGCGAGGTCTTTAAAGTTTACGTACAGTCAACAATAGCGCCTCCGAAGATTAGTTACGCTTATTGACCCAGAAACTGTCGAATGATCCCACTTAACAGTTATCAAAATCGCACTCAACTCTTACTCTGTGGAGTCCCTATATTTAATAAATATTTCAATATTAAATTTGATCTTAAATAATTATTATATTAGTAATTTTGTAAATAAATATTTCAATATTTGATCTTCAATAATTATATTTCTAATTTTGTATTTCATTTTATAGATATTATTTAAACTTTTATACAGTGCTAGTCAAAAGTCCGTAGTACCCCCCCTCGTATCTTTTGAACGGTTATACCTATAATAGTGAAATTTTTAGGAAAGAAATAAACGGACGTAAGCTTCTTAACTAGTTATGACAAGTGACTTAATAGTGACAGGTGACGTTACAGAGCCACTGTGACTGATAATTTTAAATGGGACCTTATGGCAAGTGATACTTAGTCTGAACGGTATTTAAAATACCTATTCAGTCATACTAATTTTTTTGGGTTTAAGTTGATTTTGATTTTGGTGAATAAATTAAATAAATATAATATTGTAGTTTCGAATTTAATTAATAAAGATTCAAATGTCCGCCTATGGATTTTTTGTCAAAAAAGTTGACGTTTTTAATTCTCTAGTAGTTTTTACGTCAACGTCAACCTGTTTGACAAGTAATCATAGGCGGAATTTTGAATTTTTATTAATTAAATGCGAAACTACAATTTTATATTTATTTCATTTGTACATCAAAATTAGCTTAAACTCAAACAAAATTAGTATGACTGAATAGGTATTTTCAATACCTTTCAAACGAGGTATCACTTGTCATAAGGTCCCATTTAAAATTATCGGTCACAGTGGCTCTGTAACGTCATCTGTCACTACTACGTCACCTGTCATGAATAGTTAAGAAGCTTACGTCCGTTTATTTTCTCCCTCCAAATTTCACTATTATAGGTATAACCGTTCAAAAGATACGAGGGGGGTACGGACTTTTGACTAGCACTGTATACCTATCTCATATCTCCACCAGATATAAATATACTCCTACCTTTACCGATAATAACGACCCGACATTAACGATACGGCACTGGATGCTGTAAAAAAGAGAGAAGATTTGTTAGAATTTAGATATTTTCATTTTAAAAAATTTGGAGATATGCATCCGTCATACATACAAGACTTAAAAATGAGTAATATAAAATATGGGTAGATCTTTATAACCAGAAATATTCATATAGCCCGTGGTTCAAAAAGTACAGTAATAAAAGATACAGAAAAATAATTCCAATAGTAAAATAGGAAGAGCAAAGAGAACCGTTGGACCAAAATATTCTAATGGTAGAGCTTTGTAAAAACAAATCAAAATCCACAAGGAAAAGAAAAAAATATTTTTTCTTGTAGTTGGCTGTATACCATCAATCACAAAAATTGGAAAAAAATTCTTTGTAAAAGGTATAAAATTTTTATAAAAAATCTCTTTAAGAGCTACATCACAGAACGTTTTCGATTTTTATTAAAAATCATCATCAGTGTTTTATTAGACAGGTTGGATGCCAGCTGTACCACCTAAAAAATACTAGGGTAAAAACCCTTTAAATGTTATATAGTTGCATTAAAGGTGCATACTTGATTAAACCTTCATAGAATGGATATAGATAATACAGAATAGTGCCCTTAAGTAACTGACAGTTGCCATTAAATTGTCGAAATGTAACCAACTCAATTTACTTCCCACGTGTTGGGAAGGTCCATACCTTACCTAACGGCACTATTCTGTATTTTTTTAATTTTTAATAAAATTTTATACCTTTTACAAAGGATTTTTTTCCAAATAAAACTCATAAAGAAAGAAAAATGGTTAACAAAAAAAAACTAAAGCTGAAAGGACGCGATTCAATCTAAATCAATAACGAACTAACATAGGAAGAGACGAATAGAGTAAAAAACAGAAAAAGAGCAGAAAAAAGCAATTATATATTATAGTATTTATAACATATAAAAAGTCAACTGGATGAAGCTTAACTCAAGACATTTAAGAGAAAAATACTGAGAAAAGTATGCAAGTATGCAAGAGAAATACAGCACATGGAGAATCAGGACAAATGACGAGATTAATTAATTGCATGAAGGCCACGATACTGTAAGATTTGTTAAAAGTCGGAGACTGTCATGGCTAGGATATGTCCACAGACAAGAAGATACAAAATCAGCAAAGAAAATATTTACAACGGAAGGCCGATAAGAAGACTAAAAAAGGATGACTCAGAATGAGATGGATGGATTAAGAACTGAAAACTACGAATGTAAGATATTGAAGGAGAAGGGAACAAAAGAGGTGTTAAGGAAGGACATAGCCAGACAGACAATGACCCACCCAGGGTTATGCTGCAAAAAGAAGAGGAAGAAGTACCTATCAGCTACAATTATGTAGTTAGTCCAATTTCCAGATATAAAATCTAATTATATTCAAAGATATATAAGATTACTGTACCATCTTAAAAGAAAGCCATAAATGCCATTGGGCTTAAAAGAAATACAGACTACCTGTTATGAACATATTATAACAGTAGTATATGCTTTATTTATCGACTTTAAGCAGGCCTACGATACATTAAACAGACAGCAGATGTACGAACTGATAAAAGAATGGGATAGCAAGTAAAATTGTCAGGATTGTAAAGATAACGATGGAAAACACAACAAACGAAATAGCATGGAAATGGCATACATCCAAAAAATTTGAAACCAAGGAAGGATTACGACAAGGAGACCCACTATTAACAACTGCATTAAATCTGACATTGGAAAGAATAATCGGGAAAATAAGAATAAACATGCAAGAAACGATATTTAAAAACGGCCACCAATGCATAGCATTTGCAGATGATCTGACATTATTAGCAACAAGTAGGAAAAACTACAAAAGTTAACGAAAAACATAATACAGAAGCCAAAAAATTTGGACTTAAAATAAATGAAGGGAAAACAAAGTGTATGATAATGGGAGAGATGAAAAAAAAAAACAAAATAATATCATATACTACAAATAGATGGAGAAAAAAGATACTCGTTCACAAGAGACAAAGAAATTATTTAAGTACCTGGGAGCCAAAATAGATGAGTGCCAAATGGTCATGAGTACCAGGAGATAAAGGCAAGAATAGCTAACTGAAGTAAAAAGTATGGAGCATTACGAACATTAATGAAATCCAAATACGTCTCCAGAAAAACAAAAATCAGAATATTCAAGACAGTTATCAGACCAGTAACATACGCATGCGAAACTTGGGTACTGAGAAAGTCAGAAACACACCATTTAGAAAGCTGGGAGACGAAAATGCATAGAGCAATATATGGAGACGTGAAAATACAAGGTCAGAGGGAAAGAAGAACCAATAAAAAATTAGAAGAATTGTCTAGAGAGCCAACGATAACGACGACAATCAAAGCATAGAAAATACGATATTTGGAACACATCGAAGGAATGAGAAATGAAAGAATGCCAAAAATGGTACTCTCACGAAGACTAATACAAAAGAGAAGGTAAGGCAGGCCAAGAAGAAGATGGAAGGATATTGTGTACGAAGACCTACAGAAAAGTAACATTGAGAGATGGAAAGAACTATTTTGAAATCTGATGTTTATACACAAGAAATAAGAAGTATACTCTAAATCTACAAGCCCTCCTAGACAATTGGACAGCAAAAGATGGAGGGAGGTGGTGAAGGAGTGAATGTTAAAAATAGTAGTTTCACGAAGACCAATACAAAAGAGAAGTAAAGGCAGGCCAATCAGAAGATGGAAGGATGTGTACGAAGACCTGAAGAAAAGTAACATTGAGAGATGGCAAAAACTAGCATTGGGCAGCAAGAGATGGAGGTAGGTAGTGAAGGAGTGAATTTCAAAAATGGTACTCTCACGAAAACCAATATAAAAAAGGGAAAGGCAGGCCCAAGAAGAAAATGGAAGGATAGTGTGTACGAAGACCTGAAGAAAAGTAAAATCGAAAGATGGAAAGAGCTAGCATTGGACAGCAGGAGATAGAAGAAGGTGGAAAAGGAGTGTATAGGAAGACTGAAGTGAAATTAAATATAATTTATAAGAGTAAAATAAAATGTATTTAGAAATGTAAACGTTTTTGCCCTAGGCCTACTAGGCCTATTGAGCTTAATAAATAAATGCATGTACCATCTACATAAAACAATTTAAAACCTGATATTTATACAAAAGAATCTTCCTAAAAAATAAGAAGTATACTCTAAAGCCCTCCTAGACAATGAGAAAAGCCAGTTTTGCCGAAAGAATATTCCCATGATGATCTTTCTCATATTGACTTTCATAATATATATACATTGTTATGCTCTACTTTATCTATTTTTTTAGATTGATTAGCAAATTCTTAATTTAATTGATTATTCAATTATTTTATTTACTGCCTATGTAAAAATAAAACTAAATTCAAATTAAATTTTCCAATCAATTTTATTCTCACGGCTAAGTTTGTATTTGATACAATACCTGTGATCTGTGGCTTCTAGTATTTCTAGTTGCTTACTTCTTCCAGGGTGGAAACAGGGAAATTGAACACTCAAAATCGTATAAATGTAATCTATTGTTTTTATTAAATAAGCCGTGTACATATGATTCAAAAAAATTACTAAAATTTAACTTTGTTGCAATAATTTCTAACTTAATAAATTAAACTCAAACTCTGTTATCTCCTTGTTTTGACAAAGAATAATTATTTAATTAATTTATTATTTACTCATACTAAATTTAATGAATTTTACTTTTCTTCTTTTGAATTGATTTCTCAAATTTGAAATGACAAACTGCGTTAAAAAAATATTCAATAAACAAATAAATAAATATGGTTTTGATACAAACAAATTTTCTCCATTCCGACAAAAGATTTGACTAACCTTTTTGTTTCTTATCTCCCTCGTTTTCTGGATCGCGCCGTCCTTGATTCTCCCAACACGTTCTCTCTGGATGTTGCGAAAAATCCTTTCAAAACTGCTTCCAAGAAAAATACACAGGACTTGCTCGAATTCTATTACTCAGTTTTCCTTGCTCGATGTCTTGTGCACAAAAGAATAATAATCAGCTACTCTTTCTAGACAAAACAAAGGAATCTCCCTCCGACCAGGAAAATTAACTCTTCAATCGGTCGACAATTTGGTTTCAACTTGATTCTGCTCGCAAAGGCTGATCACACCACTCTACAATGATTACACACTTTTAAAAACTCGACTGCCTTATATCGATGTTCATTACACAGTGCCTTATTTCTCTCCCAAATTCAGACTCCAACATTCATTATCCCTTCTCCCAATATTTTCCGTCCAATCAACATCAACCTCTCTCAAACCATTAATTTCTTAATAAACCAAATATTCTTCCACATAAATTTTTCCAATTTGTCAAATTTCAAGAAATATCATAATTAGTTCTTTTCTACTTTTTACTTTCTACTTTTACATCTAAAAAAATACAATTTGTTTTACCTAAAAACCTTCCCGGAAAGATCTTAAAAACGTTATTGTTCCGCGTCAACGCTCTGTCCACTTTCTAATCACCGAATTGTTTGTTAATATCCCGTCGATTTCGTCGAATCATTATCACTAATCGTTTTCATTTTTCCGAAACACTTGTTTAATAGCAAAATTAAATTCTATACAATTTTGGTCATATACAGGGTGACGAAAAATTATGGTCTTATGATCTTTGATATAAATTTAATTTCTTTGAATGTCTTAAAAAAAAACAATTCTACAACAAAATCCCCGCCTTTTGAATTCGATAAAATTCTTTGCATCTGCAACCGATTTTCTCGAGGCAAAACAATTTTTCGGTATACCTACTTCATTATACTAATTTATTTCCTATTTCCTACCCTAACTATTTACTATGTGCCATTCCTTCCTTTACTCATGATATTTGTACACATCGTGAATATTATAAATTCCTCTGACCTTTTCCAAATCAATATGTTTCAAAACATAGCTATTTACCCCATTTTCGTTATCTACTATGAAGGACCCTCGAAAACAGGCATTAACTTCACACAAATATCGTTAGTGAGATTTGACACTCTTAAGGCACTTACAAGCACCTTTTCGCCCCTATGGAACGTTACTGGTCTCCTTCTTCTATTTTGATTTTGTCTTTGAACATATTTCTCATTGCTTCGTTGCAGCCTCCTCTGTACCTTTTCAACCACCTGTTGGTATATTCTTGGCTCTGGATCTTCCCATGGTCTTCTCGGCATGACACCTTTCATTATGTATTCCGGTGTCTCTTTGGTTACTGTACTTGGGATGGTGTTTAGGTAATTTTCGATTTCCGCTATTTTCCTATCCCATCGTCTATGTTGTCCATTCGTCGCAATACGGAGAAAATTTGTCACTTCCTGTATAAAATGTTCAGAAGGATTGCTCTGAGGGTGTCTGATGCTAACAAATTTTGTCTCAATTCCTCTTTCTCGCAGCTGTCATTTGAAACGATCGTTTCGGAAATACGTTGCATTGTCCAGGAGAATTTTTCTTGGTGTTCCTACTGTAGCGATAAAATTGTCGATCTTTCTCATTATTTCTTCTCCTTTTGTGGTGCGGCAACTGTATAACTTTACATATTTTGAAAAAATATCCACCATCACCAAAACATGTTTATTCCTTTGGGTCGTCATGATCAGATCACTTAACATATCGATTGCTACAATCTCCAACTTTCCATGGGATATAATATTTTTTGTGATGTTTTCATTCTTGAAGTTTATACATTTGTATCTTTGACGTGTCTCACATTTTTGCGTAACCTCCTTGGTAATGCGGTAGTCCTGTCGGCATATAGTTTTCTCGAAAAACCAGCCAAACTTTTCTGCTGCCGACATGTCCGTTGTCCTCGTGTAATTTTTTTTATGATTTTCTCTGCCAATGTTTGCGTCACCAAATAAAGTTCCTTCCCATCTATTCTCTTGAAAAATAAGTCGTTTTCCCTCTCTGCTCTTCGTTTTTCTCTCTCGTCCAGTTCTTCTTGATTCATTCGTATTTCATTTAAAGAAAACACACCTTCTTCTGGGGTTAAAATGTTTAATCCCACGTGTAACGTGATTGCTTCTTTTTCTCAGTGTCTTCGTCTCGTGTTAGAGCTTCGGCTATGATGTTATCTTTCCCCTTGATATATAGGAACTCAAAATCGTATTCCTCTAATAACAAGATGCCTCTGTGTATTTGGTTATTCACCAATCGGTTCTTCATGTTGTGGACCAACGCTGCATGACCCGTCTCGATTGTGAATTTCGCACCTAGCAGATAAAATCTTAATGTGTTCACACAGAATCTCTAGTTCTGTCACACGATATTTTCGTTCATGTGTTTTTGTCACCCGAGAGATTAAACATATTGGCACTTTTTGTTCGTCTTGTACTTGAGATAATACTCCTCCAAACTTTTGGATGGACGCATCTGTTCGAAGTATGAATGGTAGATTATACATGGGATGATATATTTTCGTTCCTTTTGAAAATTCATCTTTGAGAATTTGAAAAGCCTTCTCCTGTTCCTCTTTCCAATTCCATTTTATCCCTTTCTTTAGTAATTTTATTAAAGGTATTTCCTTTTGACTTAAATCGGGAATTAATTTTATAAAATAATTGATCGTACCGAGAAAACCCCTCAATGATTTAAGATTTGTTGATCTTGGGTATTCGTCAATGAGCTTGATTCTGTCTTCAGTTAAACTAACTCCTTTTGTGTCCAACTTAAAACCCAAATATATCACTTCCTTTTGGAAAAATTGACATTTTTCGATGTTCAATTTCAATCCGGCTGTATCTAATTCCTCCAGAATTATTTTTATATGTTTCAAATGACTCTGTTTATCTTGTGAAAAAATCAATAAATCATCTATGTAGTGGACTATGAAATCTTCATGGCGGTTTAGGATGGTGTGTAGTGCTCTGACCAAAGCTGCACACGCACTTTGTAATCCAAAAGGCACTACCTTAAATCGGTATACAATACCATCGATGAAAAATGCTGTTTAATTTCTACATTTTTCAGCTAAAGTTTTCAACCAAAAACTATGCTTTAAATCAATTTTAGAAAATATGTGTGAACCCGTAATTCTTCCAAAAATAGCCTCGATGTTTAAAGGTTATTCATATTGTGATAGAGTGTGTTGGTTGATATTTCTGGCATCCAAGCATAGCCTCAATTCTCCACTGCTTTTCTTTATTATCACGATTGGATTGATATACGGTAAGTCACATCTCTCGATAATTTGATCTTCCAACATCTTATTAATCTCTTCTTTCACCTGTTGTCGATACTTAAATGGAATCGGATATGTTTTCGATCGAAAGTTTTTCAAGTTTTTCACCTCGATTGAATGTTCGTATCTGTTTGCCACTCTATTTTCTTCATTTATTAAATTTTCATAGTCTCTTAAAATCAACCTCATCTCTTTTTCCTTTCCTTCCCCACAGATAATTTCTCTTTCTTTTTCCTCAATTTATTTACACATGTTTAGCGTATATTCTGTATTCTCGTTATCACATCCCTCTTCTTCAAATACCACTGTTTCAAATGTATTTTTTTGGTCTATTAATCTCGCTTCTTCTTTTTCTGAGCTCATCTCTTCTTTTGAGGAATCCCAGTTTTCATTTCCTTTTGTTAGTCCCATTTTCTCTTTTTCTGGGCTCATCTCTTCTTTTGAGGAATCCCAGGTTTCATTTTCTTTTATCTTCTTCTGTCGCCTTTTCTTCTTTTTGCCTTGTCCTTGTTTCTTTGCCAAATTCATCTCCACTGTTTGTTCTTTATCTGATTCGTACATATTCTGTTTCTCATGTTCCTTGTCGTTTTTCAAACTTTACTGTTCTTCTTCATCTTCCCCTTTGATTTTCATCTTGTTATTTTTGAAATCAATTACTACATGTTTTTCTGTCAATTCGTCTACTCCGACGATCATGTCATGCGACATATTTGGCATTATTACATATTATAGTGCATAAAATCTCTTTCCCAATCGTACCTTTATTCGTATGCCTTCATTTATTGTTGCCAATGTCCGTTTATTTGCTCCCACTAAGTTCACCCTAGGTATATTGTAAATTAAATTTGTTAAATTAACTTCTTCTATTAATTTTCTGTTGACCAGTGTTATTTCCGAGCCAGTGTCTATCAAAATTTTAATTGATTTCTCGCTGATAAAACCATTCACAAATTTTAAATTTATTCCATTTCTTTTTCCATTCTTTCCTACCAGTTTTATAAATTCTTTCGGGTGACCAAAAATTCCTGTTTGGGTTTTTGTTTCTAGTGAGCGCCTTCGTGAAAAAATGCCGGTTCCTCTTCTTTGTTTATATTTTCGTCGTAATGTCTCTCTTCGTCATATTCTTCTGTCTGGGTATTATTTACCTCTCTTCTATTTTCTCTTGGTCTGTCGGATCTGTTTCGATTTTCTCGATATCCCTGTTCGTTTTGTCTACAATTATTTCTGTTTTCTTGGTTTGTGCGTGTGGTGTTTCTATTCTGGTTATCTCGATTTCTCTCCTCGATCCATTGCCTATTTCTTTGTTCATAATTTCCTCTTCCGTTATCTCTATTTTCGTTTTCCCTCCTGGGATTAAAATCTCGTCTTGTATAGTCCCTCCTATTATTTTGTCTTCTATCCCTGTAATCCTGTGTTTCTCGGGGTCTGTAATCTTCTTGCGATTTTCTTGATTTTCTTTCTCTTAGACGTGATTCTCTTATTTGTAGGAATTGGCACAAACTCTCTATGTTTTTGTAATTTTGCAATGTGATATGGTCTTCTAGCGTTTCTTCGAAATGTCTTGCAATCAGTTCGACTAATTGTTCTGACGAATAATTATATTGTAAATGTTTTGCATTATTGTATATTTGTAATGCGTATGTTTTTTCCGAGATACCCATCCGATCATTGTATTTCCCATTTTGTAATTCTTTGTTGATTTCCATTTGTTGGACTTTTCCCCAGAAATAATTTAAAATTTTTTGTTCAAACTGTTGCCAACTGTTAATTTCTTCTTCTTTGCTGTCAAACCACAGACCTGCCTCATACTTAAGATGGTTTCTGATCATTTCTTTAGCTGTTTAAAAATTTCCAATGTGTTGTACTTTCTCTTTCAGGCTATTTATGAAAAGCACTGGGTGTAATCTTCTTATATCCCCGCCAAACCGTATTTTCACGTCTTCTGTGCTATGTATAACCATTTCTCTTCTTTCTCCAACATTTTGTTGAGTATTGACTTCCGCAATTTTTCTTTCGTGTTCTTTGATCTTTCTTTCCACTTCTTCTATGTCTGCTTGAATAGCGTTTTCCAACTTGTTTTCCAAATTTTCTAGTTCCTTTTTCTGGCAATTCGGTAACTCCTTTATTTTATTTTGAATTTTCATTTCTTGTTCTTTCATTTCGTTCTTCATCATTGTCAAACATCCTTTTATTTCCTTTTCATATTTCCCTATACGTTCCTCTATTTTCTTGTTGTTTTCTTCTATTGCTTGTTTTGTTTCCTCCTTATTTTCTTGTAATTTTTGTTGTGTTTCTTCCATGACTCGTTTCGTTTCAAGTTGATTTTCATCCATTGTCCTTTTAGCTTCATCAATTTTTTCTGATGTTTCTTTCATGACTCGTTTTGATTCCTCCCGATTGTTATCCATTGTTCTTTTTGCTTCATCCATTTTTTGTGATTGTATTTGCATAAGTTGTAATAATTGTTCTAATTCTGTCAATTCCTTTTTTCCTGTTGCCATGCTTGTTGTGTCCAAAATGTCTTCTTGATCTGAATGTTCTCCTTGTTCCAAATGTTCTTCTTTTTCTGAACGTTCTCCTTGTTTTTTGTTTTCTTTGCTTTTGTTTCTTGTCTCTGGCATTTCTTTTCAAAGAATACTATCCCCGTCAAATAGGAAACTTTAAAACACCCTATCTGTTGCAGACACGAAAATTTTCTCTTACCCAATATAATACGAATATTTAAAAAAATCATCAAATGCAAATATCAAATAAATAAAATCAATTATTAAAGTTGTACCTAAAGAAATTTATATGTCGTAATTCAAATATATCAATTTTGACCACTCAATATAGATTTTCAATCACCTGCTTTTCCTCTGTCTTCCCTTTCAAAGTTGCAACCAGAAATACTCCCTAATGCACCATCAGTTGGGACGCCATTTTTTTATGCTCTACTTTATCTATTTATTTAGTTTGATTAGCAAATTCTTAATTTAATTGATTATTCAATTATTTTATTTACTGCCTATGTAAAAACAAAACTAAATTCAAATTAAATTTTCCAATCAATTTTATTCTCAGGGCTAAGTTTGCATTTGATACAATACCTGTGATCTGTGGCTTCTAGTATTTCTAGTTGCTTACTTCTTCCAGGGTGGAAACAGGGAAATTGAAAACACTCAAAATCATATAAATGTAATCTATTGTTTTTATCAAATAAGCCGTGTACATATGATTCAACAAAAAATACTAAAATTTAACTTTGTTGCAACAATTTCTAACTTAATAAATTAAACTCTAACTCTGATATCTCCTTGTTTTGACAAAGAAAAATTGTTTAATTAATTTATTATTTACTCATACTAAATTTAATAAATTTTACTTTTCTTCTTTTGAATTGATTTCTCAAATTTGAAATGACTAACTGCGTTAAAAAAATGTTCAATAAACAAATAAACAAATATGGTTTTGATATAAACAAATTTTCTCCATTCCGACAAAAGATTTGACTAAACTTTTTGTTTCTTAACTCCCTCATTTTCTGGATCGCGCCGTCCATGATTCTCCCAACACGTACTCTCTGGATGTTGCGAAAAAGTCCTTCTCGTCAAAACTGCTTCCAAGAAAAATACACAGGACTTGCTCGAATTCTATTACTGTTTTCCTTGCTCGATGTCTTGTGCACAAAAGGATAATAATCAGCTTCTCGTTCTAGACAAAACAAACGAATCTCCCTCCGACTAGGAAAATTAACTCTTCAACCGGTCGACAATTTGGTTTCAACTTGATTCTGCACGCAAAGGCTGATCACACCACTCTACACTGATTACACACTTTTAAAAACTCGACTGCCTTCTATCGATGTTCATTACACAGTGCCTTATTTCTCTCCCAAATTCAGACTCCAACATTCATTATCCCTTCTCCAAATATTTTCCGTCCAATCAACAACAACCTCTCTCAAACCATTAATTTCTTAATAAACCAAATATTCTTCCACATAAATTTTTCCAACTTGTCAAATTTTAAGAAATATCATAATTAGTTCTTTTCTACTTTCTACTTTTACATCTAAAAAAATACAATTTGTTTACCAAATTAAAAACCTTCCCGGAACGGTCTTAAAAACGTTATTGTTCCGCGTCAACGCTCTGTCCACTTTCTAATCACCGATTTGATTGTTAATGTCCCGTCCATTTCGTCGAATCATTATCACTAATCGTTTTCATTTTTCCGAAACACTTGTTTAATAGCAAAATTAAATTCTATACAATTTTGGTCATATACAGGGTGATGAAAACCTATGGTCTTATGATCTTTGTATAAATTTAATTTTTTTGAATTTCTTTAATAGAACAATTCTACAACAATATACATAATATATAAAGAATACTGAACAAAAGAATAAACAGAAAAATTAACAGCACAATTGAGGAATCATACAGAGGGTCCAGAAAAGACGATGCATATATTTACCAGCAAACAAATAATAGAAAAATATCAGCAACAAAAAAAACATGTATATTTCTTGAAAAATCTTTTGACACCAAGGCACAAGGCAAAAATTATGGGAAATATTAAAGAAGATAGTTATTAGTGAAAAAATGATAAGGGTAATTAAAATCATTTCCAACAACAATGTGAATTATATCAGCAGTCAAAACAGAACATCAAAACCATTTACTACAAACGAGTGTCTGAGACAAGGAGGAGCATTAACTCCAACGCCAATATTTTTTTATAATTTGCATAGATGGGATAATTAAAGAATGTATCGTAAAAGTGAAAAAAATGCATGTGGGTTGAAAGAATTTAAGAATAGCAGACATATCAGAAGGAGTATTCGCGACGATGTCGTCATATTGGCCGAAAATGAGAAACAACTACAAAGAAATATGGAAATGTGAAATGAAATACTAAAAAAATATATCGAATAACAATTATTAAAAATAAAAGAGAAGTCTTGATTAGGGATGGGAAAAACCTACCGGTTTTAACCTAAAACCGGTTTTTTTACTTCGCAATAACCGGTTTTACCGGATTAGGATTAGGTTAGGTATTTTTTTTGAATCCCAATCGTAATTATTATTCTCAAGTAATTATTCCAAACAAAACCATAATTCAAATTTTATTTTATAAATACAGAAGCAAACTGAAAGTGCAAACTCACATCAGCCAGAAACAATTAAGTTTTATTATAATATTTCGTTGAAAAGTTATTTGTAATCATAATATTTACATAAGAAATGATCTGGTTGAAGTAGACGCAAACATCATCTATTTTTCACAGTTGACTCTTGACACTTAAAGTGGGTGAATGACTTTTTCTGGTTACCAAAAATAATGTTCTGTCTATGAATATATAATTACCGATTGCGAATACGAATCTCCAAGGATTTCCCTACGCTTTCAAAACGATACACCCATACAGGAAGTATTAAATGAGTTAAAATGTACCTATTATACAAATATACAAACGTGCTAAAAGAAATAGATGATAAATTTTTTTTGATGATAGTAAAGTAAAAGATAAATTGCATTATCTAATTTATTTTTAAGTAAAATATTTATGTTGATATTATTTTTTTTAAATCCCATTTGAAAGAGTCTGGGAGATTTTTTATAAGTTGAAATGGTTGGGTTAAACTGTATATGATTGCAATATGTATATATTAATCTTACGCTATATTATATTTAATAATAATCAATAAATATATAATAATAATAAAATAATAAATAAATATAATAACTAATAGGATAAAATGGTTTTATTAAAAAGTGTGTTTTATTTATATTGATACATATTGATGTTCTTTCGATAGTTCTAATTTTGATCATATTGATATCGAGTATCGAGTCGCGTGGAGTATCGCAAACTAAAGTGCATTGTAAATGTAACATTGTAACCTATTGGATTAAAAAAAACCAAAAACCGGTTTTTGAAAAAACCGGTTTTTTTGGCCGGTTATAACCGCCAGGTTAAACCGTAAGCAAAAAAAAAACGGTATAACCGAAAACCGGTGTTTTATCAAAAACCGCCATCCCTAGTCATGATCATGGAAAAAAAAATGGAGAAGAAAAGATAAAAATAAAAATAGAAGAAGTAAATATAGAACAAGCACGAACCTTCCAATACTTAGGAGTAGAATTAGAAGACAACGGAAAAATGGAAACAGAAATTAATAATAGAATTCAAAAAACGATAAACCTATACTATGCAAGGAGGAGAAATAAATTTATACATGAAAAATAAATAACAAGAAAAACAAAAATTAATGTGTCCAAGTCAATATACAGGGCTGTATTAACCTTTGGTTGCGAGTCGTGGGTAGTAACAGACTGACAAAAGGGTACCTACAATATAGGCAGACCAAATGAAATACCTTAGACGAGTTTGAAGAGTTACTAAAAGAGATAAACCACAGAAAACTCAAATAAGAGAAGATTTGGAAATAGGAGTCAATCTTAGAATTTATAGAAAGAAGGCAACACAGTTGGTGGAGTCATCTTCAGAGAATTGATCATACAAAGTCGGTGAAAGAAATTTGGCAGGCAAAAACGCAAAGAAGAGAGAAGAAAGGTAGATCACGACAAACATATCCGTATGACAAATCATATTACCCGTATGCGCGCCAATGGTGAATATCAAATTCTTACTTGTATGTGAAAACATGTACAATAACTACGTCTTAACACTCACCAAATTTCATTTGCATTTCTCAATCGGTTTTAAAGCAATAAATAAATCGTCAGTTTGTAATAAAAATTTTAACACCCTCTATCTCAGAAACGAAGCATTTGCGGACATAGGTTTATAAAGCAAACTGTCATTATTTTTTCAGTAGAACCCCTTTAAGTTTGCCATACTTATTCAAAAACACCCTGTATTGATGAAAAACATAGCTAATTGATAAAGTACCTAACTTTTTTACGGTTCAACATCAGCGAATGAATTAAAAAACAGAATGTTGAGAAAACATGAGGCTATAGTTGGGTTTCAATTTGAGTATTTTATAAATGCTAGAATATTCATAGGAGGAACGCACTGGAAATAGAAAGCAATAAACAGAAGCGAATGGAGGAAACTGGGGGAAGCCTATGTTCAAAATTGGACGAATTAAAGAGCAAAAGAAGAATAAGAATAGTCCACAGGGTGATGCGAAGTTTGTAAAAAAAACACAGTTTCATTGGTACACCCGGTATACAATGAAAATTTACCTGTTTAGCAACAATATTATTACAGCAATATTGTTAAAGGATAAGGCTATATCATTTTAAAAAATCACTTAAATCGGACAACAGGTTTAGAAAATTTGAGACATCAAAAATGACCCATTTTTAAGGTGTCCGGTTAATTTTGCACCCCAGTGTAAAAATATTCAGCAGAATATTATTTTTTAAGTTTAAGATTATGTTTGATATTACTATTAAGTTGTTTTTGTAATGTATTTATTATATTATGTATTGTGTTGTTACCCTACACCACTATGCGGTAACAGGGTTTTTTGAAAATATGTATATACAGGGTGTCTGCGTAACTTTGCACCATATGGGAAACTTTTTTAATATCAATTTTACGAAAGAAAGTCATAATTTGTAAAGTGCTCTGCATAGTCTAAAACCTAAAATGCAATCATCAGATATCAAATTTTGTCAACAGTATACGAGGTATGTCAAAAAATATTAATTTCGCTCAAGAGCAAACTACCTTTATATTTCAAAATATCAAAAAAAATTATTACGAAAAGTTATTTGTAATTAAAAACCATATTCAAATATGCAATAGCAGCCATCTACGAGAAAAAAAATTTCTGAGATTTTCCTAAATTACTGATTCCGAACATCACTTTTATTGTTGTTCTGAAGCTATTTCCTTGTGGCATTTTTATGATTAATTATTTATATGGGAAATAAGCCACAATTAAAATGAAAAAATAATTTTATTAACGTTTCGACGCCCAAATCGGGTGCCGTTGTCAAAATACAAAATATTACTAAAATAAATTAAAGTGTTGTTGCTAAGCAAAAAAATTCTTCTAATAATTTATTTAATCTCACTCATTTATATTGGCAATTCAGACATATATTATACATTTTAAAGTAGAAGACTTTAAAATGATATTGCCAATATTTATGAGTTGCGTTCCTGGGACGACTTACTGAAAGATAGTTCATTCGATTACATGAAATTAACCCCAACTCAAGAATATCCGTCATAAAAAAATATAGCATGTGATATGTCTTTAAAAAGACAACCAAATGCAACGACAGTAAAATTCTCGCGTTAGAGACTTCATAGTAAATCACAAGGGAAAACCAGGAAAAACCCTGTGATACTATCCCGACATCGTAAGTATTTGGTCTTACATTAATTTACTCTCAAAAAATAATACCAAATTCTGACTTGTAACATGTTTAAATTATAAATAATATTAATAATACTAGATATATAAGTAATACTAAATATAAAATATGTACTAGCTCGTATTATTGACTTACTAATCTTGGTATTTTCTTTCTATTGACTTCCTCTTTCAGTATGGGTAACCACATCCTACTGCATTCTACCGAGGAATTTGCGACACAATTGGTTTCATTTAGCATAATTAGAGCCGCTTCTTTGATTTTTCTCTTTTTACTATCTGATTCTTTCAGGACTATACTTGAATCTCTCCACTGAACTCTATGTTCATTATCCCATGCGTGTTGACATATTTGAGATCTCTCAAATTCTCTATTTTTAATATAAGATTGATGTTCACTTATTCTAACGTCTAATGGTCTTGATGTCTCACCTAAATAAAATTGTTCGCATTCACAAGGTATTTTATAAATGCAATTCTTTGTTCTTTCTTGATCATTGTTAGGTTTAGTTTTAGATAGAATAGATCTCAATGTGTTTGTTGTTTTGAATGTTGTTGAAATGTTGAATTTATTTCCTATTGTTTTAAGTTTCTCGGATAGTCCTTTTATATATGGTATTGATATTTTCCTCGTATTATTTCTGGTGAATGTTGTAGGATCCCGTTCTAAGTTGTTCTGTTCCATTCGATCCAATCTTGACAATTCCTCATTTATAAACGATAAAGGATAATCATTTTTTAATAAAACAGATGTTAACAATTGTTTTTCTGCTAAAAAGGAATTTTCGTTAGAACAAGTAATTTTGGCTCTATCATATAAAGATTTAATGATTCCCTTTTTAACGTTGATGTTGTGATTTGACTTGTAATTGAGATATCTGTTGGTGTGTGTTGGTTTTCTATACACTTGAGTCTCATATCCAATATCCTTCTTTGAGATCAAAACATCGAGGAAAGGTAGGCTGTTATTGTATTCCTTTTTCAATAAAATTTACAATGGAAAAGGAATACAATAACAGCCTACCTTTCCTCGATGTTTTGATCTCAAAGAAGGATATTGGATATGAGACTCAAGTGTATAGAAAACCAACACACACCAACAGATATCTCAATTACAAGTCAAATCACAACATCAACGTTAAAAAGGGAATCATTAAATCTTTATATGATAGAGCCAAAATTACTTGTTCTAACGAAAATTCCTTTTTAGCAGAAAAACAATTGTTAACATCTGTTTTATTAAAAAATGATTATCCTTTATCGTTTATAAATGAGGAATTGTCAAGATTGGATCGAATGGAACAGAACAACTTAGAACGGGATCCTACAACATTCACCAGAAATAATACGAGGAAAATATCAATACCATATATAAAAGGACTATCCGAGAAACTTAAAACAATAGGAAATAAATTCAACATTTCAACAACATTCAAAACAACAAACACATTGAGATCTATTCTATCTAAAACTAAACCTAACAATGATCAAGAAAGAACAAAGAATTGCATTTATAAAATACCTTGTGAATGCGAACAATTTTATTTAGGTGAGACATCAAGACCATTAGACGTTAGAATAAGTGAACATCAATCTTATATTAAAAATAGAGAATTTGAGAGATCTCAAATATGTCAACACGCATGGGATAATGAACATAGAGTTCAGTGGAGAGATTCAAGTATAGTCCTGAAAGAATCAGATAGTAAAAAGAGAAAAATCAAAGAAGCGGCTCTAATTATGCTAAATGAAACCAATTGTGTCGCAAATTCCTCGGTAGAATGCAGTAGGATGTGGTTACCCATACTGAAAGAGGAAGTCAATAGAAAGAAAATACCAAGATTAGTAAGTCAATAATACGAGCTAGTACATATTTTATATTTAGTATTACTTATATATCTAGTATTATTAATATTATTTATAATTTAAACATGTTACAAGTCAGAATTTGGTATTATTTTTTGAGAGTAAATTAATGTAAGACCAAATACTTACGATGTCGGGATAGTATCACAGGGTTTTTCCTGGTTTTCCCTTGTGATTTACTATGAAGTCTCTAACGCGAGAATTTTACTGTCGTTGCATTTGGTTGTCTTTTTAAAGACATATCACATGCTATATTTTTTTATGACGGATATTCTTGAGTTGGGGTTAATTTCATGTAATCGAATGAACTATCTTTCAGTAAGTCGTCCCAGGAACGCAACTCATAAATATTGGCAATATCATTTTAAAGTCTTCTACTTTAAAATGTATAATATATGTCTGAATTGCCAATATAAATGAGTGAGATTAAATAAATTATTAGAAGAATTTTTTTGCTTAGCAACAACACTTTAATTTATTTTAGTAATATTTTGTATTTTGACAACGGCACCCGATTTGGGCGTCGAAACGTTAATAAAATTATTTTTTCATTTTAATTGTGGCTTATTTCCCATATAAATAATTAATCATCACTTTTATTTATTAGACCTGTAATAACTCTTTTATTAATAATTTTAGGAAAAAAAGGTATTCTGCATAAAAATCTGTGTATGGTCTAAACCTCAAGATGCAACCACCAGTTATCCAAGTTTATTAATTTTATACGAGGTGTATCAAATAATATGAATTTAGAAAGAATTCTTTCTATATTCTTTCTAAATTCATATTATTTGACACACCTCGTATAAAATTAACAAACTTGGAAAACTGATGGTTTTATCTTGAGGTTTAGACCATGCACAGATTTTTATGAAGAATAAGTTTTTTTCCTAAAATTATTAATAAAAGAGTTATTACATGTCTAATAAATAAAAATGATGTTCGGAATCGGTAATTTAGGAAAATCTCAGAAATTTTTTTTTCACGTAGAAGGCTGTTATTGCATATTTGAATATGGTTTTTAATTACAAATAACTTTTCATAATAAAATTTTTTGATATTTTGAAGTATAAAAGTAGTTTGCTCTTGAGCGAAATTAATATTTTTTGACATACCTCGTATACTGTTGACAAAATTTTATATCTGATGATTGCATCTTAGGTTTTAGACTATGCAGAGCACTTTATAAAGAATGACTTTTTTTCGTAAAATTGATATTAAAAAAGTTTCCCATATGGTGCCAAGTTACGCAGACACCCTGTATAATATACCCCAAAATTAGGTCAAAGAGGTCGCATATGACAAAAGTGGTCCCAATTCTTAATTTGATTCCAGTCCGGACATTGTTTTTATATTCTCTGGATCATTCTTAACAAAATAGGGCTCTTGTAATTTTTCCCTATAGTTAATAGTTTTTGAGTTAAATAAACAATTTGATACTGAAAAAAATAACGAAAGATGACAATTTTCAAGGCTCAAAAACACAAGAAAAAACAGTATTTTTGAATCCAACATTCTTCATATCAGCTTCCGATAAATATTTTAGGCTTATCTCATTTTAAAACATTGTTTTTTAGTAATTAATGAAGAGCTTATGACAGGACGGACGTCATAAGCTGTCATTTGGGCTGTCCAGTGTATAAGAGAGAGAAACAAGATTTATGCCACAAATTGTCCCTAGTTTGAATTTTGATTGAACGTTGTAAAATGAAATAATCCCAAAATCCTTATCGGAAACTGATTGGAGAAGGTTTGAACTTTAATTTAGATACTTTTTAGATTCAAAAACACTGTTTTTTGCTTGTGCTTTTGAACCTTGAATATCGGCATTTTTCGTTTTTTTTTTTCAGATTTTTATTGTTTATAACTCGAATATCTTCAACTTTAGAGAAAAATTACATAAGACCTTTTTTTTAGAATGATCCAAAAATCTATAGAAATTTTTCAGAGCCGAACAATTGATTTTTTACAATTTGTTTAAAAAAAATTAAATAAATCAGGACGTTTTTGCATGGGCGACATCTTGAATCTTATTCTACAAATACGGTATCTTATGAAAGTGATTATGAAAAAAAATCTAATCGAAATAGTTTTCCGAACGAACTAAAGCTTTTTACTTTGTCTATCTGAAGTTATTATGTCTAGTGGGTTTCAAAAATAAATATACATATTTACATAATAGACATTAATAGCACAATAAATAATATGAAATCATTTATAAAACTCACCATGGTATGCCAATTTTTCTGCTGTATCTATAAATCCATTTCCACTTTTTCCTTACAACACTGATATAGCACTAGCACTAGAACAACAAGAAAACTGTTAAATAAATAAAATTAGGCAATATACACAAGAAATATTAATAACTCTAACATGTAAAATAAATGTATGTACTACAAATTTAGTATAATCTTTATTTCTATATCTAATATTTATTTCAATATAAAACACTTACTATTTTGCTATTTTGTTAGAACAATGATGTGTGTGTGTGTGTGTGTGTGTACGTGACACTTGCAACAATGGTAATGAAAGGATTTTTCTACGATTGCTATGATCTATTTATAATCGATCGTAGTGCCTTTTGACGCTGCCGACATGCACCCGACGTGTCTGCGAATATTATCGAAAACAGTATTTTTGCTGAAAAAACCAGTTCTGTGGGTTGTTGCACCGAGACATATAAACATTTTGTACCTAATACCAGTGAAAAATTTATTTTAAATTATTTAATAAGTAATTCTAGGAGGACGTAACAATTTATGCTATAACTTTTGAAAGAAAAACTGTAGAATTTTGAAACTTGGTATACAGATTTATCTTGATATAGAGAAAAATACTATTGAATCTGATATTAATAAGTTTTCTTCTTCTTCTAATTTTCATACTTTAAATTATTCTTTAAGGAAAAAAACCAAAGAAAAAATCGTAGAATGTTAAAAACCAAATAATTTCTGTTTTATGTAAAAACACGCCTGGTTACATTTGAGGTCTTCTTCTTCTATTCATATTCTCAAGCCTTTTATTATTATTTAAGAAAAGATCGAGAAAAGATCTTGTAATACTAGATACATTGGATCCAGTTCCCTTCTACTTCTCATACTATAACGTATTTACAGTTTCTTTCAAAGACTTTTTGTTTATAGTCTTCACTGTTGATTTTCGTTTTCTTCAATAACTTTAACAGCAAAAACCCTATTGACTATATTGTCAACAGTGTGCTTCCTCTTGTCTTCTTCTTAGTTGTTTTTTTGTAGATACCAATGTCTAAAGGGGAAGATCCAGATACTTGGAATATAAATTTTGGGTGACGTAAGAAATACTTCTTCTTCTCCTTCGTCTAGCCATTCACGTCCACATCTGAACATAAGCCTCTTCAAGTCTTCCTTTCCATTGTTTTTTGTTGTACGCAACTGGTCGCCAATTTTTCCCGGCAGTTCGTTTCAGATCATCTGTCCATCTCATAGGAGGTCTGCCTCTGGGTCTTTTGTGTTGGTATGGTCTCCATAGGTTAGAATTGTTCTGTGCCATTTGTTTAGATCGCTTCTAGCTACATGTCCAGCGTATTCCCATTTCAATTTTAATGATTTTTGTACCACATCGGTTACTTTAGTTTTCTGTCTCATCCATGTGTTTGTTTTCCTGTCCTTAAGTGATATGCCAAGCATTGCTCTTTTCATCTCGTCCTGAGTGACTCTGACTATGTTCATATTCTTTTTTGTGATTGTCCATGTTTGTGCCCCATATGTTAATATCGGAATAATGCATGCATCAAAAACTTTAGATCTAAGATGTAATTGAATTTGCTGACTTCTGAGTATATAGTTCAGTTTGCCGAATGCTGCCCATGCTAACTTTCTTCTTCTTTTTATTTCTTCCGGTTGAATTGCCCTATTTAGTATTATTTTTTGTCCTAAGTATATATTATATTCTTCAACTTTTTCTATAACTTTTTTCGTTTATTATTGTCACGGTTTCTTCGGAGTGCATGACTTTTGTTTTGTTTAAATTCATTTTCAGTCCTATTTTAGACGATTCTGTGTGTAGTTCTATAAGCATGGTTTGCACTTCTTGTAGATCAGTAGCTATCAGGATTATGTCATCCGAAAATCGTAGATTACTGAGGTAGCGGCCATTGATGTTTATTATCTTATATTTCCAATTTAGATTTTTAAACACGTCCTCCAAAACTAAGGTGAACAGTTTGGGTGATAGAATGTCTCCCTGTTTGACTCCCCTGTTTAATGGTACAGGGTTCGTGTATTCATTTTCATTTAGGTAGTATATAGCTGTAGCTTGGTTCATAGTTTCTTTTATTAAGTTAATATACACTAAGCATCAAAATTAACGCACGACCTTAAAAATTGGACATATTTGACGCTTCGTATTTCCTAAACCTGTTATCCGATTTGAGTGATTCTTTTAGTATATTATAAATTGGTCCTTCAAAAACATCGATATAATAATATTATTGCTAAAGAAATAAGTGTCATTGTATACCGGGTGTAAAAATGATAGTGTGTTTTTTCCTCAAAGTTTGGAACACCCTGTGGAATATTCTAGCGTGCCTATATAAAATATTGAAATTAAAACTCGACTGTAGCCTTAGGCATTTTTAACATTTTTCGTTTTGATTCATTCGATTATGTTGGATAATAATAAGAAAGTTAGGTACTTTATCAACTAGCAATATTATTCATCAATTTCTAAATAAGTGCGACAAACTTTAAGGGGTAATTCTGCATAAAAAAATAATGAACGTTTGCTTTATAAACATATGGCCGCAAATGCTTTGTTTCCGAGATACAGGATGTTGAATTTTTTCTTACAAACTCACGATTTATTTATTGTTCTAAAACTGGTTGAGATATGCAAATGAAATTAGATAGGTTTTAAGGGGTAGTTATTAGGGTGGGCCGAAAAAAATTTTTATTTTTTTTTCTTAATGCTATACCGAAAAAAACTTGTCTCTATTATGGGTTATCAAAATGCAAAAAAGAAAAAAAATATATACCTAACCCCCAGCTAGCGCAACGCATCTGAACTTTCGAAATTTCACTAAAATCACAGGATTTTACCATTTTTTTTTTTAAATATCCAAACAGCTAGATATTGAACTGCTATAGTGAAAATCATTTATATTATAGTTATAAAAACACAATGAGTTATTGAAATATTACTTTTTTTTAATTTTAGGTAGCGCAAGGCCTTCAATATAGTTAATTGATCACTTTTCGAGTGCTAACCACTTTTATAGTGTAGTGCAGCAACTAATTTTTTTAAACCCACTACTCATGTGTTATTTTTAGAAATATAATGTTGGTAAATAGGCAATTTACATTTATCCAAATGAGTTTATTAATTACAAAATTACAAAATTTACGAATTGTCAATTCCCAGACTCACAGAATAGTCCGTTAAATGTTTGGAACTTTAAAATCTTGCTTGCTTGAAAAACTTGGCATTGAAGCTCTTGATAGCAGCGTTGTTCTTATGAATCCATCTCTGTTCTTGGCACCAACGAGTTTTGAGGAGGCTTCAGTTACCAATTTCACACAGCACTCCACCGCTTGCGTGTGACACGGAAATTTATGGAAATTCCATTCTTCTGGTGTGTTGGCAGTTGAAATTTTGGCCCACATTTCTTCGTCAGATACTCTTCGCAACAACGGTGGTGGAGAAATAGCAGTAGTAGTCCAATCAATAATTTCATAATATTCGTTTGCCTGGAAGTTGAGTTTTGGGGGTTTAAAAGTTCGGACTAGCTTTTTATTGGAAGCTACGGTCCTTGATTTTATGATTCTTCTAAGCCCCAACTCTCTGATATGGGCCCTTTCATCAACAATCATACTGAGGAGCAAGTTTTCTGGATGCGCGAAAAACGCATTCCTTTCAATTACTGGATCAACCACCTTTATCAAGTTTTCTGGAAGGAATCGTGAAGATTTTATTAAATTAAAAACATGTTTTGGTCCATCTGTAAGGTACTTACTTTTTTTTATCTTAAACCATACAGGCATGTAAGATTTAAGTATAAATTGTACCAAAATAAGATGTTCTTCAGAGGGACTTTCAACGCTCATATAAAGACGAAGAACTCTGTTCGCTGTTGTCAGCCATCGGGAAGTCTATTGTGCAGGTGCCTGACTTGATAGCCAAACTTACATCCAGGAGATATTGTTGGTCTTTACTTAAGATTTTGCTATCGATGTCTGGAATCTCGCAATCAATGATTTGAAATTTTACTACTGGAAGTTTTTCACAATTTCTGAGTTGTGAGCCAATAACCACTAAAAGATTTTGGGCCAGTCGTTTCACCGTCCAAAGTTTGAAACAAGTGCCTGAACGGCAATTCGTTCAAATGCAAAAGACAAACTCCCCACTGCAGCGGTCTTTTTATTTTTTCCTCGATTGTGCGAATTACACCGGTTTTCCAGCCTGTATTTGTGACGGTACCATCGCATCCAATTACATGAAGCTCATCGAGCGAAAAATTTGACTCATTCAAGTAGTCCAATATAGCACTAGCAATGTCCTTCGAAGTTCCAGTAGATGGCGTCACATGGCCAACATAAATCGAGCCAGGTTCTTTAATAATTGAAAAGTGTTCCTCTTTTGTACTTCTTCTGAAACACTTGTTATTAACTTCATCAATTTTTAAAGTTTTATCCTTTCGACCATCAAAGTATAGCCCTTGTATCAAGTTTGGTTCTTTTTTTATCGTATCTTGGAGATTTGATCTGCATAAATTTTTTTCCCTCCTAACCTTATTCTTATCAATTATGAGGGAATCATCCTCTTTCGTTGCAAGACCAACGTCATGCATTACACTGGTGGCAATAGCAGCTGTTGCCCTGTCCGAAACACCAAATCGGTCACTGGCCAACGCGGTATTTTTTAATTGTATCCGCATTTGCCACGGTTGTTTGCTCGGAATAGGAATATAGTTGTCACCGGAACTATCAGAATCTTCCTCTTCCATTGAGCTTCCATCTGAAGCTATTCTTGGTTTTGTTGCATCCTTAGAGCATGAAGGCTGCGAATGTGAAACTAGTGGGATGTTAGACGACATAACCTGATTTTTTTTTTCTTTACGTTGCAGTCTTTTGGTAATTTTTTCGACTCCTTCTTGTCTAAATTTCCAATTTTTCCTTGTCCAAGATTTCTTTGGAAATACATAAACTTAAGTTCAAGCACCGGAATTTTTTTATCTTTTTCACATTTACATGAAATTGATATAGGGCACTCACAGATCTCCGGGACCTTTTTGCAGTTGCAGGAGTATGCTATTTTACATTTACATGCAGATACATCAAAGAGTGATAAAGCCTTTTGTTTGAATTCCTCAATTTTCTCTTTGTACTTGTCTTTTTCCTTGTCACGCTTAAAGGACTTCATTAGATTACGGTAGCTAACGTGATATGAATTTATTAATTGAACAATTCTGTAGGGCGTCACTGTTGGTATTGATGCTTTGTCAAAGACGGCTTTTACTTTTGGAGCGACAATATTAGATATCTGAGAGAAACTTACAGGCTTGTTACTTTCTAATGCTAGAAGGTACTGTTCGTGGAAAGAGCTCCGAAGGACATCTTGGAAATTTGGAAGCTTACTCACAGGCAATTCCCTCGGGTAGCCAAACAATGGGCAATCAAAATCACTGCGAGTTATTTTCTTGGCAGCCATCACGCACGTGAATTTAAACTCAAACTTCACTCAAAAAATTATAAAAACAGTTTGCACTATCAACTCACAGCTAATACACGTAAGTTTAAACGAATCTGCTGACGTAAACTGCCGAGTAACAGAGAACATGAAAAAACATGATCGTTGAGGCTGCTTCCAGTGCATTGTGGGTGTAGAGAGTATAAGTGGGGGAAGCTCGGCTCAGTGCCAACCCATTCCCCGAACGCACAGCTCATCTGCACTCGACTGTAAGATGCGTCATTTTCGTGTCCGTTGCGCTACCTCAGATTAATAAAATTATACTTATCCAATTATTTATTGTATTTTTAAAACTCTAATGTAAAGGGATATCACTATAGCAGCCCAATATGCAGTTATTAGGATGTTCAAAAAAAAAATTACAAAAACTCATGATTTTAGTGAAATTTCGAAAGTTCAGATGCGTTGCGCTAGCTGGGGGTTAGGTATATATTTTTTTTCTTTTTTGCATTTTGATAACCCATAATAGAGACAAGTTTTTTTCGGTATAGCATTAAGAAAAAAAAATAAAAAATTTTTTCGGCCCACCCTAGTAGTTATTGAGCATTTTTTGACATACAATTAAGAATTTTATATTCACCATTGGCGTGCCTACGGGTATAAACATTTTAGATACATCCCGTATGCACGCTAATGGTGAATATAAAACTCTTGATTGTATGTCAAAAAATGCACAATAACTACCCCTTAAAACCTACCAAATTTAATTTTCCTATCTCAACCAGTTTTAGAGCAATAAATAAATTGTCAGTTTGTAAGAAAAAATTCAACATGCCGTATCTCGGAAACAAAGCATGTGCGGAGATATGATTATAAAGCAAACGGTCATTATTTGTTCATGCAGAATTACCCCTTAAAGTTTGTCGCACTTATTTAGAAACACCCTGTATTGACGAATAACATGGCTAGTTGTTAAAATACCTCACTTTTTTATTATCCCACCTAAGCGAATGAATCAAAAATCAAAATGTTAAGAAAGCCCAATGCTATAGTTCAGTTTTAATTTCAATATTTTATATAAGCTAGAATATTCCACAGGGTGTTCCAAACTTTGAGGAAAAAACACACTATCATTGTTACACCCGGTATACAATGACACTTACCTGTCTAGCAATAATATTATTACATCGATATTCTTGAAAAATAATGCTATAACATACTAAAAAAATCACTAAAATCGGATAACAGGTTTAGGAAATACGAAACGTCAAAAATGTCCCATTTTTAAGGTGGTGCGTTAATTTTGATGCTTAGTGTATCTGCGGTCTATTCTACAATTTTACATTGCGTTTATTACGGCCGTGTGTTCTATAGTGTCGAAAACTTTTTCGTAGTCTACAAATGCTATAAAAACTGGAAACTTGTATTCGTTACATTTTTCTATTAATATTTTTGTGGTTAACAGGTGGTCGGAAGTTGAATAGCCTTTTCTAAAACCTGCCTGTTCATATGGTTGGTATTCATCTAATTTCCTTGTTAGTCGGGTAGTTATGACTTTGGTGAGTATTTTAAACAGGTGTCACAGTAGTCTGATGGGCCTGTAGTTTTCCAACTTTCGATTATCACCTTTCTTGTGTAATAAGATTACTTTAGAGTTGTTCCAGCTCTTAGGGACTTTGCCCTGGTGTAACAACTGTCTATAAGAAATAAACCTATCGGACCTAATTTTAATCGGTTTTCTTATTTTCATATTTTTAAGCCTTCTCTTATTTTTGAAACAAAAGTATTCTTCTTCTTTTTAAAGTTCCCTCCCCTCAATGGAGATTGGCTACTACAATTGCAAACTCTCCTCTGTCTTCAGCTGTTCTTATTAGCTGTTCAAAATTTAGCCCTTTCCATTGTCAGATGTTTCTTAGTCACGATAGTCTTTTCCTTCCTAGTCCGCTCTTTTCCTCGATATTTCCTTTCACTATAAGTTGAGCATATTGGTACTTATTATTTCTTAGTATGTCGCCTAGGTATGATGTTTTTCTAACTGTCATTGTGTTGAAAAGTTATCTTTCTTTGTCTATTCTATGCAGCACTTCTTCGTTTGAGGTATGCGATGTCCATGAAATTTTGAGGATTCTCCGGTAGATCCACATTTCAAGGGCCTCCAATTTAATTAAGTTTGATGTATAAAGGTCCGTGTCTCAAATGCATAGAGAAGAGTCGACCAGACGTAGCATTTTGATAAACGTAGTCGAATTTCGAGTTTTATTCGAGAATCACAAAGTAGTTTTTTGATTATAAAAACATGGGAAAAATAGAGAATAAATATTACTTAAAATAATGAATAAAATATGAAAAAATGAAGATATCCCGGAGAATTGGAAAGTGTCACTAAGAGCAAATACGTCTTCTTCGTCCTCTTTATAAGCAATTTGCTTGTTCATTAGCGGATTGATACTCTACTAAAATTTTTCACTCCATCTTTTGCAGGGTCGGCCCATATAGTCTAGGCGCCAGAGGAGTCACCGTGTCCTTTTCAATTCTGATGGACAAACTCAACGGTTTCTTATGGATTTTTGGCTGCTGATTACGAATTTCGAGGGTGGATTTCGATCCGAGTGGTCAAAAAATTGTTATAAACAATTTAATTGTTTATAAATTGTTTATAAGGCTCTGGATCATAAACTAAACGAGATAAAAAGGAACATTTCAAATAAAATTTGTTCGTTAATAAAAAATGAAGAAAAAACGTTTACTAAACTTAAATCCAGCAATTATAATTCAAGATACTGTAAAATTAGTGCACAATGCAAATTGCAATTTGCAAAATAAGTATTTTTCGAAGCTTTATCGATTGTAACTCGGCTTCTACGCATACAAATTTAAAAGGTCTCATTTTTTAAAGCTTCATTAATAGGCTTACAAACAAAGTTTGTTAAATTACGTTATCTTCATTTGTTTTAAAGTCATACCCGTTTCAAGTTATAATTTTCTTGAAAAAATTGTACATTAATTTGTTTATAAGGGTTTCAAGTAAATTTGAGCTGTAAACATTTATGCTTTAATTAACAATAATGATAGAAGAACTCAAAAGGAATACTTTGAGCTTAAGAAAATGTTCGTAAGTTTTAGTTTTGGTCAAGATATCGATATTTTATTGGCGCGCTATGAGGCGCAACATCGGCTCACAGTCAAGTATTTTTCGACGCTTTATCGATCGTAACTCGGCTTTTACGCATGCTAATGAGCCAATATGTGATATCCATATAAAAATGGATCAAGTAATTTTACAGCATCATCATTGCATATAAAACGAGCATTTATGTTGTGGCGGCATACACACAATTAACGTGCCTTGATATGATGCTGCAAAAGAACTAGATCCACTTTATATGAATACTATCCACTATCCACTGGATATCTATATGATATAGGTTATATCTATATCATATAGATAATTAGACTCTGAAGCACCAAAAAGTTTTAGTTTTACTGCCTACAAGAGCAGACTTAGTACCACAATGTAACTGTAAAAATTGCTTTAAGAACTTATGCAGATGTAAAAAAGCTGGGATTCCCTGTATATCTCGATTCAGATGCATGAAACAAAAAGTTTGTAAAAATAGTATTAATAAATAATATCAACTTACTTTTCAGTCCTATTTCTGAAATACTAGTTTTTAATGGTTTTTTTCTCATTTAGTACAAAAAATAGAAGAAAATTAAATAGAATGAAAGGAGGTACAGTACGATGATTTAATTATAAGAATTACATGATAAAATTTTATTAGGATCTTCAAAAATGAAAAATGAAGATAACGTACGTATACATAGAAATTATAATTTGCATCGAGAAGTTAGCGCGTGAACCTTTACGCGGTGAGCCAATCTTGCGCCTCAGAGCGCACTAAATGTCGATATCTTGGCCAAAAATAAACTTACAAACATTTTCTTAAGCTCAAAGTATTCCTTTTAGGTTCTTCTATCATTATTGTTAATTAAAGTATAAATGTTTATAGCTTAAATTTGCTTGAAACCCTTATAAACAAATTAATGTACAATTTTTTTAAGAAAATTATTACTTCAAATGGGTATAACTTTAAAACAAATGAAGATCAAATAATTTAACAAACTCTGTTTGGAAGCCTATTAATGAAGTTTGAAAAGGAGACCTTCTAAGGCTCATTTTCATGCGCAGAATCAAAGTTACGGTCGATAGAGCTTCAAAAAATATTTATTATGCAATTTGCAATGTGCATTGTGCACTAATTTTACAATTTCTTGAGTTGTAGTCATTGGAATTAAGTTCAGTAAACGTTTTTTTCTTTGTTTTTTATTAACGAACAAATTTTATTTGAAACATTCTTTTTTATCTCTTTTAGTTTATGAGCCAGAGCCTTATAAACAATTTAGAAACAATTAAATTGTTTATAACAATTTTTTGACCACTGGGATCGAAATCCAACCTCAAAATTCGTAATCCGCAGCCAAAAATCCATAAGAAACCGTTAAGTTTGTCCATCTGAATTGAAAAGGACACGGTGACCTCTATTTGGCGCTTCTTCTACCGATTGGTGATTTATCTCTTGCTATTTTGACCACACGTGTCTCCCTCATTCTATGTGGTTATGTGGTTATTCCATTCTTTTTTCTATTTAGTCCCCCATTCTTTTATACACTGTACGTTACATTGTCTTCTAATGTCGTCACTCTTCTTTCGATCACTCAGCGTGTTTCCTGTAATTCTTCTCGGTACTCTCATCTGTGCAGTTTTTAGTAGTCTTTATGTTGTGGCTGTATCGGGTCTTGTTTCTGATGCATATGTAATTATTGGTCTTGCATTTGCTTTATAAATTCTTGACTTTATCTCAGCGTTAATATGTCGGTTTCGCCATAAAGTGTTATTAAGACATCCTGCCAGTCTATTTGCTTTTTGTACTTGATTTCTCATTTCTTTGTCCAGGTGTCCATAGCTGGACAATGTAATTACAATGTATTTTATTTCCATTACTTGTTCAATACTGATTCCATCAATTTATATTTTAGATCTGATTGGTTCTTTATTGATTACTATTGGTTTAGTTTTCTGAGATGAAATTGTCGTATTGAATTATTTTGCTCTTATGTTAAATCTGTGGACCAATCTTTGTCCATCTATTCTGACTTCCATTTTGTTTTTGACAGATATTTTTAAAAGTTGTTATGATATATAGAGGGACTTCTCTATTGTACAAAAGATGAATTATTTCTTTGAGTCTTACTCTATCCAATGCTTCCTTCAAGCCAACCAGACTACCAGAAATACTGGTCTGTTATACTCTGGCTTTGTGACGCTTGAGTTGACGTTGTTTTAATTTACTTTATGACGAATATTGCATCTGTATACGATCTTCCAGTACGAAAATTCTGTTGTTCGCCTGTTAAACTTATCCTTTGATTCATTAGTTCTTGTAGAATTTTAATTGGAAGTTTTAAGGTAGTATTTAACAAGTTGATACCTCTATAGGTTTTGGCTGCTTTTTATATCCTTTTTTGAATAGTAGAATTAGTTGTCTCGTTCTCCCTTCTTACGGAATATTATTGTATTTTATGATTTTTTTAATCAATGTTGATATTAATTGTGCTGTATTGCTACTCCACAATATTTCAGTTATTAGTTTGATATTCCGTCCTTACCTGCAGCTTTTCTATTCTTCGGATTTTCAAGTGTTTTTTGAACTTCCTGTGTACTTATAATAACATCTTCATTTGTGGTAATAACAGTAAATACCAATATACAAAAAAGAGATACGAGAGAAAGTAATAACTACCGAAGATTGGTGTTGCTATGCACATATATAGGAAACATACATTCTGAATCATGGGGCAAATACTTGCGGACAGAACACATTGTAAGTAGCACTGCCATTCTGTTGGCAGCAGATTTCCTCGTCCAGTTTGCATTTGCCTAACCGCATACACTCGTGCCAGGTTGAACAATGTTGGGGCCAGCCCATCTCCCTGCTTTAATCCCTGCGAAATTTTGAAAAAGTCTGTTGGTTTTGTATTCATACACATGCCTGAGTTTCATCCATTGTGGTTTTAATGAGTCTTATTAGCTTGTGTGGTATTGTAAATTCAGCCAATATATAGTATAGTTTGTTCCTTTTGACTAAGTCGTATGCCTGTTTGAAGTCTACAAACACGTTGTGAACATCAATATCGTGTTCCCATGATTTGCTCAAGATCTGTTTGACTGTAAATATTTGATCCAGTGTCGATCTTCCCCGTCGGAAGCCCGTCTGATACTCTCCAATAATATTTTCTGCTAGTGGTTGGAGTCGCTGGTTTTTAATATACGTGAGGACTTTTTATGCTGTACATAGTAGAGAGATTCCACGGTAGTTTTTGCACTGGAGTTTGTCTCCTTTTTTATAGATTCGGCATACTATACTTTTCTTCCAGTCGTCGGGTATTTTCTCTTCTTGCCATATGTCTTTAATGAGAGAGTGGATGTGACTTGCTAGGTGGTCGCCACCTACCTTATACAGTTCTGCTGGTATTTCGTCAACTCCCGGAGCTTCATTGTTTTTCTGAGCCTTAATAGCTTTGCGAACTTCCTCTATAGTTGAAGCTTCTACTCCATTCTCTTCTGCATAGTTCATACCCATTTCATCTTCCATGTCTACTTGTGTTCCAAGTAAGGTCTGAAAATAATGCTTCCAGGTTTCTGTGACTTTGTGTTGGTTACTGATTATTTGCCCACTTTCATCTTTACATAGACTTGTTTGAGGTTTATACCCACTTTTTATCTTTTTTAGGTATTCGTAAGCCCCTCTAATTTCGTTGTTTTTGAAATTCTCTTATATTTTTTCTATTAGACACCATGTACCTAGTATTATTTTGTGACCAAACTGTAAGTAAATATCCTTTAGATCTAAAATTATTTATATAAATTTTTGAAGGGAGTTTAAATATAATTATTTTTATTTGTGTACAACAACATTTCTGTCTTCGCTAGGTAAGGCATCAAATAAACACAGATGGACCAACAGGGAGCCATTATTGGATGGCTTTTACTATAAATCATTTTGATGCATTTGATACCAGTGTTTCGCTGCTGGACAAAACGAATAGAATTGGAACATTTCGCGAATGGGAAATTTCACATTTCGGGATATGGTGTTTCACAGGATGAAATTTGCGTCCCACTGCGCTTCTCAAGGTGTTGCTAACTGAGGAAAAAGAAATATTGACCTGTTTTACTATACGAGTATTAGATACCATGTGTTATATATTATTGGAAGTTTTCTTTACCTACATTATTTAGTAGACATCGACAGAATGCGTGAGCTGAAATTTAATAAAAAAATATGTAATCTGTAAAAAAATTATTAAAACTATGTTTGTTCAGATTATTGGTTTCAAAGATATAACTTATATACCTATGTGATTTTTTCTGATATTACACTATTATTCCCAAGAAAGTGCCTTTGCGAAAAAGTGTCCTAATTTTATTTAAACAATCTTTTTAAATAAATTGTAAAACTCAAACTGTTTGGCCCAAATATTTTTGTTATACTTTCTAGGTCCTTTTGAACAAAAATATTTCATTTATTTTTCTAAATTTGATTGCTTTCAACTTATTAACATTTTAAACTGAAAAACACGAAAAAAAATTAATTTGAAAGCTTAAAGACACATCAAAATAATAGTTATTTATGTACCAAGTCAGTTAAGTGACTCTTTATCGAACGAGTCTGATATTATGAGCCGAGCGACCGTAGCGAGCAAGGCGAATAACAGACAAGTTCGATAAAGAGTCTTTACTGACGTGGTGAATAAAAAATTTTATCGCCAATCATAAAAACATTAACACTTACTTAACACTTACTTAATTATATCCTTCTAATGAAAAAAAAAGTGTGTGTACTTAGTCCTTATAATAGTCTAAATATGTCAATAACCAATAATATTAAACAAAAAAGTTTTCCTTACGGGGGATTCGAACCAAGTACCGACACGTCCGTAGCTAGATACACATATCGCTAGCTTACGCAACCACTTGCTAGGCATGGCCTATATTACGTATAAAAAGAACAAATAGGCAATTAAAAAATGTAAAAAAAAATAAATGACATCAAATGAAAAGACATTATACATAAATCATGGTAGATTTAAGGATATGAAAAAGAACTTTACGTACAATATAATATGTAATAGTAATTTTATTTTAGTTGAATTACCTTGATCATTAAAAGTAATCGTTATCAGGTGCATTTAATAAGAAATTAAGCACTTCTTCTTGCGGCCGGGTTTTTGATTTTTTAGGAATGTAATTCCTTCTTTTTTGTTTCAAAAAAGCTGTAAGTTTTTTATAATTGCTTTTATATCTATGTCTTTATTTGTGGTCAAAGTTGCCTTTAACATTAAAGAATAGGACCACATAGCCGATGGAGAATGGAGAATATTCTTTAGGCAGTTCAGAGAAATATGCTAGTAAAACACTTTCACTATAATTTGTAATACAATTTTTTTCACGTCATGCTTCAAATATGTTATATTGCCTATTGTATTTTTCGATGGATTTTGCTGGGAGAAGCTCTGAAACTGCCTCCAACGATTTATTGCGTATTTCAGGTGGCGTTCATGTAATTTCTTCCATTTCCAAAGCAGCACTACTGTACTATAATTTGATATTCATTTTAATACTTTTATTATAATAAATACAATTTTCAATTTAAATTTTTTAAATATGACAGTGATGACAGGTGACTTCTGCATGCTGCTTCCGATTTTTAATCGATAGATAGTTATCAATATTGAATAACTACTAAATCGGTAAAATTTTGATTAATTAGGTATATATGAATATAATTGCAAAATACTACAGAATTTCACTTTTTGGCATAAATTTAATTAATAATAACGTAAATTGTGTACAATATTTTCAATAATTAAAGTAAATAAATTTTTTCTACGACCGTTTATTAACATGCTCATTATTCGCTATTTTTTCATAGATAATAGCACCCATTACTGTACCCGTGAGTAATGTACCCGTGAGTAATAATTCATTACTCACGGGCTGAAGTTACTCACGGGTCATTACTCACGGGCTGAAGTTAGATTCAAGTGGCGCATGCCTCTTTTAATATTAATCGTATATAAACTGCAAATAAAATTACTTAAACTTGTTTATTTAATACAATAATTATTGTAATTTAAACCAATAATTAACTTCGAAAAATTTTTAAAGGAATTTTAACTGTACCAATGTCAGTATACTTTGTACGTTTATATCTTGTTTACTAAAAATTTTAAGGTTTATCATTTAATTTAGTGACAGTGACATTAGCGCATTTTGTTTATGTTAATTGGAATTTATAACTAATATTGTGTTTGTTTTTCAAGTTATATTGTGTTAAATATGTTAACATATTATGTATAGTTATATATTATTATATTATATATAGTTACATGTAAATATACATTATTACTATATATTATGAAATACGTCTACCGACAACAGCCATTTCCTATTTATTAGATTCACTGACAGTAGGTACAAATTTAAGCTTATAATTTTTCGGAAACGAATAGAACTTATATTGACTATTTCTAGTTGTATTTTTACAATAAATAAGAATTTAGTAATAGTAGGCAACCAATTATTCAGCCACGTACTAGGGGTAAATAGCAGGTAAAGTAAAATTCTTCTTTCAGTACAATAAAGTGTTACTTTACTGCCGCAAATGGCGTCAAATGAGTACAATAATGAATGACTTTAGTGACGGTTGGCGATAAAAAAATATTATTTTAAAACTCATCGAGTTTAAACCTTCTCGGTTCCAGCTCCCTAGACTATTTTGGGCTTATTGTATTTTTAAAAAATTGTTTTTTTTTAATTGTTAATAATCTCTGCCATCTACGATTTGAGGACGACATAGTTCTGATTGAAACCAAGTATAATGAGTTAGATATTGCCTGTAAGGTGTTTGATTTAAAAAACTTCCTTGTAAAAGTGCTTCTGGCTTTTTTAAACGAGTTTTTGATCGTAAATATGATCCCTTGTACCCTGGATATTGCAGCCTGGATAGCATATTTTTTATACAGTTTCTAATAGTGTTATTCCTTGTTGGTGTGCAAATAAAACTGGGAAAAATGCACATAAATACCGTTAAAAATATCCATGGAGAAGAAACAAAAAACGTATGTATTATGTAATGCCCTATTTCAAATGACTGTAGATTATCTATGTGCTCCTGCTTCAGTGTCCAGCATTCAAGTCCATATTTTAGTATCATATATATATATATATATATATATATATATATATATATATATATATATATATATATTTAAAAACATGAGATGTAGATCCTTGAAACACACTCAGTGATCAAAAGATCCAAGGTTAATGGTTTGACGACCACTCGTACGAAATCAAACAGATGAAATAGAGAATGTGGAAAAATCCCCTTACGAACAATTCATTGAAGAGGGCGAAACACATTTCTAAGAACTGGTGTTTGGATCTTTGATTCTATTCAAAAAATTTTTCCCAACCCGAAATGGTGGATGTGTGAATTGTTCGTAAGGGGATTTTTCCACATTCTCTATTTCATCTGTTTTATATATATATATATATATATATATATATATATAAACCGGTTCTATAGCGTTCTACGCCTTCCGGTACCCAATCGCCAAGCCTGTCGATCTAGCCAGTCATTTTCTTGAAGATTTCTTTCTGACATGGCTTTTGTAATTCCTTGTTTCCAGGAGGTCGGTGGCCTTCCTCTTTTCCGTTTTTCTGGCGGTATCCATCTCATTGTAATTTTTGGTAATCTTTCATCTCCCATTCGTTGGACGTGTCCATACCAGGTAAGTTGGTTTCGTTGTACCTCGTCCACTATTGTTTTCTGCTTACCTACTTTTTCTCTGATCTGTTCATTTCGAACATGGTCCCATCTCGATATTATGGCAGATCTTCTAAAAAAATCCATTTCAGTGGTAAGCAGCTTATTTTCGGATTTTTTTGTCATTTGCCACACTTCGGAGCCATACGTTAAAATTGGTTTCAGAATAGCGTCGTACATCCTCATTTTTGTATTTAAATTTATGTTATGTTGCCATAAGACAGGGTTTAGGGCTCTAGTAACCTTTCTAGCATTCGTCACTCTATCATCTATACTGGGTTCCGTTCTTCCACTATTTGTTAATTTAATCCCTAGATATATATACTATGTACAACCCCTGATGTTGTCACTTCCGTCAAGATCTAGGTCCTCCTGTTGTATTTGGTTACCGATGTGTAGATATTGTGTTTTCCTTATGTTTACCTCTAAACCCCATTTCCTGTATTCTTCCATCAATTTTCTGGTCATATATTCTAAGTCTTCCTTATCTTGGGCAACTACCACCTGGTCGTCTGCGTAGTTCAAAGTGTATAATGTTATGTCTCCGATTGGTATACCCATACCACTGCATTTCTGTTTCCAAAGTCTGAGAGCACCGTCGGTATATATATTGAAAAGAATGGGAGATAAGCAGCACCCTTGTTTAAGGCCTTTTGTTACTTTGTAGTATCAAAACATGTAAAATCTCAGACCTCTTACTTTCAGGTCTAATCTAAGGTCTTTATTTCAAAAAATGTTCATTTCTACCAACGCATTTCTTGCTATTTATTAACTGGCCCTTATTTCTGTTATTTGATCATTATATTCTGAAATCCAGGTTCCCAGGTATGTATTTATATTTATCAACTCTTTTTATCTGTACACCTCCCAAATGTATGTTTGTCTGTATACTTGTTTCCTTTTTTATTATTATATATTTAGTCTTTTTTTTATTATTTTTTAGTACACATTTTGCACATAACTGCTTGTCGTGTTTACTATTAGTTGGAGTTATTGTTCTGCAGAGTTTCCCATAATCGCAGTGTCATCTACATGTCTTATATTGTGAATAGTTCCTTCGTGAATTATTATTCCTACACTTCCAGATAGCAATGATTTTTCAAAAATTGATTCATTAGATACATTTTTACAGTAAAGGTTTCTTATTAGGTTTGGTCTTTAGAATGTGAATTAATTTTTCATGCCTTACTTTTTCAAATTCTTTTTTAATATCAACGTAACAAACATGCATATCCACTTTAATATCAATACATGTTTGAGCTATCACATTAAAAGCGAATAACTCCTCTTTGGTTCCTAATCCGTTTCTGAACCCAACTTGACCATTATCTATTCTATCTTCTTCCAGTTTTTTTATGTATACTACTATGTATTGTTTTCAAATTCTAGAGCAAATTTTAACAAAATGAGAAAAATGCTCTACACAAGAGATTTGAAGTTGAAGCTAAGAGTTAGGTTGGAAAGGTGCTGCGTTTTCTCGACTTTGTTTTATGGAATGGAAGCTTGGACCTGAAATGCTGCATCAATGAAAAAACTAAAATAATTCGAGCTGTGGGTGTACAGAAGAATTTTGAAAATATCGTAGACACAACACGTCACAAACAAACAGGTTCTGAGGAAGATGAATAAAGAAATGGAAATATTAAATACCATAAAAACAAGAAAATTGGAATATCTCAGACATATTACACGTGGATAGAGATACAGCTTGCTCCAATTGTTTATGCAGGAAAAGATTCAAGGAAAGAGAAGCATAGGGAGACACAGAATATCTTGGCTGCCCAACCTGAGAGAATGGTACGGATGTACATTAAATAAACTTTTCAGAGCAACCGTTCCTAAAATTCGAACAGCTATGATGATTGCCGACCTCCGTCGCGGAGATGGTACTTAAAGAAGAAGAAGATTATTTTCAAAAATAATTTGAAAGCATGACTTATTAATGGCACTGTTCTGAAATAACTGCAGTCTTTAACGTTTGTATTTTTAGGGATAGCAAAAAAGGTGGTGAGTATACATTGTTTAGGTATGTGTCTTGATTTGTACACTGTGTTAAATAAGTCTACTATTGTGTAAGAGCTTGCAAAGTTTTCGAGAAATCATTTTAAGACGGCTGATTCTTTCATATGTTGTTCCCTATGCTTCCTCGAACACCGTACCGGCCATCTGGCTGCTGATACAGGTTGCGTTCATTACTGCGCAGCACACCTGTACAGGTAAACACAAAATCAGGGTGAGTGATCAGGAAAAAGCTTAGTAGATCCGCTATAGTAATAGATAGCTATAAAAGTTAATAACAAAAATTCTAACTAACTTTGCGCTTCACATTACAAAATTAGTTATAATGTTACAGGGTGATCGATTACATAGTGGCAGACCAAACTTTTGTTTTTTTACATGGAACACCCCATATTTTATTTTATATTCGAAATCTTCTTAACTTTCCCATCACAAAAATATAAAGTTTTGTTATGTTATACAAGGTATTTACAAAGTTATAACCAATGTTCTATGAACATCGTAATAAGTTCAGCTCCCTGTATAAATAAAAATAAGCACAACAGCAATGGTTTATTGGTACCATATTTTTTTGTTGATTGTCAAAATTTATAAAAATGGTTGATATTGCTAATTATTTTCTTTATATCAATTACAGGATGAGTCAAAACGCAAGTACATTATTTTCACAGTAATTTTAAATAGAACACCCTAATTAATAACTTGCTATGAAAAATGAAAATATCTCTAAAACTAACAAATTTAGACATAGGGAATATTATACAAAAACTAAATTGCGGTAATGATATATTTCGATAGTAATATAAAATACAGGGTGTTCTATTTAAAATTTCTGAGAAAAGAATGTACTTGCGTTTTGACTCACCCTGTATTCTATATAAAGAAAATTAGCAATATCAACAATTCTTAAAAATTTTCACAATCAACAAAAAAATATGGCACCAATAAACCGTCGCTGTTCTGCTTTTTTTTATTTATACAGGGAGCTGAACTTGTTACGATTTTCATAAAAAATTGGTTATAACTTTGTAAAAGCCCTATATAACATAATAAACTTTTATATTTTTATGATGGGGAAGTTAAGATGATTTCGAATATAAAATAAAATATAGGGTGTTCCATTTAAAAAAAAAACATAAGTTTGGTCTGCCACTATATTATCGAACACCCTGTAACAATCTAACTAATTTCGTAATGTGAAGCTGAAAGTTGCCCACCATTTTTATTAACTTTTATTGCTATCTATTACTATAGCGGATCTACTGAGCTTTATCACACTCATCAATCACCCTGTATTGGAATTTAAATTATTTTAGGACAAAACATTTTTTTGTCATTACTTTTTAAACCACAGAAATGTCTGGCAATTACAGTTCATATTTCTAATAATGTTTAAAAATTAATGACAAAAAAATTTTTCGTCTTACAATAATTTTAAATTCGATATGTTTAACTGTACAAGTGTGCTGCGCAGTAATGAACGCAACCTGTATCAGTTGCCAGATGGCCGGTACGGTGTTCGAGGAAGCATAGGGAACAATATATGAAAGAATCAGCCGTCTTAAAATGATTTTTTTTTCGACGTTGCTAGATCTCTTTTAACTATTTATAATGGGAAATAAGCCACAATATTATTAAAAAATGATTTTTATTAACGTTTCGACGCCCAAATCGGGTGCCGTTGTCAATATACAAAATACTACAGTAGTATTTTGTATTTTGACAACGGCACCAGATTTGGGCGTCGAAACGTTAATAAAAATCATTTTTTAATAATATTGTGGCTTATTTCCCATTATAAATAGTTAAAATTGTAAAAATGCCACAAGAAAATAGCTTCAGAACAACAGCTAGATCTCTTGGTCCATATTAATGTCTGAAGGATTCATCATTTATGCATTTTAACTTTGCTACTGGGATTTGGTGTGCATCTACTGCTTTGCCATTTTTGCTGTTTTTAATGACATTTTATAAACTGCAATGAATATAATAAATTGAGCCAACGTGATTGCCAACATCATTAGAAGATAAGCGCCTTTAGCAAAATAAGTGTTCTGTACTTATAAGTTTTACGAATTACATTTTCAATACATCTCGGTATAACAGAAATATTTTCACTTAAAATTGATGATTACAATTTTCCTTTGAAAGCTCAAACGAACAACTGTTATTGAAAATTACTAATATTTCTTATATATTACATCCATATTTTCTCTTCCGTCTTTTCAATGCAGTTAGTAACAAATAGAGCTTTTAATTACTTACTGAACTGATTCAAAAGATCTAGCGAAATATTATTCCTTTAGGACTGAAGTACGTTTTGAGAGTAAATGAAATGTACTTATTAAACAGATATCGACAAATGCTCCCGAGTTGAGCAAAAGGTAACGGTTCACTTTTTTAAATGCATATTAAAAGTGCTTTTTAACAAAAAATTTCATGACATCAATCGAATTTTTACCGGCATACGAGTTTTTTAATCCACGGTAATGGAAATAAATATGAAATATTATTGGAAATTCGAATACCTACTCACTTTAAGATAATTCCGAACCCGATAACAAAATAATCATATTTATTCAGAATTACACGAATTTTGTGATTTAAGCTTTTGCAGAAAAATTATTAGAAAATGAAAAGGTGGTTTTAACTATGTGCATCCACCTTGATGTAGGTATGCATAAATATATGGATCTGTAAACATGTAATTTAAGTATTATAGGTCTTGGGCTCGCACCTAAAAATAAACAATTATCTCCCTCATGAGACTTTTTTTATTCAGTTATTCATGTCGAGTCAAACAACTTTTCTATTTTGAAAAATTTTCGGGAGAAGGGCGTTTCGTAAATATTGAGGTCTCTAAACTTTGATGCATCCGACAACAACTGGAGTATCCTTAAAAATTTGTTGGACAATACTACCAGTAAATTGTAAATATTTTTATCAAACAGTCCTGCAAAAATCAACTGTGAGGGTATAAATTTTATGACGCTTTATGACGCGTGCGCCCCCATATTGGAGGCGCACTATGAAGTCATAAATGCTGTTCTTTTCGCAGGATTGTTTGATAAAATTTTTTAAGCTGACTCCAGTTGTCGGACTCACCAAAGTTTAGAGACCTCTATATTTACGAAATAGAAAATTTTCCAAAATAGAAAAGTTGTCCGACTCGACATGAAAATCTGAATAAAAAACATCTAAAGGAGTTAATATTTTTTTAAGTGTGGGTTCAAGGTCTCTTATGTTTATATGGAATTGAGCCACAATCCTCAAAATAGATTATTCTAAAAATTCTGGAAACATTTTTTAATAACAAAAATTCAGTTTTTCGTCCTTTTTAGTATAATCGTTGTACCATTCAACCTAATTGTTCCTTGTATGTTTATCAGAACGATATACGCTCTCCACGTAGGCAATTTCTTGCATTTCTTGAAAAATACTAATACCGAGGAAGATAGATTTCAAAAAAGAATGATCAAATAACCAAAACAACTACTTACACAGAAGATACTACAGCAATAATTAGACAAGCAAGAGATGCTTTCAACAAACTGAACAAAGTATTCTGTAACCGGAACATTACAATTTTTTTAAAGATAAAACTTCTGAGATGCTACATGTTCACCGTGTTATTTTATGGGTTGGAGGCTTGGACATAAAAGGAAGATGTTTTGGACAGATTAGAAGCTTTCGAGTTATGGGCCTACAGAAGGATATTAAGAATATATTGGGTGGTTAGAGTCACGAATGTCGAGGTGATGAGATTAATAAGAAAAGATAAAGAGGTTTTAAATACAACTATATAATAATAGTCTCCCGTTTTATACCGCTCACGTGGCTTTGGGAGTATAGCAGGGCAGTCTGCTATATCTAGGGCCTACGGTATACAAGGAAGATAACAGGGCCAGTGCTACGCTTCAACCGCCTATTATTACCCCTGGTTTTACCCAAGGTACTCATTTTATTCAGGTTGAGTCGACCTGGGGCCTATAAACATTTTAAAAATGTCTAGTTGTTCTTGCCGGCGGTAGGATTTGAACTCCAGACCACCGGCACGCTAGCCTAGCACACTACCACTCGGCTACGCCGGCCCTCTACATTATTTAAATACAACTAAAGTTAGAAAACTGCAATATCTGGGACATGTCATGAGGGGCGAGCGTTATAGCCTATTGCAATAATTAATACAATGTGGAAGGAGTCGTGGAAGAAGACGCATCTCTGGTTAAACAATTTGAGAGCTTGGTTTAACTGCATTTCTATTGATCTATTTAGAGCAGCGGTATCGAAAGTGCGAATTGCCATGATGGTTGGCAACCTTCTGAGAGAAGATCGCACATAAAGAAAAAAAAACAAGAAAAGAGACCAGAATAGAAATAGCAAGAAAAGCGTTTGTAAAAAATGAACAATGGTCTGCAATAAAGACCTTAACTGACGTTTGTAACATTACAATAATTTTGTTTGAATGTTTTTGATTAGTAGTAAATTATAGATATATAAAATACTTAGGTTGCGATAGTTTCGCACGAACTATCGCAACCTATTAAGTATGAAACTGGCATTAGAGATTGAGATTCGCTGAGCCTATTAATATTTAATCTGATAATGGATAAAATCATAAAGAAAGTTAAAAAAAAAGAAGAGTATATAGAATGGGAGAAAAGGAAATAAAGATAATCTGCTACGCCGACGACGTCGTAATAAGCCCAAAATGAAGATGACCTACAAAGATTATTTAAATAATTCGAAGACACGGCTTTCATATACAACATGGTGATCTCAACAGAGAAAACTAAATCGATAATGGCATCAGCGGAACCAAGACGATGTAAATTGGTCATAAATAACAAAATTATAGAACAAGTGATGGAAACAGAATACTTGGGAATAAAACTGTCAAGCTACGGAAAAGTGGAAGAAGAAGTACAAAAACAAGTGAACATGGCGAATAGAGCAGCAGGATGTCTCAAAAACACAATCTGGAGAAACAAATACCTCACAATGGAAACGAAAACCAGGATATATAAATCAACAATAAGACCGATAATGACGTATACAGCGGAAACAAGAGCAGATACGGCGAAAACACAAAGACTGCTGTAAACAGCAGAAATGAAAGTCTTACGAAGAATAACAAACCAAACTCTAAGCGACAGAGTAAGAAGTGAGGAAATACGAGCGAGATGTCGTATAGAAGAAATAAAGATGTGGACCAAAACAAGAAAAATAGAATGGAATCAACACATAGATAAAATGACAGAAAATAGAATAGTACGAATAGCAAGAGACAAATCGCCAAATGGAAGAAGATCATTGGGACGACCGAGGAAAATATTGGGGCTAAAAACCGAAGTAAAACAAACATTGAGCCTATTTATAAAGCAGGAAAAAGAAGAAGAAGAAGAAGAAGAAGATAAAATACTTGCTTACTTAATTCAGAACTCTTCTGCCTTTTGGTTATTGCGGAGTTGGATTTTCCGTCGTTTTCTTCCACGTTTCCTTCCATTTCCTTCTATCCATGCCGAATCCTTTTGTTTTCTCCCATTTTATTCCTCTTTTGTCGGCCGCTTCCCTCCCTTCTTCTGTACACGTCTCTCTTGGTCTTCCTCTCTTTTTTCTTCCGATATGTTTCGCTTCATATAACTGTCTTACTATTTTTTCTTCTCCTCTTCTCAGTAGATGTCTGAGTCATCTAATTGTCCTTGTTCGATTGTTGTTGTAGCTGGGTGTATTTTCAGATTTTCTCTAAAAGTTTGATTTCTAATTTTATCTTTCCTTGTTTTTCCCTAGATTGTTCTCAAAATTTCTGTGCTTATTAATCTATTTTTTGTCTATTTGTTAATACCCAAGATTCACAGGTATAGGTTAGAGTGGGTTTCACAATATTTTTACTATTTCCCTTTTTATATCCTTAGGTATTTCTTTCTTATTTAAAAAGTTACTCTTGATATTATTGTAAAACTTTGCCATTCTTTCATTTATCACATCTTCTAATTTTCCATCCCAGCATCCACCCCCAACTACTTATATATGTCTACCTGTTCAAGTTGCTTGCCATCTACTTCTATTTTATGTTTTTCTATTATTATTTTTTGTCGTCCAATTATTATTGTTTTTGATTTATCTTTGTTTATTTTCATGTTTCTGATTTTTAACTCTTCATACAACATCTTTATATTTTCTTGTAATTGTTTTCCTGACTCCCCAATGATCACCAGGTCGTCTGCGTAGCATAGTTCTGTCATTTGTGTTATTCTCAATTTCCAATATCCTACATTATACATATTTTCTCCATTTGTGTTTGCATGTTTTTATTACGTCATCTAGTACAAGGTTAGAGAGTAGTGGGGTCAGGACACAACCCTGTTTTAGTCCAATCTTGCTGTTGAATATTTTTGATTTTTCATTTCTTCTCCTTACATAGCTTTTCGTTTTTTCGTATAAACTCTAGATTCTAGATGTATCCTATTAGATCTTGTTCAATTTTTCTCCTCTCTTTCTCTAGATATATAAAATATTAGGACAAAACAGTATTATGTTCAAAATTGTATAAAAACCACTTCCTTGCTGAGTATTTTTAACAAAAATTTCCTAATTATTCTTCTACTATATAACTACTATTCTAAACCAAGCGCATAACATTCCCTGTTACATTATACAATTCATATAACTTTTGGCATTATGTAAGTACTTTATTTAAACTAGAATATAAAAGTGAAATAAAAGCTGGCAATGACTTTTATTATCTGGATGTGGTTTTAGAATTTGAATTACCAAAATAGACATTAATTTAGCACGCTTTTTAAACTCGGTTTACTAATTTATACATCAGATTAACAACTTGTATTTTACAGCACAAAAAACAAAAAGGGATGGATAAAACTGGAACTAAAGTTAAAGTAGTTCCTAAAAGCTTGAATTTAAAATGGCCAGTTAGTAGTAGCATGTTTAAAAAATCTGCAAATTTAATATTTTATTGTTATGATATTCTATGTTTTGTAGTTTAAGCGGCAAAGTTAAACATATCATTCTCATGGAATGTCTAAAGTGAAAATGACTCGACAAAAATTATATTAATATAGTGGGAAATCTCTATTGGAACCAACATGCTGCAACAGATGAGTAGAGGAGTGCGACAGGGCGTGTACATGGTGATCAGTAAAAGGGAGTCGAGATAAAAAAATGAACATATTGGTATTGAACAAGTGGACAAAATGAAATACTTAGCAGTCTGGATTACAAAAGACCTAAATTTCAAAAGAGCAATCAAGAGCAGGCTTTTTGAAGATGGGGAAATTTCTCAGTAACCAAAGACTCTATCTGCAATTCCGGTATCGGATGGTAACACTCTACCTTTCACTGTGGATGTATCCACTCTACTTTTCTTTATGGTGCCGAAGCTGGAACTGTTAATGTTGACTTAATGAGAAAGCTGGAAGCTTTTGAAATGTAACTTTTTGGAGAATTTTGAAAATACCATTGACCCAACATATTACGAACGAAATGGTGTTTACAGAATGGGAAAAGACAGAGTACTTTTGACCACCAATAAAAGGAGAAAAACAGCATGTTTGAAACAAATATTTAGAAATAATAAGTACGAGTTGTTACAACTGATAATGAAGGGTAAAATCGAACGAAGAAGGGATCCTGGTAGACGACAAAAATATTCTGGCTGAAAAACATTCGCGATTGGACCGATTTAAACACACAGGCGCTTTTAAGAAAACGGAAGATAGAGACCAATTTTCAATGGTTATAGCCAACCTTCATTAGTGGAGTCGGCACTAGAAGAGAAAGAAGTCTAAGCTAGCTTCCAGTTTTTGAGTCCAGAAATTTTTATGGATGGATATCTCAGAATTGCAACAAAATAACCAATACATTATTTTGAACTTGGTGTTGAGTTTATTATAGTTCTCTTTATTATGATTTTTCTTGGTAGCTTGGTAGTGAGAGTCATAACTTGGCATTTTGCTGTATTGGTAGACTTTATTCTTGCACTATTAAGGCGGGTTGACATTACTAGTGAATAACGAACGTTGCTCACGCTTACGTATTTTGCCTGTGCTATTGTTAGATATTTAATTATCTATTTTCAAACTCGACCAGTACATTTGTATTTATCCATTGCATACAAATACAAATGTACTGCTCGAGTTTGAAAATAGATAATAAAATATCTAGCAATAGCACGGGCAAAATTCGTAAGCGTGAGCCACGTTCGTTATTCACTAGTAATGTCAACCCGCCTTAAATGTGTACACTGTCGTGGGGCCATAGAGGTATATATTAACATAGAGAGAGTGTCATTCAGAGTGAAGTGATTACACCATCTTTTTTCTTTGGATTAGTACTGTCTCACTCTTACGCATAGTAAAGCTGCGACAGTAGTCCTCCCCTTCCGTGCCTATACTCACACTGAACGTCATCATAGATTCTCGATACAATGTGCTAGAAAGAGATAGCGCAAACCAGTCGAAGATATCTTGTCGTCAGCAGGGCCGCCGAGAGGGCGGTACAACCGGTACATTTTACCGGGGCCCGGCGATGTAAGGAGCCCGGCGTCGACCAGACCAAAGACGTAATTTTTCCCGTTTTTTTTTTGCTCTTCACTTAGTGCCCATAATACGTTTAATTAATCCTCGGCTATATTTAACATGACCTTTAGTTGATTTGCTGTAAAATTTTAACAGCAATAAGTCATAGAAGTCAAATGCTGCAGTGCAGTCAGATATCTATGGATATAGAGATTAAAAATATATCAGGACTTCTAGAAGATTTACAAAAAATCAGAAAATGATTGAAGAATATAAAGGGTCAGAATCTAAAGGGATCAGGTCTTCCATTGTTGAAGAATCTTAATTAGTTACCAGCAATTATGGAATAAATCCAGAATTTCCATAAAATAAAGAAAAACGGCACAAGAAGCCAGTGAGATTTTTTGATGATTTCCTGCGCCTAGTAGTGATGCGACTGATAATTTTCAGCCCGACGCAATATTTCTCTGTGAACTATTTAATATTGTCAAATAATAAACAATTTAACCAGAATATTTAATGCGGCAAATGCAATTCATTAGGTATTTAACATTTTGTGTCCATTCCGAGATGACGATGACGAGAATATTAAGAAAAAAATTGATATATTGCGCGAGTTTTATAAAGAAGACATCAGTGAAGAATTGATAAGATGAAATTTTTCATTTGAGATCGATATACAAGGATAGTATTGGTAAATCTCAACTTTCTCCAATCTTCTTCTTTACGTACCATCTCCGCGACGAAGGTTGGCAATCATCATTGCTATTCTAGCTTTTGACACTACAGCCCGAAAGAGTTCAGTTGAGCTGGATCCAAACCATTCTCTGAGATTTCTCTGCCAGGACATTTTTCTTCTACCTATGCTGGCCTTCCTTGAATCTTTCCCTGCAATTTTTCCAATAGATTTACTAAATAAAATTAAACATCTCAAATTAGATTCATTATTTCCTAACTTCGTTATTGCGTTAAGAATATTTTGCACATTGTCGGTGACAGTCGCAGAAGCGAAAAGATCCTTTAGATTTCTTTACCGCATAAAGAATGCTGTGATATCTACAATAAAACAGGATTGGTTAACTCGCCTATCAACTTTGTACATTGGTAATGATTTGGTAAAATCATACGATTTTTCGAAAGTTATAGATGTATTTTCCAATGAGAAAACTCAAAAAGCATCAGTATTATAAATATTTTTACTATTAAAGATATAATCAAAATTTAATAAAATTTATATTTAAAATGTTTCTTATTATATATTTTTACTATTGCTAAAAGTTGAACAATTTTTTTCGCTCTTCACTTTTTGTCGGGGGCCCGTTCGCCACTTCTTGCTGGGGCCCGCTCATTCTTCTCGGCGGCCCTGGTCGTCAGGAAGCGCGGAGTGACGGCTCACTCTATGTTAATATATACCTCTATGGGTGGGGCTCACCCAGCTAATTTTAGAGGTTGCACCTCTATAAGGGATTACATGGTTTACTCTCGTTAAAATCGTGACTGAATTTATATTGAAATCTGGTGGTCTATTAGATTATAACACTGTTTTTACATCTCAGATTCCAATTTCCTCATTGTTTATAAAATAGTATACAGGGTGTTTCATTAATAATTGTCCGTATAGCAACTGGAGAAACCTTAGCACAAAATACGAAGATTTAACCTAAAACACTTAAATAAAATGTGGTTCCTTACTGAGTTACAGGGTGTTTTATCTAAAAATTTAAAAACTATTTTTGCTCAGCATTTTAAAATTATTCGACATATCTTTTTCATACTTGGCAGGAAGTATAGGTACTATACAACCTACTAAATTATGTTAAACAAACGTTTATGGCTATTACCAGAGGCGTACGACGGGGGAAAGTGAATGGTTGATCCTTTCCAAATTCTACGCCACTAGCGAAATTGCTATTTTAGTTCAATTTTTTTATTCTCCAATACTTTCTATGAAAATAATATACTCTTCATTCGTAACGATAAAGTTAATAGTTTTCGAGATATTTGAAGTTAAAAATGAAACGACACGGTTATTTTGATCAGTGTATTGTGTCGCTTCATATTTAATTTCAAATATCTCGAAAACTAATCATTTTATCGTTACGAATGAAGAGTATATTATTTAAATAAAAAGTATTAAAAAATCAAAAAATTACACTAAAATAGCAATTTTGTCAGTGGCGTAGAATTTGGGAGGGGTCAACCAGTCACTATCCCCTGTCGTACGCCTCTGGTAGTAGCTAGAAACGTTTATTTATTTTAATTTAGTAGGGTGTAAAGTACCTACACTGTCTGCCAAGTATTATAAGGATACGCCAAATAGCTTTAAAGTACTGGGTACAAATAATTTTTAAATTTTAATCATATGAATCGTATCATAAATTAATCAAAATAACTGTACCGTTTCATATTTAACTTCAAATATCTCGAAAACTAATGGCTTTATCGTTACCAATGAAGAGTATATTATTTACGTAGAAAGTATTGTAGAATCTAAAAATGGCACTAAAATAGTAATTTCTCCAGTGGCGTAGAATTTGAGAAGGGTCAACCATTCACCATCCCCTGTCGTACGCCTCTGGTAGTATCACAATTTAGTAGGGTGTCTAGTAGTCGCACTTTCTGCCAAGTATGAAAAGGATACGTCGAATAGTTCTAAGATTCTGAGCAAAAATAGTTTTTAAATTTTTAGATAAAACACCCTGTAACTCAGTAAGGAACAACATTTTATTTAAGTGTTTTAGATAAAATCTTCGTATTTTGTGTTAAGGTTTCTCCAGTTACTATATGGACAATTATTAATGAAATACCCTGTATATTTATACACCTAATGATACCCTATACCCTGTATATACAATGAAATTTACAAGTATTGATTCAACTTAAAAGAAATGCTTACATGGCATTTCTCAACATGTATATTTATTATTTACTTTGTAGCATAAACCTTTCTGCTTTCAGTTAAGTACTAATAAAGCACTGGATCTCTTTTTTATCTGGGAAAATACTATCTACTTTTCCCTAATATAGAATTAACTTTTGCAAGTAATCACATATTTTTCGGGTGATTTGGTGGTTGTAATCTCGAGGGTCTTTGTTTGAGGGCTTGGATGTACCTTTTTGGGAGTCAACAAACACTTCCTAATTAGCCATTGGGTAGTTAATAGTAGAAGTTAACTTTTGGAAAGCCTACATGTAGTTTTTGTATTATTAACCTCTAATCAATTGTCGACAATTAAGAAGTTGTTTCCAACTGGCCCCCTAATTTTTTAGTTGTATATTCATTGGGCTGAAGCCGCAACTTATATTTAGGGAGATTATCAGGAGGAACGACTTGAAAAATTAAGATGGTCAAGAATTCGATCTTTGTCAGTATGTTTCGAAGTCCAAAACCTCTGACAAGTATGTTTTCTGTATCATATATTGTAGGGTTTTTAAAAGAAAATGTAGAAGCAAAAAAGAAAATACAATGAGAACAAACTTAAAGAAATAGAAGAAAAAATCCAAGTAACAGAAATAAGATCTTTGTACCAGGAAGCAAAAATAAAATTGAAAGATCGTATATTCTTGATACAAAACAACCCATACGTGAGAGATGATAAAAATCCGGAATAAACTACTAATTAATAGAAATACCTACAGAGCAATAAATAGAGAACGAAATAAAGGACCTGAATAATAACAATAGTCAAGAAATAACGGAAATATCGGCCGAAATAACAAAAAGAGGAGGAAAAAGACCGCAAAAAGAGATATATGACCTGATAAAAAGAATATGGGAAGTAAAAACAATGCCAGAAGATTGGACAAAAGCAAGGATATGGCATATACATAAAAAGGTGATAAGATGCTAAGCAAAAACCATAGAAGTACAAAATTTTAGCACACAGTATAAGAAAAATCCTAAATCAATTTTCGGAAAAGATATTTGGACAATACCAGGCAGGTTTTAGAAATAACAGATCTACCTGTTACGAACATAAGACAGTAGCATAAAATATTATGTTTTGTTCATCGACGTTAAGCAGGCCTACGACACAATAAACAGACAGCAGACGTACGAACTGATGAAAGAATTAGGAATATCAAATAAAATTGTCAAGATGGTAAAGATGAAGATGGAAAACACAACAAACAAAATAGCATGGAAAGGGCATACATCCAAAAAGTTTGAAACTAAGAAAGGATTACGACAAGAAGACCCACTATCAACAACTGCATTCTGTAATCTAACATTGGAAAGAGCAAATCAGGAAAAGCGGAATAAACATGCAAGTAACGATATTATAAATGAAGAGAAGACAAAGTAAATGGCACAGACCCAAAAAGAAAAAAAAAAGAAGAAAATAACATTATATTACAAATAGATGGATAAATTCATAGTCGTTCAAAAGAGTCTTTGGAGTCAACATAGATGAAAATGGTCATGAGGAGCAGGAGATAAAGACAAGAATAACTAAAGGAAATAAAACGTATGGAGCATTACAAAAATATTAATGAGATCAAAATACGTCTCCAGAAAAACAAAAATCAGAATTTACAAGATAGATATCGAAACATGGGTGCTGAAAAAGTCAGGAACAGACTTTTTAAAAAGATGGGAGAGAAAAATGCAAAGAGCAATATATAGAGGTATGAAAATAGAAGGTCAGTGGAAAAGAAGGACCAATAATGAATTGGAAGAACTGTATAAAAAGCCAACGATATCGACAACAATCAAAGCACAGAGAATACGATATTTGGAGTACATCCAAAAAATGGGAAATGAAAGAATGCAAAAAAATGTTACTCCACAGCACCAGTACAAAAGAGAAGAGAAGGCAGGCCAAGAAAAATATGGAAGGACAGTGTGTAGGAAGACCTGAAGAAAAGTAACATTGAGAGATGGAATAAACTAGCATGTGACAGAAGGAGATGGAGGGAAGTTTTGAAAGATTGTTAAAAAGACTAAAGTGAAATGAAATAGAATTTATAAGAGTAAAATAAAATACAAGGCCTGCTGAGTTTACTAAATATAATTCTAGAATTAAATTTATATTATTTATATATTTATTTATATATTTATTTTATGTTTATGCAGTAATTCTTTAGCCTTTTTAGAGCAATTTTTCTATCTTATGTTTTTATTATAGGTTGTATTGGAATATCTTTTAATGACAACTTGTTTCTCTACACCTATCACGTATCCAAAATATTAGTAATTGCATACCGCATAGGTGGTGATTTAACGAATAATAATACATGTTGACCCGTTATTCATATTTTGCACTAATACACAATAACATATGACTGAGAACAGGTAAAAAAATTAATGAGAAACTTATTTGTACCTATTACATTACTACCTTATCACCAGTATACTGATTTTCTAGTGAAATAATATGACAACCGAATCATATCATGAATATTTGACTAGCCATCAGGAAATTGCAAATATAGACCATGAATTACAATTTTTAAGTCATCCAGGACAAATGAAAAGCTTACACATGTAAACTTTACCATGGGAAAATATTTATTTATAATAATTTTTAATATAATAATAGCCTTCCTTTTATACCGCTAACGCGGCTTTGGGATCATAGCAGAGTAGTCTGCTATATCTAGTAGACGAGGGCATTTAGCACAAAATAAATAATAAAATTTTAAATACAGCACATAGAGACTTGAAGTTTTTTGCAATATGTTCAGAATGATGTCAGGAAAAAGTCTACTATTCAAAAATAGGTGGAAATGCATAATTGCACTGTAAAGTGCATAAAATTCATCCAAAATTGCATAAATATAAAAAAAGTCAAAATCAGTATACTAACAAAATTTATTATTTGGGGGGTTTTTGGGGTAACTAAATACGATTACGCAATCAGAACTGACCCCCGGATCACCTGGTACTCAACGTCAGTGCAAGAGACGTCATCTTCTGGAGTTTCGATGGTTTTGGGCATTAAATCGATGAAAACTGATTACTTACGGGGGTTTAAGGTGTCAGTAAGTACTAATATGCCATCAGAATTGACCTACGGATTACCTGGTGCCAAGGGTCGCTACTAGCGTACGTCATTTTCTGGAGTTTCTGGGGATTTCGGCACTAAATTGATGCAACTGGACTGGTTTTTGAGGTGGTTAAACACGAATATGCCATCAGAATAGACCTCTGGATCACCTAGCGCCCAAGGTCACTGCAAGGGACATCATCTTCTGGACTTTCGAGGGCTTTCTGTATTAAATTGGTGCAAACGGATTACTCTGGGGTTTTTGAGGTCACCAAACACGAATATGCCATCAGAATAGACCACCGGATTACCTGGTGCCCAAGGTCACAGCAAGGGACGTCACCTTCTGGAGTTTCGAGTGCTTTCGGTATTAAATTGATGCAAACGGATCACTTACGGGTTTCTGGGGTCGCTAAACACGAATATGCCATCAGAATTGAATTCCGGAGTAACTTGTGCCCAGGATCTTCTGGAATTTTGAGTGTTTTCGGTATTAAACTGATGTAAACGGATTACTCACGGGTTTTTGGGGTCGGTAAATACGAATATTATATTAGAACTGAACTCCGGAGTACCTGGTGCCCCGGGTCGCTACAATAAGGTACGCCATCTTCTGGGGTTTCGAGGATTTTCAGCATGTAATTGATGCAAATGGGTTACTGGAGGGTTTTTGAGGTCAATAAACACGAATATGCCATCAAAACTGACCCCCTGTGCACCTGGAGCCCAAGGTAACTGCAAGGGACGCCCTCTTCGGAAGTTTTGAGGGATTTTGGCGTTAAATTAATAAAAATGGGTTACTCGGGGGTTTTGTAGTCTTAGACACGAGTATGCCATCAGAACAGACCACCACCGGATCACCTGGTGAACAAGTTCAGTGCTGGCGACGTCATATTCTGGAGTTTCGATGGTTTTCGGCATTAAATCGATGCAAACGGATTACTCGGGGGGTTTTTGAGGTCGTCAAACACGAATATGCCATTATAATAGATCACTGGATTACCTGGTGCCCAAGATCACTGCAGGGTACGTAATCTTCTGGGGTTTCGAGGGCTTTGGGCATTTAATTTATGCAAATAGATTACTGGAGGGTCTTTGAGGTCGCTAAATAAGAATATGCCATCACAAACAACCCCTGTGCACCTGATGCCCAAGGTGACTACACGGGACGTCATCTTCTGAAGTTTTAAGGAATTTCAGCATTAAATTGATGAAAATAAATTATTCGGGGGGTTTTACCCCATCAGAACAGATACTGGAGGACTTGGTCACTAAGGCACGTCATCTTCTGGAGTTTCGAAAGTTTAAGGTACTCAATTGTTGCAAACAGATTTCTCACGGGTTTTTGGGATTGTTAAACACAAATATCCCATCAGAAGAGACACCGGAGCATCTTGGCCTAAGGCACGTTATCCTCTGAAGTTTCGAGGGTTTTCGGCATTAAATAGATTCATACGGATTACTCATGAGTTTTGGGGTTGCTGAAGACAAATACGCCGTAAGAACAAACACCGGAGCACCTGGTGCCTAAGGTATATCATCTTATGGAGTTAAGAAAAATGTTGGTACCGAATTGATGTAAATGAATTGCTCATGGGTTTTTGGGTTTACGGAATACGAACTCTACTATGTTGATCTATTCAATTTTTTACATGAATTTTATTATGCGTTGGCATTATTAGTGATCACCGTAATCACTAAATACTTCAAAATTCCTCATGTAAGCCATATTTGTGTTCAACAACCCCAAAACCAAAAAGTAATCCATTTTTCATCAATTTAGTACCGAAAACTCTCGAAACTCCAAAATATAACATGCTTTAGGCACCAGGCGCTTCGGTGTCTGTTCTGATGGCGTTTTCGTGTTCAGGTACCTGAGAAACCCATAAGTAATCAGTTTTCATCAATTTAGTACCGCAAACACTCAAAACTCCAGAAGATGACCTGCTTTAAAAACCAGACGCTGCATGGGTTGGGTCTGATGGCATATTTATATTCAGGAACCCCAAAAACTGAAGAATAATCCGTTTGCACTAATTTAGTACCGAAAACTATCAAAACTACAGAAGATAACGTGCCTTAGGCACCAGGTGCTCTGGTGTCTGCTCTGATGGCGTTTTTATGTTCAGAAACCCAAAAAACCGATAAGCAGGGCCGCCGAGAAGAATGAGCGGGCCCCAGCAAGAAGTGGCGAATGGACCCCCGACAAAAAGTGAAGAGCGAAAAAAATTGTTCAACTTTTAGCAATAGAAAAATATATAATAAGAAACATTTTAAATATAAATTTTATTAAATTTTGATTATATTTTTAATAGTAAAAATATTTATAATACTGCTGCTTTTTGAGTTTTCTGATTGGAAAATATATCTATAACTTTCGAAAAATCGTATGATTTTACCAAATCATTACCAATGCACAAAGTTGATAGGCGAGTTAACCAATCCTGTTTTATTGTAGATATCACAGCATTCTTTATGCGGTAAAGAAATCTAAAGGATCTTTTCGCTTCTGCGACTGTCACCGACAATGTGCAAAATATTCTTAACGCAATAACGAAGTTAGGAAATAATGAATCTAATTTGAGATGTTTAATTTTATTAAGTAAATCTATTGGAAAAGTTGCAGGGAAAGATTCAAGGAAGGCCAGCATAGGTAGAAGAAAAATGTCCTGGCAGAGAAATCTCAGAGAATGGTTTGGATCCAGCTCAACTGAACTCTTTCGGGCTGTAGTGTCAAAAGCTAGAATAGCAATGATGATTGCCAACCTTCGTCGCGGAGATGGTACGTAAAGAAGAAGATTGGAGAAAATTGAGATTTACCAATACTATCCTTGTATATCGCTCTCAAATGAAAAATTTCATCTTATCAATTCTTCACTGATGTCTTCTTTATAAAACTCGCGCAATATATCAATTTTTTTCTTAATATTCTCGTCATCGTCATCTCGGAATGGACACAAAATGTTAAATAGCTAATGAATTGCATTTGCCGCATTAAATATTCTGGTTAAATTGTTTATTATTTGACAATATTAAATAGTTCACAGGGAAATATTGCGTCGGGCTGAAAATTATCAGTCGCATCACTACTAGGCGCAGGAAATCATCAAAAAATCTCACTGGCTTCTTGTGCCGTTTTTCTTTATTTTATGTAAATTCTGGATTTATTCCATAATTGCTGGTAACTAATTTAGATTCTTCAACAATGGAAGACCTGATCCCTTTAGATTCTGACCCTTTATATTCTTCAATCAATTTCTGATTTTTTGTAAATCTTTTAGAAGTCCTGATATATTTTTAATCTCTATATCCATAGATATCTGACTGCACTGCAGCATTTGACTTCTATGACTTATTGCTGTTAAAATTTGACAGCAAGTCAACTAAAGGTCATGTTAAATATAGCCAAGGATTAATTAAACGTATTGTGGACACTAAGTGAAGAGCAAAGAAAAACGGGAAAAATTACGTCTTTGGTCTGGTCGACGCCGGGCCCCGGTAAAATGTACCGGCTGTACCGCCCTCTCGGCGGCCCTGCTCATAAGTAATCCATTTGCATCAATTAAGTACCGAGGACCCTCGAAACTTAAGAAGATGACGTGTCCTAGGTACCAAGTGCTCTGGTGTCTGTTCTGATGACGCAATCGTATTCAACAAAATCCGATTAGTAAGTAATCCGTTTGCATCAATTGAATGCCTAAAACCCTCGGAACTACAGAAGATGACCTGCATTATGCACCAGGTGTTCTGAGGGTGAGATCTGATGGCGTATTCGCTTTCAGCAACCCCAAAAAGCTATGAGTAAACCGTTTGCATCAATTTAGTACCGAAAACTCTCGAAGCTCCAGAAGATGACGCCCCTAGCAGTGACCTTGGGCACCAGGTTCTCCGGAATTCGGTTTTGATGGCATATTCGTATTTAGCGACCTCAAGAACCCCTCAGTAATCCATTTGCATCAATTTAATGCCGAAATTTCTCGAAACTCCAGAAGATGACGTCCCTGGCAGTGACCCTGGGCAGCAGGTGCTCCGTGGGTCTGTTCTAATGGCATATTCGTGTTTAGCGACCTCAAAAACTCCCCGAGTAATCTATTTGATCCATTTTATGCCGAAAACCTTCGAAACTCCAGAAGATGACGTGCCCTAGTATCAATCCTGGTCACCAGATACTCCGGAGTTCAATTCTGAGATCATATTTATGTTTAGTAACCCCCAAAACACGTAAGTAATCCGTTTGCATCAATTTAATACCGAAAGCCCTCGAAACTCCAGAAGATGACGTCCCTTGCAGTGACCTTGGGCACCAGGTGATCGAGAGGTCTGTTCTGATGGCATATTCGTGTTTAACGACTTAAAATCCCCAAGTAATCAATTTTTATCAGTTTAATGCCGAAATCTCTCAAACTCCAGAAGAGGATGCCCCTTGCATTGAGCTTGGGCTCCAGGTGCACAGGGAGTCGTTCTTGATGGCATATTCGTGTTTAGCGACCTCAAAAACCCGTAAGTAATCAGTTTGCATCAATTTGATACCGAAAGCCCTCGAAACTCCAGAAGATGACGTCCCTTACAGTGGCCTTGGGCACCAGGTGGTTCTAAGGTATATCCTGATGGCATCTTTGTGTTTAACCACCTCAAAAACTCCCCGAGTAGTCCAGTTACATCAATTTAGTGCCGAAATCTTTTGAAACTCCAGAAGACGACGTGCCTTAGTAGCAACCCTGGGCACCAGGTACTCCGGAGGTCAATTCTGATATCATATTCGTATTTAGCGACCCCTAGAACCCATGAGTAATCCGTTTGCGTCGATTTAATACCGAAAACCATCGAAACTCCAGGAGATGACGTCTCTTGCCGTGACCTTGGGCACCAGGTAATTTGGGGATCAGTTCTGATGGCGTAATCGTATTCAGTGACCCCAAAACCCCCCAAATAATAAATTTTGTTCCTTAGTATACTGATTTTGACTTTAATTTTATATTTATGCAATTTTGGATGCATTTTATGCACTTTACAGTGCAAGTATGCATTTCCACCCATTTTTGGATAGTAGACTTTTTTACTGACGTCATCGTGAACATAATGCACAAAACTCTCTAGGTGCTGTATTTAAAAATTTATTTATTCAGGTGTTTTTAGTGCTAAATGTCCTGGTCTATAAGGCCTATGGACTGGAACGAAAGTCTAGTAATACTTTTACACAAAAAAGAGGACAAATGTGACCTACAGAATTATAGTCCTATATCGTTGCTCAGTCAAGTATACAAACTATTTATGAGAATTATTAACAACCGGTTGACCTACAAAATGGACAGCTACCAACCAGTGGAACAGGTTGGCTTCCGCAAAGGATATACTTAGTACATCAGACCATCTGGCGACAATGAGAACATTGATAGAGAAGGCAAATGAATACCAACTACCCGTATTTCTTGCTTTCGTAGACTATGAAAAGGCGTTTGATAGTATAGAGATGTGGGCCATAGAACAAGCTATTAATAATTGTAGAATAGATTCGAGATATAGACAGCTAATACATAATATATATGAAAATGCAACTATAATAGTACAAAAAGACGAAAATACAAATCCCATCCCCATTAAGAGAGGCGTGAGACAAGGAAATGTAATATCGCCAAAGCTTTTCAACCTAGCCCTAAAAAACGTCTTCAAAACGACAAATTGGTCAACCTATGGCATTAACGTTAATGGCAAGAAGCTAAACCACCTCAGATTCGCTGACGACATTGTGATTATAGCGAGCTCATTCGAGGAACTGCAAATTATGATAGAGGAACTCGCAGGCAGCTCCCAATACGTCTGCCTGAAAATGAACATGAAAACAAACAAAAATAATGACAGACACGGATGACCCCAGATGTATAACTATAAATGGCAGTGAGATAGAAAATGTCCAGGAATATATCTACCTAGACCAAATCCTGAAACTTGACAAAGAGAACCAAAGTGCGGAAATTACTAGGAGAGCAAGACTAGCATGGCAGGATTTGGAAAACTTAGTTGGATACTTAAGAACCACAAAATACCCCAATACTTGACGAGCAAATTGTTCAACCAGTGTATCCTTCCTATCATGACATATGGATGTCAAACCTGGACCCTAACCAAGGCAAATATGAATAAACTAGCCACAACAGAAAGAGCAATGTTCAAAACTGGGTAAGTTCAAAAATAAAAGTCGAGGACATAACAACAAAAGTTGCCAAACTTAAATGGAGCTTCGCAGGCTACACTGCTAGACAAAAAGACCAAGGTTGGAATGCAACAATACAATATTAGAGATCTTACGAAGGGAGACTACCAAAAGGACCACAGATGAGTTGGATTGATGATATTAAAAGAGTAGCGGGAACAAATTGGAAATATGTTGCTCAGGATAGAGACCGATGGAAGGAGTTGGGAGAGGCATATGTCCAAACGTGGACGATAGAAGGCTAAGAAGAAGAAGAAGAAGATGGTATACAAGGAAGGTAGTTCCTTCAGGCCCATTCCTTCGCTTCAACTGCCTATTATTACCCCTGTTTTTAGCCAAGGTACTCATTTTATTCAGGCTGAGTCGACCTGGCGCCTGTAGAGATTTTTCAAAATATCTAGATCTTTACGCCGGCGCGGCGCAGGGATTCGATCCCTGGCCTTGTGAGTGGAAGTCAGATACCCTACTGCCTCAGACTACTCGAGTCTAGATCCCGAGCCGAGGATTAGCGGCGTGTAATTTGTGTTGCCTATATAAACTTGAATCGCGAATGTTTATTATTCAAAAAATTACAACTGTACAAATCAATGACATTTGTGTGCATTTTTTTGGCATGAAAGTTTAAACTTGGCTTATGTCTAAATTTATAGACGTTGCCTTTAAGCACTTTTAAAGGGGCAATTGCATCCAATTTGTCGGGATGCCAACTTTTTACATGTCTTTTTAAATCATGTTTACGTTTATACACGTTTCCGCATTCCAAGCACTTATTAATTATTTCCACACCGAACATTTTCGTTGTCAAGAAAATGAAATACCTACTCAAAAGCAAACACAAACACAGAACTGTGAACAGTAGAAATGATTGAATCGGAAAATTGATCTAACAGCTTCACTGTTCAATTGATAATTATACAAAGAGTCTACATTCTACCACATCCAATACTATTTTAATATTAAATATCATGCAACCGCAGTAAATATCGGTTTTTGCCTGAAAGGAGGAAGACCTAACCCTTCGGTCCAAACCTAACTTACGGGTATTAGAGTGAGAGAACCGCAGGGCAGGAGGTATTTGACCGCTGCGCGCAATCACAACCCACCCTTTTTATTATCACTAAACGGTCTTTTCAGCGTTTTAAATAACACTCAAGGCCCATTTCGTTGATTCAAGTTTATATAGGCAACCCAAATTACACGCCGTTAATCCTCGGCTCGGGATTTAGACAGAATACCTCAGACTCAGCTATCCGGCCAAATTGAAAAAAAAAATCCAATCAAAAATTTTGGTAGGGCAGTTGATAGTGATACCCTATATAATGTATTTGGTATTACTAGATAACATTTTCAAAATTATGTAAGTATGTAATCTGATTTTATTTCGCTTATATTTTTCCAACTCACTGTTTCTTAGATTTATTGTCTTGAATATGGTTTTCTCAATTTTTTAAAGCAAGATCAGATACCTCATTTAAATTGAATTTAAGTTATAAAATGTTTATTTGTGCAACCTGTAAATACACATAGTTCCAAAAGTTATGCATCGCCTAAAATTATACTCATTTTCATAGTTGATTTTTTCAACTTATGAACAGATTAACGGATTCCCCAAATTGTTTTTATTATTTTAGTTTTTTTCTCTGGTAATAATAATAATTTGGGACAGTTGGGCAAGGGTTTACTCAAATTTCTTTTTCAAACATATACCGGGTGGAAGAAAAGAAACGTTTTCTTATGTTTCTTAAGTTTGAGACACCCTGTAGGGAGTACAAGGTACAAGTATGGCTAAACATTGAATTAATACGGTATTCTTATGTTTTGCGAACATATTGTTTTTCGAATGTCCCTGATATCTTTAGAAACAAAAAAGTAGGCGCTTTTATTCTATAACATGTATTTTAATTGAAACAAAAATAAACTAATAATAAAATATAACAGTCAACAAAGTTTTAAAAACAGAAAGGCACATAACGTTAACAGTTCTGGTCGATAAAAATAAGCCAAGCCGCACACCAAAGAAACATGAAACGAAAAACATGAAACATGAACCCAAAAACATGTTTCATGAAACTAAAACACTGCTAAACAAATCTCAAAGTCCGCCTACCAATGAAACTAGTGTGATTCATGCTCATGACATATTTTTATTTTCGGAGAGTTTCATAAATGGCCGGACGTATATTTGTTTAGCAGTGGTTTATTTCCATGAAACGTAATTTACGTTTCATGTTTCTTTGATGTGCGGTCGGGCTAAGAGTTATTAAATAACTAATACATTTTGTCGACCAGGTGGGCGGTATGCACAGCGCATAAGAGGGACGCGATTGTTCAATAGAGGCTCTGTGATGCTTTGTGGTGAAATTTACTTGAGAATAAGTACGGATTTGGTGTCTACGTGGAGGCTCTTTAAATAACGAGAGGTATATTACACTGATTTTCTTTATTTGAAAACTTTGTTTCTTTCGCACTATATATAGGAAATACTTTCATCTTAGTGTATGATAAGACATGGCCTCCTCACATATCATATGTCGTTACTCCATATTTAAGTGAAGTAAATATTGAGATATTGAATTAGTCCCCTCACAGTCTCGACATGACTCCTATCGATCATTTATGGGATATTATCGGTATACAATGAAAACTTCGTCAGTTCCTTGGTGTTTCTCTGCAAGATATAGAAATTACAATTACTGCTACCTGATACTCCATTGACCAAAATCAAATAGCCTAGGTGGCCTAGGTTTGGGGTGTAATGCTAGTTCGCCTCCACGTGATGCACCCTGGGTAACGCTAAATGAAGTAGCAAAATTTGGCGGCAGACGAACGAACAAAAAAATCCTGCCAAGATCACAGATCACAAACAGAAATCTTATCTATACGTAAACATACGATGGGAACAAATAAAGGTTCATCTCAGGACCAACTGGAGGGCATAACCAAAGCAAAATGCCAAGTTTTGCAAAAAATCCTACACGGTAACGACATTGACCTGGTTGCCATACAAGAGACCCATACTGAAGAAAAAGACCCGCTTTATTTAAGGGGAAAGATACCTGGCTACCTCCAGCCGCCACCACATCGAACCCAGAAGTGCCAAAGACTCATTGACATCCTACTATATACATCGGTGACTTCAACAGCCACCACGAAATGTGGAAGTACACCACGAATGATGAAAATGGGGAGGCACTAGTAGAATGGTCCGAAGAGCAAAACACATATCTAGTTTTTGATGCTAAAGACAGAGAAATACTTAATTCAGCTGCATGGAGAAAAGAATATAACGCAGACCTATGTTTTGTCTCAAAAAATACCAATGACAGACCACTAACAACTGCGAGAAGTGTCCTTGCAGACTTCACACATACTCAACATCGTCCTGTACTTATCACCATCGGAATATCAATCCCAATAATTAGATCATATCCTCGACCTAGGTGGAATCTTAGAAAAGCAAACTGGAAGAAGTTCTCTGAACAACTGGACCGGGCTTTGAGCTGAGTCCCTCCAACCAGCAAACATTACGAGAGATTTGTAGGTGCAGTAATAAGCGCTGCCAAGGAAACCATCCCTAGGGGGTATCGCAATGAACATGTGTCCGGATGGACTGAAAAAAATGGATAAAGACTCTCGAAAACCTTGACTTCAAAAAATCAAGCCGGCAGGCATGGTCCCTGTTGCGGAAAATTGGAGGAGCTAACCAGCTGGAATCCAGAGCGTCTAAAATGTCTCCTAACAAGGTTACCTCCCATATAGTATCTCTATCCAGAGCTCCACGAGATTGAACACATACTACCAACGTAAAAAGAGACTTAAGGGCATTAAAACAAACGAATAGAACGGACTCTGAATATTCAGCAAGAATTCTTATTTGTGAAATCACACATGAGCTGAAGGAAATGAAATCAGGTAAAGCACCTGGGTTTGGTGGTATCCATCCTGAGTTCTTGATACACAGTGGTGCATATACGAAACAGTGGCTTGTAATTTTCTTTAATGATATAGTTCATTCAGGCAACATTCCTTTCTCACTTGAGCGAACAAAGATAATTGCAATTCCTAAACTGGGCAAATCAAACGATAAGCCAGAAAACTACCGCCCTATGGCTCTACTCAGCACAGTATATAAACTATTAGAAAAGCTTCTCCGCAACAGGATTAGTCACAGGATACTAGAAAACGTCCCCACTGAACAAGCTGACTTTCACCCTCATCGAAGCTGCACGGAGCAAGTGCTGTCATTAACAACTTTTATAGAAGCTAGTTTTCAAAAAAAAAACAAAAGACAGCAACAGTATTCATAGATCTAACAGCAGCATAATATGATACTGTTTTGAGACAGGGATTAATATATAAACTGGGCCGTATTATCCCCTGCAGAAAGATAATTAACCTCATTGACAACATGCTGACAAACACAACCTTCCAGGTAATAATGGGAAAGGAGATGAGTGGACAGATGAAACTTAACAATGGTCTTCCACAGGATTCTGTCCTTGACCCTTTACTTTTCAGCCTCTATATTGCTGACATGCCTGAAACCGAATCTCGAAAGTTTGGATATGTTGACGACTGGACCTTTGCAACAAGCCACCAATCTTTAGAAACTACAGAGATCACTCTCACGAATGACCTATCCATCCTCAGCGAATACCTTAAAAATGGAGATTACAACCTAGTACCACAAAAACTCAAGTATCAGCTTTTCATCTCAACAACAGGCTGGCAAACAGAGAATTGCGAGTGCATTTTAATAACAAACTGTTGAAACACAATAAATACCCGAAATACCTAGGGGTTACTCTAGACAGAACACTCACATTCAAAGAACACCTGACGAAAACATCAGCAAAATTGAAAACACGCAACAATATAATACAGAAACTCGGCGGCTCTTCATGGGAGTCCACAGCATCAACTTTGAGATACTCTGCTCTTGGCCTGATATATCCGGTGGCAGAATACTGTACACTATTGTGGCTAAATAGCAAGCATACTTACCTGGTTGACACTCAACTGAACCGTACAATATGGCTACCTACCCTTAGTAATATAGCACCACCCAACCTACGTTGCGAACATGCATTGTTTAAAGAATATAACAGGGTCAATCGAATATATAAAAAAACTGGACATCTGTTTGTGATGCATTGTATAATACATACATCTAATTAATTGCCTATTCTGTGATGTAGGCCATACGCTAAATAAATAAGTTTGGTATTTTTCAGTTAAAACGTCTATATTCTAAATGTTAAAGAGTAAAACCGTCTATCTTCTTTGTTTTTAAAGATATCAGAGAAATTAAAAAAATAAAATGTTCCCAAAATATGAGACTACAACATAATTATTTCGATGTATAACCTTTGTACCTTTTTTTCCGTATAGCGTGTCTCAAACTGAATATACGAAAAGCATTTCTTTTCTTTCACCGGATGTACAAAAAAGAAGTTTGAGTAAAACGTTTCCCAACTGTGTAAATACCGAAGAAAAATCTAAAGTAATAGAAAAGAATTACCGGAATCCGCTCACGAAAAAATCAACTATGAAAATGAGCATAATTTTAGGTAATGCATAACTTTTGAAATTATGTGTATCATTAATCGCTAAAAATCAATTTTTTTAATTGCACCAATTGCATGACTTTAAAGCTTCCACTCTTCGCATTCGGTTATCATTGAAATGGGAGGGGGCACAATATTTTAATAGACTGTGACATTGAGGTGGATATTCAAGGTATACATTAAGTGTGTCTCTATATATTGAGTGTGAAATAAAAATTGGGTGTGATCTTAAGCAATGGAGTTAAGATTTTACATTATACTATTTATTGGTAGGTATATATTCTTATATATTATTAGAATATGTAGTTTATTTAATATTTTTTCTGCATTATTAGCATTTATTTATTTGTTAAGCCTAGCTGGTCTTGTAGGCCTAAGGCTCAAACGTTTACATTTCTGGTTTCATTTTATTTTAATCTTATATTATATATATTATCGGTTTACAACGTTCTCCGTCTTCCGATACCCGTTCGCCATTCCTCTCTGTCCGCACATTGATCTACTTGCGGACCTCTTGCATCAATGGATTTGTTTATTCCTGCCTGCCAATTTTTTCTCGGTCTACCTCTTCTTCTTCTACCTTGCGGTTTCCAGTTTTGTACTAGTTTTGGGATTCTGTCTTCGTGCATTCTTTGTACGTGACCAAACCATCGTAATTGTATTTCGTTGATTTCGTCATTGATTGTATGTGTGACCTTCATTATTTCTCGTACCCGTTCATTGGTGCAGCTCTTCTTGATCTTCCTTCAGCTCTTCTCCAGAGATCCAGAGTTTTGATTTTTCCTTCATAGGCCATACTTTGCAGCTGTATGTTACAATGCTTTTTACTACGGCGTTATAGATCTTTTTCTTGTTTTGGTTGTTTATCTGCTTGTCCCAGAGTACTGAGTTAAGGAGCGGAATTGCTTTCCTGCCCTGAGTATTTCGTTTTTTAATGTCTCCGTCTAGTGTTCCAACATTCGTGATTTTCACACCCAGGTATTTATATTCGTTACATTTACTGATTATTTCTCCTCCTTCTAGTATTAAGTCCTGCTGCGTTCCACCGATATTCATATATTTGGTTTTTCCTACTTTGATTTATAGTCCCCATTTCCTGTATTCCTCTATTAGCTTTCTTGTCATGTAACAGATATCATCGTAGTCTTGTGCTATTAGTATTTGGTCGTCTGCGAAACAAAGAATATATAGTGTATGATCATTTAGTGGGAGTCCCATGTTCTTGCATTTCCGTTTTCAATTTTTAAGAGCTTGTTCTAAATATATTTTAAAGAGTGTTGGAGAAATCCTTCGGTGAATTTGTTTCCTTATTTAATTCTCGCGGGTGTGTTGTTATAAAAAATTTTAATTATTTTTATGATTTTTATGTGTTTATTTGTATTCTCCTTTGCCTCCCATAACTTTACCAAATGTACACTGTCGTATGCCTTTTTCAGATCAATACATACGAAATGAATCTCTTGGTAAACCGCTGTTTTCTTTTCCATGACTTGTGTGGTTGCAAAAAGGTGATCAATTGTAGATCTTCCGGCTCTATATCCTGCTTGTTCTTTTGCCTCCATTTCCTTGTATTCGTCTTCTATTCGGCTTTTTAAGATCGTTCCGTATATTTCGCTGATTGTTGGTGTCACGGAAATTTCCCTGTAGTTATCACGTTGTTTTCGATCTCCTTTTTTGTATATTGCTGAGATATACGATAGTTTCCATTCTTGTGTGACTTCTTTGTTGTCAATGTATCTTTGTAGTAGTTTCCTTATGTGCTCATAAAGTCTTGGAGTTCCGTTTTTTTATCAACTCGGCTGGAATCCCTCCAGGTTCTGGTGCTTTACCGTTTTTTATTTCGGTACATACTTTCTTTATTTCACTGGTGGATAGCCTTATTGGAGACCCTGTTACTCCTACTGCATCCTGGGATGGTTCTGATGTTTCGAATTCCTTTCTTTTTTCTGTCAGTAGGTCGCTGAAATACTCCTTCCACTCATTCGGTGATATTGCAGTTATAAGTTCTTTTCCTATCCCTTTGCGTAGATTTGTAAGAATTCTCTAGCTCTCAGTGGATTTCCTACCTCCGATATATATATATTGATTCGTGTACACTACTTTTCCCATTCTTTGTTCTTGCTCTGCCTAATCAATCTGCGTACGTTTGCTTGTGCTTCCTTATAAGCTAGTTGATCTACTACATCTCTGTACTCATGTATCTCTGATATTTTCTTCGCTTTTCTTCTATTTCTGATTCGACTCCTTCGTCCCACCAATATGGTTTGTTTTTTGTGTTCTTTTCTGTCCGTCCTAAGGCTTCCTCTGCGGCCGAGTGTATACATCCTTTCAAGTAGGTATATTGTTCTTCTATAGATGTGTGCTGTAGATATTTTAATTTTTGGTCGAGTCTTCTTTTGTACAAAATTTTCACACTTTCTTGTTCTAAACTATTTAGGTTGTATCTTATTTGTGTAATTTCCTCTTCATATTGCTTCAATTCTTCTGCCTGTGTTTCAAATTTGTATGGAAAGATAAGTTTTATACCAAGGAAATGGTTATCGCTACCACAAGTTAATCCTATATGCCCTGACATTTGAAACTATTATGTGAGATTTTTGTTTCATTATCGCGTGTGTTTAGTGTGTTCACCCTTAGTCCCCGTGTGTTTTGTGTCCAGGTGAACTTGTGTACGTCTTTGTGTTGGTACCAACCATTTAGTATTTTTAATTCCATTTGTTCGCATAGGTCTATAATTCTTATTCCGTTATCGTTTGTCGTATCTTCACCATATCTTCCAACTACTTTATTATTTTGTCTATTTCACACTCGTCTGTTTAGGTTCCCTAGTATAATTATTTCTCTTGTATTTCCTTTCTGCTCTCTAGCATGATTTAGATCTATGAAGAACTGGTATTTAATGTGTACTGGATAATCATCGTTTATCGCATATAGTCCTATGATTGTTAGTCTGTGCCCATATATACTCATGTTAGGTTTATTTCAATCTTATAAATTTTTAATCTTATAAATTTTATTTAATTCTCAGTATTTTAATATGTACATTCCTTTGCCACTTCCCTCCATCTTCTTTAGTCCAATGCTATTCCTTTCCTTCTATCAATGTTACTGTTCGTCAGGTCTTCGCACACCTTGTACTTCCATCACTTTTCTTGGCCTGCCTTTCCTTCTGTGTTATATTCGTCTTCGTGACACCACCATTTTTGGCATTCTTTCATTTCCCATTCTTTCGATGTGCCCCAAATATCGTATTCTATGTGCTTTAATCGTCATCTTTATCGTGTTTCCTTTTATACAGTCCTTCCAATTTTTTATTGGTCCTTCTTCTCCACTGGCCTTTTATTTTCAAACCTCCCTATATTGCTCTTTACATTTACCTCTCCCATTTTTATAATTCTGATTTTTTAAACACCCATGTTTCGTATGCATATGTTACTATAGGTCTGATAACCTTCTAGTAAATTCTAATTCTTGTTTTTCTAGAAACGAATTTTGATTTCATAAATGTTCGTAATGCTCCATACTTTTTATTTCCTGTAGCTATTATTGCCTTTACCTTCTGACATTTTGACTTTTAGGTAATTAGTTTCTTTGACTTTTTTAAACGAGTATGGTTGTTTCTCCATCTATTTGTAATATTATATTTTCTTTTTCCTTTTGGGTCTGATTTATTATTATATACTTTGTCTTGTCTTGATTTATTTAAGTTCAAATTTTTTGGCTTCCTTTATGTTTTTCATTAACTGTCATACTCTATCTTGTCGATATCTCTGCACATTTTTTTCTCCCATTTCCGTTCTTCTCGAGCCTTATTCTTGGCTTCACGTATTGTATGAGGCTATATTGTCCTATTCGTTTCGTCTTCCTGGAGTTTTGTCGTTTAGATATTTATGAAATGTATCTTTTTCTATTAATCATTAATTATAATTAACTATTTAGATGAAAAATAAGCTTTCAATGAACTATCTTTCAGTAAAGTCGTCCCAGGAACGCAACTCATATATATTGGAAATGTCATTTTAAAGTCTTCTATTTTAAAATGTATAATATTTGTCTGAATTTCCGATATAAATGAGTCAGATTAAATAAATTATTAGAAGAATTTTTGGCTAAGCAACAACATTTTTGTTTAATTTAGTAGTATTTTGTATTTTGACAACGACACTCTATTGGGGCGTCGAAACGTTAATAAAATTATTTTTTTCAATTCAATTGTGGCTTATTAACCATCTAAATAGTTATTTATAAAAATGCCGCAAGGAAATAGCTTCAGAACAACATTAATCATTAATTGTTTAACATTCAATATTGAATAGTTAAATTAGAAGCTGATCTAAACATAACGTGCATACTTACATTTATCAATAATTTTTCAGTGATCTTAGCATGGGGATCCACCTACTTAATGAAGTATATGTCGATTGATTTAGGAACTGACGACATAGGTAAATAAAAACTTAAAATAATCTTTCATAACACTTAATTTGATTTTGGCAAAAGTACTAAAAAAAATATAGTGTATGTGGTATTTTTGAAAAGGTAGTTGAACGACCTTTAAAATGAGGTGTCATTCAACCTCCTTTCCATTAAAGATTTTGGGGTTGTGGCAACTTTTTTAATTGACTTAAATAATTGTATATACAGTGATGAGCGCGCTAATAACAAGCAAAATAACGCAAAAGTTGGAAAACATAATACATTGTGAAGTAAAAAGACATGAAACTAGTAGAGGTGGAAATTGATATAAACGTGTAAATTAACATCACATTACATAGTTTCCCACCTTTACACGTCTGTAACATGAGTATTTTATCAAATTCTCCTGTCACAGTGACAGTTGTAATACTCCTCCGATATGTCTAAAGGTGGGAAACTATATAATTTAATGTTAATTTATACGTTTATATCGATAATTTTCACCTCTACTAGTTTCATCTCATTTTACCTCATAGTGTATTATGTTTTCCCTCTTTTGCGTTATTTTGCCGGTTATTAGCGCAGTCATCACTGTATGTAGGATGTAAATATGTAATTAATTAGTGTTTATTATTTTTCAGACGATTGTGGTCGCGAGGGTACTATCGAAGAATTTCTAAGGAGTACTGCAACTGCAAAACCAACACCCAGTAAGTTTTTATAATTTTATAAAATCAATTGACATAGGTATGATATCTTACGATTATTCATCATTTTTCATTAGCGACCAATATTCTCTACAAGCTGGCTACAAAGTTGTCTTTTGTTATTTTCAAACCGTGACTCATTCATTAGAATATAACAAGCCAGCCTTTTTCTGTTTCATAGGCCTAGGGAAAGCGTTTGACAGAATACAATTAAAAAGTGTAATACACCTACTATATGAAAAAATTTACCACTGTTAATCATAAAACTCATGGAAAACATATATGTAAGAAATAAAATAGAAATGAAAATCAATGGAATAATAACAGAACACATATAGACCAGGGCGCATCTGTAAAAATATTAGTACATTTGGACGTTGAGAGGTGACTCAAATTTTTTTGCAGAAATTGCTTGAAAATAAATCAAATAATAATATTTGAGTTATCCTCCCTCTCAAAAAGGTCCGGAACATTATTTAAATAATCAAAATGTCAAAAATTTAAGGAAAAATTCGATTTTTTTCTTGGTTTTTTAATTATAACTTTAAAAGTATTCATTTTCGAGAAAAGTTGTACTAACATAAAAGTTGCGTAATTAAATTTCCTACAATATAGAATTGGTTAAAAATTTAAAAAATAGTCACCCTTGTTGCAAAATAGCAATAATTGTGAAAAAAACATAGAAAAACAAGTATTCGCATTTTACGTTTTTCAACCATTTATGCTACACTTAAGACGTTCATATTTCACCCTGAGAAACTTTATGATACAGTAAAACAATACTTTAAATTTCATTAAGGTCGGTTCAATAGATTTTGCAAAATAAATTTTGAAATCCAGCTTTCGTAAAAAAAATTCATTTTTTCAAAATGTTACAGGAATGAAAATAAAGCAGATAGCAAGTTGAAAATTTTTTTGCATATAGAAGTGTACTGTACCTTTCATTTGCAGTTTTGCAAAATTAAAATCGATTAACATCACGGCGTCAGGAATTTTTTTAAATAAACATTAATTATTGGTGCTACGCGCAGGACACCGGAGAGTTTGCTCTGATTGGGCATTCCAATGACCTTTGACAATGATTGACACATTTTAATTTTTATTACATTCCGATATAAATAAATAAATTTGTTTATTGCAAAATAAAAACACATACTCTATCCTTTGAAATAACACTTTTATTAGCAAAAACTTTCTTTGTTCATATATTTTAACTTGAATAATAAAAGTTTATTATTTTTAAACATATGCAATTGTTTAAACAATATTTCACAAACAATAATAAAATTAGTTTGATTTTTGTGGAATTAAAATATTAAAATACAACAAAATATAGAGTGAGATAATAATATATTAGATAATGATTGGAAGAAATTTTGGTGGAAATCACCTTGTGTGAATCGAACACCGCTGTCCTGCGCGTAGTATCAAAAATTATTGTTTATTTCAAAAAATTTCTGACGCCGTGGTAATTAATCGATTTTAATTTTGAAAATTGCAAATGAAAGGTACAGTACACTTCTATAAGCAAAAAAAAATTCAACTTGCTATCTGCTTTATTTTCAGTCCTGTAACATTTTGAAAAAGTGAATTTTTTTTGCGAAAGCTGGATTGCGAAATTTATTTTGCAAAATTTATTGAACTGATCTTAATGAAATTTACAGTATTGTTTTACTGTATCATGAAGTTTTTCTGTGTGAAATATGAAGGTCCTAAGTTTAGCATAAATGGTTGAAAAACGTAAAATGCGAATACTTGTTTTTGTATGGTTTTTTCGCAATTATTGCTATTTTGCAACTAGGGTGACTATTTTTTAAATTTTTAACCAATTCTCTGTTGTAGGAAATTTAATTACGCAACTTTTACGTCAGTACAACTTTTCTCGAAAATGAATGATTTTAAAGTTATCATCAAAAAACGAAGAAAACAATCGAATTTTTCCTTCAATTTTTGAAATTTTGATTATTTAAATAATGTTCCGGACCTTTTTGAGAGGGAGGATAACTCAAATATTATTATTTGATTTATTTTCAAGCAATTTCTGCAAAAAAATTTGAGTCACCTCTCAACGTCCATCTCAAAACAGATGCGCCCTGGACTAATAGAAGCAAACACAGGATTCGGCAAGGAGATTAACTTAGCTCTCTACTGTCAAAACTAATGTTGGATGCAATAATAAAACAAGTGAAGAAAAAAGAGGGTATAAAATGAGTGATAGAGAGATAAAAATACTTACTCTGTTACGCTGATGACACCGTGAAAGAGGCTACAAGCCTCTTTCATACTTTACGACTTTGGTCGTCACGACAGAGGGTCGTACGACCATTTGTCGTGCTCATCGGACTTTCACACTTTACGACAGTATTCATCTTATTGTCGTAGAGAGCACAGGGCGTAGAATGAACCGGGCAAAAATTTTGGCTTTATGGTTAATTTATCGCCGTAAAAAAAGACAGAGACGTAATCGCCTACATTGGGTGCATCCAATCAATGGAAGAAGAGAAGAAGTAGGTTTATATCATACACTTTTTGGAGATTTAAGAAATGACCAAAATAAATTTTTTAATTATTTCCGCATGTCAGTGACTTTCTTCGATGAATTACATGAGAAATTGAAGGATGTTCTTCAACGGCAAAATACAAAATTGAGTAATTGTATTCAACCGATGGAAATGTTGGTTGTCACTTTGACGTAAGTTCTGATTTGTTATATTATTTTTTTATTGGTTAATTTGTATAACGAAAAGAATTACGTTCATCCAAAGTACAAGTACATTGATCGAATGAAATATTTATTCATGGTGTCAATGCCTTTTTCATAATACCAATTAATTATTTATTGGCTCTCTGAATAAATTCATTGGATTAGTGATCTTGTACGCTGGACAAGTTTTAAAGTACCTATCTATTTTTTCCTTAGTCATTGAGTTTACGTACTTTTTGGTTCAGTTAGCAAGGTTGGGGGAAAATGGATCAACCACTAGTCTATGAGCAAACAAGTTATGGAATCTTTGATCTAAATTATTAACATGCAAGAAACATCAAAGTTTCATACTATAGTCTGATTATTAAAGTCCGGATTATAATCATGACAGAAAGGTCAAACTAAGCACTTATACAGTGATAAGCGCGCTAATAACCGGCAAAATAGCGCAAAAGATGGAGAACATGAGTAGGGGTGAGGACACTAAACCGTGGGAAAATTTTGTAGATCGTTAGAAAATTTCATCGTTTGGCCCACCCCCAAATTTCGGCAATTTTATGTGGGAAAACTCTTCACTATAGCACCTACGCACCTTGGTTTAAGGTTAGATTACTGCACGAATTCAGCATTACCGCAATAGAAATGAATATGAAAATATCAGCCCAAAAACAAAAAGGTTAGTAATAGCCAAACAACCAATAAGATGCAAATTGGAGTTAGACAATCAAATTATACAACAAGTAATGGCTTTCAAGTACCTGGGAATTAATCTATCAGCCGACAACAATATCGAAGAAGAGGTAAAAGACCAAGTAATTAAAGCCAGTAGAACGGCCACATGCCTAAATGACACAATTTGAAAAAACAAACATCTAAGATTGGAAACAAAGGCCCAAATATATAAGTCAGTTATTAGGCCAATAATTATGACTTAGACGGCCGAAACAAAACCAGACACAAGCAAAACACAAAGACACCTGGAGATCAACGAAATTAAGATCTTAAGAAAGATCGCTGGAAAAGGACTACAGGATAGGGTAAGAAGTGAGGAAATCAGACGCATATGTGGGGTACACAATATAAATCCCTGGGTAAAGAACAGACAAGAAGAGCGGAATCAACACATAAGCATCAGGATGTCTGAATTAAGGATCGTAAGAATAGTCAGGGATAAGTCACCGTTAGGTAGAAGAAGTAAAGGACGCCCAAGGAAAAGATGGAATGACAATTTAAGGACAGAATGAAAAGCACCGTTGAAGAAAAACAGGTAGTGCTGCCTATATACAAGAAGAAGAAGACAAGACATCTCGTAATGTGACAGTTCGTAACCCGACAAATTATGGCAGCGAGAGTTTTACTAGGAAAGAGAGGACTAGGAAAGAAAAGACTATCGTGGCTAAGAAACATCCGACAGTCAACAGGGCTAAATTTTGAATAAAGACAGAGAAGAGTTTGCAATTGTAGTAGCCAACCTCTATTGAGGAGAGGGCACTTTAAGAAGAAGAAGTTTCTTTCTGCAAGATGTCTTGAGGATTTATGTCTCATATTGTCCTAAAAAACGTACGAAAATATAAAGGCTTTTAGAAAATATTTCTTCAATCTTAAGAAACGATGTTTTATAAAGAAACTTAAACGAATATAATCCAACAATTATTATTTGCAACAAATATTAAAAGATGTGTCATACTAAATTCTATTATTATCATTTGTGTTGACCCTGTGAATATTTGCACCTATTCATTTTATCTATTGGTATGATTATGGGCTCGATATTTATTATTTATTACTTGTCAAAATAAAATCAACACAATTATTATTAGAAATGTACATTCACTGTCAGTGAATCACCAGCGATATTAGTAATCACTATCGCTATTATTAAGCATACAATCAATCAAACTTATATGGAATCATCTGATATTTTTCATTATTTTAAGGGAATTAATGCTAAGTTAAATGTTCGTCCATCACGTCTCTCAAGAGCCTAACTAGAGGCTATAGAACCAAATCAACATACCTGCAAGCTTTTAAAGTTGGTTGAATGAAAATCAAAAGACTTTTTTTACCGATCATAATTCCTCCCCAAAACATGACCCTTCCTCTTTTATATTTATGAACAAATCTGGCATTTTTTGTTCTTACTTGTCTTCCTCACCCTATGAGTACACAAATTCGTTAATCATATGATTTTACACATCCTATTGTCGTTTGAAAATAGCGCACTTTTCCAATTCCCAATGTTCCAGTTTTGGTGTTGAAGACACCAATTTACGTGATCAATCTTGTGCTGCCTGGTTAACTCTGCATCCCGTAACTTCCTCCTGCTATACAGTACTTGGGCACGGCAACTCTTCTTCTTATAGTTTCAACTAAAATATTTACACCTACAGCTTCCAAAAGCTGCAGGTTTCAAATACATAGTGATTCCATATAAGTTTGGTTGAGTGTATAAACCTATGTAAACTTCTGAACTGTACAAAATAGCACCGTAATTTAATAGTAAGCTCAATAATTGAAATAAAATGAGATAAACTTAACTTTTTGAGAATTGAGACATCATTATAACTCGTGCAAATATAACCAATGCTTTGAAAAAGATTCGTTTGTACTATTGTTTTCTTTCTTACTGTTAAAATAACGAATTTCATGTGTGGATTTCATCCATACGCAGATGTACCTCTATATAAATTGCAATTGTTATTGAAAATAGTATTATAAAAAATATGTGCCAATTATAGAGAGGCTGCTTAGGCATATTTATATTCGGCAAAATTCGATACTCAATCACATATATTCTATATAATATTTATAATATATTCTTTTTAAGTGCCATCTCCTCGGCGGAGGTCGGCAATCATCATAGCTATTTGGATTTTGGAGACGGCTGCTCTAAAAAGTTCATTTGATGTACATCAAATCTGTTGTACCATTCTCTCAGGTTGCGCTGCCACTATATTCTGCATGCGTCTTTATAATATACTGATTACCAAAAAAAAATGCAACACTTAGAAGGACCAATATTTTTTTAATATTTATTTATAGACATATACATTATAATATTCTTATAATTTGATAACATTATATTTAAAAAATTTGCAATGCCATTTTCGTCAAAAATTTATAATGAATGGCTCCTCCGTCACGGTCTAAGATTGCTGGAGGACGTGGCAATCGATTTAGGTTTCGATCTACCATATCCCACACATGTTCGATCGGTGACAAATCAGCTGATCTTGGTGGCCACTCCAAATTCCCTATACCAGATTCTATGAACTCCATGGTTTTACGGGCAATATGAGGTCTTGCAATCTTGCAGTCTTGCAATCCTGTTGAAAGATCGCATTTGGAATGGTTTGTACGTAGGAATCAAAAACTAGTTAATAAGAATTGGAAGTGATCTGCTTCCCAAACATATCGCACCCCATACCGTAATGCTTGGTTATCTTGCTGGATGACGTTCAACAGCCAAGTCTATATTTCGTCTCTCATCTCAAAAACTTCTTACTCTTATGCGCCCATCAGAGCCACGCAAACAAAAGCTAGATTCATCATTGAAGCTGACAAAATTTCATTGGCCATTCCAGTTTTGCCGAGCTCTGCACCATTCTAAGCATCGAGCCCTATGCTGTGGTGTCAATGGTAACTCCAAAAGTGGACGGTAAAGTCTTAATCCCATTTCAAATAATCTTTGATTAATTGTTCTTCTTGACACTACCCTTCCTGTAAGTGCATTACTGAATGTCTACTGGCCCGTCTATTTCTGAGAGCAAGAAGTCTAAGATGGCGCAAATCACGGTCTTGCAATATTCTAGGACGTCCAGGCCCATCACGAGGCCAATAATTCTCATCATTCAAAACCAGCTTTATTCATGCTTACAATGCATCCCTTTTCTAAGTCGCTTAAATGACGAAATTGCCATCGACCGCGAACTCTTGGTATTTTATATTCTTTCTTCTTCAGCCTGTTTGCATCCACTCCTGGACAAAGGCCTCTCCATGAGCACTGCAGTCGTCTCTGTTTTGTGCAGTTTGGCGCCAGTTTCTCCCTACTTCGGCTTTAATGTCGTCTAGTCATCGTTTTTGTGGTCTTCCTCTACTACGACTGTGTTCGCGTGTTCTCAATGTACAATGTTTCATGTTTCTCGTCCACCTGTCATAGTTTTGCCGTGCCACGTATTCTACCCACACCCAGTTCCACTTCATTTGCGCAATTCTTCCAATTATATCTTCCACCTTCGTACTGCTTCGCACGTCCTCGTTTAGTATATGTTCTCTCAGATATACTCCCAACATAGCTCGTTCGACTGCCCTCAGTGCCTCAGTGTTGTTCTTATTCTCTTGATTGACAGCTCTGTAAATGTCACGGTCTCCATTCCATAAGTTATAACTGGTAGAATACAACTGTTGAAAGCCCTTTTCTTTCGATTTAATGGTACCTTTTTGTTTTTCCTACTACTGCCTAAGTTTAAATATTCTTTGGATAAATCAAAAACCATCAAAAATGACTAAAAATTACAAATAAACTAAAGTTAAATACATAAATAAATGTCCTTATCTTTTTTTATTGCGAAAAAAAACCGAATACAAAGTGTTCTTTGCTTTCAGTACCTATATTAAAAAACTAGTTTAAAAACACAGGCCTTTTCATTAAAAATAAATATTAAAGTTGGCCTGCCAATTGACGGAGTAGTCATGTATGTATGTGGGGAAAATCACTCTGTGGCCAACGCGGGGCGCAATTGAATTATTGAGTTCGGTAGATCTAATGGGCGGAGCAATCACAAATTGGTAATATCCCGGTGAAAAACGAACCAATCTCGAACTTTTTATTTTTCAATTAAAAAAATGGCATAATTATTAAAACTTGTAAATTTTTGTAAAATAACATGTAAAATTTATAAGTGGGTAAAAAAGTCTGTCAAATAATTGTAATAGTCAAAAATAAATTATGTTGAGAGATGTTACAAAATTTTCCGAGCTCGATTGGTTTGAAGTAACGAACTCAATGTTCTTAAAAAAATGGCTATCTCGGTTCCTATTGGTCATAGAAACTTTAATTTAATTGATTCCAGCAATTATTTCTGTGAGTTGTAAGCTACTACGATGTTTAGAGGGTGCTCCAGTTCTAAATTCTTATAAAAAAAATTAACCACATTTTTTATTTAATACATAACCACCAAAAGTATTTTCTAGAGTGTATCATTATAGTAATAAAAAAGTCTTTATAAAAGAGGATGAGTCTTGAATTAAGCAACAAATCTTAGCAACAAAGGGATCGATGTTGTTAAGTAAAATTTATTTTTATTTAGTTTTGATAGCTATTCAATCTAATACATTAAACATTATCTAGTTCAGTCCACTATTAGGCCATTTTTATAAAGTACCGTTTTTCAAATTTAAACCCTGGTTATACATTAAAAATTAATTGAGATTAAACTTGTAAAAGCTTAGATTAAAGCTTATCTAATGTACTCTTATAATTTTATAGTTATATTTTATAAAGTCATGTACAAGATTCGTAACAACCATTCAGGTTTCGCAACAACCTGAATCAAAAGAGCATATTTTACCAAAAAAAAAACAGTAAAGTCCTATATAAAAGGTATATATAATCTTTTATACAGGATTTTACTGTTTTTTGTATCACATGGTATACAGCCAACTACAGGAAAACTTTTTCCTTGTGGATTTTTCATATTTTACCACTTCAAACTCTCATAAATAAATAATAACCACAAATAACACGGTAGGTTTCAAAAATTCACTAAATATTACGAATTTTTTTCCCACAGACTGGGCTACAGGAGGAATCTGTATATAATGCTTTCCTGAATGTTTGACTAGGTTCAGAATTAAGTTTTCAAACCTTCATATAATATTCAATGGATTCGACCGTTACTTCGTCGAAATTCATTTTATTTAACAATCAAACACTGAAAACTTTTGTTTTCAATACTTCCACAAAATGTATTACAAGTTAATGTCATAGGCGACTACGAACTCCCCCACGCTACCTAGGTACTTAGATGATATTTTTGTGAACATATATAGTTTTTATTTTACTTTATTGTATTCAAAAAGGAACCCAATTCCCAAAGCATGAGCGAAAATTTTAAATGATTAAATAATGAAACTATAACAATATAATCGAATAAAGTTTATTTATAAATCTACATTAACTTATATACAATAACAAAAACTACAGTTAAACAATAACAATGCTTAATTCTAATGTCTGACTAGTAATTAAAATAAGTAAGAGTGAACACTATATTTTAGATTTTAAAAGTTAGCTGCATAATAATTGCAAACTGACTTAATGAAGTCTAATTTAGTAATGTTTTGATTAACATAATATTCATTTAGCCTATTTTCAATAAAATCAACTTTTCTTTTTGCCGTTTTATCAAGTTTTTTTCGAATCTATGTGCAGTTCTAATTTTCACATATACTTCTGCTTGAACATTTAACAAAATATCTGTAAATTTAAATATGTCAGGATGTGATTTATAAAAACATTCGTTAAATTTCGAGTGAAATTATTCACATGCGTTTGTAGTAAATATAAGAGATGATGAATTTGAATCCCACATTTAAGGTGGAAATAAACATAGTCGTTGGATTCGCCATTTAAAAGTTAAACACTAACGGACAAAACCGGACACTATACCGTAATACTTGCAACTGAAGTGAATAACTGAAAATATTTATATTCTTACTTTCAACTATAAAATCAAATTTGGAATTCCCGGTCATTAAGACTTAATCCCCAACTTTCTCGGCGATGGGGCAGCAGGTACTTGGGATTAATGGGCCCAAGTAGTTCGTGGGGCAGTTAGATTACGGTAGAATGTCACTACAGCTTATTCAGCCTTTCTCAAGTGATGTATTTTACTATGTATAGCTGCACTTTTAATTCTCTAAATAAATAGGTGGGAATTGGGGAGCTGTCTCAAGTTCTAAATATAATTACGAATGACCATAACCAACTTGAGACAAACAGCTCCCCACTCCTCAACCTATTTAGCTAGAGACTTTAAAGTGCATAGAGCATTAGAGACACATATTAAAATACGTATTGAGAAATGCACTCTGTCGAAAGAGCTGTAGAGATATTAACTTGTAATAAATTTTGTGACAGTGTTAAAAACAAGTTTTCAGTATTTTATTTTTAAACCTCATATAATACTAAAGTGACTTTCATTGACTTTCTTAATTTTTGATTTTAATTCATCGGACACTATTAGAAGCCATTTCTTCAGCGAGGTAGATGCCACTTGGTGACTTTTGGCCTTCTTTGAGTTTTTTCTTTTCCCTTGAAACGTTTTTGTTTTTTTCTTTTGAAACTAATGTTTCTATGGCTGTAGATTTTGCCGAATAGCTAAAAGCGTTAACTAGATATTCTATGTAAATATACTAACATAGTATGATTTTTAAATTTATAAACTTTAATTTTATTTGTTGTAACATGTAAAAATCTTTTTTGTTTTTGTTTTTTTCAGGATTTTGCTACAACTATGTAGACGACGACGGATATGTGATTACACGTATGTATACATAATAAAATTTATATATTGGAAATAAATAATAATAGCAATGACAATCAGCATCATCATCATTATTACTTAGACGCTATAGTTGTGCCTCAATATTCCCAAGCCTATTTCTCTATTTGGTCCTATTCTTTGCAGAGTTTGCCACGCAGATTTTTCTATCATTCTCATCCACACAAATCTGCTATGTTTACTTGGTTTATTTCATCTATCAAAGTGTCATCTAGCTTGGTCTATCAAAATGTGTAAAAAAAATTTAATTTCTTTAGCTAAGCCTTTTCGACAAAATTGTCACCATCGGAGCTAATGGTCATTATAAAAATAAGTATCTACCACTACCTAGACGTCCTAGACAGACACTACTTATCAGACAGGAAAAGAAACGAATGGATCCATAACAAAACCAAAGTGAAAGATGTCTCAACCCAAGTAGCAAAGCTTAAATGGAAGTTCTCCGGACACACCCTACGACAGAAAGATGAAAGATGGACTAAGACGATTATACATTGGAGACCGTGGAACCACAAACAAAAAAAAAAGGAAGGCCACAGATGCGATGGTCAGATGACCTGTAGAAACACACTGGGTCAAAATGGATGCAAATTGCCCAAGATAGAGAGGCATGGAAGAAGGAAGAAGAAGCCTATATCCAAGGATGTATGCTTAGTGCTGATTAGATAGATAGATAGACGACTACTTAGGGTCGTATGCATGAGCATCTTAATATTAGCTCTCTAACTGCATTACAATATATAGGTATAATCCCGTATGCTTCCGTTGTCTTCCGTGCAAGCCCCAAAGAGAAAAATCATGAAAAAACTGTTTCAACGCAAACATTACAAACACATTAAAACTTCGTTCATGTCGTAGGCATTTCACCCAACCTTCATGGCTGAAGAGAAATAGTTGACCCTAGAGCCATTAGTAGACTATAGAGTTATTATATGTATGGCATGTTGTTCACTAGTAATATGTCATTTTGTCCAAAGCATAAATATGGAAGAAATGGATTATGATTAAGCTCAGTTAAATAGTTTATTTATTCTTTCTCTTTGTTATCAAAGATGGTTGACGGAAGTTATGGAAGGGCTGTGAACAACTAACAAAAAGTCGTGATACTCAAAATGAAAAATATATTTCGTTTTGGACACATTTCCCTATTCGGTTAAAAAGTAGTTTAATTTTACGTGGCTCATTCTTATTGACAATTTAAACATATATATATTGTTCATAAAACTAAAATTATTTGCTAAAACTCTTATGCGAAACGGACAATTGATTCCTAGAAACCTTAACCACTCTTTTCAATAATATATACGACAACGGCAGAATTCCTCTGGTTACAATCAGCCTTCGTGGCCATGCCTAAAAAGCCAGACACAAAGAGTCACAATTTCTTTCATTCTTTCAATGTTATTTCGTTTTGCCTTCAAGTATTAGTACAGAGATGTAGAGATATGAACAAGGATGTCTGCATGTGCTTTGTAGATTACTCCAAGGCCTTTGAAAATGTAAGACATGACCAACTTATTGAAATTCTACAAAGCATAGGAATTGATGATAAGGACATCCGAATTGTGACAAGTCTACTGGAATCAGAGAGCCAGGGTGAAAGTTGGCAATTTGTCCACAGAGAGCATTGAGATCAGAAAAGATGTGCGACAGGGGCGTGTTCTCTCCCCTCTCCTTTTTAATATTTGCTCCGAACAATTTTTTAAAAAAGCACTGGATGAAGCAAACGAAGGCATAAAAATCAATGGAGAATTGACAAATAATATCCGATATGCGGACAACACAGTCGTACTTGCCAGTAGTATCGATGAACTTCAGCATCTTATTGACATGCTACAAAAAAGCGAGGACTTGGCCTCAACATAAACAAAACAAAATGGATGCTGGTCAGCAAAACTTAAAAACCTGCCAGACAACTGAAAATAAAAAACCAGTTAATTCAACACGTTGACTCGTATATATACCTTGGAACAGTCGTCAACTCGAAATGGGATCAAACAAACGAAATACGATCTAGAATTGAAAAGGCCACATTTAACAATATAAGAAATATATTAACCCATATATGAGAGTGGGAGAGATATATCTCTCCCACTAAAAATACCGCTGCTAAAATGCTATGTATTTCCGGTCTTGTTGTATGGCGCAGAGGCCTGGACAATAACGGAAATATTAATGAGGAAGCTGGAAGCATTCGAAGTGTCTCCATCGGGTGTCATGTCGGATGTACCGATGTATCCTCAAAATATCCTGGACGACTAACACCTCCAACGTAGAGGTATTGCGCCGAATGGGAAAACAGAAAGAAATCTCTTTCACGATTAAGAAACGAAAACTTGAATACCTCGGGCATATTATGAGACATGATAAACGCCTTATACTCCAACTGATAATACAGGGTAAAATAAAAAGCAAACGTGGACCCGGAAGAAGAAGACAATCATGGCTTCAAAACTTGCGCCAATGGTTTGGACTGACATCGATCGAGTCATTCAGAAACTCCGCAAACAAAATTAAAATTGCTATGATGATAGCCAACGTCCGCAACGGACAAGGCACATGAAGAAGGAGAAGAATTGTTCATTTTAGTCGAAACGTGAAATAAACTTATTTCAAAGTAAAATTGTCGCTTATTCCCAGTAAAAATAGTAAATTGTATCAAGATGCCTCATGAAAATAGCTTCAGAACAATGTAATAAATATATTACATACGTTTAAAACATAATAGAGTCTAACCCAAAATGGACTAAATATGATGTCGGTTTAGGTTTGTATGTTTATGTTTATTATGATCTCAAAACGCTGTAGTACATAGAATGACAGATGAATGCAATAAAATTTTATATACTCCTGCAATAAAGACCCAATTGTTTCACAAAAGATAGTTGAATAAAGTTCTACATTTTACATGAACGTAAAAAATAACTATTTTGTCGTATTCACTTTCTAGAATTGTTATGGATTGTCTAGTCTAGTATATTATTTTATTTTATTTTTAGTGTGTAACGAGAATAAAAAAGAAGCAGAAAAAAAGGACACAAGTAAGTAAATGTAAATCATTCTAACTGTTGGTATTACGGTATGCGGCAAAATAAACAGTACTGAAATTCGTATGCCTCAAATTTGTATGTGTCAGGCGCCGAAACGTACTGAGTGGTTTCAGAACATCGTTATAACCTATGTGATTTGTGGGGATAATGTTATGCTTCAGAATGGTTCTCAGTTTTGCAGAAAAAATTTTTATGGTCGAGTACTATTTTCGGTCATACGGAAAAGGTCACGAAAACGGTCCAAGCTTAAAATCAACAATGGTTTTAGCAGGACGGAACAACCTGTCACACTACCAGGGTGTCTCTTCGAATACTGCGTGATCATTTTGGGTTGCCACTCACCAGAACTAACGCTACCAGATGTGTACATATGGGGAATGCTGAAGGAGTCAGACAGATCCATCGTCTCCAATTTCGGATTTGCGGACTAGAATTAAAGATTTTTTCGTGTCAGAGGTAGTGGCGGCCCTATAAATTTGCCTTGGGAGCACCCGTGTTGAGCTTCCCCCCCCCCCACTTCCAAAAATTAAAAAACAAATAGCCCTGATTTATAAGCTATATATGAGCTCTCATATTCCGCAAATTAAAAATTTTGAGCTCGTTCCACTGAGCAGGAATTTAATATTTTAGTGGGGGGCTGACTTAGCCCCCCCCACTACTTAAAAATAGGAATATTAAATCGATTTTTGCGGCAGAATTACGAGCTATTTATGAGCTCTTCAAATGATATAGTTTCGATTTTTGAGCTCATCCCCTTCACCCCCAAACAACCCTTTAATTGATTTAACGAGAAAAATGCTGAGAAAACTTAAAATATATCGTATTGCGGATATAATTCCTATAGCTTATATATTCTAAGAATATACTATTAAATCACGTGCAAACCTACCCCATCTTCACGGCTTAACAGAGAGTTGTACTTAAAATGCATTCAATTAATTATTTGGCGACAACATATCATTTAATAATTTATGAGCTCCCAAATTACGCGCATTTAGATCAGTAAGTTGCAATTTATTTTGTATAGTGCAGTCACTGAAGGTAAAATCAACGATTACCTTCAATTTCGGTGAACCTTCATCGATTTTCACGAAAATTGGTCAGTGGTTAGAGAATACCTCAAGAAACAAAGGTGGCATCGTGACACCTTGCGCCTTTACCCTGAGGGTGGATACCGCCCCTTCTCGGGGGTGAAAATTATTTTATAAAAAATAACTGCATAAATCAATAAAAGGACAAATTATAAGCAACATTTGTTATATAAAGTTATTAAAATAAGTCAATGCTTTTTAAGTTATTAAAGATTATTATATATACACCGTTTTTAATCGTCAACGCCCTTCAGGTAGGGATCTATTGAGGAGTGTCACCGAGCCGCAAGCCCTTATCCCTTGCCGTACCGCTCCTCCATAGGCCGATCAGACACCAGCTTATTCCAGACCAAGTCGTAGATTCCTTTTTAGAATTTTAGACTACGACGTCAGCCTTTTTATTTTTCTATTCACCGGGCTGGGGCTCGAACCTCGATCGCCTCGACCGCAGATCCACTAGATTTGTCAATCGTGCGACTCAGTCCGCTTGGCTAATCTGATCCACGAGTTATTAAAGATCAAAGATTTTAATTATTCGTGAAAAAAATGCATGTTTTGAAGCGGTTTTTCGTAAATCACTGAAAAACTGTAAGTTTTTACAAAAAAGTTAATAGTAGTTTAATTCGTATAGCTTAGATTCTAAGAATAAACTCTTAAATCACGCTCATTTCGACTATTGAGCTACAACCCCTTCGCAAGAAAACCATCCCATATTCCCGGCTTAAGAGAGAGTTGTAGTTAAAATAATTTAAATTAATTATTTGGCGACTTCATATCGTTTAATAATTTATGAGCAAGCAAAATATACGCATCTCAATTATTGAATTGCAATTTTCTTTCTATAGTGCAGTCACTGAAGGTAAAAATCAACTATGACCTTCGATTTCGGTAAATCTCCATTCATTTTCACCAAAATTGGTGAGCGGATAGAGGATACCCCAAGAAACAAAATTAACAATAACAAGTTGCGGTTTTAGCCTGGGGTATATGTCACCCCTTCTCTGGGGTTAAAATTACTTTATTAAAAATAACCCCACAAATAGAGAGAGGGACAAATTCTAAGCAAAATTTGTTATATAATGTTATTAAAATAAATCAATACTTTCTGAGTTATTAAAGATCAAATATGTTAATTTTTCTGAAAGAAAATGCGTGCTTTAAAGCGATTTTTCATAAATAAATCAAACACTGTAAGTTTTTACAAAAAAGTTTTCATCACTAAAATTGAAGCTAATAAAAAATATAGTAAATTGCTTAGTAAAAAATAATGTTAATTTAAAGTAAGTTATAGGTAATTAAATGTATATTTTTTCTGCGACTATTCAAATCTAAGGATTCAAGCTTAAATAACAGGAAAGAGATGCATTTTATGTAATACTTACTAAATACTTGTTAAAGTACTTAGAAATACCTATCAAATGAGCTCCAGAAAAATTTAATAGCATCAAAATTTATACTCCAAAAATTTTTCCAAAAAAATGAATTTTTTTTTAATAACTCTGTTAATTTTTATGATATCAGGCACATCCAACTATTTGAAAGGTAATTGCAAGAGCTATAAAACTGTATTACCTACATTTAATCTTTAAAATACTTTATTTTTTTAGGATAATAGTAAAGGGCTCCTGTTACATTGTTCTCGTAGCAAAATTTAGGCTTAAACTTTTCTATCTTCGTTATTTTGATTTATACCGAAATCAAAAGACAAGTAAAATCTTTGCTTATAAAAAAAAACTCAAATTTCGTTATCTATCATTTTTTACGTGTATCTAGTATTGTTGGAGTTATATCAAAAGCAAATAATTTACGAAAATTTGAAAAATTTTGATTTTTTTAAATCATATTTAAAATAATAACTCCAACAATCCTCGATACACGTAAAAAATGATAGATAACGAAATTTGAGTTTTTTTTATTGGCAAAGATTTTACTTGTCTTTTGATTTCTGTATGAATCAAAATAACGAAGATAGAAACGTTTAAGCCTAAATTTTACTACGAGAACAATGTAACAGAAGCCCTTTACTATTATCCTAAAAAAATAAAGTATTTGAAAGATTAAATGTAATACAGTTTTATAGCTCTTGAAATTACCTTTCAAATAGTTGGAAGTGACAAATATCATAAAAATTAACAGAGTTATTAAAAAAAAATTCATTTTTTGGAAAATTTTTTGGAGTATAAATTTTGATGCTATCAACATTTTCTGGAGCTCATTTGATAGGTATTTCTAAGTTCTTTGACAAGTATTTAGTAAGTGTTACACAAAATGCATCTCTTTCCTGTCATTTAAGCTTGAGTCCTTAGATTTGAATAGTCGCAGAAAAAATATACATTTAATTACCTATAACTTACTTTAAATTAACATTATTTTTAAGTAAGCAATTTATTATATTTTTTATTAGCTTCAATTTTAGCGATGAAATCTTTTTTGTAATAACTTACAGTTTTTGAGTTATGTATGAAAAATCGTTTTAAAGTCGCTCATTTTTTTTCACAAAAATTAAAATATTTGATCTTTAATAACTGAAAAATATTGATTTATTTTAATAACATTATATAACAAATTTTGCTTAGAATTTGTCCCTCTCTCGATTTGTGGGGTTATTTTTAATAAAGTAATTTTAACCCCCCGAGAAAGGGTGACATATACCCCAGGCTAAAACCGCAAGTTGTTATTGTTAATTTTGTTTCTTGATGTATCCTCTATCCGCTCACCAATTTTCGTGAAGAATGAATGGAGATTTACCGAAATCGAAGGTCATAGTTGATTTTTACCTTCAGTGACTGCACTATAGAAAGAAAATTGCAATTCAATAATTGAGATGCGTATATTTTGCAAGCTCATAAATTATTAAACGATATGTAGTCGCCAAATAATTAATTTTAATTATTTTAAGTACAACTCTCTCTTAAGCCGGGAATATGTCGCACCCTCAGTGCAAGACTGCAGTAAGTCAAAATAAGTAAGTTTCGAGATAAAGACGATTTTGTTTATTTTCGTGCGTATATCGCTGTGTTAATGTCGGTGAGATAGTTTTGATATTTAGCCGGTTAAGCATTTGAAAGTTACTAAAGTTTTACAGGGGATAGATATGCATGTTTACAATCGAATTCCATGATTACTTCATGTTCGTAAAATTTTTGAGTTACTGCAATCTTGCACTGAGGGTGCGATGTGATGGTTTTCTTGCGAAGGGGTTGTAGCTCAATAGTCGAAATGGGCGTGATTTAAGAGTTTATTCTTAGAATATAAGCTATACGAATTATACTACTATTAACTCTTTTGTAAAAACTTTCAGTTTTTCAATGATTTACGAAAAACCGCTTCAAAACATGCATTGTTTTTCACGAATAATTAAAATCTTTGATCTTTAATAACTTAAAAAGTATTGACTTATTTTAATAACTTTATATAACAAATTCTGCTTATAATTTGTCCTTTTATTGATTTGTGCAGTTATTTTTTATAAAATAATTTTCACCCTCGAGAAGGGGAGGTATCCACCCTCAGGGTAAATGCGCAAGGTGGCACCATGTCACCTTTGTTTCTTGAGGTATCCTCTAACCACTGGCCAATTTTCGTGAAAATCGATGAAGGTTCACCGAAATTGAAGGTAATCGTTGATTTTTACCTTCAGTGACTGCACTGTACAAAATAAATTGCAGCTTACTGATCTAAATGCGCGTAATTTGGGAGCTCATAAATTATTAAATGGTATGTTGTCGCCAAATAATTAATTTAATGCATTTTAAGTACAACTCTCTGCTAAGCCGTGAAGATGGGGCAGTCTTGCACGTGATTTAATAGTATATTCTTAGAATATATAAGCTATAGGAATTATATCCGCAATACGATATATTTTAAGTTTTCTCAGCAGTATACTCTTAAGATAAATCAATTAAAGTGTTGTTTGGGAGTGAAGGGGATGAGCTCAAAAATCGAAACTATATCATTTCAAGAGCTCATAAATAGCTCGTAATTCTGCCGCAAAAATTGATTCAATATTCCTATTTTTTAAATAGTGGGGGGGTTGACTCAACCCCCCAATAAAATATTAAATTCCTGCTCCGTGGAACGAGCTCAAAATTTTTAATGTGCGGAATATGAGAGCTCATAAATAGCTCATAAATCAGGGCTATTTGTTTTTTAATTTTTGCAAGTGGGGGGGACCAGCTCACACGCGTCCTGGGAGGGGAACTTCCGACGAGAAATCAACAAAAAGACATAAAAAACATAAGCTTAGATTACATAAAAGACATAAATAATAACTTATATACATTAACTTCCCTTAATTTTCCTAACTAGCGTATTTATTGGGTTGAATTTGTTTTTCTGTGGTTTCGGTTTCATGTCAGCTAATATATTTTTATGTCTGAAATTTTTTTTTCTTTAATTTTGGACCTTGTTAGGGAGGGGTAATTTCCTCAATTTTCCTCCCCATAGATCCGCCACTGGTCACAGGCCATTTTTAACATCTGTTTTATCGGGAACGTGCGTCGTCGTGAATAATGTTTGCAAGGCTATATCATGTATACTAGATGTATAAATAATCATAAAAATATATCAATATTCGTTTCAGTATTTTTTATTTTGCCGCATAATGTACTTATTATAAATTGCGTTAACTTTTTCACTGTCAGATAAAATATAGATTTAAATATCTCTATTTCTCTATTTTCTCTGTCCATAATTTTTTGCATATTGGTCACGGAATCTGCTATAAAGAGTATGCCATCCGCATAAAATAAGGCTTCTATTTTTACTGGCTGTAATGTTTGGTATCCTATTTTGTCCGTATTTGGTTCTTTCTTCAGTATTTCTATTCAATTCGTTCATGATTATTATGAATAGTAGCGGGCTAAGGCTGTTTCCTTGTTTGATACCTCTTTCCCAATGGAATTTTTCAGATTTTTCTCCTACTACCTGTACACGTCCTTTTACTATTATTTAAATATTTTCAATTATTTTTATCAGTGTAATTTGGACTTTCATTTTCTACAAGCATCGCCATATATAATTTTTCTTTCTATAGAGTCAAACGCTGCTCTTAGATCTATGAATTATATAAAAGTGTTACTGTTTGTTTGTCTTTCTGGTCTAAATCCGGCTTGTTCTTCTCCCAGTTATTTTTCTGCCTCTTGTCTTAGGTAAATCTCTTGTCTTACCTTTACTATTTTCAGGTAAATTTTAAAACATACAGATGACAAACTTACTGCTCTATAATTTTTGCAGTTGACTTGTTCTCCCTTTTTGTATATTGGCACTATAAGGTTTCTTTGCCAGTCTTTTGAGATTTGTTGCTTTTTCCATGCCTCTTTGTATATTTTCCATATCCAGTTTATCCCTTCTTCACTCATGCATTTTACCATTTCCGGATCTATATTATTATCCCCTTCAACTTGGCCTGTTTTTATGTTTGATACTTCCTGGACTACTTGTATTACTTCTTCTATACTTATTTGCTCTATTTCTTTGTTCTCGTTATATTGATGTTTCATTTCTAATGTCCACTTTTCATTTCTAAATTTGTTTTCGTAGTAGTCTTTCGATACTTTAGCTATCTGTTGTGCATTTGTTTGGATTTGGATTGTTGTATTCTTTACTGCTGTTATTCCTTTATGTTTTCCTTTCTTCATATTATGTCTGATTGTAGTCCAATAGCTTCTATTATTTGATACATTTCTATACTACTGCTACCTTACTGTATTTGTTTTCCTGTATTTCTTCTTCAAACTCTTCCCACGCTTTTGATTTTGGTTGTCTTAGTGTTTTTCGCTAATACATTAGTTTTGATGTAGGTATTTTTCAATGCTATTTTCTTCTTCTTCACTGCTGTCTTAACTTAAAGCACTACCTCGTCCTTTTATGGTGTTTGTTATTGTGTCTTGATTCCATATATTTCTATTGCTGTAGACTTTAGACTTTAGGTTACTACAACCGTTTAAAATATGTGAATAGGTGCTTCAATCCAGTTGCCAAAGGGTAATCAATTTTAAAGTTCAGAAAATAGTTGGAGAAGAACTTACGTAATTAATTGAGTTAATTAAGCCGATCGATAATATTTAGCCGTTTTAAATTTATTTATTTTTTAGAACCGTATTCCAATAATACCTCTAATAATACCTCTGCAGACAAAATCGATGATGATGATGATGATGATATTGAGGGTATGTAAATTCCTTGTTTTTAGAACTCACTGTTTTTAATAGTCACAGAAATATATATATATATATATATATATATATATATATATATATATATATATATATATATATAATATATGCTTTCTGTTGTTTTCCGGGTTTGACTCCGGGTTGAATAATTTTGGTTTTGAGAAAAACTATTATTTTGACGACGTTTCGGCAAGATCTCACTTGCCATTGTCAAGTTAGGTAGTTCCGCTTCTCGCTGTTGCTTGAAGTAGACTAAATTTTTATTCACGATACCGTAACTTATATAGTTGATCCTGATGTATTTGCTTGACCTGTGCGTCTCTTGGATCTTGTGATTGGTCCAGTATATGTTGGGGGGTCTGGAAGGGTAACACGCGTAGATGTCGCTGCTTGATTTATTTTGGTCTTTTTCTTCAGTACCGTTTTCCATGTTGTAGGAAGCCGTTGCGCATCATCTCTTTGGTTTAGATTTCTATCGATTCTCTGATTTCACGTTTTATTTTTATTTCTATGTTTATTGTATGTCCTGTATTTGCGACATGTTGTGCAAGAGATGACGTGGTTTCTCCCCTTTCGATGGCATTTCAGTGTTCTTCTCATCTAACATGGATTCTTCGGTTGGTCTGTCCAATGTACGACTTTCCACAATCCCCACAAGGAATCTCGTATACTCCTTGACTTTCTAACGATATTTTGGTTTTTGGTGTTGGTAGAATAGTTGAGATCTTTCTGTCATGGTTAAAAATCGTTTCTATGTTATGTTTTCTCAGCACTCTCCCTATTTTCTCTGTTGTACCCTTCACATATGGCAGAATGGTTTTGCCGATCGGTTTTTCGTCTTCTGTTGGGTCCTTCATTCTTCTTCGAGCATTTTGAGCTTTTTCGATGGTGTATGTTGAGAAGCCGTTTTCTCTTAACGCTGTTTTCACATTGTGCATTTCTTCATTTTGATGTTCTTCGTCTGTCAGTATTTCAGATCTTGTAATCAAGGTCTTGATGACTGAATGTAATTGTGCAGGATGGTGGTGTGAAGCAGCATTTAGATATCTATCGGTATGTGTCAGTTTCCGATACACTGTATGGCCTATGTGTCCGTCTTGTTTCTTTATTATTAACACATCTAAGAATGGTATTTGATCGTTTTCTTCCAGTTCCATAGTAAACTGAATTTTATGGTGGATATTGTTGATGTGTTATAAAAATGCCTTTAGTTTTTCTTCTCCGTGGGTCCAGATGATAAAAGTGCCATCCACGTATCTAAGCAAAGTTTATGTTTGTATTCAGCTGTTTCTATTTCCCGCTGTTCTATTCCCTTCATAAACAAGTTCGCTATTACTGGTGACAGTGGGGAACCCATCGGTGCTCCCTCAACTTGTTTATATCTTTGCTCCTTATAGATGAAATATGTGTTATTTAACAGTGTTTGGTTAGGTTTAGAGTATCCGCTGATATTGGATACTTTTTGCTTATGATGTCCAGTGATTCATCTATAGGAACATTCGTGAAAATTGAGACTACATCGAAACTGACTAGTAAATGTCCCGGGTCAAGAGTCACACCTTTTATACTCTCGATGAAGTGGCTCGCGTTGTTGACGTAAGAATCCGCTTCCTCCGCGTATGGTTGCAGCTGTTGAGCCAGAAATTTTGCCAGCGGTTGTAAGGGAGATCCGATGGAGCTCACAATTGGTCGCAGTGGTAATCCTGGCTTGTGTACCTTGGGTAGGCCGTAAACTTTTGGGCATCTTGATGACTTCTCTCTAGGTATGAGATAGACCTGTTGTTCTTTCTTGATATTTGAGGCTTTGATCTTGGCTTTTGTTATTTTCTCTAGATATGTTGTCGGGTCTGACGAGATGCTTTGATATGTTGTATCATTTAAGATGTCGTTTATTTTTGTTTCGTAGTCTTGAATATTCATTACTAACGTAGCGTTGCCTTTGTCAGCTGGAAGCACGATGATTTCTTTGTTGTTCTTCAAATTATGTAAGGCTTCCTTCTCTTCCCGTGTTAAATTTCTTTTTGGTAGTTTAGCTGTTCTTAATATCGGCTGTTTCTGTTGGGAGACTAGTAATTGTAGTCTTTACCTCAGTAATGATATTTTCTACGGGAATGTGTGTAGGTGCAACAGCAAAATTGAAACCTTTTGCAAGAACACTATTCGTGGCTTCACCCAGTGTCAGGTTTGAAAAGTTATATACTAATTTTTCTGTTTCGATTTGTGATTTTTCTTTCTTTTTTGGCCGCTGTTGTAGTAAAAAATTTTCAAACTTTTTAATTTGTTTGGTCTTAGTGACCAAAAGAGATGCTGATCTCACTAAGACCAAACAAATTAAAAAGTTTGAAAATTTGTTGCTACAACAGCGGCCAAAAAAGAAAGAAAAATCACAAATAGAAACAAAAAAATTAGTATATATTTTTTCAAACCTGACACTGGATGAAGTCACGAATAGTGTTCATCATGAACAGAAAAAGCCGAGGTCATACGCCAAGACGTATCAAAAATATTAAGAACAGCTAAACCACCAAAAAGAAATTTAACACGGGAAGAGAAAGAAGCCTTACATAATTTGAAGAACAACAAAGAAATCATCGTGCTCCCAGCTGACAAAGACAATGCTATGGTAGTAATGAATATTCAAGACTACGAAACAAAAATAAACGACATCTTAAATGATACAACACATCAAAGCATCTCGTCAGACCCGACAACATATCTAGAGAAAATAACAAAAGCCAAGATCAAAGACTCAAATATCAAGAAAGAACAACAAGTCCATCTCATACTTAGAGAAAAGTCATCAAGATGCCCAAAATTTTACGGCCTACCCAAGGTACAAAAGGCAGGATTACCACTGCGAACAATTGTGAGCTCCATCGGATCTCCCTTACAACCGCTGGCAAAATTTCTGTCTCAACAGCTGCAACCATACGCGGAGAAAGCGGATTCTTACGTCAAGAACGCGAGCCACTTCATCGAGCGTATAAAAGTGACACTTGAGCCGGGACATTTACTGGTCAGCTTCGATGTAGTCTCACTTTTCACAAATGTTCCTATAGATGAATCACTGGACATCATAAGCAAAAAGTATCCAATATCACCGGATACTCTAAACCTAACCAAACACTGTTTAAATAACACATATTTCATCTATAAGGAGCAAAGATATAAACAAGTTGAGGGAGCACCGATGGGTTCCCCACTGTCACCTGTAATAGCGAACTTGTTTATGAAGGAAATAGAACAGCGGGCAATAGAAACAGGTGAATACAAAACTAAACTTTGGCTTAGATACGCGGATGACACTTTTATCACCTGGACCCACGGAGAAGAAAAACTAAAGGTATTTTTAGAACATATCCACAATATCCACCATAAAATTCAGTTTACTATGGAACTGGCAGAAAACGATCAAATACCATTCTTAGATGTGTTAATAATAAAGAAACAAGACGGACATATAGGCCATACAGTGTATCGGAAACCGACACATACCGATAGATATTTAAATGCTGCTTCACACTACCATCCTGTACAATTACATTCAGTCATCAAGACCTTGATTACAAGATCTGAAAGACTGACAGACCAAGAACATCAAAATGAAGAAATGCACAATGTGAAAACAGCGTTAAGAGAAAACGGCTTCTCAACATACACCATCGAAAAATCTCAAAATGCTCGAAGAAGAATGAAGGACCCAACAGAAGACGAAAAACCGATCGGCAAAACCATTCTGCCATATGTGAAGGGTACAACCGAGAAAATAGGGAGAGTGCTGAGGAAAGATAACATAGAAACGATATTTAACACCAACAGAAAGATCTCAACTATTCTACCAACACCAAAAACCAAAATATCGTTAGAAAGTCAAGGAGTATACGAGATTCCGTGTGGGGATTGTGGAAAGTCGTACATTGGACAGACCAACCGAAGAATCCATGTAAGACGAGAAGAACACCGAAATGCCATCGAAAGGGGAGAAACCACGTCATCCCTTGCACAACATGTCGCAAATACAGGACATACAATAAACCTGAACCAAACAACGATGTTAGCTAACATAGAAATAAAAAGAAACCGTGAAATCAGAGAATCGATAGAAATCGAAAGAAATCCCAACGGTCTAAACCAAAGAGATGATGGGCAACGGCTTCCTACAACATGGAAAACCGTACTGAAAAAAGACCAAAATAAATCAAGCAGTGACATCTACGCGTGTCACCCTTCCAGACCCCCCAACATTTACTGGACCAGTCACAAGATCCAAGAGACGCGCAGGTCAAGCAAATACATCAGGATCAACTATATAAGTTACGGTATCGTGAATAAAAATTTAGTCTACTTCAAGCAACAGCGAGAAGCGGAACTACCTGTTTGATCCTCATTTGCAGTTCACATGTGAACTCGAGGACCCCACCAACCACAGTATCCCCTTCTTAGACATGCGTGTCACTAGAAATGGATATAACACACTCAGTACAAGTTGGTATAGGAAACCAATGGCCTCTAATAGGTTTCTCAACTACCATTCTTGTCATCCTTTGAAATATAAAATAAACCTTATTAAAGCTTTAAGCTGTAGGCTACATAGGTTGACACATCCGGTTAATCGAAGGGAATCCCTTCTGTTACTCAGAAGTATATTGGTTGATAACTCCTACCCTTCCTCTCTTATCAACAAATTTCTTTTTTTCCAAAGTTACGGTTCGTCTCTGAATGATATACCCAATGGTGACCAACTTAAATCAATATCGAATAATACTATTAACATCACAATTTCTGCCTACTACTAATCTTGGGACTCCTGTTTCCCATTTTTCTTCACTTCCTTATTTTCCTCAGGTTACTGATAAACTTATTAAACTATATAAAAATAATAATATTCCTGTTAAGATTGCAATTAGGAATGAAAGAACAGTCCGAAATTTGTTCTCTAAGACTAAAACACCCTTGTCCCCTTTTGAACAAGTGAATGTTATTTACCACATACCTTGTGCTGGATGTGACGCATGTTATGTAGGGCAGACAAAGCGAGCTTTAAAATCACGTTTAATTTCACACCGTAGTGATATCACTTTGAAAAAACCAACTTGTGCCTTAGCCCAGCATGCAATAAATACTAAACATAAGGTGGACTTTGATGAAGCCAAGATCCTTTGCAATGAACGCAACCTCTCGAAAAGACAGTTCTTAGAGATGTGTTTCATATTAAAGACTCCTAATGCACTTAACAAGAGAACTGACATCAGTAACTTGAGTCAAATATACCATGCATTGATTTTGCAGAATTAGTTGGTATTATTACACTCAAATTATTATATTGTAAAAAAGTTTTTTGGTGGTTTTTTCAGGCTTTTCCCACTTTTTTTATATATAACAGTATACTTAATAGATTAAACAATTTAAAATTTCCTATAAGATTAAATTTTGCATTACTGTTGAAAATTATAAATTACATTTAACCCAGATATGCCCATTATGTCTACTTATGATTTTAATTATTTTTTTTCTTATAATTGTTTAATTTAGGGTAAACTAAAATATATTAGACGAAAATAAAATTAATTTTTTTGATAAATATACAAAATTTTGGGCGTCCTATATGTAGGACGATGGGCACTTAAGGGTACCTACATTAACTATACACTTTTTGTACGGTATACCAAAATACATTTGACGTGGAGTCCTTTGTCGCATTTTGAACATCTGGTGGTTGTTTTTTCATGGCAATGTGCACAGTGTGTTTGCTTATTTTGAGGAATTACCAAATGATCCATACGATCAAACCTAATGTCTAAACCTTCGGTAGATAACTTATGACCTTTCGAATGTGTTTCTTTTTTTTTATTTTGTAATAATAGCGTAGTGGCTACTCGTCTTCGGAACCTTAACTGATCAAGGTCCCCACCTCTTTGTCTATGCAATGCAACTGCCAAGAATTTTGCAGAGCTACATCAATACAGTGTGCCACTAGCGGGAAATACCATTTCTTGCTCCTCAGTGAAATTCTATAAAGGCTCAAATTTTGGTCACATCTGTCTACTCCGCCCATGTTTGCATTGTACAAGTTTATCAGATGTGGCTGCGACACCTAAAATATTATAAAATGTCATGAAACTAAGCATGTTGTTGAAAATAAAAAATAAATGCGTTTGTAATAATAATCTAAAAAACTATAACTTACCTGAATATTTGTCCGTTCTTTTCGTGAAAATCTTTTCACCCTATGCAGGGGGTTTACGCCTACTGCATTTGAGCACAGGGTGACAATGCTGTTGTCATGCCACTTCACGATAATAATGTTCTGGTTTTCTGTTTTTTGAAATCGAAAACGCCTCGAGCTTCCTTTTTTATTTCTTTTGAGTTTGTCAGTGGCCCATTAGGTATGCGATTTTCACGTATTGTTCCGGTAGCGTTGAAAGTTTTCTCTCATAGCAATTCTAACAAAGACAACGTGGAAAAGGAATTATCAAAAAATAGGTGCATCCGTTTATTAGGCCACCTAGTTCTTAAAACGTCAGCATACTCCAAAACAACAGATGGCCCTACTCCATAATCAATATATTTTTCGCTAATATTTGTGGTAGCACCTTGGTAAGGTTCCATCCAATTTACGTAGCCTAATCTACTTGCTCCTACCCAAAGTTCGTAGCCATAGCGAATTGGCTTATTGTGAATAAATTTTTTGCAGCCATAGCGGTCGTAATATGGTACCATGGCTTCGTCAACACAGTGCATTTCCTCACATTTACCAAATTTCAAAAATGCAGCATTGAGGTGATCGAACAATGGCCTAACTTTGGCAAATTTGTCGGATGTATTTATAGTGACGTTGTCAGTTAAGTGAAAGTGAGATAAAATATATTCAAATTTATTTCTTGACAAAGCTTCAGAAACCAGTACATTGTGACTGTCTCTTTCGTTTTCCCAGAACATTCTCCGCCTCGGTACTGGCACATATCCACTGAGTAATAACACTTCAATGAATGCTTTTATCTCACGTTTTTCTATTTTCAGGCAATGGTTTTGTTGCCCTGCATATCGATTTGATTCGACAACTATTAGTTCCAATATTTTGTCATCAAAAAATAAAGAAAACATATCTAAAGGGGTTTGCAGAGGCATTTCTTCTTCATCGTTACTAAATTCTTCACCATCATACACAAAATCTTCGGTTTCCCATTTATAAATCTTTTTTCTCTTTATTATTTTTGTTCTCTTTGATGGCGTTTCATATTCTTCCACTGATGGGGCATTTTTGTCATCTTCGGAATTAGAGGAAATGTTTTGCCTTGTATTATATTTATGAAAATTTATTTCAGCAGGCGCTCTAAGCTGTTTAGCAGGTAGATCATTTATGGTAAGCGTGTCTTCGTCACCAGAATCTTCATCAGTTTGAGAATCCGTAGCATTTTCTGGCGGAGAAATAGTCAATGATTCAACGTGCTCTATCATATCTTCCTCCTCCTCCAGCATAGCCAGTGCATCATTTAAAGAAAAACCCCTGGAAGTGTAAATATACATGACATATGCTGAAATACTGATATATTTTGTATAAAAGCATGTAATTTAAGCAAAAATAAAGTTATGTATGTAGTACTGTTATGTGCCCAACGTCCTACATGTAGGACGCTGTGGAAAAGAGGTTCAAAAATATATTATAACATATTTGTACATTACTGTTGATCCTATATTGCTAAATATACTTCTTTTTACGTTAAAATGCACATATTAAAATATTATTTATATAGTTTTAAAAATACAAATTTTGCTTACCCTGCGAACGAAACACTATACTCCGACATTTTCAAATTTACACAGTTTTTGATGTTAATTACACAAATATTATGGTGTAACTAAATAGTCGTTTTATATTTTATTACATCGGTTGGTTCCTAGAGATCGATTACCTGTTGTCGGCATTTAGTTACTGGGCAAGAATGAGACAGGATCGGACTTGCTTCAGGCGTTCTATATGTAGGACGTTGGGCATATCTGGGTTAATTAAATTGATTTATAGATTTTCTTAAATAATTGCATATTTTTTTTTTGCACATTGAGCTGCGATATATGGAAGTTATAATTTTGTATTACTTTATCTATTTGTTAGTTAACTGGATAACCAATACTAACGCAGGCACTTTTTTCATATAATTATGTGAATTGCCTTCACGTGTTTAAAAAAAACTGTGATCCTTGTCCACGAGGTTATAGGGTACATCCCTTGTTTACGTCTTGATATTATTTTCACTTTTTAAACACTTTTACAACTGTTTTATTACATCATTTTGAATTTTACCGCGCTGTACTGCACCTGTCAGTCACTCTTTGTAAAAATTTTCAAGGTTGCTTACCTCTTGGCGAGATGTCAGTTAGACCTGATAATTTAAACTCCATTTTCTTGTGTGCGTTTGTTGGGCTAAGATCAACCTGTTGGTAACTATTAAACTTTAAATTTTCAAATTGCCTATTAGCATTCAAGTTCTTAATGATGTTGCCTAAAGTTAAAATGAAGTATGCTTAAATATTACTAATTCTTGAAGTGTGAATCTGGTTTTTTTCTTGGTTCATTCCTGACGTTAAAAAAAAGCAAGCCGGCTTTTTTCACTTGTTTTTTTATAGTTCACTGTTACCACATGGTTTTGTCTTTAGCTGTATTAAAGTTTTTAAATATTAAATATACACTTAAATGTTATATACTTTTACATTACATTGGTTCATGGATAAGAATTTTTTACTATGTACATCTTATCTCTTGCTACATGTCTTTTTAAGGTAACACTAGAGTTCTTTTACATCTCCTTTGGATGTTGTTTCTTATAACACTCTTTTTGTAGATGAACTGATGATGTCTACTGAGCAGTAGACGACACGTCTTCAATAAATAGATGAAGTAGCCGAATTCTTTGTCTCTTTTTTTTTCCACCCACTTGACCGGAAAAAAACCCTACACTTACGAGTGCTCCTTTTATTTATATATATATATATATATATATATATATATATATATATATATATATATATATATATATATATATATATATATATATTGTTATGATCTGCTTCTTATTAATTTTATATTAATTATTATTTATTTGATTAATTAGTTAATTATCGCAAATCATACATAAAATTAATAAAAAAATCTCAGGGTGCCTTTTTATACTATTAAAAAAAATCTAAATTATCTCACGTTATACTTATCTTCTCTCGTGGGTTCAGTATCTCTTAGTTGATCCTAATCGGGATAAAATAGGGAAAAGAAATAAAGCAAAATATTAAAATAAACATACAGAATTGTCCTTTATTTTTCAAAATCAATACTCTAAAATCTCTCAAATCTAGAACCTGTGGACACAGATGTCCGAATGAAATTTTTACCACTTAAATTTATTATAGTTAAAAAAAACAATTTATCGGTTTGTTCCCGATGACTTTGGCAAAACAAACTAAACCAAAACAAATTTATGTATTCGCAAGATTACCTATATTTACTATTTACTTTTTGAAATATTGGAATTTTAATTCATATGCTTTTTACTCAAAAATTTAGTTTCCGAACATAAAAATCTCTTTCACATAAATTGACTGACCTTTTGCTTCACTCACTCTGATGTCTTCTCGTGACCCAAAACAGCTCTCCCTCGTTGACTATGTTAAAGGCTACTCATCAAAGCCCTCTCCGTTCTCCAGCTTCAAAACTATCAGCATACCAGCACCAATTCTCCAACAAGCCGGGCCTCTTTTGACACGTACTCGATTCAAACAAAACTCCAAAAATTCTCTGCTCTCCTTCTCACAATAATACAGAATCAAAGAGGTATTTCGTCTCAATTTGATCTGTCTCTCATTCCACTTTTCAACACTATTCTCCACTATCAAACAGCCACTGGTACTTGCTAACTATCTATCCACGAAAACGTCGAACTGCTCCTCAGCGATGCCAAAAACATAATGACTTCTTTTTCAAACTCTCTCAATCATTCAAACCACTTTCCCCTTCCGACTTGCCAAGAATCAGAAACAATATTTCCATTCGACAAACAGTCATTTTCAAAATTATTCCGACCATCCTAATTACTTTCGGGGAAATTCTACCACATTTACTCGGGTTGAAACAAATATTACAATTCCAAACTTTCTTTTAAAACCATTTCTTTAGAAAATGATAATTACCTTCTACCTGTGGATTCTATAGTTCCCGTAATAAAACAATCTATTTCCATTTTAAAACTAAATACATCGTCTTTTTAACTTTAATTATTCACAAAAGGCTTTAATGGTTCATCGGAAAGCTCATTAAAAGAGAAATCCACTTACATCCAAACTAAATTCTAATAAATATTTACAGCTCAATATACAGGGTGTATCAAATTTATGTGCCCGCGTTATTTAAAAAAAAATTTAATTTAATTTTCATTTTGCTTTTGATTGATAAATTGAAAACACAATAATATATATATATATATATATATATATATATATATATATATATATACAAAACAAGGCTGAAATATTGGGGTAGCAGCAATCTCAAAGAAAACTCTTTATAATAGTTCCAAGCTTTCGAAAATGTTTATTTTCATCATCAGGGAAAATTATTTGAGGATGTTGAGCCTAGTTGTTAAACACTGACATATAAAACGAAATTTTGTCCTGGTACAAATCGTATATAAAAATTAAAATTAAAAACTATATATATTTTTAATTTTAATTTTTATATACGATTTGTACCAGGACAAAATTTCGTTTTATATGTCAGTGTTTAACAACTAGGCTCAACATCCTCAAATAATTTTCCCTGATGATGAAAATAAACATTTTCGAAAGCTTGGAACTATTATAAAGAGTTTTCTTTGAGATTGCTGCTACCCCAATATTTCAGCCTTGTTTCCTAACTGTTCAGCAAATATTATATACCTGTTATATATATATATATATATATATATATATATATATATATATATATATATATATATATATATATATATACATCCTACTATCAATTTGGCATCGATACATTATGCATTTACCATCGATTTGGCATCGTCTTGCAAAGTGGCATCTGTATATCGATGCCACTTTACACTACCTTAATAACTTTATTCCTGTACTTGCTACCAGAAGTCTAATCAGCTCGGTAGTTAGAGATTTGATTCCTTGATGTTACTTTAATATATCAGCTTTCCTTGTTTACCTCTTACTAAGTTATATAAGTTTATTCCATAAAATGTTTGAGTCCAAAATGATCGTACAGTGAAAATATTATATACATTTAGTTCAGTGTTTTACCGTTTTGTCGCTGCCGTTATATACATGAAAACGTATATCCCACTTTCATTATCAATCATTTTGGCATCAGAAATTTGGCATCACTGTTGAATACAATATTATTCACAACGAAAAATAGACAATTTGAGAATGTATATATTATTTTCATAAAGAAATCAGTCTGGCATCATGTTTTATTGTTTTCACCCAATTTTGAAAAAATGTGAAAACTTTGTATTATCCACGTCCGTCTGTCCGTCTGTCTGTAACCACAACTCCTCCGTCAATATACCAGCTAGAATGACAAATGAGGTATCAAATGAAAGCTGATAATCCAAGGATGGTACTAAAGGTGAGATATTTGACCTTGGCGGTCTGTCCGTCGGTCTTTACGACCGCGAATATAACTCCTCCATCATTATACCAGGTAGAATGACAAATGAGGTGTCAAATGAAAGCATATAATCCAAGGATGGTACTAACGGTGAGATATTTGACCTAGGCTGTCTTTCCGTCGGTCCCTCCGACCGCAAATATAACTCCTCAGTCATTATACCAGGTAGAATGACAAATGAGGTGTCAAAAGAAAGCTTATAATACAAGGATGGTACTAAAGGTGAGATATTTGACTTAGGCGGTCTGTGACTCGGTCCCTTCGACCGCGAATATAACTTATCCGTCATTATACCAGGTAGAATGACAAATGAGGTGTCAAATGAAAGCTGATAATCCTAGGATGGTACTAAAGGTGAGATATTTGACCTAGGCTGTCTTTCCGTCGGTCCCTCCGACCGCGAATATAACTCCTCCGTCATTATACCAGGTAGAATGACAAATGAGGTGTCAAAAGAAAGCTTATAATACAAGGATGGTACTAAAGGTGAGATATTTAACTTAGGCGATCTGTGCGCCGGTCCCTCCGACCGCCAATATAACTCCTCCATCATTATACCAGGTAGAATGACAAATGAGGTGTCAAATGAAAGCTTATATTCCAAGGATGGTAATAAAGGTGAGATATTTGACCTAGGCTGTCTTTCCGACGGTCCGTACGACCGGGAATATAACTCCTCCGTCATTATACCATGTAGAATGAGAAATGAGGTGTCAAATGAAGGCTGATATTCCAAGGATGGTACTAAAGGTGAGATATTTTACCTACATGGTCTGTCCGTCGGTCCGTCCGACCGCGAGTATAACTCCTCAATCATTATACCAGGTAGAATGATAAATGAGGTGTCAAATGAAAGCTTATAATCCAAGGATGGTACTAAAGGTGAGATATTTGGCCTAGGCAATCTTTCTGTCGGTCCGTACGACCGCGAATATAACTTCTCCGTCATTATACCAGGTAGAATGACAAATGAGGTGTCAAATGAAAGCTTATATTCCAAGGATGGTACTAAAGGTGAGATATTTGACCCAGGCTGTCTTTCCGTCGGTCCGTACGACCGCGCATATAACCCCTCCGTCGTTATACCAGGTAGAATGACAAATGAGGTGTCAAACGAAAGCTGATAATCCAATGATAGTACTACAGGTGAGCGATTTGACCTAGGCTGTCTTTCCGCCGGTCCGTACGACCGCGACTATAACTTCTGCGTCTTTATACCAAGTAGAATGACAAATGAGGTGTCAAATGAAAGCTGATAATCCAATGATGGTACTACAGGTGAGCGATTTGACCTAAGCTGTCTTTCCGCCGGTCCGTACGACCGCGACTATAACTTCTGCGTCTTTATACCAAGTAGAATGATAAATAAGGTGTCAAATGAAAGCTTATAATCCAAGGATGGTACTAAAAGTGAGATATTTGGCCTAGACAATCTTTCTGTCGGTCCGTACGACCGCGAATATAACTTCTCCGTCATTATACCAGGTAGAATGACAAATAAGGTGTCAAATGTAAGCTGGTAATACAAGGATGGTACTAAAGGTGAGATATTTGACCTAGGCGGTCTGTCGGTGGGTCCGTCCGACCGCGAATGTAACTCCTCTATCATTATACCAGCTATAATAATAAATGAGGTGTCAAATGAAAGCTTATAATCCAAGGATGGTACTAAAGGTGAGATATTTGAGCTGGGTACTCTTTCTGTCGGTCCGTACGACCGCCAATATAACTCCTCCGCCATTATACCGGGTAGAATGACAAATGAGGTGTCAAATAAAAGCTTGTGGGTGAAAACCTAGGACTTACGAAGTCCAATTTAAAAATAGGGCATATCAGAGATATGCCTTAGACATCATAGAAGACAATGACACAGAAAAATCAAACAAGCAATATGTCAAAAGGGCCTTAGTTATGTATCTTCGGTCCTGTTGCTCCAATCGTGATGTATAGCACCTCAAATGATAGGATTTGACAAACAGAATACAATGAGAGAAAAATCAAATACAACCTCATGTCAAAAGGGCCTTAGTCGCGTATCTTCGGTCCTATAAGACCAATCGTGACGTACGGCATCTCAAATAATAGGACTTGACAAATAAAATACAATGACACAGAAAAATCAAATACAGCAACAAGTCAAAAGGGCCCTAGTTATGTATATCTAGTCCTATTGGTCCAATTGTGACGTACAGCAGCTCAAATGGTAGGGCTTAATGAACAGAATACAATGACACAGAAAAATCAAATACAGCAATATGTCAAAAGGGCCTTATTTACGTATCTTCGCTCCTATTGGTCCAATCGTGGCGTACAGCACCTAAAATAACTGGATTTGACTAATATAATACAATGACGTATGAAAATCAATTACAGCATCATGTCAAAAGGGCCTTAGTCTTGTATCTACGGTTCTATTGGTTCAATCGTGACGTACAGCGTCTGAAATGATGGGATTTAACTGGCAGAATAAGATGGTGTAGACAAATGAAAATGACGGCATGTAATAACACTTTAAAATTGTAGAAATAAAATGGATTAACACACATGGTATGACATATTAGGTGAGAGTATTTAATAGAATACGATTACATACGTCCAGTTTTTGACAAGCGACTTCTCTACATATGATAAACGCGAAAGGGCCCCAACGTTCACTGCTCGACATAGGCCTCCCGTTCACTGCATATACCCACTGCTTTCTGACGCTGTGACTTGAGAGGATAGGATTTAACGAATAGAACGACAAAGAAGACTAAACAAGGCAGCTCACGGGAAAAACACAACTGTCCGTTTTATACTCTACAGGGAAGCATCAAATATTCAACGTAAGAATATATTAGAGTATAACGGTATGATAAATCTTTTTCTTCTTTTTTTCATTTAGTGCATTCCGTACGTTTTTTAAATATAATCAGGAGAAGTTGTTGAATTTCTGAAGTCTATAAAAGAATTTCTTAACAAACCTTTTTTTAATTGTGTTATGGATTATTTTTAAGAATGTGTTTAAAAGGCAGTTCGCAGGCTTATTGTTCAATGGTCTTATCACTTTCAAGCGCCTGTCTTTTTTGTAGGACTATTAATTGTTACTTGTGATTTCAACCATTCTAGCGGGGCAATGCCTTTTCTATAACTGAAATGAATATTGTTATCCATTTAATTTTTTTCCTGAATTAATTGAATGCCTCCTACTGGTGTTTGGTCTAAGCTTACCGCTTTTCCCCATTTAAGCTAAACTGCTCGTCAAAAGTTAGGGATATAGAAAATTATGCTCATTTTCATAGCTAATTTTTTCGAGAACAGATTAACGGATTCCACCATTTTTTTTTAATATTTTAGATTTTTCTTTAGTATTTACACAGTTGTGCAAAGGTTTACACAAACTTCTTTTTTGTACTTATACCGAGTGGTAGGTATAAGTACAGAAAAGAAATTTGAGTAAACCTCTTGATAGGTATTAGTTACGTATCTTCACTCCCATTGGTCCCAACGTGTCGTACGGCGGCTCAAATCATTGGAATCAGCCAACAGAATACAATGACTAGGGAGCGGATTTATATGCGATCAATTTTGATGAAATATTCGCATATATATGCGGTAAAAATTACGAAATATGCGCAAGATATGCACAAAAATTCAAAAAATGCGCATTTCGGGAAACCACAAATTTTCTGTCTTATTTAGTAATCTTATTTATTATTTTTCAAATAAAATCATTTTTTATATATGCAATTTATTCACAGTTTTTACAAAAACTGCTACCAATAGTTACCTATTTAAAATAAAACAACAATATCACTATAAATATATCTTCGATTATAATTCACTACAATGTGTTTTTCCAAATTCTTTACGAGGAAACATATTCTTTGATCAGACAAAATATTTTTATAACTTGAAAAACTCCTTTCAACATCGATAATTGGTGCGTATTTAAAATAACTTGTTAATTTCCGTTAGAAAATCGTAAAACTTTGGCTAAAGGTGTAAATTCTCTTAACAATAGAGGATTTAAAAAATCACCAGAATTATAGGTAGGTACCTACCCTAATAGCACAAGGACGTCCAATGAACGTCCTTCACGGACTTTAGGGACGTCCATTGGACGTCCGTTTTCGTCCGAGGAACGTCCTTTATACGTCCTATTTTGGTCCAAATGTCGCGCTACCGAACGTCCATTGGACGTCCATCTAATATCCGAGGGGACATATATTGGATCTTAATCGGACGTAAATTGGACCATAATCGGACGTCCTAGGGGACGTAAATTGGACCCTAATCGGACGTAAATTGGACCTTAATCGGACGTAAATTGAACCTTAATCGGACGTAAATTGGACCTTAATCGGACGTAAATTGAACCTTAATCGGACGTAAATTGGACTTTAATCGGACGTAAATTGGACCTTAATCGGACGTAAATGGGACCTTAATTGGACGTAAATTGGACCTTAATCGGAGTAAATTGGATCTTAATCGGACGTCTTAGGGGACGTGAATTGGACCTTAACAGGACGTCCAATTTTGGTCCAAATTCCACGTTGCCAAACGCCCAATGGAGGTCCACCTAACGTCCGAAGGGACGTTCGGTGGACGTCAATTGGGCCTTCATAGGACGTCCCAGTTTGGTCCAATGTATTGCTGCCGATCATCCATCTAACGTCCTGGGAGGACGTTCGGTGGACGTCTAGAGACGATATTTATACCTGTGGAGAATGTATTGTGGGAAATAAAAAATATATTTTTTAAGGAACTTATATTACATCTTATATTAATTTACAATTATTGGATATTAGATTATTTACATTAAATTATAATTACATTTCTCCAAGAAATTAACGCACCACCTTAAAAATGGGCCATTTTTGATGTCTCGAATTTCCTAAAGCCATTGTCCCATCTAAGTGATTTTTTTAATAATATTATAGCCTAGGCTATATGGGCTACCTCCATAAGCTTGTCATGCACGGGGAGCTATACTGTAATAATATTATATCACATCGCTGAGGGAACTCTACATTACATATACTTTTCGAATCAAAACTTTTATTCTCTTAATATTATTACTTAAAAAATATATACTACATTCGTCTCGCTAAACTCGAAAAATAACTTATAAACCATAAAAATCTCCAAAAATATAAATGACATAAATGAGAATTGGCACAATTATTATTATGGTTTTAAGTTGATTTTTCGGATTTAACTACAATATTATGCAAAAAATTATGTTATATCGCAGATTTAAAATGGGTTTATCTCGAAAACAGTTATATTAAGTTTAGCGAGATGATTGTAGTACACTTTTTTTAAGTAAAAATATTAAGAGAATAAAAGTAGACTGGTACGCAGTCTGATTTTTGCATAAGAGTTTAATGAAATGGTAACAAATCAATTGGAAGTTCTGTCCGACAAAATACATGGAACGTTTTCGGTAGTCTGATGTTCCAAGTTTTTAACCTGTTCCACAATTAAAACTTCCCCGGTTCCAGTATTCCCGTACATCAAAGTTTGTCCGACTAGACACCGTGAAGCTATTAACAAATTTTCAGCTTGCTGTTAATCAACTTTTTTTATTACGCGGGATCCAGGTCTATAAATGAATACAATAAATAAGTAGGTAGGTACATATTATACACTTATTTATACGAGTACAATTTATTAATAGTAGAGCTGGTTTTTGGGATGTTACAAGCAGCATTTGCATTTCCACAGAGATACTTATGACAGAAATAATAAAATACCGAGACGGACTATTATTATAATAATTTACAATAGGACCCGACGGCCGACGCTATAGGGACAGGTAAAATTTATGACTGAACAATGCACCGAGCATCGATACAAGCAATATGTACCGGTCGAAGGTTATTTTTTATTGTGCCAAATGGACGTATATAGTACCTACCTTTAAAAATCGAATACACAAATTAAAAGATATTTAACAACCATAAAGATTTGTCAAACTCTATCACCGACTTCATGAAAACAAGTATTACTACATTCTTTGATGGTTTTTGCTGTAAATTTTAAAGGATTGACATGAAATTTGGCATACGCATAGCTAACATGCCAAAGAAAAAAAGTGATATTGTGCCAATGTGTGCTATTGCCCTGGGGTGAGTTTCACTCTTTCTCTGGGGTGAAAAACGTTCAAAATAAGTCCGGACTTCGATAAACTGATTAATATTAAGCAACCTTTATTCCATACTTACAAAGTATGTGTACTTACAAATTAGTATGTGAATTTGGGGGGTGAGTTTCACCCCGAGGAGGGGTGATATACAAAATATAGATAGATACACAAAAGATATACAAAAATGTTTCAAAACATCGAAAAAATGTGGTAAAATGCAAATATACATATCATATTATGATAAAATTGCGATTTTGGCGATTTGCCTTTTTGGATAGAATGATGATGATGTTGATTAGGATAAAACTGCGAAGAATTTTTTTATCGAAATATAGTAAAAAATATGAAAAATATACCAAAAAGCTTGAAAAAATATGTAAGTATGTAAGGAAAAACATAAATAATTAAATAAACTTTTGACAACACAACACAAAAGTTTGAAACACTCACTATTTGGATTGGTTGTCCTGGCTTGTGATTTTCTTCTTTGCAGATGACGCTCACGGATCGATGTCAATGTCCAACGGACGTCCGAGCACGGACGTCCAATGGACGTCCAAAGGACGTTCATATTTATTCAACACGTAAGTACGTCCAACGTCGGACGTCCGAAGGACGTTCATTTATAGTCCATCCGCATTAGGACTAAAACTGGACCTATTTTGGGCACACGTACGCTCAACTTCAAAAAGATGCTCTCAATATTCATCTGTAGTAAGGATACATTGATAAAAATTATATTTTTGCTTATTAGAATTAACCACCAAACTTCTATCATCTTGGTAACGGGAATAATAAAACATTATAAAGTCCACTTTACATCAACAATAATTGAACAAGAAATTGACGACAAGTTATTCAAGGTCAAATTTGGCTTATACAAAACACAATTCTACTTCCAATTTTGCCGTGAATAAACAGAAAATAAAGAAATTTGACAAAATAAAATATATCCAATTGTTCTATTTCATCAAATTCCTTCATTTTCTTTTACAAATCATACATTTTGTACTCGTCAAATTTGGCCTTGAATAACTTAGTCAATTTCTTGTTCAATTTATTGTTGATGTAGAGTGGACATAACGAATAATTTACCGATCAGATTTTCACACTTTACATAAAAACAAAAACATGTATTAGATATTAAACTACATATACAGTTTTGAATTAAATATGATTTATAATCTTTTCCATTTAAACTATTTTATTAACATAATTAAGTTAATATTTTATTAAATAATTTTGCTGTTTAATCCCCTTATTGGTAGAATATGTCCAATATGGACGATTGGAAAAGGTCCGTATTTCGTCCGAGTACGGACGTCCAAAGGACGTTCATATTTATTCCACCCGAAGGACGTCCAACACCGGACGTCCGAAGGACGTACATATTTAGTCCACCCGAAGGACGTCCAACGCCGGACGTCCAAAGGACATACATATTTAGTCCACCTGAAGGACGTCCAACGCCGGACGTCCAACGCCGGACGTCCAAAGGACGTACATATTTAGTACTCCCGAAGTACGTCCAGCGTCGGACGTCCAAAGGACGTCCGTTTATGGTCCATGGACGTTAGGACCAAAAATTGACCTATTTTGGACGTCCAAAGGACGTCGTGTGCTATTAGGGTATTAAATATAACAAAAGTATATAAAATTCGGATTTCCGGGTAAAACATCCTTCGTCATTTTCAGGGGCGGATTTATTCATTAGTGGGCCCGGTGCTAATTCTTGTAGAGGGCCCTACCCAACTCTTTTTTGACAAGGCACTTTAAAAATTGAAACAATTGAAACTTCAGTACATTTAAAATTATGCAGAAGATACAAGGCTAAGACAAGGTAACGCTGTTTTCTTTGTTTATTTTCAACAAATGCTTTTATGACACTTTCAAAATGAATTTCCCCCAATACGTCATTCTCAATAGAGCAGATCGATAACGAAACTAATCTGTTCTCGCCCATTGATGACCTTAATTTATTTTTAATAAAGCTTAATTTTGAAAATGATGTTTCGGATTCGCACTTCGTGATAGGTATAGTTAAATATATTCTTAAAACAATATAGGTATTTGAAAACACTGAAACAAGGTCTTTTTCGATAATAATATCCAACATGTCTTTAGGTGTCACTACAGAATTCTCGTAATTAAGAAGAGATAAAATAAAATTTTGAAAAAATATAATCTTTCTTTTTATATCTAAAATACAAGCTTTTTTCTGTGTGTATTACCGACTATTACCCTATTTTTAAAAACCAATTATTCAGTGTTTATTTTTAATTATTTAAATAAATTACGCATGAAAACGAACTTACAAAGTCTCAAATTAAAGGTTGTCCCATTAGGTTTTTAAAGAAAAATTGTAAAAACCTCTATGTAATCATTAATTTAGGCTAAAGTTTAAAAAACCAATTTATAAGAAAAATTTACTTGCTTTTCCTTGTTGAAATAATTGTGCCGTCATCTGAAGCGTATCCTTTTTCAAATATATCTTTTTATTTTGCCCAAACTTTGTTTTAAAAAAAGGACAAAAACTGTTCGGAATTAAATTATGTTTTTTTATTTGATTAGGCTAAAAGTTGCGCTAATATAAATTAAGTAGGTAAATGAACTCACTTTTCGATTTTTTCTTTTTTTATTATTTCTCTTTTGAAGTATTCCCATGCATTATACCTATATACAATCATAATAAAGATGCACTAGAAATAAACAAACCAAGAAACATTGAATGTTCGAGGAGGACTCCCAAATCATGATTTACAATGTATATAAATTATAAATCCCAAATCATGATTTGCAAAGTTTACACATTTTAAATCATGGTTCGGGACTACTCCTCGTAATATTCAACGTGTATTGGTTTGTTTATTTCTAGTGCATCTTTATTATAATTTTAGTATAGCTTTAGGCATTTAGTGTAAAAATAATGAAGGTAATGTTCAAAACAATGTTCCTTTTGTACTTGGCAGTGGTATAAGTTCGCCGGCCGTGTAAATTAAATAGCGCTACTTCCATGTAAATTCAAATTACGTCACTGACTCTTATGTCCAAAAGGCTCTTGGAAATATTCTCAAAAGTTCTCGGAAATATTCTCGAGAATTTTCTATTGAAAGTTTCCGGGAATATTCGCGGTCAGGGGAATATTTCCATTTTTTATAGGCGAATATTCTCGGAAACTTTCCAATGTTCGCGAATATTCGCTTGGAAATATTCTCGACTCACATCACTATGTGTAGGTCTTTTGGGGGCCCCTTCAACCTGGGGGCCCGGTGCTACAGCACCTCTAGCCCCCCCCCTAAATCCACCACTGGTCATGTTAACATCCTACAATCATTTCATAACGGCGGCGTATTATCCTATAAGTACTTTGTGTAGAGATCGTTTATTTTCTAAGAAAAAATGAAAGGCGGTTAATGAGCTGTCTCTCTTGGTTCTCGAATTAATACAGACCACAGCCTGTGCGTGGAAATATTTTGTCGAATTAAAAAATTTAAATTTTGTTTTGGACTAATGAAATAAAACATTTTAGTAGTTCCAAAATGACACAAAATCTAGGCATCGGATAAAAAAGTTTATTTGAAGAAAGTGTATTTTTTTGTTCTTCTTAATGGCGGTACAGGCTCGTTTTTTTAATATTGTATTTAATTACAGAATAATTTTCAAATATTACCTAATATATTTTTCAAATTGGGCTCTGTACCGCCATTCTTTATTATATTACGGATACGTGTGCCAAATATCTTGAAAAAATATTCAAAATTACAGCCGCAATCTTGGAACGCGTTTTGGCTACCTGTTGATCGCTACTGTATCACCTTAAACAATTTTTTAAACAAATTCACAAAAATAATTTTTTCATTACGAACGATTTTTTAGATAAGTTGGGTTATTCTGAGCAAAAAAGGTATCTTGAGATTTTTCTCTAAAATTGATTTTTGTCGAGTTATATGGCCATTTTCGCATTTTTCAGGTTTTAAATCGCGTATAACTCGACAACAATCAATTTTAGAGAAAATTGACAAGAGACCTTTTTTGTTCAGAATGTCCAAAATTATCTAAAAAAAAATTGTTCAAAGTGAAAAAATTATTTTTGTGGATTTGTTTAAAAAATTGTTTAAACAATTTTCCGACCACGGCACCTTGTGAATATGTTATAAGGACCTCTTTTTGAGTAAGTTTGTGCAAAAAAATCGAATCGGAATAATTTCACTAACAGGGGCGACGATAAATCCGGGACTATAGCGCTAATTATTAATAATTAAAAATAACAGCTTTGTAATAAAATAATGACAAAAATCTCTTAAGGACCTTGAAGCAAGGGTTTGAAACTTGATCTGCTCACTTTTTAATTTCATAATAATAACTTTTAATCGAGTTATTAAGACTTAAAAATGGCCATTTTCGCATTTTTCAAATTTTTAATCGCATATAACTCGACAACAATCAATTTTAAACAAAAATGGCAAGACACCTTTTTTGCCCAGAATGACACAAGTTATCTAAAAAAAATTGTTCGAAATGAAAAAATTGTTTTTGTGAATTTGTTTCAAAAAAATTTTTTAAACAATTTTTCGACCAATGCACCGCCCGGCACCCTTTGGATATGTTATAAGGACCTCTTTTTGAGTAAGTTTGTGCAAAAAAATCGAATCGGAATAATTTCGCTAGCGGGGGCGACGATACTGCCCGGTCTACTTTTGATGCTGATGGTGATAGAATAGATACTTTTTATATAACAAAAATAAAACTTTTTTTAAACTCTTTAAAAAATTTGTGGCGGGTTTTCCCCGAAAAGTGCGTTATTTTTTGGACATTTTACGTTGAACTAGTCGATTTGGAATTTGACGAATAAGAACCAACTTTTGATTAGCTCCAACTCTGTTTTTATTGTGTGTCCAGACTTCATACATACATCATTTTTTTTACTGTTTTATAAGCTTTATATTTGCTAGGAATAGTTTTTCGATCAAATACTTACTTTTTGATTTATTTGCGAGAAACCATCTAAAAACAAAAGTTACAAGGAATTTAATTAGTTTATTCACTTACGGACTTATTTGGACCTATATTTTTTCACACTCGAGAAGGGGGTGGTACTCATCCCCAGAAAAAAAGCACACACTGGCACTCTGATGTTCATTTCGCGAAATATCGCAGGGTTCGTATTTAAAATTTTTAATTTACTCCTCACCCCTTTCCGTGGGGGTTCGTTTTTGGTATCATTCGATAGACTTTTGAAAAATATTGAACACGCATTTTTTAGTTTTTCGATCTGACGTTCATTTCGCGAAATATTCGCTTTTTTGTGAAACTTTGTGACTCGCCCATCATTTCTTCAGATTTGGGAACACTTAATAATCGGAGGGGGCCAAGTCAGGAGAGTAAGCCGCATGAGAAAGTAATTAGAACCCCAACTCGAATTTTTGCTACTGCCACAACGCTCTTGTGAGTCGATGTATTGTCTTAGGTCTTGAGAACACTTTTTTCTTCTGCTTATGGAGTCGTTTTTCATTCATCACATACCGGAACTCACCACATAAATTTTGAAGACCCTGACATCAAAACTGTATTAAATTATATGTGATCTAAGTAAGTTAATGAAAAGTCAGAATAGATAGAGTAGAACACTTATAAAAAAAATTGTAACAAGCAATTGGACATCGTAAGTTCTAATTTTTCACAAAAAGTGACCGGAAGTTGAACCGGCAGTCGATATTTGAACCCTTCGTGTAACTTTTTGTCAGCTGATATGACGGATGAATTTTGTTCACCTACAGATATGGACGAACAGACAGGCATGAAACCGGAAGTATGTATTTGTTCTGGTCTTTCTTAGTCGTGTTGACCAATAGTTTGTACTATTTCGACGAATTTAAAACAGTACTTTCGGTTGCAACTCTGGAACAGGCAGTCCGAGGTCAAACTTCTCACATGTAATATCATATTTTGGTTATAGGCTTTCATTTGACACCTTATTTGTCATTCTTTCTGTCCTACTAATAGACGAGTTGTGTTTATTGACGGACAGACATGGATAATTCTAGGTTTTCACATTTAATGATAAAAACAATAATTATACAATTCAGTTAACCTGACTATATCATTGTGATAATGACTTCTTATCTAAAAGTGACAACGGCAATAATTGCCGTTGTAATAATTATTATTCCATTCACTCACGATAAAATATCGCAAAACCTCCAGATTTTAAAGAACCGCTTGGATTGACATAAAATTTGGCACACACGTAGCTAAAATGCCAAAGAAAAAAGTGAGATTATGCCGATATGTTCTCTTGTCCTGGATGTGACTTTCACCCCTTCTTGGAGGTGAAAAAACATACGTGCAAAATAAGTCCGGAAGTGGATAAACTGACTAATTCTAATTCTAAGCAAATTTTGTTCTATAAAAGTTTTAGGTCAATACTTTTCGAGGTATGTGCGAGTGAATATGTTTATTTTTCATAGAAAAACACGTTTTGGACGGATTTTCGCAAATAACTCAAAAAGTAAGTATGTACATATTTTATCGAAGAAAATATTCCTAGCAATAATATAGCTTATGAAAAAGAGGTGTCAGTATAAGGTCTGTAGACCCAGTAGAAGCAGGGTTGCAGCTAATGAAAAATAGGTTCTTATTCGTCAAATACCAAATCGAATATTTCAACGTAAAATAACCAAAAAAATAAAGCACTTTTCGGGAAACACTCATCATAACCCTTTTAAAGTGTTTAAAAAAAATTTTTTTTGGTGTTTTTAAAACAGTTTCTAGCGTGAAAAGTAAGCAAGTTACGCTGAAAATAAAATCGTTCCCTTTTTTTTGGCAAAAGAAAGTCATGAAAATTAATTGTTACCGCTTCACACGTTACTTTAGATAAATGTATTGTTTATACAGGGTGTCTCCGAAAATAGTGCGTTCCTTTAAGGTGTGGATATAATACACAATTTAGAACAAAAAGGTGTTGTAACATTTTTTCCTAAAGTTAACCGTTTCAACAAAAATTACGTTGTTCTCCATAAGAGTAAATTTTTATTTTCATAAATTTATATGACCTGGCAACATGGCGTAGAAGAACCTGTGACTGTGAAATTTAATCTAATGGGACCCCTTGTTTATTTACTAATTGAGTATCAATTTGCATATCAAAATGTATTTTCGTTTTTTGGTCAAACGGCTGAATTTAGAATAAAATGTTATAAGACTTTTTTGCTCTACATTGTGCTTTCTATCTATACCTTTAAGGAACGCACTATTTTCGGGGAAACCCTGTATATGATCTGTAAGTTGCATTGGTTCAAAATGCTTACTTTTGAAAGGGGTTTTGTTGAAAGGCATCGAACGAATCACTAGTCACGAGTATGTATATGCAAATTTTGAACAGCCATATCTTAACCAATTTTTGTCTTCCAGAAAATCAATAAATTCCAAATATTTAAAAAAGCAGCACCTACATTTTTTACTCTTTAAGATATTTGGTATCACTAATAATTTTTAAGTTATTTTGACAAAAGTCTTTTTTTCAAAATTAAAGATTTAAAAAAATTTACTTTAAAACCAAATTTTTCCACAAATAAGCACTTTGAACTGATGAAACTTACAAACACAAACAATACATAAAGTTACTTGTGAAGTGGTAACGATTAATTCCATTTGGGCTGTTAATTAGAGGGAGTTTTTAGAATATTTTTAACCAAAAAAAAAGGAACAACTGTATTTTGAGCGTAACCTGCTTACTCTTGCTGCTGGAAACTTAAAAAAAAAATAAAAATAAACGTTTTCTTAAACACTTTAAGAAAGTTGTAATAAGTTTTCCCAGAAAAGTGTTTCATTTTTTTTATTTCACGTTAAAATATTCGATTTGGAATTTGAGATATAAGAGCTTATTTTTCACTATAGTCTGTTTTTAAACAAGAGGAGTCATTCAAATTTCCCGCGCCGTACACCTTGTTTGTAATTGGTACAACCTCAGGCAATTTTACTCATATCAAATTTTGACACTATTGGCATTTCATAGGTTAGTTTATTTATTTTATCAGCAATTTTTGTATTTTCTGCGTTCTTCCTTTTATTTTTAGATTTTTAGTCAAGATTACCGTCAAAGGCCGATATGATCAACCAAAAAAGAAGATTTATCTGATGATATTTCTAGTGACTTTCTTGGGTGTGAATCTGCCATTTAGTTTACCTACTCCTCTTGGTTTTAAAACAAAGCTTAGCAATAACTCTGCTTCTACTGGGTCTACAGACCTGACACATATACCATTTTTCACTTTTTTATAAGCTATATTTACTATTTGCTAATTTTTTTTTCAATAAAGTACCTACTTTTTGAGTTATTTGCGAAAAACCGTATAAAAACGTTTTTTTTTTTTGTTGAAAAATGAACATATTCACTCGCAAATATCTCTAAAAGTATTGACTTAGTGAAAAACGCTATAAAATAGAAGTTGCTTAGAATTAGTCAGTTTATCCAATTCCGGACTTATTTGAACGTATTTGTTTTCATACCCTATAACCGACGAAACTCACCTCCAGATCAAAAGCACATATCGGCACAATATCACTTTTTTTTCTTTAACATATTAGCTATAGGTACGTGTCCCAAATTTTATGTCAAACCAAGCGTTTCTTCAAAATTCTGACCAAAAACCCTAAGTAAATTAAACGAAAATATAAAATGAATTTTTCAAACAAATATTTTAAGTCGGTATGAGAAATTTTAATTTAACAGATGAAATCAAATAAACACAATTCAACTCGTAAAATATTTAGACCCTTGCTTGGTAATCCAGCTGAACAGGTAAAGAACCTACCTTTTATGTAGTTTATAATCTGAGAGGATGGAATATTTTACCAAAATATTCCATCCTCTAAGTTTACAATAGACCTTTTCTACCTGTCCTCAAAAGATCGGTATTTTTAACTCGTGGCAACGTCGAAAAGCGGCAAAATGATGGGAAATACACATTTTTATGTGGTGGAAGTCAAAATGGTTATGAAGTGTAAAAATTTTTGTATATAATTTAAATTTTTAAAATTAAAATTTTAGAAAACTGAGAACGATACAGGGCGTTAAAAAATGCGCTCAACAAACATACACGAATTAAAATTCGAAAATGATAGTATTTCTTGGTGATGCCAAATGACTGCAACATGAAAAGATGACATAATGATAGCGGGATGTATATATATATATATATATATATATATATATATATATATATATATATATATATATATATATATATCAAGCAGTGATTCTTGAGGATGCAGTCTATTTTGGCCCACAAGACAAAGAAAACTCTTTGACTTACTGTCAAGCTTTCGAATTTATTTTAATTCTTTTTCAAGACATCTGTTGACAAAAATATACAAATATAAAAATTATGTAGGTACTTACAATTTTCTTAATTACTTACTAGTCATGAGATTACATTGAAAAAATTTTGAAGCTTTACCAAAAGGACAATTATGCACATAGGTATGAAAAATTATTTTTAAAAACTTCAGTTATGTTGTCATGTTTGAAATATGTCATGAAATATGTAAAGTGTATACACTTTATATAGGAGGAAAGTAAAACTAGTAACAACATATTTTTTATTTTTTATTAGATTTTATTAGATTGATCTATGAAAAAAAAAAAAATTAATAACATCAAACCCAATAAATCCAGTCATTTTTTAAAGCATGTATATAAATTTTAATGTTGGATTATATGATAGAAAATCAGATTATGATGTACTAATTTTTTTGTTGATATGCTAATATGTAACAATAAATGTTACTTAATTTGTCTATATCTGATTTTCTATTTATACATTTTTCATTTTTCTGTATATGTGTCATTTCTATAAATAACCTTTTTTGTTCATTTTTTACCCTCTGTAGGATTGACGCTTGTGAAAAATTAAATGTATGATTTTTTAAAATATATATTAAATATATATTAAATTTTTTCAATGTAATCTCATGACTAGTAAGTAATTAAGAAAATTGTAAGTACCTACATAATTTTTATATTTGTATATTTTTGTCAACAGATGTCTTGAAAAAGAATTAAAATAAATTCGAAAGCTTGACACTAAGTCAAAGAGTTTTCTTTGTCTTGTGTTGTGGGCCAAAATAGACTGCATCCTCAAGAATCACTGCTTGATATTTGAATATACAGTCAAGAATACCATAATCGTATATATATATATATATATATATTTATATATATATATATATTATATATATATATATATATATATATATGCTTTCTGTTGTTTTCCGGGTTTGACTCCGCGTTGAATAATTTTGGTTTTGAGAAAAACCATTATTTTGACGACGTTTCGGCAAGATCTCACTTGCCACTGTCAAGTCAGGTAGTTCCACTTCTCGCTGCTGCTTGAAGTAAATATACATATATCATATATATATATATATATATATATATATATATATATATATATATATATATATTTTATATATATATATATATATATATATATATATATATATATATATATATATATATATATTATATATATATATATATAAAACAAGGTTGAAATATTGGGGTAGCAGCAATCTCAAAGAAAACTCTTTATAATAATTCCAAGCTTTCGATAATGTTTATTATCATCTTCAGGAAAATTATTGAGGATGTAGAGCCTAGTTGTTAAAATACTGACATAACAATGAAATTTTGTCTTGGTAAATAGTAAATAATATAAATTAAAGTAAAAACTATATAAAAACTTGTAAAAATCTGAGTATAAGCGATAAAAGCTAAAATATTTTTTAAAAAATTATGTATATTTATAAAAAAATTATATATAAATACATAATTTTTTAAAAAATATTTTAGCTTTTATCGCTTTATACTCAGATTTTTATAAGTTTTTATATAGTTTTACTTTAATTTATATTATTTACTATTTACCAAGACAAAATTTCATTGTTATGTCAGTATTTAACAACTAGGCTCTACATCCTCAAATAATTTTCCTGAAGATGATAATAAACATTATCGAAAGCTTGGAATTATTATAAAGAGTTTTCTTTGAGATTGCTGCTACCCCAATATTTCAACCTTGTTTCCTAACTGTTCAGCAAAGATTATATACCTATTATATATATATATATATATATATTATATATATATATATATATATATATATATATATATATATATATGATTATTAATATGTAGTGACTGTTAATAATACAAAAAGAATAATTTTGGGGAATGCAGTCAATGTGTTTTGGGCTGATTAGAAGTGAAACACTTTGAACTTTTGTCGAGCTTTCGGACAATTTATTTCCTTTATCAAGACAATCTAAAAATACAAATGTTTAAATTTAGATGAAAACTAAAATTATTTATTATTTTTTATAAAATTATTCTTTTTATATATATATACTATATATATATATATATTATATATATATATATATATATATATATATATATATATTGTTATGATCTGCTTTCTCTTACTTTTATATTAATTAGTATTTATTTAATTAATTATTGAATTGACGCAAATCATACAAGAAAAATTTAAGAAGAAATCTCAGGGTGCCTTTTTGTCATAAAAAATTAATTAAATTATCTTAGGTTATACTTATCCTTTCTCGTGGCTTCAGTATCTCTTAGTTGATCCTTATCGGGATAAAATAGGAGAAGGAAATAAATAGAAAAATCATAAATAAGCACATACAAATACCTTGATTATCAAAAGCAATGCTCTGAAAATCTATCAATTAAATCCTGTGGACATAATTGTCCAAATGAAATTTTACCATATAATTAATCTAATTCAAATAAATATTTATCGCTTTGTTTCTGATACCATTAATAAAATAAGCTAAACAAACAAATTTATGTATTTGCAAAAATATTTATACTTCCTATTAAATTTTAGAAATGTTGGAATTTTAATTCATATGCTTTTACGCAAAATATTTAACTTCTGATTATAAAGTACATTTATCACATAAGTTATTGACTGACCTTTTTGATTAACACACAATAATGTCTCCTCTTGACCCAAACAGCTCTTCCTTGTTGATTATGTTAGGCTACCAATCAAAGCCCTCTCCGTTCTCAGCATCAATCCAGCGGAATACCAGCAACTATTTCTCCAAAACACAAGCCAGGCCTCTTTTGACCTGTACTCGTTCAATAAACTCCAAAACTCTCTCCTCTCTTTCTCTCAATAATAATCTCCGGAGACCCAAGTATCTTTTTTTACTTGGTGTCACAAATAATTTTAATAACTATAGTTCTTGTAACTTATTCTCTTGGACTTTACAGAATCAAAGAGGTTTTCTTCTCAATTTGATTTGTCTCTCGTTCCACTTTTCAGCTACTCTCCACTATCAAACAACCACTAATACTTGCTTCTGAACTATACGCGAAAACTTTCGACTGCTTTTCTCGGATGCCGGCCACACAATGCGCTTTCTTTTCCAAACTGTCTCAACATTCAAACTTCCCTTTCCCCCTTCCAAATTGCCAAGCCAGTCAGAAACATATCTCTTTCCACATTCCTCTTTTTCAGTCGAAAATCCCAGGCATTCTTTCAAACAATACTTCTACTCAAACTAATAACTTTTCGGAAATTATACAAATATTCTTGTGCTTAAACAAACAGACTTAAAATTCCAAATCTCTCTACCTTTATTTTTCTAAAAACTAATAATTACAGCTACCTGTGGATTTTACCTTTCACGTAACAAACAATCTTTTTAAATTTTAATCCTAAATAAATTGTATTTTCACTTCACTTTATTTACAAATGTCTTTAAGTCTTCAGGGAAAAACTCATTAAGGATAAACCCATTGCGTAAAAGCTACCTTCTACTAAATAGTTACAAATCAATATACAGGGTGTATCAAATTCATGTGCCCGCGTTATAATTAAAAAATTAAAATTTTTACTCTATCTTTGATTGATAAAGTGATACATTATAACATCCCCTCCTTGTTTTGAGATAAAATCGTTTTTAATAAGTGCAACGAAAAGAATGATTTTCTCTCGACAACAAAACTTTTCTCTTATGTCAAAATATTTAGTCCCGCCCTGAAAAACAATTGCTTCCTTTGTCTCAGTGTCTCTACTTATATGGGATTGAGTAAGTTTTCGATCGAAAATTTTCTACGTTTTTAACCTCAAAGGAATGTTCATAGTTTTTGGCAACTTTGTTTTCTTCATTTATTAAATTTTCATACTCCCTCAATATTACACGCAGTTCCTTCTCCTTTTCTTCTCCACATATCAATTTTCTTTCTTTTTCCTCCGATTTTTTACACATATTTATTGTGTATTCTGCCTCCTCCATTTCGCATATTTCTTCTTCAAATACTACAGTTTCAATTGTATCTCTTTCGCCTTCCTTTTCTATTCTGATCTCTTTTTCTTCTGGGCTCATCTCTTCTTTTGATGAATCCCAAGCTTCATTTTCCTTTGTCAATATCTTTTCTTCTTTTTCTTCTTCTGGGCTCATCTCTTCTTTTGAGGAATCCCAAGCTTCATTTTGCTTTGTCCATCTCTTTTCTTCTTTTTCTTCTTCTGAGCTCATCTTTTCTTTTGAGGAATCCCAAGCTTCATTCTCTTTTGTCAATCTTTTTTCTTCTTTTTCTTCTTCTGGGCTCATCTCTTCTTTCGAGGAATCCCAGGCTTCATCTTCTTTAATTATCTTCTGTTGCTTTCTCCTCTTTCTTTTCTGTCCTTGCTTCATTGCCAAATTCATTTCCACCGTTTGTTTTTTGTCTAAATTTTCCTTTTTCCGTTTCTCATGTTCCTTGTCCCTTTACAGAATGTCCTGTTCTTCTTTTTTCCTCTGTGATTTTCATCGTGTTATTTTTTAAATCTATCACCACATGTTTTTCTGACAATTCATCAACTCCTACGATCATATCATGCATCATGTTCGGCATTATAACACATTGTAGTGCATAAAATTTCTTCCCAAATCGAACCCTTACTCGTATTCCTTCATTTACTGTTGCCAAAGTCCGTTTATTTGCGCCAACTAAATTTACCCTGGGAATTTTGTAAATTAAATTCGTTAATTCAATGTCTTCTATTAATTTCCTGTTAATAAATGTAATTTCCGAACCAGTATCAATCATAATTTTAATCGGTTTCTCATTGATAAATCCATCTACAAATTTTAAATTTACTCCACTTCTTTTATCATTATTTCCTGCTAATTTAATAAATTCCTTCGGGTGACAAAAAATTCCTGTTTGTTTTTTTGTGTCTAGTGAGCGCCTTCGTGAAAAAACGCCTGCTGTTCTTATTCGCTTCTTCTTTCGTCGGTTTGTCTCTCATCCTCATATTCACCTATTTGCGTATTGTTTACCGCTCTTCTATTTTCTCTTGGTCTGTCGGACCCGTATCGGTTTTCACGATTTTCCTGTTCATTCCTTCTATTATAATTTGTGTCTTCTTAATATGTGCGGGTGTTATTTCTATTCTGGTTTTCTCGATATCTGTCTTCGTTCCATTGCCGATTTCTTTGTTCATAGTTTCCTCTTTCGTTGTCTCTATTTTCGTTTTCCCTCCTCGGAATAAATTCTCTTCTTGTATAATCTCTCTTAAACTTTTGTCTTCTATGTCTATAGTCTTGATTTTCGCGTTGTCTAAAATTTTCTTGCGATCTTCTTATTTCTCTTTCTCTCATTTTTGTTTCTCTTATTTGTAAGGATTGGCACAAACTGTCGATATCTTTGTAGTTTTGTAAAGTTATGTGATCTTCTAAGGTATCTTCAAAATGTCTGGCTACAGTTCTACTAACTGTTCGGGCGAATAATTGTACTGTAGGTGTTTTACATTGTTGTATAATTGTAGTGCGTATGTTTTTTCTGAAATACCCATTCTATCATGGTATCTCATTTTGCAACTCCTTGTTTATTTCCATCTGTTGTATTTTTCCCCAGAAATAACTTAGGAACTTTTGGTCGAATTTATGCCAATTGTCCAATTCTTCTTCTTTGCTATCAAACCATAAACTCGTCTCATCTTCAAGATGGTTCCTTATCATTTCTTTAGCTGTTTCGAAGTATCGTACTTTCTTTTTTAAATTATTTATGGAAATTACTGGGTGTAATTTTTTTACACCCCCGCCAAATCTTATTTTCACATCCTCTGTACTTGGATAACCGTTTCCCTTCTTTCTCCGAAATTCTGTTGCGTCTTGTTTTCGGTGACTTGTTTTTCTATTTCTGTGATTCTTTTTCCACTCCTTCTCTGTCTACTTGAATAGCATTTTCCAACTTATTTTCCAAATTTTCTAGTTCCTTCTTCTGACAATTTGTTAGCTCCTCCATTTTATTGTGAATTTCCATTTCTTGTTCTTTCATGTGATCTTTAATTCTCTTTTCTGTTTGTTTTATCTCGTTTTTCAGTGTTGTCAAATATCCTTTTATTTAATTGATGGATTCGACCGTTACTTGATGGAAGTTCATTTTATCTAACAATAAAACACTGAAAACGTTGTTTTCTATACTTCCACAAAATTTATTACAACTAAGTGACTACAGCTGTTTCGGCAGAGTGCCTTTCTCAAGTGATTTAGTTTACAATGGTTTGCCTATTTAAAGTTTTTAACTGAAGAGGTTGAGGAGTGGGGAGCTGTTTGTCTCGAGTTGGTCATTCAGAATTATATCTGTATTTTTCAATTTATTAATTTCCATAGATTCTAATAAAGATAGCTTAAGGCCTTTATTTTGAATATGCAGAATTTGAAACTGTTCATTAAAAGAATGATTATGATCTAAATATTCAAAATAAAGGCCTTAAGCTATCTTTATTAGAATCTATGGAAATTAATAAATTGAAAAATACAGATATAATTCTGAACGACCAACTCGAGACAAACAGCTCCCCACCCTCAGTTAAAGACTTTAAATAGGCAAACCATTGTAAACTAAATCACTTGAGAAAGGCACTCTGCCGAAACAGCTGTAGTCACTTAGTTGTAATAAATTTTGTGGAAGTATAGAAAACAAACCTTTTCAGTGTTTTATTGTCAGATCCTTTTATTTTCTTTTCATATTTTCCCATACGTTCCTCCATTTTCTGGTTGTTTTCATCTATGGCTTGTTTTGTTTCCTCCTGATTTTCTTGCATTGCATCCATTTTTTGTTGTGTTTTATCTAGTTTCTTTGATATTTCCCTTTGATTTTCTTCCATTTTTTGTTGTGATTCATCCATTTTTTGTGACTGGATTTGTGTCAGTTTTAATAATTTGTCTATTCCTGATAATTCCTGTTTTTCTGTTGCCATGATGGTTGTTTCGAAAATGTCTTCTTGTTCTATATTTTCTTCTTGTTCCAAATGTTCTTCTTATTCCAAATGTTCCTCATGTTTTTTGTTTTCTTTGCTTTTGCTTCTGGTGGTCGGCATGTAGTTAAAATTTTATCCCCGCCTGATACGAAATTCGAAAATACCTTGTATGCTGTAGAGACGAAAATTTTTCTCTCCCCAAATATAATCAATTTATCACACAAATTTTTAAATTTGTCAAAATTCAAATCATTCAAAAATAAAATAAATATGTAAAATTGTACCTAGATAAAAAAATAACTCAAACAAAATATTTCATAAACTTTAAATATATCAACTTTTTCCGACGGGCAAATAAATTTTTCATCACCTGTTTTTCCGTTTCCTATCCTTTCAAATTCACAACCAGAGATACTTTCATGCCTCACGTTGGTTCGCCATGTTGTTATGATCTGCTTTCTCTTCTTCTTCTTTAAGTACCCTGCCCAAATTTTTAGGCCTGGGTAGCTTCCATAACAATTTGCCGATATCGTTCTCGATCTTGTGCGGCATGTAATAATTGATCTGCTGATAAGCCAGTCCATTGACGAAGGTTTCGGAGCCATGAATATTTCTTTCGACTAATTCCTCTTTTCCCGTCGATCTTTCCATTGAGTATTAACTGCAGCATCCTGTATCTGCTACCTCTCATTATATGCCCCAGATATTCAAGTTTTCTCTTTTTTATCATCTTCATTAAATCACCTTCGCCTTGACCTACTCTGTTTAAGACTTCTCTGTTTGAAATGCGTTGAACCCAAGATATTCTGAACATTCTACGATACGACCACATCTCAAAGGCTTCTAATTTGTTCATCATGTTAACCTTCATGATCCATGTTTCACATCCATATAGTAATACAGGATACACATAACATTTTAGGAACTTGATTCTTAGTTGTAAGTTCAGCTGAGAGTTGCTCAGAATAGATCTAAGTTTCGTAAATGCTCCTCTTGCAATTTCTGTACGAGTTTTAATTTCTTCATCCGGATTTAGTGTCTCGTTTATCCAACATCCTAGGTATTTAAAATGGTTAACTTTTGTTATTGATTCATCATTGACAATTAGTTGCATAGGGCCGACGTCTTGTTTACTAAACGCAAGTAACTTTGTCTTTGTTGCATTTATGTTAAGTCCGTTATTGGAGCATTCTCTAGTGACTCGATCTATAAGGAATTGAAGATTTTCGATATATAATCTGCTTTCTCTTACTTTTATATTAATTAGTATTTATTTAATTAATCATTGAATTGACGCAAATTATACTAAGAAAATTTAAGAAGAAACCTCAGGGTGCCTTTTTGTCATAAAAAATTAACTAAATTATCTTAGGTTATACTTATCCTTTCTCGTGGCTTCTGTATCTCTTAGTTGAACCTTATGGGGATAAAATAGGAAAAGGAAATTAATAGAAAAATCATAAATAAGCACATACAACTACCTTTATTATCAAAAGCAATGCTCTGAAAATCTATCAATTAAATCCTGTGGGCATAATTGTCCAAATGAAACTTTTACCATATAATTAATCTAATTCAAACAAATATTTATCGCTTTGTTCCTGATACCATTAATAAAATAAGCTAAACAAACAAATTTAGGTATTTGCAAAAATATTTATACTTCCTATTGAATTTTTGAAATGTTGGAATGAATCTTAATTCATATGCTTTTACGCAAAATTTTTAACTTCTGATTATAAAGTACATTTATCACATAAGTTATTGACTGACCTTTTTGATTCACACACAATAATGTCTCGTCTTGACCCAAACAGCTCTTCCTTGTTGATTATGTTAGGCTACCAATTAAAGCCCTCTCCGTTCTCAGCATCAATCCAGCAGAATACCAGTAACTATTTCTCCAAAACACAAGCCAGGCCTCTTTTGACCTGTACTCGTTCAATAAACTCCAAAACTCTCTCCTCTCTTTCTTTCAATAATAATCTCCGGAGACCCAAGTATCTTTTTTACTTGGTGTCACAAATAATTTTAATAACTATAGTTCTTGTAACATACTCTCTTGAATTTTACAGAATCAGAGAGGTTTTTCTTCTCAATTTGATTTGTCTCTCGTTCCACTTTTCAGCTACTCTCCACTATCAATCAACCACTAGTACTTGCGTCTGAACTATACGCGAAAACTTTCGACTGCCCTTCTCGGATGCCGGCCACACAATGCTCTTTCTTTTCCAAACTGTCTCAACATTCAAACTTCTCTTTCCCCCTTCCAAATTACCAAGCCAATCAGAAACATTTCTCTTTCCACATTCCTCTTTTTCATTCGAAAAACCCAGGCATTCTTTCAAATAATACTTCTACTCAAACTAATAACTTTTCGGAAATTATACAAATATTCTTGTGCTTAAACAAACAGACTTAAAATTCCAAATCTCTCTACTTTTATTTTTCTAAAAACTAATAATTACAGCTACCTGTGGATTTTACCTTTCACGTAACAAACAATCTTTTTAAATTATAATCCTAAATAAATTGTATTTTCACTTCACTTTATTTACAAATGTCTTTAAGTCTTCAGGGAAAAACTCATTAAGGATAAACCCATTGCGTAAAAGCTACCTTCTACTAAATAGTTACAAATCAATATACAGGGTGTATCAAATTCATGTGCCCGCGTTATAATTAAAAAATTAAAATTTTTACTCTATCTTTGATTGATAAAGTGATACATAATAATATATACGATATATCAAGTGAGTGAGAATAAAATCTCACTGTAATTGAGGTAATCAGTCAAGGAGAAATAAAAAATGAAAAAACTATTTCAATCTTTTAATAGAAGACGTTTTGTGCAGTCTTTCTGCACTTCATCGGTTCTACTGATTGTGAAGTTACATATAAGATGTACACAACAATGTCATCACAATGGGTTGTGTTGTGAAAAACTTAATAGCTAAAAAATACATAAAATTTCTTAAGCTAAAAATACAAAAACGCAAAAAATGTCACAAAGGTCCTTAGTGGTAAAAATCCTAAGGTTATTAAATAGTTACATATAATTTATTTTAAAACATGAGACCAGGAGAAGAAATATTTTGTTAGAGTCAAAAGAATTCTTTTAAATCCATTTCTTATTCTAACCAAAAAAGCGAAAAAAAATCCAAGCAAAAACAACTGTTAGGTGTCTGTCATTAAATGGATTTAAAAAAGGGATGTGAAAATCTGAACCAAATTAATGTAAATTACTGCAAACCTAGATTTTCATCCAAAAACCTCCCTGTGACACACAAAAGGATAAACAGAAATAAAAATATACGATCGCCGTGAAAACGGCAGCAAAGTATAATGTCACCAAAAAGCTTTCAAATGAAAACCCGGTTTACAGGTTGACGATGCACCCTGAATTATATCAAATTTTATTTAATCGAAAAAGTGCCATAGATTTAATGGTTGTTAATAATATGACTGAAATCCAGGGACCTAGAAATAGGCGTGGATTAGTTAAATATTAATTACAAAAGACTGATTTACTTGCATCATGATTGTTGGAAAAAAGCCACTAAACCTGGAGTATTAAGCCATGTTATAAGACAGGAGCTGGATGGAAAAGTGATTTTAAAACTTTCATGTTGCTACCAAGCATTGGTGGTTTGTAGGTTGGAAATTTTTTGGATGAAGGTAAAAACAAATGAAATTAGGCCATGTGTTGATCGGATTTGTGTGGAAAATAAATTTGAAATTTGACAACTGAATGAATTTAAGGATTGTTTAAAAGCAAGGAGTGATATATGATGCTAAGATTGTCTACATCAGTACGTTTGTTCATAGAGTTTTGTTCCCTTAGGATTTGGGCCATTTCTTGGAAAGATCTTTTGTAGAAATTAGGTTCTGTGACTAAGGTTTTGATGTTATCAAAATCAATTTGATGATTAAGTGTGATGGAATGTGTGCTGAGGGCACAAGAATTCTTGTTGCATCTGATATCGCTTCTGTGGGAAACTACCCTTCCTTTAAGGGTTCTTTTTGTTTGTCCAACATATTTCGAATGACAGTCTTTGCATGGAATGGTATAAACTACATTAGATTTCTCCCAAATATCTATTGGTGTTTTAGTACGAGAAAAAATTTCTGACTGTTTTACAATTCTTGATGCCTATTTTGGCGGATAACGGTTTGAAAAATTTCATAAGTTTATCAGTTAAATGTGGGAAATAAGGTAAGGAACAGTATCTCTGAGGGGACCCAGATGTGGAAACCTCTTCTCTTTGAACTTCATTATTTATTTGTGAGGAATCCTGAATTCCTCCCAAATTGGAATGGTTCTGGTCAAGTAGTACTCGAGAAGTTGAAAATAAATATCTATTAATAAGGGAATTTGGATAAGAATTATCACTTAAAATGGTCTTAAGTGATTGACTAGATTCACTTCTGTAAAGAGGATGTGACAACCTATGTGTCCTTATGGCTAATCCCTGTACGAGGTTGTGTTTGTGAATACGTGAATCTTTTAGGATGAAAGGAAAAATAATTTAGGAAGCGATTGCTAGCAACGCTCTTTCTGAACCATTTGGTTCTTAGGATGTTGTCAACACCTCGTACAACTAACATGTCAAGGAAAGGGATGGTGTTATTTTCCTCCATCTCACATGTAAATTGTAAGTGGGGATTATATTCATTAAAGTGGAAAGAATGTTCATAATTTGATCAGTGGGTACAGCCAGGATCAAGTCGTCCACATATCTCTTACCAAAAGGAATGTTACAATTTAAATGATTGAGTCAATCTGCGATCAAGTCATCCAAGACAAAACCAACCAATAGGGGAGAAATAGAAGATCCCATTGGGGTACCAAAGATTTGTAGGTAGAACTTGCCATTGTAGACAAAGTAGTTCGTATCAAAAACCAATTTAAGAAGCTCCACAAAAGTTTTCCATCCAAAAGCACAATGGCTTTGGATTTGATCCCAATGATTATGCAAGGAAGAAAGAACTGCAGGTAAGGGTAGGTTGGTGAAAAGGGACACGACGTCAAAACTTAATACTTGAAACCCTATAGGTAGTTGGAAGTTATTGATAAATTCACTGAATTTAAATGAGTCTGAGATGTTGAATTCATTATTATGATTATATGCTGTTGAAAGTATGTTGGCCAAAAATTTTTCAATATTACAACTGGGAGAATTAATTGATGACACCATGGGGCGCATGCAAAGTTGGGGTTTGTGGCTTTTTGGCAAACAGTAAAATCTAGGATCCATACCATTATAATTGTTGAGGGCTTTGGCTACAACTTCTGTAATAATATTAGATCTTTTCAAGTCAGAAATATGTTTGTTGATTTTAGAGGTAAAAGTGGTGGTAGGGTTTCTTGGTAATGATCGATAATATTGATCATCATTTAGGAGTGATTGGCTTAACTCCATGTACTGATCTTTGTACATAAGTACTGTGGTATTACCCTTGTCACTCAAAAGAACTAATAATTCAGGATGGTCTTTTAAAAAAGTTTTAGTTTCAAAGTAAGCCCGATCTCTTTCTGACTGTGATTTTTTTGGTGCATTAGAATAGTTTAGTATGATATATAATTATTAGCTGATGATCTTAATTGAGTGAGATCTGTGGGATTAGAATTTGACACAATATTTTCGACATCTGATAATAGGTTGCAAATTGAGTAATACTTGAGGGTTGGAGATAATCCAAATTTTGGACCAAGAGCTAACAATTTCGAATCATTGGGAGGAAGATCAATATCAGTAAGGTTTTTTAACCATTTCTGTTAAAATTTAATTTTAGAGAAAGGAGTGACACCTAGATTAGAATTCTTTTTTTGAAGTTCCTTAAGTGACTTGTTAAAAGTAAAATTAAATTGATTATGAAATCTATGATCAAAGTTATTGATAATATAAGAGGGAAGTGAGTTCCTGAGATGTGAAGTAAGAGAATGAATCTGTTGGGTGATGGTTTTAATGTCATGATGAACTGAGTGAATTGAAATATTAAGAAGTCGAACCCTCATGTGAGTTTCAAAATTGTCTACTCTGCGTCTAACAGCACCCCTGGTTGCTCTGAAGGTGGTGTCAACTACTCTATCTATTTGGTTTTGAATAAAGGTAGGGGTTTGTTTCCTCCGCCGGCATTCTAACAAGAAAACTCTTCTAGCCTCAAGTTTCGCTAATTTATGACATAATTTGGACCACTGTTTCAAAGATCTCACTTTTTGCACAAAATTTACTTTTTTAACTGCTGCGGTAATCCATGTTTTCATTAAGGTTTTTGCAATTTTTTTCTACCAAGGTGAAGAAACAGTCTTTTATATAGGATTTACTAAATTAAATTTGACCTCTAATTTATTTAAATATTTGTAAATCAAAATTGAAAAACAAATTTCCAAAAAATATTATTTGCATTATAAATGAGCAATATGAAACATTTTGTTTTGCAGAAAAAGTTGCGCTATGGTACCAGTATAAATCGAAAAAAAATTAGTTGAAAAATATTAAGCAGTTTATGAGATATTTAATTTGTTTATAAAAAATTACCATTTGTTCAACTGTTTCAAAGATCTCACTTTTTGCACAAAATTTACTTTTTTAACTGCTGCGGTAATTCATGTTTTCATTAAGGTTTTTGCAATTTTTTTCTACCAAGGTGAAGAAACAGTCTTTTATATAGGATTTACTAAATTAAATTTGACCTCTAATTTATTTAAATATTTGTAAATCAAAATTGAAAAACAAATTTCCAAAAAATATTATTTGCATTATAAATGAGCAATATGAAACATTTTGTTTTGCAGAAAAAGTTGCGCTATGGTACCAGTATAAATCGAAAAAAAATTAGTTGAAAAATATTAAGCAGTTTATGAGATATTTAATTTGTTTATAAAAAATTACCATTTGTTCAATTGCAAAAACGCGGTTGTTTCCGATAGAGTATACAAGTTTTTAAGATCTCATTGTTTTTACTTTTATATATATTTTAGACAAATGTATTGATAAATCAAAATTTCAGTTAAACGCCCCTCCAAAATGGTGTTTGAAAATGGGTGTAATTTGTTTAAAATTTTATTTTTTAATAACATCTCCGGAATGAAAATTTTTTGAATTATTTTTCAATATTCGTGTTCCTGGTAGTTTTTGATATACTTAACCTTTAACTACACGCGCTGGCGTATTTTGTACGCCAGATATAAGAATTTTACTGCAAATATATTTAAAAATTTAATTTTTGACCTTGTTTATGTCTCTAACCTATCAGTGGAATGTGCTTTACAATTTGGTTTTAGTTTCGTTATAATCGGCGTTCTGGGAAGATCGTAATTTACAGTTTATTATTTGTTGTTTCCGGTGGTGCACAATATGCGCCACGATTATAATAATATAAGTAGTAATATAAGTACATATTTCAATTGTTTTTTAGTCATTATGGCACAAAATATATTTTTCTTTATAAACAATACTTTTTCTCCCGTAAAAAATCACATTTCAAAAAATTTTTTATTAGCAATTTTATTTATCATGGAATCCAGTTATTCCGTAATTCCAGTTATAAATCCCAATTGGCTTACTGAGAAGGAACTCCAAGTATTCACTGATGCCAAATAAGGTTGATAACAAACAACTAAGTGTATTTTTTCAAAAAAAAAATAAACAAATCCGCTGTTATTGTGTATTTCCTTGTGGCGTATAAAGTACGCCGCGCGTGTAGTTATGTCATAACTTGATGCGCGGGTAGTTAAAGGTTAAAAAAGAAAAAAAATTCTAGATCCATTTTTTGCCTAGATAGTCTTTCCAAGTGTAAAAATTCATAATTTGTTTATTTATCAATAATAACAATTTAAAATGCATAAGTGCATCTATATATCAACCCTACTAGTCAACAATGTCATTTATACATATTGCACAGTTAAAATTTTAGAATATCTTAAAAAATAATGATTTTCGTAGCGACCTTAAATGAAAACTTTTTGCATGAAGAGTGGTGCAGTAGTAGGTACTTTGCAATATCTTCGTTAGTAATGGAATAATTTCACGGTTTTTTTTTAATTTTAGGGTAGCATATAAAAATATGAACATCTAAATGACAATTTTTGCAATAAATATTGACACAAAAGACTTTTTATAAATTTTTTTTAATTACAAGTTTTTGGCATATATATCATATCCATCTGGGCTTGATGACGTAATCAATGATTTTTTAATGAGAATAGGGGTCCTGTGATAGCCCATTTGACAGGGTATTCAATTTTCTATTTACTAATATAGACATTAACGTAATTGTTTATACAGGGTGTTAAATTAATTGAGACACACAGAAGAATGTATGGAATTTATTTAATTCAAAATACGTTTTACTGTCAATACTGTGGTAATATAAAAAAACATGTTAATTTGACGAATAAATATCGCTTTTCGCTTAAATTCAATGTTTAAGCTGCCATCCAGCCGCCTCTTGACAATTTGAACATGTCGTTGAAGCGAAAATCAATGTTTATTTTTTAAATAAAATATTTTGATGTTTTCTGACAGCAGTAAAATGTATTTAGAATTAAACAAATTACATACTTTCACCTTTTTGTGTCAACTAATTTAATTAAAAAAAAGTTTTGGACAACTTGTATAAATAATTATATTAATACTTATATTAGTGACAAGAGAATTAAATACCCTTTCAAATGACACCTATTCTCATTTAAGAAATCATCGATTACGTCATCACGCCGAGATGGATGATGTTACTAGTATGATATATACGCCAAAAAAATCGTAATTAAAAAATAAAAATCGACCTGTTTCGGGATTTTTCCTGAAAGTCGTTGGTTTACGAAGTAACTCATTTATGCGTTGCTTTATGAACGCACTGTATGTATGTTATTTTTAAAAGCTTTATAACAGGTAGTACACTAAAAAGTGTGTATATTTGTTAAATTTTATTAACTTTTATAAGTACATTATATTTGTATACAGGGTGGTGAATCGGAAAACGGGCCATAGGAAACTCAATGTAAAATTTTAAACTGTTAAATTCCTGCTTCCCTAATTATGTTACATCAAAAGTCATGAGAAGTTATTTGTAGAGGATTGAAATCTATACTAAAAACAGAAGTTACAATTGTCCTACGATTTAAACACATTCCAAAATTTTGGAAAAATATAATGTATTTACCGCAGTAGGTATGTGTGGGCATGTTAGGCCACACGTTACTATTTAACTGACAGTGAGCATACTATTGACTAAGGAAAATATCTTTATTATTAATACTTTCTCCTTAACTGAGGGTATCTGATCAACTTTATTGTGTTTTAAACAATAAATGATAAAATAAATAAAGAAATTGACAGTTCAAATTGTTAATATAATAAACTCATTGTCACCGAATGCAATCTTATACACATTATTGCACTGTGTGTGGCGTAACTTTGGCGTATTTCTCTGAAAATTGTATTATATTTTTACAAAATTTTAAATAATTATTGTTCGTAGAACAATATTAACAGTTGTTTTCAATACAGATTTCAATTCTCTACAAATAGTTTCTTATGACTTTTGATGTAAAATAATTAGGGAAGCAGGAATTCAACAGTTTAGAATTTTACATTGAGTTTCCTATGGCCCGTGTTCCAATTCACCACCCGGTAGAGGTTGGTCCATTTTTTTTATATATATTTTCTTTTGTATTCACATTAACTTTGCGAGATTTTGCCAATGATTTCTACAAGGAAAAGTTTTTATGTTTCTTTAACAAAATTTTACTATTTTGTTAAAATTTTAAAATAAAAATTTGTTTTAATACTGTTTTTTGGTTATCTTAGGTGCCAACTTTTATTTATCACAATATAAGAAAAAAAAATTTTTGAAAAAAATATCGTTTATAGCAAATTATTGAATATTTATTGCAAAAGGGGTCATATAGATGTTATTATTTTTATATGCTACCGCAAATTTAAAAAAAGCATTGAAACTGGTCCAATATTAACGGAGATATTGCAAACTACTCCTCCGCCAATTTTCAGTCAAAAAGTTTTGATTTAAGGTGATATGAAAATCATTATTTTTCAAAATATTCTACAATTTTTATTATGTGGATAAACGGCATTGTTAAGTAGTAGGGTTAATAGATCTACTCACGAAATTTTAACTGTTAATATTGATAAATAAACAAATTATGAATTTTTAAACTTGGAAAATCTATCTTGGCAAAAAATGGTTTTAGATTTTTTTTCTTTTGTGAATGTATCAAAAACTACTAGGAATGCGAATATTGGAAAATAGTTTCAAAATTTTTAATCTCGGCGACGTTATTATAAAAAAAAACTTTTAAACAAATTACACCAATTTTAAAACGCCATTTTGGAGGAGTGTTTCATTGAAATTTTGATTTGTCAATACATTTATCGAAATTATACATAAAATTACATTTATCGAAATTATACATAAAAAAATGACATTATAAAAATTTCTATACTCGATCGACAACAACCACGTTTTTGCAATTGAAAAAATGGTACTTTTTTATAAACAAATTAAATATCTCACAAATTGCTGAATATTTATCAACCAATTTTTTTACGATTTATGCTGGTACTATAGCGCAACTTTTTCTGCAAAACAAAATGTTTCATATTGCTCATTTATAATGCAATTAATATTTTTTTGAAAATTTGTTTTTCAATTTTGATTTACAATTATTTAAATAAATTAAGGGTCAAATTTAATTTAGTAAGTCTTATTTAAAAACTCGTTTCTTCACCTTTCCAAAAAAAATTGCAAAAACCTTAATAAAAACATGAATTACCGCAGCAGTTAAAAAAGTAAATTTTGACCAAAAATTACCCATTTTTTTATTATTTAAAATTTAAACAATGATCCCCTCATATGAATCATATACTTTCTTGAAAATACCTTTTGATTTGACCTAAGCTTTGATAAAAAATTTATTCCAACCTGTACGGAATTACATTTTGATTTACATGTAATGTAATTTTATTTGATCGGTCTATTACTTTTCCAAATCAAATCTACTCCGAATGTGCTTACCGTGCTGTGCATTTTCATTTTTGTAGTAGCTTGAAAACAGTTTTAATTTGATTTTACTTTGTAATGAATAGTAGAAAGTAATAACTTTATGTTGCCTATTTGCCGGTAATATTTTCATCATGAAGTTTTTTAATGTAGAGATATTTAATTATTGTATTTTTGTCAAAGAGTTGTTTTTCTTTCTGTTAAATTGATAAACCCCAGATCAGTTTCTCTTACCCGCAAGAGATCTGTATCTCTTTCTTATTCGAAGACTTGATTTATAAACAGACAACAAAAAATTTAAATATTGTGGCAGCTTATTTAAAAACAAATATATTTAAAAATTTTCCTTGCTATGCCCCTTCTCAATAGAAATTCGAATATAAATAAGCTAGTTAAAGATAAAAATTTATGCGGATATGTAAATAAATGTAATAAAATTGATAGGCTTCTTATTATTTTCTGCTGTCTTCACTCATCTTTTGACCTATCAGCGTATTTCCTGTAATTCTTCTCAGTACTCTCATCTCTGTTGTTTCCAGTAGTCTTTGTGTTGGGGCTGTATCGGGTCTTGTTTCTGATGCATATATCATTAATAGTCTTAGACTGGCTATATAAATTCTTGACTTCATCTCAGTGTTAATATGTCTGTTTCGCTATACAGTGTTACTAAGGCGTCCTGCCAGTATATTTGCTTTTTATAGTTGATTTTTCACTTCTTTTTCCAGGTCCCTGTAGCTTGACGATGTAATTCCAAGGTATTTTACTTCCATTATTTGTTCAATACTGATACTATAAATTTTTATTTTACATCTGATTGGTTCTTTACTGATTACTATTGTTTTAGTTTTCTGAGATGAAATTGTCATATTGACTTATTCTTATCTTATTTTAAATCTTGTAGACTATCTTTATCTTGGGCTTTCAATATTGAGTCGTCTGCGTAACAGAGTATTTTTACTTCTTTGTTTTCCATTCTATATCCTCTTCCTTTGTTGACGTTTTTGATAATTTCATCCATGATTAAATTGAAGAACATTGGGCTCAATGAGTCTCCCTATCTTTTTCTGCTGCGTATAAGTTCTGTAAGTTGTTCATCTATTCTGTCTTCCATTTTGTTGGTTTGGTAGATATCTTCTACAGTTTTGATGATATTAGGGGAACTTCTCTACTATACAAAATATGGACTAAATCTTTGAATCTTACTCTATCAAATGCTCTCTTCATGTCAATCTGACATAGAAATGCTGGTCTATTATACTCTAGTGATTTATCAGTACATTGCTTTATGACGAATAAATTGATTGTATTTAGTGTAGTAATTGTTAGAAGATTTCATGTAAATTAAAAAAAATATTACACTGGTGTCAGAAGTGCATTTAATAAATATGTTTTACTTTTCAAGTTATTACTTGAAGTTACTTGATATATTTATTTTTTTTTTAGTAAGTGACGTCCTGAATTCAACCATGAAAGAAAAACTCAGAAGTAAGTAAACTTAGATTGTTCTTTGAAATAGTTCTATATCTATATATCTACATCATAATCAACTAGATGCTTTTTGTTTACATTTCACCACAAGCCTAAACTTGTGCTATTGGACAATGAGCCAAGGACGACAGCTCCCTGGTAGGATGCACAAGGAGGCAATTGTGGCCTAAGTGCTGTGAAACTTGACTCACCCTCCCTACAGATACAGATTCTGGGGTATTTTGACTTGTTTTTAGTGTTTCACTTTTTTCACTGCTTTTGAAGTACTGATTTTATTAATTTTGTTTCTACTTTTACTCTTCTGGATTCATCTTTACAACTAACCTAGAAATTTGTAAAATAAATAGGAATAAAACAAAAAACCCAACAGTAAATAGTTCAAAATCAGACAACTTCAAGACTATTGGAAATGTAAAAATAAAAAAGAGAACAGTAAAATACAAGACAAAAAGACAAAAATAAAACATTACATAGCAAGGTCAAACGAATAAAACAAATTAAGAAAAATGAAGCGAAGAACGTTAAAGACAAGACTAGTAGACTGAGATCAGAAAAGTCTGAACGAACAATTCACGAAAAGTCAGTGAGAAATAATTCGACAACACGGCCTATAAACTCCGAAACTAATGTAGGACCTATTATTTCATATAATACTCAAGTTTTTATTTCAATTAGTTGCATATATTAAATAATCTTTTAATTTTCTTCTTTAGGATATGAAGAAGAAAAGATATTTAAGGCTGCCATGAAACAGCATTACGGTATGATATTTTATATAAAAGCTATTTTAAGTTAGATCACATAAATGAATATTAAACTCATCAGGTTTCCGGGTTGAACCGCATCAATTTTCTGCTTTCGACATCTTTTCTGCTGTATTTCTCAGGGCTACCGGTCTCTCAAGTGGACTCTCTACTAAAGAAAAAGTGCTTAAAATTTTAAAGATATCTTGTATATACTTTAAAATTTTACTAAAACGAGATTATTAAACGCTCTCATTCATCCCACACTCCTTCCTTCTCTTATCTTTTCCTATATTATCAATCTTAGCATTTCATGTCGCTCTCCACTCATTACATGTCTCAGATATTATAACTTTTGTATTTTTATTGTGTTTATCACTTTGTATTCTTTGCCCATTTCCTGCAATATTTCTGTGATCGTTTGCTTCTGTATCGATGCTATTCTGAGCATTCTTCTATAACACCACATTTCAAACACATTCTATCGGCACATCTCCCAAATGTATGTTTGTAGATTTGATTTATTATTTGATGTGTTATCATACATTTTACTCTATTTTATACTAATTTTTAGACCTTATTTTTCACAGAAACTTATTGTTTTGTTTAATAGTAGTTGGAGCTCTTCAGCATAGCTTTGCATAATCACGGTGTCATCTGCATATCGCACCTCGCTCAAACACTGTCATAAGTCAAAAAAGCAAAGTATCGAGAAAACAACGTTTAAAATTTGTGCTAGAACTTTTTCGAGTTTAATTAAAAAACTTTTAAAATTAGTATAAATACATATCTGGTCAGTTACAAAGGTTTTTGAAGCTCTACAAGGTATTGTATTAATTGTGCTAAAAATATTTTAAAAAATATATTTTTTTGAGTTGTGACACTATACAGATAAAATTACGAAAAAGATACGAATTATTATTTATCAAAAGTGGCTCTTGCAGTGCAGAATATAATATCATTATTATTATCTGGTTAACAGAATTATAGTTTTAAATGATGAACTTTAAATACAAGTAACAACATTAATCTAAAAATACTGCAAAAAGAAAGATAAATAAGTGATAAATGTGTCACTTTTCTTGAGCACGTACGCAGATTCTTTTGAATAAAATAATCACATATACTGTCTTAACTCGACAAATGACGCTTTATACACATCTTAGATGGACAAATACCTGGCACAAGTCGATATGTGACACTGTTTATGTTCGGTGCACCGTTAATTTTGGTTAGTCAAATAATGACTAGTGTGATCTAATGACAAATAGATGAACTATAAACGTAACACTTTTTGAGATAAGATTTTCTAGTTTTATTAAACTGTTGGTGCAATAAAAACGTTTTTAAATTTTTTTTTGAGTTGTGACACTATTTGAGCGTAGGTGCGATATATCTTATGTAGTTAATAGTTCGTACGTTAAGTATTATTCCTTCACTGTCAGATAGTATTGCTTCTTCAAAAATCTTCTTTACTATCTGAGCTATACTGAGCCCCAATATTCTACACTGTTGACTGGACACTTTTCTGTTGTTATGAGTTTTATTTTCTTTTTCTATTGTTGTGAGTTAACCCTTCTACTTTTTGTATGTGTTTCTTTCGTCAAACCATCACCACTTTTCTAGTAGTGCTCTATGTCTGAGCATTCTTCTTTTATAATATGAAAGAATATGTATAGAATATGGAATAAAGTATAAGGCAGACTATGTCTTAGGATCACAACGGTTTTGTCAGTGAAAAAAGCATTATTGCGATTAAAAGGTTGTTGCTTATTATCAGAGATTCACATATCATAATCCTATAGACCACTGTGTCAAAAATCGCGATAGTTAATGAAGTGTTATCTTCTTAGGTCGTCAAAATTGATGACGTCAAATACTGGCAAAAGCGTTGCGTCCATGAGACATAGACTTATTTTAAAAGGTCTTGCGCCCACACTTAAAAAAATTATTACCTCCCTCATGGGACTTTTTTAATCAGTTATTCATATCGAGTTGTACAACTTTTCTATTTCGGAAAATTTTCGGGAGGGTGGCGTTTCGTAAATATAGACACTTTCCTAAACTTTGGTGCGTCCGACAACTGGAGTACCTTTAAAAATTTGTCGGAAAATACTACTAGTCGAAGCAATAAAGCAATAAAACCTCCAAAAAATAACGACAAGACGAATCTTCATAATCCTTTTGCATTCGATTCGTGAATGCGCCAGAAAACTTTGTGAACCGGAGCCATGAGGGAATATGGAAAAAGTGCATACAAAAATGTATTCTTAAAGTGCATCTCAAACAGACAATAAAAAAAATCAGAACTCGTCAATTATCGGCGGAAATGAGTTTCATTTTGTTACTCGGGGGTTTTTGGAGTCTGAAAACAAATATGACATTGAAAGTGATCTCCGGAGTACTTGGTGCCATAGATACCTACTGTTTACCTCGTCTTTTGGAGTTTTCGGAAAATTCTTTAAAAAATTAGTCAAAAATGATTACTCGGGGGGTTTTTGGGGTCGCTGGAAAAAGAAGACGACATTTAAAATTATCTCCAGAGTGCCAGGTGCCTAGAATACCTTCTTTTTACATCAACTTCTGAAATTTTCGTTATACAATCAGTCAAATCTCTAAACTTGGAAGTTATTGGAAGTTACTTCCAATAACTTCCAGAAAGGCGTCTCTACACGTGGAAATCCCCTCAAGATGGACATCAAGGTAAAATAGTACGGAATCAAATAGACTAAATCCTAATAAACCATCGACTTCGGAACAATATTAAAGATGTAAGAACTTACCCCGGCGCCGACATAAACTCAAATCATAATTTACTCTGCTCCAAGATACAAATTAAATTAAAGAAACTAACAAAGCCAACTAAGTCTAGTAAGATATATCTCGACCCCCTTAAAAACACCCAAACGCGCGAACACATAGCACAGCAGATAAATAGTAAAATGCACAAAATATCAAATATACCAAACGAAAACAGAACTATTAACGAATGTTGGTACGATATTCAAAACTCGATTTTAGAGGACGTAAGGGAATCTTTAAAAACACCTACAATGTTGGCAAAAAATTAATGGATGAACCAAGAAATTCTAGACTTGATGGAAGTTCGATGAAAATACAAAAATAGAAATATTATCAAATACCGTGAAATTAACAAACTCATAAAAAGAAAAATTAAACAGGCCAAAGAATCCTGGCTCGAGAATTCATGTAAAGAAATAGAAGACCTCCAAAAAAAGCATGACAATTTCAACCTTCACAAGAAACTTAAATATACCTCCGGAATTAGAAAACAGAAAAATGCTCACGTACTTAAAACCGCAGACGGAAAAATTTGTGATCACGAACAACAGTGCAAAGAATGGGAGAGACACATCAGTGACCTTTTTGACGATGCTTCTCGAGAAAACGCTCCAAATACTACCTGTGACAACCAATTAGACAGAGGTCCCAGTATACTGAAGTCAGAAGTCATAAAAGCAATAAAACAAGCCAAAAACAATAAAGTACCTGGACCAGATCAAATCCCTGTTGAGTTACTTAGACTTTTGGATGAGGAAAACATTACCTACTTGACTACTTTCTTTAACAAAATTTACAACGAAGGAAAAATACCAGATGATTGGTTGGAGTCACTGTTTATAACATTACCAAAGAAAAGCAGGCCCACCAAATGCAGCGATTTTAGACTAATCAGTTTGATGAGTCACACACTTAAGATACTTTTACGTATTATACAAAACCGAGTATTCCTTCTGTGCGAAACTAGAATGGGTAATAAGCAATTTGGATTTAGAAATGGTCTAGGAACTAGAGAAGCACTATTTTGTATGCGCGTTCTGTTACAAAAAAGTTGTGAATTCCGAAAGAACGTTTATGTTTGTTTCATCGACTTCGAGAAGGCATTCGACCGAGTACAACATGATACACTTTTCGATTGCCTGCAGGCAGCAGGACTTGACCACTACGATATAAGACTGCTGAAATACTTATATTACAATCAAGTAGCCTCTATCCAAATTGGAGACAGTCGTACTGAAAAACTGCTGATAAAACGTGGAGTACGACAAGGTTGTGTTTTATCACCCACCCTTTTAATCTTTACTCTGAAGAAATCTTTAGGGAGGCTTTGGATGACAGACAAGAGGGAGTAAGGCTAGGCGGAGAAGTAATCAACAATATTAGATACGCTGCCGATACAGCCATTCTTGCTGAAAATTTACAAGATCTTCAGACACTACTAAATCTAGTCAGTGAAGTAAGCTATCGGAGAGGCCTTAAAATCAACATTTCAAAAACAAAGTGGATGGCAGTTGGAAAGATTAATATAGATCAAGGTCAGCTTTCTCTTGATGGAGAGGAGTTAAAGCGGGTAAATCATTTCAAGTACCTTGGCAGCTGGTTAAATGTAAATTGTGACTCTGATGAAGAGATAATAACTAGGATCGAAATATCACGGAAGGCTTTTATGACCTGAAAACCAGTTTTATGTAATAGAAACCTGTCGATGAATATTCGAAAGAAGGTGCTGAAATGTTATCTGTGGTCTATCATATTGTATGGTTGTGAGACATGGACGTTAAAAACCACAATGCTAAACAAAATAGAAGCATTCGAATTGTGGTGCTATCGACGAATCCTAAAGATATCGTGGGTTTCGCACACTTCCAATGAAGATGTTCTTCAAATGATGAATTCGGAACGTCTGCTCATAAGCATCATAAAGAGGAGAAAAACAGAATACTTCGGCCATATAATTAGAGGACCTAAATACCATCTGCTTCACCTTATAATACAAGGAAAAGTGGAGGGAAAGAGATGGATTGGTCGAAAGAAACTTTCATGGCTGCGTAATATTAGACAATGGTGTGGCTGCATAGTAGAAGAATTATTTCGCGTAGCAGCCGATAGAGAGAGATTTCAGGAAATTGTAAACATGATGACGGCCAACGTGTGAATACAGACACGGCACCTAAAGAAGAAGAAGGAAGTTACTGGCGTATATACCCTGGGCTCCAGGTATTCCAGAGATCACTTCCGATGTCATATTGCTCTTCAGCGACCCCAAAAACCCACGAGTAATGATTTTTGACTAATTTTTTAATGGATTTGCCGAAAACTCCATAAGGCGAAGTAAACAGCGTACTTTGGGCACCAGATACTCCGGCGATCACTTACGACATCATATTCGTTTTCAGAGACCCCAAAAACCCCCGAGTAACATAATTGAACTCATTTCAGCCGATAATTGACGAGTTCTGAATTTTTTTTATTGTCTGTTTAAGATACACTTCAAGAATGCATTTTTTATATGCACAAATGCAGTTTTTCAATATTATCTCATGAGTTTCCTGGCGCATTCACGAATCGATTGCAAAAAATTTGTTAAGATCCGTCTTGTCGATATTGTCCGACAAATTTTAAGGGTACTCCAGTTATCGGACGTACCAAAGTTTAGAAACCTCTATATTTACGAAACGCCCCCTCGCGAAAATTAACTATTAGAAAAGTTGTCCGACTCGACATGAATAACTGCATAAAAAAGGCTCGTGATGGAGGTAATATATACACACCCAAACTTATATGGAATCTTCTGATATTTCTTACTATTTCGTGCAAACGAACACACGAAGTCAAACATTATTTATTTTAACGCAATTCAATAACAAATACATAACAATTAAATAAAACAATAAAGTATTTAACAAACAAATTGAAAGTAGTTGTTTTAAAGTCAATAGCAAACAAAATTTCAATATAAAACGAATAATGTTTAAATTGTTTTTATTTATTTATTTTGTATTTTGTGGTAGTCAGTGTTATCACATCTAGTCCTTATGCAAGCTTCAGTTTGCGTGGGCACGCTCCTAATAAAATTGTCAACATTTTGTTTTGGTAGTTTGCTCCATCCTTTAAGAGCATCTTGTACTAGCCGTGCGGTGTTTTGTGGATTATCCCGGCGAGCTCTAATTTTTCTTTTAAGCATATCCCACAAATACTCTATAGGATTAAGCTCGGGTGAGCAAGCAGGCCACTCCAAACAAGGGATACCTTCTGCTTCAATTATGTCTGTAGTCACTCTAATGGTATATAGAGGTCCATTATCATGCAATAAAATTAAATTTTCTCCTTTTGTACCTCTCCAGAGCTGTGAGCAGTTAAAGTTCATTGGATGAAAATTAAAGGGGTCTTTTTACGGATCACAATTCCTCTCCAGAACATTACACTTCCCCTGGTATATTTGTGAACAGATCTGACAGTTTTCGTTCTTGCTTGTCTTCCTTGACCTCTAAGTACACGATTTTATGGGTCATCTGATTTTACACAAATCCTGACTTTTTTGAAAATAGCACATTTTGTCAATTCCCAATGTTCCAGTTTTGGTGGTGAAGACACCAATTTAGGCGATCAATCTTGTATTGCCTGGATAACTCGGGAACCCATAACTGTCTCCTGCTGTATACTTCTTTGTACGAACTCTTCTTTTTATCGTTTCAACTGAAACAGTTACACCTGTAGCTTCCAAAAGCTGCCTTTGGAGCTGCAGGTGAGAAATGGTTGGGTGCCTTCCAGCTGATTGGACAACTAAACGATCTTGGAGAGCCGTTATTACTTTTGGCGACTTTCCCTTGCTTTATTTTTGAGCTTTCCTAGTTCCTGTTACCAAGCATAGGTTTTGGACAAAACGTCCTGTATTACGCCTAGCTCTACAGCTATGTCCCTCTGAGAGCATTACTATCTCCACAAGACCAATAATATTTCCTCGTTGTAAGTTCTATAACCCCACATCAGGCACATTTTCGTTTTTGGACGCAAAAGTTAGTTTATTTATTTTAATTCAATTTGCAACCCAACCAAATAACCTATACCGTACCGAGCTGTACTATCCGATTGTCTTATATTTTTATTTATTTTCAATAAAAACCTTTATTCTTCGCAACAATAACAGTTTTTTCAAAAGAAATAAATATTACTTTAAAATACATGGTGATTCCATAAGTTTGGGTGTGTGTATTTTTTAACTGTGGGTCCAAGGTATAAATAAATTAATAATTACTGTATAATATTTTCAGACCAAATTCGAGTCTACGTCATATCGTGGTATGTGGTACTTACTTTCGCCGTTATCTATTTGGTTTCTGAACTTACCGTTTTCATCGTGACGGTTATTCTTACAGTCTATGCTGTCTACGAAGCTTGGTTAGAGGATATGTTTAGACATTATTGAGAGTATTGGTCGAGTATAGTTACCAATTCTCCCTATCTATTTTATATTTTTTATACTGTTTCCTATTTTTTGTGAAACTGATATGTTAGATAAAATGTAATGTTTTTTTTAATTATTCTATTTTTGTAACTATATATCGCCGGTCCGGAAGAACAATGAAGTAACTGCAAATTTTGTCAATTCCTATTTATTGCGTAATAAACTTCTAAAATACTGTGTACAGATGATACAAAAGCGACAGAACTGTAACTATGTGCTGAGCCACTACAGGGTAGTTGCGTCGTTATTGAAATACGCACCATTTTAGACCTTGTTTCAGATGGATAATGACGCAACTGTAAATAGCCATCGCTGTAAGAATAAACGGCATACTAAATATTTAAAAATAGTTTTTTTTGTACAGAAAAATTTTAAGATCAAGAATGACTCAACTGTAGATAGGGTTGAAAATGGGGGGATTAAATTAAGGTAATGAAATTCAAACCAATAAGGAAGAAACTAGAAGCCATCGTTATAAGAATAAACGCCATACCGATGCTTCTGGACGGTTACTCTTTATTTAATCACAATTTTAATTATTTAAAAAATTTTAACTGAACAATGACGCAACTGTAGATATGGTTGAAAATGGGGGGATTAAATTAAGATAAATAAATTGGAACCAATAGTGATAAAAGTAAAAGCCATCATTGTAAGAATAAACGCCATACCGATTCTCCTGGACGATTAGTCCTCATTTAATATCTATTTTAAATATTTAAAAATTGTTTTTTGCTCTTCTGAGAAATATGAATTTTTGCAGTTACGTCATTCTCCTTCCGGACCGACGATATACTTTTATATTTTTATACTTTTGTATTTTTGTAATAAAAAGTTTTGATAGATAGATCTGAGTTTTTTCCCTAATATTCTTTTATACTTATCAATTATTCAATATGCTTTTGTGGTCCTTTCTTAAACATGAAGCTAACATAACTACCGTCGCTCCCAAAAAGACTATAACCAAAACTGAATATAGTAGAGTATTTTTTTTTCTCTTTCTTCCTCAGATTTTCCCTTTCCAGGTGTCGCTGTTCATAACCTTAACTCTTCCTCGCCACTCATGTCTGCCCAATATCTCTTCTTTATCTTAACATTTCTCTCTCCAGTACCCTGCCATACACTTACCTCTTCCATCTTCTCCTCGGTTTTCCCCTGCCTCTCCTTTCATCAACTCCTATAGCTCTATTATTCGTTCTATATATTTCTTATTCCTATGTCTAAATCGATCAAGCCATTCCAGTATTTGTTCTTGAATCTTTTGGAGATTGTAATTACAATGGCTCTATCTTTAATCAAGTCTTTCCTGGTCCGGTCCCTTCTAGAATTACCCAGCAATCACCGTAACATTTTCATTTTAGCTGCCTCTATTTTCTAATCCTAAATCTTTTTTATTGGCCATGCACCAACGAAGGTCTCATCACAAACTTATATAATATATCTTTCCTGTCTACCCTATCACTAATTTTTAATCACGGAGTATCCCGCTCATTCTCGTCCAGTTAAACAAACCAGCCTATACCCTGTGAGCAATTTCTGGATCTAGTGTCCCATCTTCGTTCTGTAGGAGCCAAGATATTTAAATTCTCCTACCTCTTCAATATCCCTTCTTCAACCCTATTACTTCTCCTACAGTTCATTGCTCTCCTCTACTAACAGGATAGCATCAGCAAAGAGCATTTACCAATGAGCCTCCTCCTTGACCGTATCTGTCAATATATCCATAACAAGATTAAACAGGTACGGACACAGTGAAGAGTCTGGATACAAACCAACCATCACTGGAAAACTTTCGCTCAATCCTACACAAGTCCTTACTTTGGTGCACGCTAATACATATCCCTATTTGGTGCACATATTTGATGCACTGGTTCCTAATACATATCCTTCACGAGTCGTACGTACTTCTGACTGAGGAACCCATTTCTTTCTAATACATCTCCATAGATTCATTCATCTTCCTGGCATAAACCCAGCTGTTCTTCTCCTATCGATGTCTTTCTCCTAAATGTACATGTATCTAAACAATTCAGAGAAAAGTTTTATTCTAAATCAAAAGAAAATGATATCATATACAAATACAGGGTATTAATTGTGGAATGTAAATGAACTTCTTCTTCTGGCAGTACCGTCTCCTATCGGAGTTTGGCTACCATCACAGCAATCTTAACTTTGTTGGCTGCAGCTCTGAACAATTGTATTGAACTGCACCCGTACTACTCCCTTAAGTTTCGCAACCAGAAAATCCTCGGATTTTCTACGTCCCACATTTCTCTTTCCCGAGATATTTCCTTGGATCATGAGTCTTAGTAAGGAGTACTTTTCCCCGCTCATTACGTGGCCTAGATATTCCAGTTCTCTCGTTTGTATGGTTTTTATGACTTCGCATTTCTTCCCTATTTTCAGCAAAAGTTATTGATTTATTATTCTCTGTGTCCGTGGTATTTTCCACATTCTCCTGTAGCACCACATCTCGAATGCTTCAATTTTTTTATGTTTATCATTTTCAGTGTCCAAGCTTCCATGCCGTACAGCAGAACGGAGAAAACATAGCACTTTAACATTCTCGTTCTTAAGTTTAGATTTATGTCCCTGCAGCATAGGAACTTTTTCATTTTGATAAATTATTGTCTTGCTATTTCTATTCCCCTTTTAATTTCTGTTGTCAGGTCATTAGTATCAGTGAACCAAACCCTTACATATTTGTAGGACGTAACTCTTTCAACTTACTTATTATTTATGGTTAAATTCAAATTGGTGTATAGCTTCTTTGATACAATCATAAATTTAGTCTTTTTGACGTTCAGTTTTAGACCATACTTGTTGATATGAGTGTTTAAGTTTACCAACAAATACTGTAAATGAACAAAAAGTAGTAATTGCTAAAGGTATTGTTTTTAATGAAAACGATTCTTGTTGCAAGAAAAACAAGGCACAGATACAAATTAATGAGGAACAAAATGGTGAAGATTGTATAAGTATAACGGAACATAATGATGATGAAACAGGATAATATCATAGTACAACTGAAAGGGGCAGTGAAAACGTAATTTTACCCTAAGGGTTCAGAAGAATGGTAAAAATACTTTAGAAATTGACTATGAGTTAGTTATACATGGTTTTTGAGGCTAGAAAGGGTCCCAGAGACACTAGAACAGTTCAAGAGTTTTTCAAGAATTTTTAAATAAAACACCCTGTGATTCAGTAAGGAGCCACATTTTATTTAAGTGATTTGGGTTAAATGTTAATATTTTGAGGTCTTGATAAAAGATGAAAAGTAGTGTTCAGTTTAGATATTTAAAATGAAATACGTAATAAAAGAAAAAGTGAAAACGTTGTCCAAATGCTTTATATTTTTCTTCCGCTTCATCCACAATCTATCACAAAAAGTTTTGTTTTATTAAATGCATATCAGTGAGAAAACAGGCAAACAGGCAAAACATCTGAATAGTTTTCCTGGTGGAAGGGCACTTTCCGCAGAGCCTTTAACCGTATCCCGACGCCGTAGCGTCGTGACGCTGTAGCTAATAGAGCCGGGTCCGGGATTTTTAACCAGTGCTATCATTCAAGAGATAACCGTGTCCTAGCGTACCTGACGTTAATAAATTATGATTTTTGCTCCTGTAACCCGCCGTGGCCGTATCGTAGGCTGTGGCTTTTATGTTCATTCATAAAGCGGATTTTCACCTTTTCCGACATTTTGTCTGGCTGTTAACGATTTGGGTAATGAGTTTGTTTATTTTCAGCTGGAGACGGTGTGGAATTTCATCTCCTATTAGAGCTTCACGATACGACACAATATCGATACTTTTTAAGTATTGAGTATTGTATTGGTTATGTCAATGATGTATCGTATCGTGTATCGATATCGGCATTACTTTCTTATAAAAAATATCTTATTGATATTGATTTCGATACGATATCGATACAATACTCGATCAAAAATATCGACATAAAAAGGATTGAATTAATAAAAAAACACAATTCTTTATTCATTTATATCTTTATTAAAAAATCTCTTAATATAAAAGAAATAGGATAAATTACAAGGTAACCTCACAAATTTTATCCTGTAAAGAGCTCTTCATCCATCTGTTCACACAAATGAGGTCTTTGAGACTTCTATCTTTTAAAGAGCATCTTTTATTCATTACTACCAGTGCTGCTTCAGAAAAAAGCCGCTCGACTGGTACGAACGTCGCTTGGACACACAAAATATTCCTAGCCAACCGAGACAAAACGGGAAAAACACTACTCCATATATGATTTCCACCATAACAAAATATTTGTCTCTGGTCTGTCTTAGAGATTACAAGTAGTTTTCAATTTTCTTTTCAAAAACAGCGATATTATCTGATGATTTTAAAAATAAAATATCGGAATTGATTGACTTATTGGGTTCATCGTCCTTCTCTCTCGCACTAATGGAGAGCATACGTGCTTGTTGTCTTATAGCTCTTATAATATTTTAACTGTATAATAGGCCTTATGCAGCACTCACGTGGCGTTTTATTTTTTAATCTCGATATCGATATTCTCAATAATATCGAGGTAATCGTATCGAAAATACAAGAGTATTGTATTGTATCGTATCGACATTAATATTGCTAAGATATGTATTGTATCGGTATCGTATTGATTTTCGATACTATATCAATACAATATCGATATTTTTATCGAATATTGTGAAGATCTAACTCCTATTTATTTTCAATCTGAAATAGCTGATTAACGATGAATATTTTTGATTCCACTACTAGTCGAGTCGAGATCCATAAAACTAGTAGAGGGTTTGTATATTTTTACAAAACATATGGAATTCTACTGGAATGTACCTATCAAGCAGAATCAGGGAACTATATTATCGAGATGCATTTCATGTATCCATCAACCAGACATAACTGCTTGGGGAGCAAAAAGCATACTCGCCTTTGCCGATGACGTAGATGCAGTGGCACAATCAACATTATAAGTTAGGGATATTTTTTAAACATCGGTCTAAAAATAAATGAAGGCAAAACAAAATACACGGTCGTCTCAAAACAAGAACGAGAGCGAATAAGGCAAAACATAATTATGAACGATCATAACTTCGAAGTGGTTAAAGAATTTAAATATCTAGGAGCAATAATCACAAATGACAAAAAAAGTTGAAACGCGAATAATGGCAGGAAATAGATTTTTTTGCAATGCAACATCTAACGAAGTCAAAACTTCTTGCAGGAAGTGCAAAAATCCAGATATATCAGACCATAATACGACCAGCAGTCGCGTATGGAAGCGAAACATGGACGCTAACAAAAAGAGAAGTAAATAAATTGCTGGTGTGGGAACGTAAAACACTTCGTGTGATATATGGTCCTTGCAAACACAGCATGACAAAAAAATTGAGGCGCAAATACAATAACGAGGTAGAGTCTCTATTCGGAAAGGAAGTGCTAGTCAGATATATAAAGGCCAATAGACTCAGATAGGCAGGGCTTGTGATACGCAGTAACGACAACCGCCTTATAAACAATGTGTTCTGGGAAAGGCCAGATGGAAGAAGGTCTGTAGGGCGGCCTAGAAAAAGGTGGAAAGATGCAGTCAAAGAAGATCTGGAGAAAATGGGAGTGAGATAATCGGAATTAGTGGCACAGGACCGACAAACATGGAACGCAATAGTAAACGTAGCAAAGGCTTTCGAAGAGTTGTAACGCCATTGAAGATGATGATCTCCAGAAAAGTTATAAATAAATACGTGACAAATTCGAACGCAAAAATAACAGAAAAATCCCTGCTTATTCTTCGTTCGTTCGTTTTATAACTTTCATTTGCAGGGCTCGCAAAACCTATATACGCATTTTTCTTTTTGACCAGCTTTACAACTCGATGTGCTTTTTCATTGTTGTACCCCAATCCTAGATAAATCGGCTTCATCATCCAAATGGATGGAAAGATCCAAGGTAAACGTGTCCTAGTAGAAGAAGAACATCATGGCTCAAAAATCTGTGGCCATGGTATGGAAAATTGACTACATCGTTACTCAACATGATATCCAACAATCCATAATGGTCATGCACTAGAAGAAGATTAGACGCTTCGAACTAATTTTCTTTTGTTGATCCATGTTTCTGAAGGGTAGATAGTGATACGAAATCTTACTGCTTGAACAAGGCCTAATTTTATGTTTTTTGTACTGCCAGTGTTCTTCCATATATTTGAAGTCTGACTATTGCAAATCTGGCCATTGTGATGCATTGATAGATCTTGTCTTCGCACCCTCCACTGTTAATAAACAGTAACTAAAATTAAGTAAAGTAAAATAAACAGTAAGTAAAAGTAACTAAATGGTCTTATCACTTCGTTCCTGTTATGTTTCTTATCTCTGATTGGTTGTTTCTGTTTCCATCGATGATCATTACATTGGTTTTTTGTATATTTACTTTCAAAACATATTCCGTAGGTACTCCCGTGCGGAGTTTAATCATAATTTGTTTCAATTCTTCTGCTGAAGATGCCAATATATCCGTGTGGTCAGCATGTGGTAGGTTTTTGATTTGTATTTTTCTACATTCATGAAATGTTTCGCAATATATAGATTAATTTAATCCTGACTATCTAATATCTCACGTGACAAGCATCATCATTCAGCCTATACTTGTCCACTGCTGAACGTAGGCCTCTTGTAGTTCACCCCACAAATTCCTGTCAGTCCTGAGGCGCTTGCATCCAATTTTGGCATATTCGCTTCAGGTCATCTATCCATCTTGTTGATGGTCGTCCTCTGGTTCGAAAGGTGTATATGGCCTATTTCATACTTTACGACTTTGATCGTCACGACAAACGGTCGTACGACCGTTTGTCGTGCTCGTCGGACTTTCACACTTTACGACAGTATTCATCTTATTGTCGTAGAGCACAAGGCGTAGAATGAATTGGGCAAAAATTTAGGCCTTATGGTTAATTTATCGCAGTAAAAAAAGACAGAGACGTAATCGCCTACATTGGGTGCATCCAATCCCTGGAAGAAGAGAAGAAGTAGGTTTATATCATACACTTTTTGGAGATTTAAGAAATGACCAAAATAAATTTTTTAATTGTTTCCGCATGTCAGTGACAAAGAGTTTCCTCACCCTTCTTATATATTGGTAGTATTAAATTATTTTCCCGATCTTTTGGGATCCTTTTCTCCTTCCATGCATCTTTTCCACAGCCAGTCTTTCCCTTTCTCTCCTACGTATTTGATCATTTCTGGTGCAATTTCATTCTCCCCTGGAGCTTTACCTATCTTTAATTTTCGTATCACTTCTACCAGTTCTTCTCTTGAAATCTCTCTTAAATGTTCCCCCATGTCATTTGTTTCTCTTAGCCTTTCTTGTGGTGTAATTCCAAATTTTTCTTCATACAAGTTATCAAAATACAAAACATTAAATTACATAAATTTTGTTCTTGTTCGCCCTGATCATTTTTGGTTATCCCAGCTTATTAAATTAAATACTTGCTTTAAGCGTTGTTGTCCCATTTTTGTTATCCCAATTCAGTACGAATATGTTGTACAAAAAAATATATACCTATTTTGTTAATAAATACAATTTAATTAGTGAAGAATCATTATTGTTATAGGGCTCAATTTTCATCTATAAATATTTAAAAGATCCATCTAAAAAACTGATTTTAGATTATTATATTATTTAGATATGATATAATGCCCTAGGGCCTTATTTTGAAAAATAACGCCCTAGGGTATTAAACTTAATTAACTAGTTAAATACTGTCAAGTTGACAAATAACAACTTAAGTAAAACTATGGTTACCACAATTATTACATTACGAATATTGCTGGTAAATGTACTTATTTGAAAACTAATGAATTCAAAATTCATTCAAATTTTTTGCATATAAAGAATAACTTAGTCGGACATTAAACGTTGAATGCACCACGGGTATTATAGATAATATCGCTTTCGCTCAACGTATATCCCTCGGACCAAAGGCCCTTGGTATATACACCATTGACCTCAAGCGTTATTATCCTTATAAAACCCTTGGTGCCTTAATAACGAAAATATACAATATATACCGATTATATATATTTATACATATTTAATACATACCAATATCTATACATATTTAAATAATCTTTAAAAAAACACGAATATATACCTACGTTTATGTCAATGTACACTAAACTCTGCTATAAAAGAATCTTTAAATTATTAACAAGAAATCTTAGATATTCCCGATTAAGCATTTATGATTTAATTTTTATAATAGGGTACATTGATAATAATGCATTTTATAATAGGGTCTATTCCTCGGCAGTTTGTCAAAGTCATAAACATTGTTGAATCTTAAAAATGTTTGTCCTCACAATAAAATAATTCCAACCAGATGCTTACCTATGTATTGTATCTATGCAGGTAAAAATTCCCCATCTATATTGTCTGGCATTCACTGGATTCACTTGTACTACACAACTAACTGTCGTTAAGTATGGAAGCACTGATTTATGCCCGTGGTTAAGCTGATAGCACGGCACGACACGCTGATAGCTCGTCCATCTCAGTGACATTGGACGACAGCCGAAGAGCAACGGCACGACAGTTAGTCGTGGTCGTCCTGTGTGAATGGCTCCGTATATTGCTGTATTGGACTAATGGAATGTACGACATACTGTCGTTACGACCGTTTGTCGTGACGACCGAAGTCGTAAAGTATGAAAAGGGCCTATGGGTCTCCACTCGAGAATACGTTTAGTCCATCTGTCGTCCTTCGTTCGCGCGATATGCCCTGCCCAGTTCCATTTCAAGGTCGATATTCTTTTAATTGCGTAGGTCACTCCCGATCTACGGTGGAATTCTGTGTTGGTTATTCCGTCTCTCAGGGTTAATCCTAACATGGACCGTTCCATTGCCCTCTGTGTAATTTGAATTTTGTTTGCGGACGTCTTAGTGGGCGTTAGTGTTTCCACACCATAGATTAGAACCGGCAGCACATAGGTATTGATCAAAGAATTTTCTCTTTAAGCAGATGGGAAGAGTTGATTTAGACCAAGAGCCGCCCAAGTCAACCCTATTCTACGTATTAATTCATTGGTCTGGTTGTCTCTACTTAAACGAATTTCGTGCCCCAAATCCCCAGAATTTCGTGACGCTGTATAGTTCGGCACAAAACACAATATTTTTTATCTCAGCATCCCTTTCTGTACCAAGTTATTTTTCCTAAAGTGAACATCTGACATTTAGAATTATTAAGAAAACATTCTAGTTGACAGTTTTATTATTCTCCGTAAATACTTTTTAAATAGTTTATTTGAGAAAGTTTTAACAGATTTGAGAAACTATTTAACAATCTCAGTTATGTTAATCGGTGAGGTAAACTTCCTTCACTGATTTTTATACCCTCGTAAAATCTAGTTAAAGTCGTAATTTTGATTTTAGTACATTAAGTTCAAAATTTAATTTCAGAAAATGTAACTCGGTTGCATTGGAAAACAATGTTGCATTTAAAAGTACTAAAACGTTCCAAAATTTACCGGTGGCAGAAATATCCATTCATTCATAATTTTTATACAGAAAGTGTTTTCACATAAGATAACAGTTTCAGAACCGTGATTCATATTTTTATTCTTAAAACTTTATGTATAGACAAATTGTACTAGATGAGGAGCATATACACAGAAAAATTCTCTATTAAAAATATACTACTTTTTCTTCTTCTTTAGATGCCATTCCGTTATGGAGGTTTTGATTAGATAGATAGATTTAGAGAGATGGCCTTTTGACCTATTCCACTGTAACTTTTTTAGATCTATTGTGGTCCTTTAGTCCTAGATTACATTCTCTAGCATAACCCTTTTTAAAAGGTCTAATAGCTTTGAGACTAATCCTTCCATGTAGATATTTGCCCTTTTATTTTCTTCTCCTAATGCAAAGAACCGCACATTTGCCAGACTGTCACACTGACATAGAATGTGCTCTGCTGTTTCTTCTTCCAGGTAACAGAATCTGCACGGAACATCATCTGACATTGCCATCAGCTTCAAGTGGTTATTCAGCTTACAGTACCCTGTTAGCAGACCTACTATGGCTTTGATTGTTTTCCTGTCTTTGCTTTTTAGGTCTACCGTAAATTTTGGCGAATGTTCTGTAATGAATTTCTTCGCCTGTCTTTCGACTGCTTAATTCCTCCACCTTCCAAAAATTTGTGAGCTACCCACTTTCTTGTAGCCATTTTTTTTTTTTTTTTTTTTATTGTTATCAGCATCAACCACTTTGGGTTATTAGCTGTACTGTCATTGATACATGGTTACTTAAATCTAATAGCATTTTGATTAGGTATTACATAAGTTCACATTTAGGTAACAATATCATAATTTACAAATTAAGAATGGGGTTTATAAAATGTTAACAGTGGTTATAGTTTGTTTAAAACATTAATTTCTTTCAAATAATTAAACAAATGCGTAAGCTTACAGTGTGATCCTAAGGCTGCTTTTATATTGAGAGGTATGGATTGTTTTTGTCTTTCATTAAGATATTTAGGACACTCTATTAATATATGTGTTACATTGATGTCGCAATTACACAGGTCACAAATAGGGCGATTTGACTTGGAGATTAGGTAGCTGTGAGTAAGTCTGCTATGCCCTATGCGTAAACGATTTAGCTTCACAAACAGCTGGCGATTTAGGTCTATCTCACACCAAGGTTCAATTGAGGGCTTTATTGTGTGTAGAGATGATTGTGAAAGATTCCATTCGTTTTCCCATTTGTTTAACACTTTTTCTTTAAGGAATGGTTTGTAATCGGAAACAGGCACTAAGTTCACTAACACTGAAGACGCACTGTGTATTGCTTCTCTGGCATGGAAATCTGCTTTTTCGTTTCCTTGAAGTCCAATGTGTGATGGAACCCATATAAAGCTTACTTGCTGCATCGTGTTCTTCAGTAAATGTAATTGTTCTTTTATTAAAATACTTATAGGATTACTTGTATATAACTGTTCTATCGTATGTAATGCACTGAGAGAGTCGGTAATTATGACAGATTTTGGAATTTTTTGAGTACGAATGTGAATGAGGGCTTGCAGAATTGAATATAGTTCTCCAGAGTAAATACTGCAAGTGGAAGATAATTTAAATTGTAATATAGTGTTTGAATCTACAACTGCCGATCCCACACCATCAGCAGTCTTAGATGAATCTGTATAAATATAACAATGATCTGGGAAAGAAGCAAGTATGTTGAGAAAAGATTGATTAATTGTTGCATGGGGGGTATCAAGCTTATTGTATTTAGAGAGAGTTAGATCACATATTGCAGGAGGAAAGGTCCAGGGCGGAGGAGTAACTGTATTTGTCTGATTAAAAAATTTTGGGAATTGAATATTATTGAGAGAGAGATATTTTCTGATTCTCTCGTAAAAGGGAGGGTTAGTTCTTTTTTTATTTACATAAGTTTCTTTGAAACGTTCTGCAATAGTGTGGTGGAAAGTGGGATGCGATTCTATTGCATATATGGATGATGCGTAGACTAATGACAAGTACATTCTTCGGAAATTTAAAGGTGGTTCTCCGGTTAAACATTGTAAACTATTAATGGGGCTAGTACAGAATGCTCCTGTAGCTATTCTTAATGCTGTATTTTGTATGACTTCTAGTTGAGCAAGAAGTGTCTTCTTTGCAGATGAGTATACAATTGATCCATAATCGAGTTTGGATCGTACTAGAGATTTGTAAATAAGAATCAAACTTTTACAATCTGAACCCCAATTACGATTGCACAGTGTACGCATTAAATTGAGACCAGATTGACAAGATTGTTTAATGTGCATAATGTGGTACTTCCAAGATAGTTTTTTATCAAAGATCATTCCTAGAAATTTTAAGTGTTCCACATAAGTTAAGTTGTTTCCATATAACTGAAGATCTGGAGTTGTAGACTGCCGTTTTTTTGAAAATAAAATACATTTAGTTTTGGTTGTAGAGAATTGCAATCCTACAGCTTTCGACCAGTTTTCAAGGTGATTTAATGCACATTGTAAATTTTTCTGTGTAGAAAGAATATTTTTTCCTCTTGAATATATGACTAAATCGTCAGCGTATAATCTCGCTTTAACAAGTTGTGGAAAGTTTTCTAAGATTTTGTTTATTGCTACTAAGAATAGTGTTGAACTAATAACAGATCCTTGAGGTGTTCCATTTGTTTGGTCTTTAGTGCTGGATAGTGTACCATTTATCTTAACCTTAAATTGTCTCTTACTAAGAAAATTTTGAATGAAATATAGCATGTTACCTTTGACGCCCCACTGACTTAGTGTGTTAAGAATGTCGTATCTCCAAGCCATGTCAAACGCTTTTGTTATATCGAAAAAAACCGCAAGACATTCCTGTCCAATTGCAAACGATTCATTTATCTCGGATTCTAGGTCAATTAAATTATCTATAGTGGATCTGTTCCTGCGAAAGCCGCTTTGTTCATTGATTATTAATTTATTATTTTCCAAAAACCACCTTAGTCTATTATTCACCATTTTTTCCAAGACTTTACACATTGTGTTGGTAAGCGAAATTAGCCTATAGGATTCGGGATCAGTTCGTGGTTTATTTGGTTTTAGTAATGGAACTATTATCGCCTGCGTCCATTTTGTGGGAAACTCATTATTAGTCCAAATTCTGTTGTATAGGTTAAGAAGATATTGTTTTCCATTATCTGGTAGATTTTGTAAGAAACTAACAGGAATATCGTCTGGTCCTGGCGCCGATTTTTTGCTGGTACTTAAAGAGTGATTAAGCTCTTCCATGGTAAATGCTATATTAAGAGGATTATCTTCAATGCAATTAAAATCTATTAATTTATTTTCCGAAATCATCTTGGTATTGATAAATTCTTTAGAAAAGTTGTTATTGCTGGAGTTCATTTCAAATTGTTTTGCTAATAAATCTGCTATTTCGTTATTAGATGTTACTATCTGTTTGTTATTGCATAGAAATGGAATCTTTTTATAGGTATTACTTCCAGATATTTTTCTAACTTTTTCCCCTACGGTGCTTATAGGCATAGTGGAATTAATAGAGGACATAAATTCTTGCCAAGATTTTTTTCTGTTCTTTTTAGTTATATATCTAGCTTGAGCCCGTAACTTCTTATATTCTATAGTATTTTCAAGTGTTTTGTGACGTTTCAATTTGTTAAAGGATTTTTTATATTTCTTTATTATATCAGTGCACTCTGCGTTCCACCATGGTAATGAATTTCTTTTATGTAGAGTTTGTGTTTTACCTATATGATTTTCACCGACAAGATGGATTAATGATATAAACGAATTCAAAAGTTCATCTATATGATGATTTTCGGTGACTTCTTTTAAGCTATGGCAGTTCTGTTCAATATACTTTTTGAATAAATACCAATCGGCATTCTTTAGATTCCATTTTGGAATTGGGGTTGTATTAGTATCTTCATAATTACTGTTAAAAGAGACTTTAATAGGATAATGATCACTTCCAAATAAAAACGGAATTACATCCCATGAAAATTTTGCTGACAGTAGAGGATCACATAATGACAGGTCGATAGCTGATGAAGTACCTGTATGAATATTATATCTTGTTGATTGTCCATCATTCAGTACGTTTAGGTTTTTTGAGGTAATTATGTTTTCTAAAATTTTGCCCTTGGAATTTATTCCAAGAGATCCCCATATTGGATTATGGCTGTTAAAATCACCAACGATTATTCTGGGAGTGGGAATCTGATCTAATACATCTGAAATATCTGCTTCTGTGATAGGTAAGTCAGGTGGAATATAAATATTACAGATATTCATTTTTTGTGGAAAGGACACTGATACTCCTACTACTTCTAAATTACTATTGATTACTAATGCTTCTGATTCATATTTTTTGTTAACATACGTAACAACTCCTCCACTAGCGATATTTGCGTTGTCTCGGTTTTTATGGAAACAAGAATAATTCTTCATGTCATAACTATGATATCCTTTAAAGTTTGTTTCTTGTAAACATATTATTGATGGTGAGATTATTGAACATAAATGTTTAAGCATTTCTAAACGGGGATAAAACCCGTTAACATTCCATTGTAGTATCGGTTCGAAGATTTTAGTTTATTTCTGGAGCTGAATTTGTCGAACAATCACTATCTTGATAAGCGGGATCGTCTAGCATTTTTTCGATTTTGTTTATTAATTTAGTGCATTTGGTTTTCATGCTTTTTTCTGTAAAATATGGCTTAATTGTTGTTAACATGTAAATAAAGTTGGGTATATCCGTTGTGTATGTTTGTAATAAACTAATGGGATCAGTCGAGCTAGTATAATTTTCAAAAAAGTCAAGTGTTTGTTCATATGTTAAGTTAAAATTATTTGACGTATCGTGAAATACTGTTTTTGTTGGCATCATTATTTCCTGAATTGATCTGGAAGATTCATTTTGCTTTTTTTGTTTCTTTTTGGTTTGTGTTGGTACTTTAAATTCTTTATTTAATTCTTCAGTGGGAGATGGAGTAGTATTAATTTCCGAAATTGTTCTCTTATTGGTCGTTGACTGATCCTTAGATATACAATTAGTTTCCTTAATTAATACGGGGGGCATTAAATTAGTATCTGTTTGTTGGTTAAGTGAAGGTTCGGCATTAGAATTACTGACTGGATGATTTGGTTCCATTTCTAGGGTTGATGGAACAGACTTGGGGGATTCTTGTGGTTGTTGTTGTATTGGTTGTTGTTGTATTGGTTGTTGTTGTATTGGTTGTTGTTGTTGTATTGGTTGTTGTTGTATTGGTTGTTGTTGCATTGGTTGTTGTTGTATTGGTTGTTGTTGTATTGGTTGTTGCGGTTGGTGTTGGATATGAGAGGAATCGTTTTGTTGATTATGATTTGAACAATTTGCTGCAATGTGACCTGTGTTCTTACAGATAAAACATGAAGGTTTATCTAAACTTAAATATATGCGATACGAAGTTTGATCATATGTCATTAAGAAAGAAGAGGGAAGATCTATATCTGCAAGTGGTTGAATATAAGTTTGTCTTCTAAAACTGAGGACGTGTTGAAATTCTGGAAGTTGACTACCGATTCTAAGGAAGGTTAAAGGTGACATTAATTTAAGACCGAATTTGGTTAACTCATTCTCTATTAGAATATGTGGAATAGAAGGGCAAACACCCGATAGTAACAGTCTTTCGTTTGGAGTTATCAATTTTCGTGCTTTTAGATTTTCGCCTTTAATTGTTATTTCTGCTGGACCGGACATAAATTTTTCGACCAGGGATTCGCTGGAGAGATAAATACATATTCTGTTATTTGATAGCCTTGATGAAAATAAAATATTCCGTGGATGAACAACTTCACCAAGTGCTATTAAGTACTCTTCTATTTTAGTATCAGGTAGCGAATTAAATAAAATTTCTTGCAGCTTTGAAGGAAATTGAATTGAAGAAGCATTGTTAAGCACAGTTGAATATGAGGTTTTGTTTTGAGGTTGTTGATGATCTTCAGTCATGATTGTTGACAAATTAGTTAGGTCGGATCTGGTATCATTTGGTATACTCATTAGTAATTATGAACCAGTTTCAGAACCAGAACTAGTTCCGAGAACTGGCCTTTCGGCCGTCACTTAACCTTACAAACGGTATGCTTTGTAATGTTTTGAATAAATAAATAATAAAAACTCACTGGTTTATTCCGTAAGGTAACTGCACTATATACTATTACTTTTTGCTTATTTTCAAGTTTATTTGGATATAAACTACTTGAAAAAAGATGATTTTTTGGGACTGAAATGTAAACACAGTTTGTGTTACCATGTTCAGGACCGGACTTCTTGTAGCCATTCTTGTTAATGTCTTTGCCACGCCGCAGAAAGATTCCGGTCCAACGAATGAAATTGATGAGCTTTGTTTGGCCCTTTCATCTGTTTTTACATTGCTTTTATAACCCTCATGCCACGGTAGCTAGGCTACCGTCTCCTAGTTTATTTAGGGCAGCCACATAATCCCATACTAACTTAGAATTGACCTCTACAGTGAAGATGGCAGTCAGTAGTCATGTCTGGTGGCGGCCGGTCGTGTGCCGTATGCTCGGATAATTTTATAGTTAATACCAAGCTTGTTAAATGTGATTTCTTTTGTGAATGTTATCACACGAACTGTGCCAAAGTCAAGGATCAGTTTCTTAAGTTAAAAGAGGATGCTGATAATTTTATGTGGTTCTGCAATAATTGTTTGCCCAAAGTTCGGGATTTTACTAGTGGCAGAGGTGATTTATCTAATAGCAAACATGAAGAGTTGATCGAAAGAACTAGTAAGTTAATTAATTTATTAGAATCTTCGGATTCATTACCATCCAATAAACCTAGTTATGCTTCATGGTCTGATGTAGTTAAAAAGAATAAAACTGAACCATTGATAATTAAACCTAAAAACCTTAATCAAAACAGTTCTGTTACAAAAAGTGTTCTTTCGCAAAAAGTGGATCCTAATAACATTAATGTCGCATTAACTGAAGTAGATAAAACAAGGCACCCAAGGCAAATTGATGATTCACTGTCAAGATAAACAATCCTTGGTAAATCTAAAGAATACGGTGGAACAACAACTTGGTGATGATTATGACATTAAAATTGGAAAATTAGCTAATCCTAAAATTAAAATAATTAATGTATCCTCCGACGATCTAGTTGACTTTAACGTTTTTATTAATAAATTTACATCTCAGAATTTACCTAAAGATTTTATTAGTTCTGAAGCTAAAATAATTCATAAATTTAAATCTACAAAAATACCAATGATTGTATGAATGTAATTGTTGAATTGTCCTCTACTGAATTTCACTACTTAATTTCGAACAAAGATCGAGTTCATATTGGTTGGAACAGCTACAAATTTTTCGAATTTGTAAGTGTTATGAGATGTTTCCGGTGCTGGAAATTTGGACATTTTCTGGATAAATGTCAAGCTAAACAGGATACATGTCCTTTATGTGCAGGTAAACATAAAAAAAATCAGTGCAACAGTACTAATTATTCTTGTTCTAACTGTAATTATGCGAAGGATGTAATGAAAATAGATGGTGTTGATCCAGGTCATCATGTATTTGATACAAACTGTCCTAGCTATCTCCGACAAATTAATAAGAGCAAAGAAAAGATAAATTATCAAAAATAGCAATCAAAAAGTAGTGTAAGTGGTCGGAATGGTGGTAGAACTATACTAAATGTGTATTTTCAAAATGTGGGTGGTTTAAGAACAAAGCTTAAGGATTTAAGCCAGGCTGTGTCATGCTCCGATTACACTGTGATTATTTTAGTCGAAACTTGGTTAAATTTTGAATTCCATGATGCTGAATTGGGGTTAGATGACTTCAATATTTTTAGAAGTGATAGAAATGACAATACTAGTGTTAAACAACGTGGTGGGGGAGTATTACTAGCAATTGCTAAACATTAGGAAGTGTGTGAAGTGTTTGTTCCTCAAAATAGTGTTGAGCAAAAGTTTGTTTCACTTAAGTGCCAGGGCCAAATTGTCGTATTTGGTGGTGTTTATTTACCTCCTGCATCTGGCAGGAATGTATATATGGATCACTGTGACAGCATTGAATATATATATATATATATAATAAAATTCCGGGTTGTAAATTAATAATTTGTGGGGATTATAATTTTCCTGATGTAATTTGGGGTAACAGTCTTTATGGTACCACGGTACAGGCTAATCAAAACTCCCCAGCTAACGACTTATGTAATACCATTAATCTTTGTGACTTATACCAGGTTAATACGATATCTAACCGGCGAAATGTTTTTCTTGATTTAATTTTTTCTAGCATTCCTGATATATTTGTTTCTGTACCTCTGGATCCGTTGTTTGAGGAGGGATTTCATCATACACCTGTCAATTTTGACGTAATTGTTGATTTAAATGAATCTGTTCTTAATTATGAAGAATACTTTTTTGACTTTAAAAATGGGGATTATGTTGCTTTAAATTATTATATAGCAGAAGGTGACTGGAATTTATTATTTCTTAACAGAAGCATTAATGACATGGTTAAAGATTTTTATGATATTTTATTTTATTTAATCGAGTTGTTTATACCACAAAAAAAATTTAAAACATCCACTTATCCCAAATGGTTTACATCAGAGTTAAAACATTTAATATATGAGAAGAAAAAAGCACATAAAAAATTTAAGCTGACTGGCGATGATGAGAGCTATCTTCTTTTTTCCGGTCTCAGGGAACAGTGTAAAGAGCTTAGCAAGTATTTACAAAGGCGTTATGTAATAGGAATTGAAGCTAACATTTTTCAAAATTCTTGTTCTTTCTGGAAATACATCAATAATAAACGCAATTCTCATGTTCTACCATCGAGTATGTGCTATGGTAATGAAACTAGTGAAAATGGTTTAGATATTGTTAATTTATTTGCTGGGTTCTTTTCGACTGTCTATAACAAAGAAAAAATAAATCAGGTTCCTGATTTTAAGTACGAAAATAATGTTGATGTTAATACTTATTTAAGTAGTGTTAAGGATATTATTGATAAGATACAGAATAATCCGTGGAAACAGACAGCGGGTCCGGATGGCATACCAATGTATTTTATTAAAAAATGTTTATTCACTCTTGCAAAACCTATTCAGTTATTATTCAATATGTCATTAACTTCTTCTACATTTCCTGATTTTTGGAAAGTAAGTTTTTTAAGGCCCATTTTTAAATCTGGTAAAAATAATAATGTTGAAAATTACAGGGCGGTTTGTTTGCAGTCTGAACTACCAAAGTTGCTTGATTTTTTTGTTAATCAGATGTTAACCTACGACTGTAAAAATTTGATTGTCGGTCAACAACATGGTTTCAGTCAGAAAAAGTCTACTTGTACAAATCTTATTTCGTATTCAAACTTCATCGTTGATTCTTTGGAATCGGGTAACCAAGTTGACTCCATATATGCTGATTTTGCCAAAGCATTTGACAGGGTGAATCATGAAATATTAATTGCTACACTTCGTGGATATGGAATTGGAGATGATTTATTGGGTTGGATCAGGAGTTATTTAACAGATCGTTCACAAATAGTGAAATATGGTGATTTTGTTTCTGAAGCCATTAGTGTTACCTCGGGTGTTCCTCAAGGTTCTCACTTAGGCCCACTTCTATTTAATCTTTTTGTGAATGATATATCATCAGTAATTAATAATAGTGAATTTCTGTTGTTTGCTGGTGACATAAAAATCTTTAAAGCGATTAAAAATACCTCGGATATGAATGCTCTTCAGTCTGACATAAATAATTTTTCTCGTTGGTGTGACATCAATGCCTTGTATTTGAATCTTAAAAAGTGCTATAAAATTACATTTTCTAGAAATACTAAACATCAGTTAGAAAGAACATACATACTTAAGGGCGTATCAGTTACGGAAGTTAATCAAATTAGAGACCTCGGAATTACATTTGATCAGAGACTAATGTTTGATAGGCATATTAATGATATTACGTCGCGGGCTTATAGGATGCTCGGCTTTATTCCGAGGAACTCGCAGGAATTTTCAATATTTACTTTTAAAATTTTGTATTGTTCTCTAGTTCGGTCCATTTTGGAATATTGTAATATTATTTGGTATCCTCATTATAATATGTACATTGATCAGTTAGAACGAGTTCAGAATAAATTCCTAAGAATTTGCAGGTATAAAATGGGTTTTAATAGAACTAACTGTGATTATAATTATATTCTTTGTCAACTTAATATGAAAACTTTGGTAAATAGAGAATCTGAGTGTGAATTGCGTTTTTTGCATAAAATTCTTAATGGTTTTGTTGATTGTCCGGAACTGCTAGAATTAATTGTTTTTAATGTAAATTCTAGAAGAACACGTTCTTCTGACCTATTTAGAATAAAGTTTCATCACACTAATTATGGTAAAAATGAGACAATTACAAGGATGATGAAAACTGCCAATCATTTGCAAGATAGTGTTGATTTGTTTAATCCATCTTTATCCTCATTCAATAATACTTTAAAGAAATTGAGACATTGATGTTAATAATAGATACCTACTTTTGAAATATGTAATGTATGACTACAGTTTACTTGTTAATTATATGTATATATTGTAATTTTTTGTAAGGAAAAAGGGTTCGTCCCGTTAAATAAATAAATAAATAAATAAATAAATAAAAAAATAAATAAATAAAAATAAATAAATAAACGGAGCGTTCTTTCTTGCCTTTCTATTACTTCTACGCAGTGATGGATTGCTGTTATTTCTGCCTGTGTCACATCCTTAGACTTACCAGGAAGTGTACCCCTTGATTTGTCCCTACTATGCCAGCTCCCACACTTTCCGATGTTTTTGAGCGATCAGTGTACCAGGTAGCAGCAGCTTGTATGGGTACACCTTCCTTCCAGTCTTCCCTGCCTGCTATATTAATTTTGAACTTGTCAAAGCAATTTTTGATTAACTGGCTCAGTATTTGGGCTGGACCATATTTTGGTTCGTCAATTTTATTGCCTCGATAATCTCTTGCTTTAATAAGTCGGATTCTATGTCACCACTTAAACTGTTACAGAATAATTTCTTTGCCTTTTTCTTTAAGGCTTACACAGATTTAAGATATGCTTGATATATTCGATACTGGAAAAACTTTAGATCTTTCTTCCTAAGGTGGGGTCAGGGAATAGTTGTGAAAGTGGACTTTTATCCTTTCCTTCCGAACCATTTGCCTCTAGATTATACATAAATTCGGCTTTATAAAGCATTTTTATCATTATCGTCGACAAAGTACTCCAAGCTACTGTAACTTATCAAGGACAATCACTATCTGTACCAGTTAAAACCCTTTGGATGAAGTAGCATCTGCAGATCATTTAACCTTCCAATGACCAACCTTTTTTTGTTACACGGATGACCAAGGGGGCGAAAAAATGACCCCAGGTCAAAAATGTCAAAAATGACAATTAACAAAAAAATTAAGTTTTTTTTTATTATTTTTTTTTAATGTTTTTTTATGGTATGGACTTTATGTCATTCAGCCAGTCACAACATGAATATTAGTGTCATGTGTAGTGTGTATGTTGAGTAAGTGTCTTGTTAATTTGCAAAGTCGACGTCATTAGCTTAAAACTACTCGGAATTACACATAATAGACGGTATTTTACTAAACATCAACTTGAGAATATATTCTTTATTCGTAAAATATAGGGAATTTTTTTATTTCAAAATATGAGGATATCTAGAATGATATTAAAGTCAAATAAAAAAAATAATGAGTTAAAAATTGAAAATACTTTTGAATTTATTAAAGAAAAACATACGCTGGGGTCACAATCTCCCCCGCTTGGTCATCCGAAGGTTAAGATTCTGGATAGCGCTTTGGTCTAAGGTTTGGCAATGTGAGGTAGCATTGGATGAAATAAAAATAAGTTTAACATTATCCAGTGTGATCTTGAAATAAAATGTAGCAAAATCTGGAAAAAAGCAATGTTCTATCTTGCTTTTTCATTTTGGTGTCAAATTTGTGGAACCAGGTCGTCATAATATCGACTGTCGTCAAGAGGTAACTGTTTTTTGAGGCTTTAGCTTTTGCCTATAATTTTTAGTTACTTACTTTTACCTTCCATATTTGCACAGAAAAATTATAATCAGTTGCTTTGCAGATTTTCTTCCAGGACACTTTCAATCCATATGTTCTTGTTGGCAACGTACGATATTAGAGATCAATCTCACCAACATTAAGCACATCTTACTTCTTGTACCCATGTAGATCTTGGTTTTTCACGTCTTCTTTTGCCAGCTGGCGTCCGTTCTAATATTTCAAGTAGTTGCACTACCCAACGAAGAAGCAATCATAGTTGGTGAGACTCTGCTTGAGAAGAGTCTACTCGTTTGTCGATATGAGGTTCCACTTTTACTCTATTTCAACCAGTGGCTCAACTTTCAATTGGAGGTTTTTAAGACCATGATGGATTTGCTTGAAATTAAAAAGAACAGAACGACACCTCTTCATCCTCAATCCGACGTCATGGTCGAAAGACATAACCGGACCATCAACAGCTACCTGTCCCTGTATGTACATGAAAATCAGAATGGCTGGACAAATTGGTGCCTCTGATTCTGCTAGACTACCCAAGCTGCCAACATGAAGCAACTGGTAACACCAATGCTATTGACTGGTCAAAAAATGAAGCTTCCTACGTGGCAACCTACCAGACAGAGAGGCGGATCAAGAGATACTTGACAAGTGTGTCAGCAGCCTAAATAGTCGATTGATTAAGGTCCACGATTTAGCCAGGAAAAAGTTGCAAATCACAAGTGACCCGATGAAGGTTAGGTTTGCTCAGAAATCAACTCCAGTTAGCTTCAAGGAAGATTTGCAGTCTTCTGGCTCTACCAAAATACGAGAAGCAGAGGTCTGAATCTCAAGTTGCAGCTTGGATATTAAACCCAAATGGAATAAATCGACTTCACGTCTTTGAAATGTGGAAATTTAAAAGAGTGTTCAGGATTGCATGGGTAGATAGAGTCACGAGTATGGAAGTGTTAAGGAGAATAGGCAGAGAGAGGCAAATTGTAAACACAATAAAAGAAAGGAAATTGAAATATCTCGGACATGTGACGAGAGGCGAAAAATATAACATCTTGAAACTCATGATTTAATGACAAATAGAGCGTAGGAGAAGCGTAGGAAGGAGACGCGTTTCCTGGTGGAATAGCCTGAGAGAATTGTTTGGTTGTAGCTCAAGGCAACTGTTCAGAGCAGCTGCCTCGAAGGTCAAAATAGCCATGATGATTTACAGCCTTCGTCGCGGAGATGGCACTTAAAGAAGATATAAGCTAGCAGGGGCAGGCTCTGAAGCTAGTGTGTGCAATTCTGCGCATCAGGGCGTATTCTTTTAAGTGATAATTGTTGATATAATTAGTAATTACAATATTTTTAATTAAGTGAGTTTCTAAGTTAAAGTTAATCTCTGAATCCATAAAAAACGTAATAGTATTTTATATATCGATTGCTACTCTTTGACTATTCTATTTATATCACTTTGAGCTTGTTTGTTGACGATCAAAAGTAAAGCGTTGAATTGTATTTTGAAATCGTCCAAAGCCAATAAAGAAACACTTAAAATTTTAAGGGAAGCAGTCAGAGGAAAGTAAATTGTGTGTATAACAGCAAGTATCTAGTTCGTGAAAAACAACTTGAACTTTGGATTCGGTCGTGCGTGTTTATCCTTTTAGTGTTGTTTTAGTTTAGCTGGGCTAAATCTAAATGAATGTATCATTTGAATAAAAACCTAGTGCGAGAAATGTGTATTTGTATTTTGTACTTGTATTTTTAATTGTTAAATAATGAAGAGGCTCATAATATATTTTTAATAACTTCCTTGATTTATTTATCTGAAATTAATAAATTATAGCACTTTACTGTTGTTTAAAAATCCAATAAGTTGCAAGCTGGAAGTGAACACAGAAGCGGAAGTTGCCCAACAAATAAACAGAGCCAACAGAATAGCAGGATGTCTTAAACACATCTGGCGCAACACACATCTATGGACAGAAACAAAGGCCAAGATCTATAGGACAGTAGTTAGGCCAATTATGACTTACACTGCGGAAACAAGACCACAAGGAAACACCACAAGAAACACCACAAGGACAAAAAGACTGATGGCAACGTGTGAAATGAAAATAGTCCGAGATATCACAGGAAAATCATTATGGGATAGACAACGTAGCACAGACCTCAGACAAAGCTGTAATATAGAGAATATAAATGACTTGACACCGAAAAGAAAAAAAGAATGGTATAGCCATATAAGCAGGATGGGAGAAGGAAGACTAGCACGAGATAGCTCACCAAACGGCCGAAGGAGTATAGGAAGGCCAAGGAAGAGATGGAGTGACAACCTGAATATCTGATAAGGACGCATCCGAAGATGGAACAGGCACGATCCTATTAAGGAAGCAGGAAGAAGAAGAAAGAAGAACTGTTGTTCAAACGTTTCGGCAAATTGCTATTATCATTTAACACTTCTTGTAGCTGGCCGATCGACGTTTCTATTGTCTTCCCTTGGTCTCCATTTGAATAAACTCTTTGTCCATCGCCCATCTGTCATTCTGTCTGTGTATCCTACCCATCTCCATTTCAGTCAAGCTATCCTTTCGTATCTCTCCGATCCTGTTTTAAGCATCATAAAGAGGAGAAAAACAGAATACTTCGGCCATATAATTCGAGGACCCAAATACAATCTGATTCGTCTTAAAATATAAGGAAAAGTGGAGGGAAAGAGATGGGTTGTTCGAAAGAAACTCTCATGGCTGCGCAATATTACACAATGGTGCGGCTCTACAGTAGAAGAATTATTTCGCACAGCAGCCAATAGAGAAAGGTTTCAGGAAATTGTAAACATGATGACGGACAAAGTCTGAATACAGACACGGCACGTAGAGAAAATGAAGAAGAAGACCCTTTCGATAACATCAGTCATCTTGGTCCTTCTCCTGATCTCTTCTTTTTTTACTTTGTCTCGCAGAGTTATTCCTAACATGGACCGCTCTATTCTTCTCTGTGTGAGTCTAGCCAACGCTTTTATTAAGGTAAGTGCTTCTGCTCCGTATGTTATGACTGGAAAGATGCACTGATCAAATACATTTCTCTTTAAGCATGTGGGCTTAGGCATGGGACTTTTAAAAGTTTCTCTTAGTTTTCGATCTGCTGCTCACCTAAGACTGATTCTTCTTTTCAGTTCATGGATCTGATTATCCCTGCTAATCATAATTCCATATCCCAGGTTTTTATATCTTTCTGCGAGTTCTATTTCTTTCCCACCAATACTGATGTTCTGGTTGGGTACCAAATTTGTCATTATTTTTGTCTTCGAGATATTTACTTTCTGTAGCCACAACCAGTTCCTGTACTATCTCCCTTGCCATTTCTAGATCCTCAGCATTTGAAGATCAACCGATTGGGTATAGTCCACTAAAAATAAATACACTACTATCACTTAAAAGCCAACCATTTCGAGGAAAGTTGAATTAAACCAATGTTGAGGCGCCATCTTTAAAGAGCTGTAGATCACATAGGAAACTTTTTTGATAAAGTTATTTACGTCAAATCGACCTAAAATTAGTTCCAAATTTTGTAGTTTTCTTTTGTGAAGAATTTACGGATACCCTCTATAAGACACTAACCCTAACAATCCTGACATATGAATCTGAATCATGTCTCCAACGAAAGATGTGAAGCAAAATACAGTGTGCTATTTGTAAAAATGTCATCTGGAGAAAACAATTTTTTAGAAGTGTCATAAAAATATACTAACACCCTTTGTTTTTCTGTCCTCGTTGATAACAAAAATATCTTTATGAAAACCGCATAATATAAATGAAAGCTCCAGTTTTCTTGTATATCCCGTCTATTAATTTTGACTCATAATAATTTAGTTTCCCCTTTATCTTTTTTTAATACTCGCTCTAAATCACTGGATATTTGATATGTGCTTCTCCCTACGCATAATTCTAAATTCTCATGCCATTTTCTACCACCCCACAGGAAACGAAACAAACTGGAAAGCATATCTCCTGGGACGTCTGTATCAGTATAACACAATTATATACGTATCTTTATTTAATGAGTTAATCATAGCGCAACCGATCTTGATAAAAAAGTGTTTTTAAGAGTATTTAGCAGAAATTATTAGTTAGTTTGGAGATCTTCAATTACAATTTACTAAATTATAGTCTACAGCCCCTGAAACAAAAGAGAATACAAATTGGCCTTAATGCAGTCTAGTATGACTCGGAATATAACTTTTTTTTGTGGAAAATTTTTAGTTTCTGAGAAATCGATATCTTTCAGCTGATGCGCGCAGAATGTTAGCCCGCGCACAAATATTTTTCCACAACTACTACTCCTCCTGACTGTATGTACTTTCTAAAGTACCTTTATTTCTATTATTATGCGATTAGTCATCATTCTCTTTGCCTTATCCCTATGCAGGGTCGGCTTCCTTAATTGCATTTCTCTACACAATTCTATCTTGGGTCATATCAATATTAACCACTTTTACAAACATGTCCTGCCTAATCGTCTCCCCCCAGGTCTTTTTGGTCTTCCTCTCCTACTCCTTCCAGGAACGTGCACTTCAGCAACTCTTTGTATTGGGTGATTAACGCTTCGACGTTGAACATGACCAAACCATCTCAACCTATGCTCTCTCATTTTGGCATCAATTGGTGCCACACATTGGCACCAATTGGTGCCACACCTAGACTTCCCCTAATATACTCATTTTTAATTTTATCCTTTCTTGTCACTTCACTCATCTATATAAGCATTCTCATCTCCGCCACATGCATTCGTTGTTCCTCTTTCTTTTTCACTGCTTAACGTTCAGTTCCGTACATCATAGCCGGTCTTATGGATGTTTTATAGAATTTTCCTTTAAATTTCATTGGAACCTTTCTGTCACATAATACACCACTCGCTTCCTTTCACCAGCCCTAATTCTACCGCAAGCATCTCCATCTACTTCTCCATTACTCTGTAATACCGATCCCAAGTACTTAAAACTATTGCATTCACAACTATTTCACCATCCAAAGATACCATTTTATTTGTAGTAACTTCATCTTTAAATGAGCATTCCAAATACTCTCTTTTTATCCTACTAAGTTTTAAAACTTTTTTCTCCAGAGCTTGTCTCCACTGTTCCAGTTTTTTTTTCTAAGTCTCTCTCACTATTTCCTAATAACACGACATCAGCATACATTAAACACCATGGAATGTTACCCTGTAGTTTCGCTGTTATCTGGTCCAAAACTAATGAGAATTAATAAGGACTAAGCACCGAGCTCTGGTGCAATCCTACTTTCACATGACATTTATCAGTCTCTCCCACACCTGTCCTAACACTAGTTGTTACTCCCTCATACAAGTCTCCCACAATCTTTACATATTCTACAGATTATGTATCGCCATTTAGCCAAATATGCAGGTAGGTTGTGTAGACCCTTGTTAATAGGAAGACTTAATGTTGCTGCTTTTATTGATATATTAATCTAAAAATGCTTAATTTGTGGGTTAGGCCACTGTTGCTCTGAGCGCCTCAATTAATTGTCGGATATTTCGGTTTCTTCACGTATCCGTCTATCAATTACTCTCTCCCATATTTTCATTGTGTGACTAAGTAGTTTTAAAGCCCTGTAGTTTGTACATTGTTGTATATCTCCCTTGTTTTTGTAGACAGGTACTAATATACTGCTTCTCCATTCGTCTGTCATATGTCCACTTCCATAATTCTATTAAATATACCTGCTAACCAACTTGTTCCTGTCTCTCCCAATGCTCTCCATACTTCCACAGGAATATCATCTGGACCGACTGCTTTTCTTTTCTTTATTTTTTGAAGCGCTTGAGCCACTTCCTCGTTAGTTATTTTGGTGACCATTGCTGTTACTGTCTCCTGCTGTGTACTTGCTGTCTGTTGTGTAAAAAAGAATAACGTAAACACATAAGTAACATAAAACCAGCATAGTTTATTTCTTGACTAAACGTTCATCATCAGTCGGAGCATAAACGTGTGTTCATTTTTTCATATGCAAAAAATAATCTTATATTTTTCGCTGTATCACTCTTTTATGTAATCACTAAATATTGCACGAAGTACCATAAAGAACTGGAATCAAACGGTAACGCCTACTTCAACCTCTAATATAACATCATCATGACAATGGGAGATTCAAAAGGATCTGGCCAGCTGACCTGAAAAACGGTTATAAACTAGTCTTGTCACTGAGCAAGACCTCACCTGGCCAATAGGAGCAATTTGCTCCGCAGTCAGCAAATTAACTTATAGAACGTTACTTGTGTTTTGATTGCCAAAGAGTGGGACTTAATAAAAAAAATGTTTATCTGTTTAGGGGTTTTTATGTTTTTATATCTAGTACGTTTCTATCTATCAGCCTTGCGACATCCAATATTGTACATAGGCCTCCGCTTCGCTCCTCCATCTTTCTCTATTCTGAGCCATGTGCATCCATTTTGAGCCGGCTTGGTGTTTTAGGTCATCTACCCATCTCATATGTGGTCTCCCTCTCTTTCGTTTATATGTCCATGGTCTCCACTCTGTAATAATTTTATTCCATCTGTCGTCTTTTTGTCTAGTCGTATGGCCGGCGAATTTCCATTTTAGTTTAGCTGTTTAACGAGTAGCATCTTAACTTTTGTGACATTTCTTACCCAGGAATTCCTTTTTCTATCTGACAGTCTTATGTTGATCATTTGTCTTTCCATTGCTCTTTGTGTTTTTGCAATTCTGTCCAAATTCGCTTTTGTGGACGTCCATGTCTGACATCCATATGTAAAGACCGGAAGAATACATTGGTCGTAGAGTTTCGTTTTCAGATATTGAGGGTATTTTTTATTCTTCAATGTGAAGCTGAGCTTACCAAACGAGGCCCACGCTAACTTCGTTCGTCTCGTTATTTCTGCTGTTTGTTTGTCTCTATTCAATTTTATTATTTGTCCCAAGTATATGTATTAATTCACTTCTTCTATTTGGTTTTGTTTAACTACGATTCTTAACTCATCTTCTTGATTTGTTATCACTATCACTTTTGTTTTCGTCAGCGTATTTTAGGTGATTTAAGTATTGGCCGTTAATAATGATTCCATATTCTTCCCATTGTAATCTCTTGAAAATGTCTTTTAGTGCTTGGTTGAAGAGTTTCGGAGAAATTGTATCTCCCTGTCTAACGCCTCTTTTGATAGGTATGGGGTGTGTATTTTGTGGGTTTACCCCAAAATCCCGACAGGCCAAAATCCCGACATGCCAGAATCCCGACAGGTTTGATACAAGACAGGAACATATAATTACATTATTTCTGGTTTTTTGTTTATGGCCGTCTGTTTTTTATTTTTTGTACGCTCTTCTCAGATAGTCCATTTCTACTACTTCCAGTTTTTTCTTTTCATTCATTGTCATTTGCCAACACTCAGATCCGTACGTCAAAATTGGTTCTACAACCGACTTGTAGATTGTCATTTTGGTTTGTAAACTAATTTTAGGAGACCAAAGTAATGAGTTTAGTGTTTGTACCACATTTCGACCCTGTTGTATTTTCTGCTGGATGTCCCGTTTCGATGTTCCTTCCTTCGCTATGACTGTCCCTAAGTATTTAAATTCTTCGCATTGTTTTATATCTCTAATCGAGAGTTCTGGGTCTCTTTCTTCGTCTTTAATTCTAAGGTATTCTGTTTTGTTTATATTGATTGTGAGTCCCCAATTTTCGTATTCTTCGGTTAACTTTCGAATCATATAATCCATGTCTTCCTCATCATTTGCCAATATATAGTCCAATAATATATGTATAATCAAATCCTGAATTCAAGTTTACTTTCATATAATATATATTATCATGTCACTTACAACCTTCCATTTCAGTAAGTATAGCTTTTATATTATAAAATGAGGTGTTTAATGATTTATTCTTTTAAAATACATAATAATTAGTACCCGTACTTATTAGTAAGTAATTAATTTTTCAATTTCAATACTGTATAATATGATTTGGTATTGCATTTGAAAAAGAAACAATAAATATTCAAAATGTAGGTAGTGGTCGGGATTTTTGCTCATGAGAGGATTGTTGCATGTCGGGAATTTGGCCTGTTGGGATTCTGGCGTGTCGGGATTCTGGCGTGTCGGTGTTTTGGCCGTCGGGATTTTGGCTGTCGAGATTTTGGCTGTCGGAATTTTGGGCGCCACCAGTATTTTGTTCAGGTTGGATCGAAGTTGTGGCCTTACTGTATATATTAGAGATTAGTTCTGTATATCTGTCATCTACTCTGCTGTTGTGTAGTGATTGTTTTACTCCCCAGTGTTCTATGGAGTCGAATGCCTTTTTAAAATCTATAAATGCCATAGATATGGGTATTTGGTATTGATTTATTTTCTCAATAAGTAACTTTATTGTCAGTAGGTGATCACATGTACTGTAGCCTTTTCTGAATCCTGCCTGTTCTTTGGTCTGATAATTGTCGAATTTAAGAGTTAGTCTGTTGGTTAATATTTTAGTTAACAATTTATACATAACATTAAGGAAAGTAATCGGTCTATAATTTTTATGATCTTTTTTGTCTCCTTTTTTAAACAATAACAGGGTGATTGCTTCATTCCAATTACTGGGTATGTTTCGTATATACCCTATTCCACGAACATACGCCTAGTATTTTGTTCAATAATATACATATATAAGACTTTTCTTGTAATTTTGCCGCCAATTTTAATCATCTCCACTGTAATGCCGTCTCTTCCTGGTGATTTATTATTTTTCATTTCTCTAAGGGCTTTCTTTATTTCTGATTTGCTAATCTCTGGTTGTAGGTCATCTAGTACGTTTATTAATTTATTATTTCTCAGTATAAATGTCTAGTCTTAAACTTAAGTCTGTTGTGTTTTGACGCCAGAAGTTTGTTGTATTAATTTGTGCATCAAATTATACTAACTTGGTTAGATACGGTAATCCTAAACACTCACAGTTTTGCCGAAAACGTTTCTGGCTTACTACTCATATAACATTGTATTAACCAGCTAGTTACCACAAGTGGTGTAAATATGAAAGAAAGTCACATAACCGTTTACTAGAGATTAAGGGTATGTTATTTAGAAAAGGGATTAGTGGGCGTGAGTGGCTCGCTCGGTATGTAAACAGCTTCTAATATTTAATGAAGTCCAGATTGTGCCAGAAAACTAATGATTTTCGTCTCTGCTTTCCTTAACCCTTCTCAAAGGAATGGAGCAACTCTACCGTTAAATAGACGTATAGCTCTCTTAACGAAAATCTTGGGTGTTTAATTTTTAAAAGCTTTATGAAACGGTATTAAAATAATTACTCTAAAATATTTTTCATTTTTAACGAACGTCAAAAAGTAAACTGGCAAAATATTTTCATTTTACTGTTATACTCCAGTTAGTAGGGATGAAAATGCCACCCTACCCTTGGAAAATCATACGAACAAGCTGAATTTTGATGAGAATGTCAAGTTTGGAACCCCAAAAAAGATGCAAAAAAGTTTGCCACTCCTACCCTCGTATAGTAATGTATGAAAGGGTATTCGCCATGTATTAAATTAATTCGATTTTTCTAGCTGGATCTCATGGCTGGATCTTATTTAACTGCAGGAGGTAGGAATCACTATGTCACCGCTGTGTCAACAAGCTTGTTAATAATTATATACAGGGTGTTTCATTAATAATTGTCCATATAGTAACTGGAGCAACCGTAGCACAAAATACGAAGATTTAACCTAAAACACTTAAATAAAATGTGGTTCCTTACTGAGTTACAGGGTGTTTTATCTAAAAATTTAAAAACTATTTTTGCTCAGCATTTTAAAACTATTTGGCAGAAAGTGCGACTACTATACACCCTACTAAATTATGATAAACAAACGTTTCTATACTACCAGAGGCGTACGACAGGGGATAGTGAATGGTTGACCCTTCTCAAATTCTACGCCACTGGAGGAATTACTATTTTAGTACCATTTCTAGATTTTCCAATACTTTCTACGTAAATAATATACTCTTCATTGGTAACGATAAAGTCATTAGTTTTCAAGATATTTGAAGTTAAATATGAAACGGCAGAGTTATTTTGATTAATTTATGATATGATTCATATGATTAAAATTTAAAATTTATTTGTACCCAGTACTTTAAAACTATTTGGCGTATCCTTATCATACTTGGCAGAAAGTTTAGGTACTGTACACCCTACTAAATTAAGATAAATAAACGTTTCTAGCTACTACCAGAGGCGTACGACAGGGGGTAGTGGCTGGTTGACCCTTCCCAATTTTTACGCCACTGACGAAATGGCTATTTCAGTATAATTTTTTTATTTTTAAATACTTGTTATGTAAATAATATACTCTTTATTCTTAACGATAAAATGAGTTTTCGAGATATTTGAAATTAAAAATGAAGCGACAAAATACATTAATCAAAATAACCGTGTCGTTTCATTTTTAACTTCAAAGATCTCCAAAACTAATGACTTTATCGCTACGAATAAAGAGTATATTATTTTAATAGAAAGTATTGGAGAATCCAAAAATTGAAGTAAAATAGGAATTCCGCCAGTGGCGTAGAATTTGGAAAGGGTCAACCATTCACATTCCCACGTCGTACGCCTCTGGTAATAGACAGAAACGTTTGTTTAACATAATTTAGTAGTCTGTATAATACCTATACTTCCTGCCAAGTACGAAAAGGATACGTCGAATAGTTTTAAAATGCTGAGCAAAAATAATTTTTAAATTTTTAGATAAAATACCCTGTAACTCAGTAAGGAACCACATTTTATTTAAGTGTTTTAGGTTAAATCTTCGTATTTTGTGCTACGGTTGCTCCAGTTACTATATGGACAATTATTAATGAAACACCCTGTATGTTACAGTTCAAGTTGATTATCCAGTTGGAGTTGACATTTCCTAGTTCGAGTCGAGTCAAACGGCTGGTTTTAGTTAAAGTTGATTATAAATATAAAATGAAAATTTTTATTTAACATTTACTAGTAAAAGTAGACTCCAACTAGTTAAAGTATACTCTTCCCAATGCCATTTAGTAAAAGTTGATTCACACAAACAACCGATTCTAGAAATTAAATGTTACTGTATATTATGCTCAAATCGTGATATTTATAGTCCAGGCTGTATCGTCGCCCCCGTTAGGTAAATTATTCCAGTTCGATTATTTTGTACAAACTTACTCAAAAAGAGGTCCTTATAACGAATCCACAGGGTGACAGGTGGTACCGTAATCGAAAAATTGTTTAAACAATATTTTTAAACAAATTCACAAAAAAAAATTCAGTTCGGACATTTTTTACATTATTTGGGTCATTCGGAGCAAAAGAGTTATTTTGTGATTTTTCTGTAAAATTTATTGTTCTCGAGTTATTCTCGATTTAAAATTTGAAAAATGCGAAAATGACCATTTTCAAGGCTTAATAACTCAGTTAAAAATTATTATTATGAAAGTCAGAAAGTCATGAAATCAAATTTTAACGACCCCCCTACAAGGTACTGAAGAAATATTTGTCATTATTGTATTACTAAGCTGTTATTTTTAATTATTAACAATGAGCGCTAGGAGCGTATTGAGGCGGCTGTCAATGTGAGTGCGACTTAGATGTACCATTGGACGGTCGGAATGGAGGATCTTACTCGCACTCACATTGACGGCCGCCTCAATACGCTTTTAGCGCTCATTGTTGATAATTAAAAATAACAGCTTAGTAATAAAATAATGACAAAAATTTCTTCAGGAGCTTGTAGGGGGGGGCTTTAAACTTTGATAAAGCGACTTTCTGACTTTCATAATAATAGTTTTTAATCAAGTTATTAAGCCTTAAAAATGGTCATTTCGCATTTTTCAAATTTTAAATCGCGTATAACTCGAAAACTATCAATTTTAGAGAAAAATAACAATATACCTTTTTTGCTCCGAATGACCAAAATAATCTAAAAAATTGTCCGGATTGAAATACTTAGTTATTTATAAAACAGTTCGTGAAGTATGCTTTTTGCGCACGCACGCGATGTTTAGAGCACGAGCGGGCCGAGTGCTATACATCGCCTAAGTGCGCAAAAAGTACTTCACGCACAGTTTCATACAATATTTTATCTACCAAAAAACAAATAAAAAAACTGCAATTCTTCGTCACTGGAATGCATTCCTATTTTACAATTTTTTAGAACTTTGACATTTAAAAATTCAAACTTCTGTCAAACCACAAAACTGTCAAAACTTTTTTATAATTTATTGCTCACATGTCATCACCATGACAAGGCGAAAGATAATGCTATTTGATTATATGAAAGTGTGCTAAAAAACAGTGCGAAAAGTAAATCCCATTTAAAATACATTATTACTTCAGACACATTTTAAACCTTTACTATGTACTATGTACCTATCATATAGCTACAAAAAGATCCATCATTTGCAACACAAGATTCAAAAATTAAACTAGTCTGCTTTTTGATGGGGCTGGTGACTTCCGTAAATATCTTTGGCTGTAGAACAGTTCCAAATACTGATATGTATGTACATACCTGTTACAAAAAACTTTATGTGCATTTTGATCATTCATACCCTCTTGTCTAGACTCCATCAACCCTTAAACACTTAAGGATTGATGGTAGTATATATTAAATTATATACCAAGCAATTTCCATCAGACTGGTCACTCTCAATAGCAGAAAGTCCCAATATACACTCTATGGAACACTAAGTTCAATACTCCACAGTTGGTTTGCTTTATTGTATGTTTTTAGTCGCAACCTAGTCATATTTGTTTTTATGTTTTATATGTATGTACATTGTACATTTTGTCTTTTTGTTAATTTTAGTTAGTAGTTTGTATATGTGAAGACTATATGTACTGGGCCTGAAGATGAAGCATAAAATGTAAGCTTCGAAACCGGTTGCCCCATGATTGTAACAACTAATAAATAACATACAAACTATAAGATTGCGAGTATTGACTCATTTCCTTATCCAGTGGTAGTAAAAGTTGATTTAAATTTTTCAAATCAACTTTTACTGCTCGTTTCAGTTGGAGATGACTCGAACTAGGAAAAGTCAACTCTAACTGAGAATCAACTTGAACTGTAACATATGTTATATATTATTATATAAACATTACCCAATATTTTTTAAAACAATTCTTACACGCAAAAATATTGAATTGATTTAGTCCTAAAATTATATGATAAATACATTTTATGAAAATATGACTATTTTCATTTCACACGTTTCCATCAGTCTTTTTGTCCTTGTGGTGTCAGGTCTTGTTTCCGCAGTGTAAGTCATAATTGTCTAACTACTGTCCTATAAATCTTGAACTTTGTTTCTTCCCGTAGATATGTGTTGAGCCAGATAGTGTGTTTAAGACATCCTGCTATTCTGTTGGCTTTGTTTATTTGTTGGCAAATTCCGCTTCTTCATCTCCATAACTGTGCATTAGTACTCCCAGGTAGATGATACTTCTTTCTTTCTGGATTATTTTGTTGTCCACTTCCAGCTTGCACCTTATTGGATCTTTAGCGATTACCATACTTTTTGTTTTATTTAATGATATTATGATGTTGAAATTTCTTGCTGTTGAAGCCTCTGAAGGTCATCTTGACTCTTTGCAATAAGTATGGCATCATCTGTATAGCATACTATAGAGAAAATTTCTTCACCCATTCTGTACCCAATACTCAGGTTTTTGAGTTTATGAATAATTTCATCCATGATGAGGTTAAACAGCAGCGAGATCAATGAGTCTCCTGACGTATGCCTCTTTTCACTGGTATCGGCTGTGTTAGTTTGTTATTAATTCTGGCCTGTATGTTATTTCTGCTGTAAATATGTTTTCGATAGTCTTGATAATATCTGATGATATGTTTCGTTTATATAACAGGTGAATTACGTCATTCATCTCTACACGATCAAATGCTTTTTGTAGATCTATCAAGCAACAGTAAGCCTGGACGTTGTATTCTAGCGATTTTTCCATGACTTGCCTGACGACAAAAACTGCATCGTTACAGGATCGTCCGGATCTAAGCCTTGTTGTTCATCTGTTAGATCTATTTCGTTGGTGATTTTGGTGGTTATGACTGTTGTGGTCAATTTCAGAGCGGTACTATGCAGGTTTATTCCTCTGTAGTTTTCGGGTACCGTTTTATCACCCTTTTTAAACATTAAGATTGTTGTACTAGTGCGCCAGCTGTTAGGTATTGTATGTCCCGAAAGAATTTTTTGTACAAGTATACTTAGTTATTCAGTTAATGTGTTTCCACCGTATTTTAGCATTTTTTTTTTGAAATCTTGTCCGGTCCTTGATATTTACGGTTTTTCAGTTTTTCTATTGTTTTAGTAATTTCCTCAGTTGTGACAACTACATTTTCGGTTGTTATCTCTAGAGTTTCTGGTAAAGTATGGTCTTCGCCTGTCTTAAACAATTAAGTGAGATAGGAGGTCCAGGTATCGACATTTATTTTGTTGGTGGTGATAAATCTAATAAACATAATTAATCTAGTTGAAAGAATGCCACACTCGCGCTTCCAGCTAAAACTCCCCTCGTAAGGGGGAGGGAAACAAATTTACTAAGAATCTGTAAGCCTTAGAAACAATGTTTTAAAAAAGAAATATAGCTGAGATAATTTTAAACAAAAATTCTCTCAGAAACAACCGTTCTCTCAGAAACAACGTTTGAACAAACAGGCGATTTTGACTGTTAGTTACGCGTGTGAAATCAATTTAAATAAAATTTGTATCTTACGCGTGTGAAATCAATTTAAATAAAATTTGTATCAACTCGACGGTAAAAATTCGATATCTTTTGATCAGAGAGTCCTATCGACAATAATCAAAATGGATTTTAAGGTGAAGAGTGCACCTTTCGTATGCAATTGTTAGATTTTGCTGTAAATAAAGTCAGTTTTTATATAATTTTAAAATTTTTTTATTTATTTTAGAAAATCAAAGTGGTATTTTACATACATATAGAAGGTTTCGATTTCCCGGCTGTCTCATGATATCTTACACTGGTGTTTAAATTTTTTCTATTAGTCCAAGAACTTTTCACGCTTCAAAGAATATGTTTAAAATACCACGGTAGGGTAGATATTTCCTTTGTATATCTATATTTACCCGATCGATTTAATATATTTTGGTTTAACCGCAGGCCTAAAGGAATATAAAGTGTTAGAAATATCGCAGTAACTGGACATAAAATTGTAATCTGGTACCTTTGCTAACCCGCTACATCTTTTATCGAATAATTTATCCATTTATAGGCGTATAAAGGGCTCCATTACCATACTCTTGCACATAAGCAAAAACAACAAAATCAATAGCCGATCAAAATTCAGCTCCGGAACTTTACTCTTTTTGTATATCAAATAAATGTTATTTAAAAAAAAGGTTTTAATAGAAAAGGATATTTTCTAATTCTATAGATTTGCAAACTTTTTTTATAACTCCGTCTATGATAACTTTATTACAAAAGATTCCATTTTAACTTCTTTTATTTAAAAGTTCCTTTAATACTTAATGCAGGACAAAAATCGGTTTTCCCCATTTATTTGGAAAACAATAACTTCTAAATAGTTAGGATTGACAGACTGCTACTTTCATCTTGAGTACCACCATTCCCATTACTATCTTAGGTCTGTTCCAGTACCTTTTCAACATCATCATAATTGGCGCTACAACCCATGGTGTGACTTGACCTTTTCTAAAATCATCTTCCATTCCTTCCTATCCTTCGCCTTGGTTTTCCAATTTCTTACTCTTAACATTACGTAAGTCGTCTTCCACCTGGTCCGTAAATCGTGCTCTGGGCCTGCCTCTTCTCCATCCGATCTTTAGATATAATCTGTTTTGACGGCTCCATGTCAGTCATCCTCTCTAGGTGGCCTAGCCACCGCTGCCTGTTTATTTTGATAAACCTACTAATTTAGGTTCACAATAGGCTCACTCTACAAGCGGTAAAGCTCAAAATTATAGCATCTACGCCATAATCCGTTTTCCTGCACGCCTTTGTAAATATATCTGAGGATTTTACAATTAAAACCGCCTAACCGTTCTTCATTACTTTTTGTTATCGTCCACGTTACTGACGCTTAAGTGAAGACGGGCTTGATTAGAATTCTGTATATCAATATTTTCGTATTTTTGTAACTATGTTTGATGTCAAAAGTTCCTTTAAACTTAAACCATCTATCTATCTATCTAATCAGCCCTAAACATATGTCCTTGGATATAGGCCTCTTCTTCCTTCTTCCATGCCTCTCTATCTTGGTCAATTTGCATCCATTTTGACCCAGTGTGTTTCTTCAGGTCATCTGACCATCGCATCTGTGGCCTTCCCCTTTTTCGTTTGTGGTTCCACGGTCTCCAATGTATAATCATCTTAGTCCATCTTTCATCCTTTTGCCGTAGGGTGTGTCCGGCGAACTTCCATTTAAGCTTTGCTACTTGGGTAGAGACATCTTTCACTTTTGTTTTGTTACGGATCCATTCGTTTCTTTTCCTGTCTGATAGTTTAATGTTCAGCATTTGTCTTTCCATGGCTCTTTCTGTCTTTGCTATTTTTTCCATATTGTCTTTTGTAAACGTCCATGTCTGAGAGCCATATATTAAAACAGGGAGTATACATTGATTGAAGACTCATGTTTTTAGGTATTGCGGGTATTTTCTGTTCTTTAGAATATAAGACAGTTTTCCAAATGATGCCCAGGCCAATCTTATTCTTCTCTTTATTTCTTCGGTCTGATTTTCTTTATTTAATCTAGTGATTTGTCCTAGATATAGATACTCTTTTACTTGTTCTATTCTTGTTTGTGCCACTGTAATTACTAGTTCTTCTTGTTGATTGGTCATGGTTTTTTGTTTTACTGTAATTCATCTTCAGTCCTAGCTTTGTCGATTCTTTATCTAGTTCTTCCATCATTCTTTGTAATTCTTCACTTCTTTCTGCTATTAATACAATATCATCATCATATCGTAAGTTATTCAGATATTGCCCGTTTATGTTTATACCCAAGCCATCCCAGTGCAGTTGTTTGAACACATCATCTAGCGCTTGGTTGAATAGCTTTGTCGAGATGGTATCTCCTTGTCTTACTCCTCGGTTTATTTTAATAGGCTCCGTTTGTTTCATTAGCTTAATAGTTGTTGTTGCCATATTATATATATTTGTAATTAAGTCGGTATATCTGTAGTCTATTCTGCTCTTTTGTAGGGAATTCTTTACTGCCCAGTGTTCCACACTATCAATGCTTTTTTGAAGTCAATAAAAGCCATGTATAGCAAGATATGATATTCGTTAGCTTTTTCGATTAATATCTTCATCGTTAAATGGTGGTCACTTGTACTGAAGCTCTTTCTAAATACGGCTTGTTCTCTTGCCTGGTATCGATCTAATTTAGTTGTTAATCTGTTTGTTAATATCTTGGATAATAGTTTGTATATCACATTTAGTAAAGTTATGGGTCTGTAATTCTTTAGATCCTTTTTATTCCTTTCTTAAATAGTAACAATGTTACTGCTTCGTTCCAAGTGTTGGGTATTTGTTTTGTCATTAATATTTTATTCATAATTATGCAAAAACTTCTCTAGTTGTCTTCCCACCATTTTTTAGCATTTATATAGTTATCCCGTCTTTTCCTGGCGATTTATTATTCTTCATCTCCTTGAGTGCTCTTTTTATCTCATTCTTACTGATTTCTGGTTGTAAGTCGGAATTGACATTTTTTATTTTTATTTGTAGTTGCTTAAGGATTTCTTGTGTTGGTTTCTGTTTTGTATTGTAGAGGTTTTTATAATATTCTTGTGCAATTTGTATAATTTCTTCTATATTATTGGTCCTCTCCTTTGACTTTCTTTGATGTTCCTTCTGATAGCTTTATTTACCTCTTTGTAATCTACTGTGTTTCTCTTATCTTGTTCTATTAATGTTTTTCTTTTGCTCATGAGGTAAACTTAATCAATAGTACACTCTATTTGCTAGATATAGACGTATATTGATTTTTGCAGTTACTATTACTTTTGTTGATTTGTAAGCCTAGATGAGTACCGGGTGTCCACTTATATTTTCCCCCATTTTAACTGCCTATAACTTCTAAATAGCTCAAGATAGGGATATGCGGTATTTGCTGAAATGTTTTATTTTAGTAAAAGTTTTGTTTGAATGGATTAAATTTGTTATATCGCTTTTGAAAAAAAAAATGGCGAATTTTTGAAAAAACGTTGTTGACTTTTTTAATGAAACACCCAGTATATTTTTTTGTAAATTTAAAGAACGGTCACTCACCAATCCAGCGATATAAAGTTTTTTAAAATCGGTTGTCAAATGATGAGTAAATAATTTTTAAAATGGGAGATGCAATGTGGAAATCATCATCATCATCATCATCATCATCATCAATGGTGCTACAGCCCTATGAAAGAGCCTCGACCTTCCCAAGTGTATTACGCCAGTCAGTCTTATCCATTGCCAACCGTTGCCAGTTTGCTGTGCCTATTTTTCTCCCATCCTCATCTACACCATCCTTCCATCTAAGTTTTGGCCTACCCCTATTTCTACTTCCCACAGGTTGTGACATAAGAATTCTTCTAGGAGGGTTGTTATGTTGTGATCTTGCTAGATGTCCTGCCCATCTTAGTCTTCCTATTCTTATAAGAGATACTACGTCTTTACCACCAAATATATTTGTTTATATTTGTGGTATACCTCGTAGTTGTACCTCCTCCTCAAAAGACCATTTTCACAGATGCCACCGAATATTCCTCTCAGGATCCTTCGTGCAAATATAAGCAGAAGGTTTTCATCTGCCTTGGAGATGGTCCATGTCTCCGATCCATATGTCAACACTGGTTGTATAACGGTTTTGTATAATATGTTACGGTAAATGTGATTAAATGGGAATTATTAATAATTACCTACCGGTTACTATTAATACAACCCGAATAGCTAGGTAATAGCTATTTGTATAACAAGGGAGGAAAGTGCTACTTTTCCTCCCGAGAATGAAGTTTACTGCCCGACGCGTAGCGGAGGGCAGTAATCATTCAAGGGAGGAAAAGGCACTTTAGTCCCATGTTATACATATGGTTCTTCCACCTTCCTCAAATAACAAGTCATTTTTTCATTTTTACTTAATTTATTTATATAACTAACCAACAAATTAGAACTAAAACTAACAAGTACGTACAATATAACTGTCAACTGTCAAATATAAGTCAAATTAATAATGTAAATATTGTTAAATCAAAATAACAATTTACTGTTTTTTACCATTCTGCAAAATACAGAGTGTTTTATAAATAAACGTTAAAATGTATAGAAACTTACGTAATAGAAAATAGATATTGTACAGGGCGTCAATAAGTTACATTTCATGAATGAAATACCATGACGTCACTTTTACTTTTCCTCCCTAGGGAGGAAAAGTACAACTTTGCTCCCTACAATCAGGTCCGGAAAAGTATACTTTCGGTAGAGGTAGGTGGAAAAAGTAATAAATATACCAGAAATAATCACATTGACCGGTTATTATTAATAAATCCCGTATTCAAACGGTAAACGTGATAAATGTTGAATACCAATAAGTTCTTAGAAGCTGGAGGGTTTACTTATTACATGTCTATACTAAATTTACAATCTAGATGCAGTAGAAATAAACAAACCAAGACACGTTAAATGCTACTAGGAGTACTCCTGAATCATAATTTACAATGTAACCATATACATTGTAAATCCTAAATCATGATTTCCAAAGTTTATACATTGTAAATTACGATTCGGGAGTGCTCCTAGTAGTATTTAACATGTCTTGGTTTGTAAATTTCTACTGCATCTTGATTGCAAATTTAGTATAGTTAGGTTTTTTGATTGATAAGTTCTGTTTAACTGTCTAAATGTATTGCCAAAATGCGAGTTTGTTAATACATACTTATTACATGTTAGGATTTTTTATTGATAATTTTGTTTAAGGGCATAGGCGCAAAATGTCGTCTGACAAAATGTTTAATGTGCTTTAAATGTATTTATTTTTTTTTAATCCTAAGAAAACTAATAAATATTTTTGAAAAATTTAAAGGCAGAATGAAAGACTTCATGATTACAGAGGGCCGAAAGTGCCTGAAAACTTATATAATGTTTATTTTAATAAGTTACAGTTATTTTTATTTGCAAATATTTCATTCAAAAGAAATTTTTTATTCTGATGGACTTGAGAAGCCCTCGGCAATAACGTAATCTTTCATTCTGCGTTTAAATTTTTTAAAAATACTTATTACTTTTCTCATGATTCCAAAAAATGAATACATTTAAAACACATTGAAAATTTTAACACTATTTAACAGGCTACATTTTGCGCCTTTCCCCTTAAGTGTTTAACTGTTTTTACTTATTAAATGTCTAGTTAGGTTTTTTTATTGATAAATGTTGTTTAAGTGTTTTAACTTTGTTACAAAATACAAGTCTAGTTAAATAGGTTTTTTTGGTTGATAAATGTTGTTTAAGTGTTTTAATTTTGTTATGAAATACAAGTCTATTATTATTTATTTGTTACCATATATAAGTCTAGTTAGGTTTTTTTATTGATAAATTATGTTTAGGCGTTTAACTTTATTACCAAATTCGAGTCTGTTTTTACTTATTACATGTCTAGTTAGGCTTTTGATTAATAAGTTATATTTAAGTGTTTAACTTTATTACCAAGTTTCATAAATAAACAGTAGCGAAGCCCAAAATGCGTTTTTATTACATTTACCAGAGCTGTTAGGATAGTATTAATAATAACCGGTTAATCTAATTATAAAGGCATTATTAATCACATTGACCAACTGCTAAGGTTATTATTAATACAGACCGGACTTATCACATTGACCGTAACATATATATATATATATATATATATATATATATATATATATATATATATATATATATATATATATATATATATATATATATATATATATATATATCCAAGTCTTGATCACAGCTGAACAATTGAATACACAAAGGAAAGGATCAATGGGAAAGCAGCTGAATAATGGAGCCAAGAGTACTCTTTTTTTCAAATATCAAATATTTCGGTATTTATTTGATACCATCATCAGTGATAGCTAAAAGATTGTTTTGGTGAGCTACATTACAAAATATAAATTGAAAATTTCGACTTACAAAATTGAGAATGTGGCTATGTTGTTAAAAAATATGTAGAAAAGCCTCCAGAGGGGAAACATGTTGTGATTTAAAAAATTATTGTCAATAAAACACAAAAAACATCTGAACAACAAAAAACTGTAACAATACACATTTGAATAAATTAATTAAAACCAATAAAAATTTTTTGAATATTAAAATCTAAACATTGGAAAACAGACATTAAGTAGGTACAACTTGTACTTTTTTGTACATGAAAAAATTGAAATTCAACTAATCTGGCGGTAATATATTTCATGTTCCATGGTATAAAACAAGTGATAGCCGACAACGACAAACTTCAAGTCAAGTAAATATGACATTCCAAGTTTTGTATTTTATTTACCCTAACCTAACCCTACTTCTCACTGTAAATATAGATAAATTTCACATGTGGATATTTGAAAATATGAAATATAACATGAAATGGAACAAAACAACAAAACCAATAGCTTTAAGCAGTTTATTCATCAGAAACTGCAGTGTTATAATGTAGTTTTTTTTGCATAGAACTCTTTATCTAAGTGAAGCAAATGTGAGTAAATTTCACTTAAGTGGCTGATGTCTGATTTTTTGTTGATAGTCTCCTCAGTCTCAGAAATAAAAACCATCTCAAGAAACAACCTTTTAAAATAATTGTTTTCCACTGCTAGAACTTTGGATTCTGTGTAGTTCATTATATGATTGTTTTGATGGACATGCATGGACAAACTGCATCTGTCTGGGTATCTTTTGGATCTGGGACCGGATCACATCACATATAAGTGATTCTAAAAGATACCCAGACTTAGTAGTGGATGTGTGAATTGTTCGTAAGGGGATTTTTCCGCATTCTCTATTTCATTTGTTTGTTTTCGTACGAGTGGTCGTCCAAACCAGTACCTATGGATCTTTTGATCACTGAGTGTGTTTCAAAGATCTACATCTTTTGTTTTTTCATATATATATATATATATATATATATATATATATATATATATAATAATAATAATAATAAGCTATCAACAGCATAATAATAAGCTATATAACAAGCTATCAAGCTGGGACTTCTCCAAACGGACCATCTCCCGTATTATCAATACGTCCCTGAGAGTATGCTTGAGGATGGCAACTACAAGCTATACTGGGACCGCACTGTGCTCACAAACCAAACAGTGGCACATAATAGACCAGATCTCGTACTAGTTAATAAATTAACAAGACAAACAACACTAATTGATGTGGCGATACCTAACAACAATAATCTACGTAGTAAATTCACTGAAAAGATCGCCAAGTACAGAGATCTAGAAATTCAAATACGAAGGCAATGGAGAATGCAAAGTACCCAGACGATACCTATTGTTATGTCTACTACTGGAGTCATTCCAAAGAACCTCCTAGAAAGCATAAAAAGGCTGGGTCTAAATGAACATCTTTACAAGACCATGCAGAAAGCTGTACTACTCGCAACGGCCAGATGTGTACGAAAGTTTTTGGGAGATACACCTGCATACCAAGTCACCTAGGGCTCGATAACACGGAAAGAGTCCCACCAGAGCTCAATAATAAATAAATATAAATATAGATATAAATATAAATAATATGAGTAAAATATAAATATATATATATGAATCTATCATGAATATACTGTACAAGTTATAAGCAAATAAATAAACACAAAAGAAATTCCCTGAAGAACCAAAGGTTGTGCACAGGGATTATTCACATTTATTTAGCTCTAATTAAGTGTTCACAATATTTTATGAAATAGACCAATCAACAAAGTAAAAATAAAAACCCAGAAAAAGTTTTGCCCTATTTGAATAATCATAATAATTACAAAAATATTGCATCCAGAGTTTCAGTTTCCTCATACTTAAGAAATCTGCTAAAAATTGTTTTGACAAAACTAAGTGAGTTTATTTTTCTGATATAAGTTTTATACATGTCTGGTAAACAATTAAATATTTTGGGTACGAAGTATGTATAATTATGTTTCCCAATAGATTTTTGTGCATTAGAAATTTTAACATAGTCGTGATGTTTCCTTCTAGTGCTATAAGAATGATCCAAAGATTTTAATATATGTTTATTCTTGTATGTGAATAAAATTATGTTTAATTGATACAACTTTCTAATACTCAATACGCCGGCTTCTCGGTAAAGTAGTTCTGACGGGTATAGATTTGACTTGCTTAGCATTATTTTCAGAAATCTTCGTTGCAGTATTTCAAGTTTCGTTAAATGCGAAGCATGTGTACCACCCCATGCCAAAATGGCATATCTAATACGAGATTCAATCAATGAATAATAAACAGTTTTTAAGTAAGACAAATTTAGTATATTGCTGAGATAACGAAATTTATATAATAACATTCTTAAAGTTCTGCACACCGTATCTATGTGGACATCCCATCTTAAGTGACAGTCAATATACACACCTAAATATTTTATATTGTTTTTTCTACTTATTTTTATGTGTGTATTATTATTTCTTATATCTAATTCCGTGAAAGCAGGTAAATTATTGTTATAAATTGAAAACGGTATGAAATAAGTTTTGTCAAAATTAACAGTAAGCAATCTTTCATTCAGCCGTTCTAGTACCCTAACAGTTTCTCTTTCTGCTAAAATTTTTAGTTCGTCCCAAGAATTACTGGTGTAGAGAATAACTGTATCGTCGGCAAAACAGATAATCTTGCCATTTATTTCCATTCCTGCCAATGCATTTATATAAATAGTAAACAATAAGGGACCTAATATAGTACCCTGAGGTACACCATATTGTACGTTTTTTTCGGCGCTTAGTTTGTCATTAATTTTGACCAATTGTGTTCTATTATTTAAATAACTTTGTAATAGTATGTGTGGTGCACCTCTGATTCCAAGATCCTCCAAAGTTTCCAATAGCTGTTGATGACTTACAGTGTCAAATGCCTTGGCTAAATCCAGAAAAATAGCTAATGTAGTAGAACTTTTATCAAGCATTTTGTATAAATAATCAGTAACAGACGTAATCGCATCGGTAGTAGAATATCCCTTCCTAAAACCATATTGGTTACCTGATAGCAGATTAAATTTTATGAGATATTTATTTAATCTCTCTGACAAGGCTTTTTCAAATATCTTAGCAAGGCTGGTAATAAGGGATATAGGCCGATAATTTTGTACTAAATTTTTGTCACCCTTTTTGAATATGGGTATAATTACCGATTTTTTAAAAAGTTTAGGACATACAGCTTGTTCGAATATTTTATTTATTAATACAGTTATAGGATCTACAACGATATTTGCAACTATTTTTAGTATATCTGCAGAAATGTTATCTATGCCAGGAGATTTATTAGGTTTTAAGGAATGAATAATATTATGGATTTCTGAGTTAGTTACAGGTTCTAAAAAGAATGTACGATTGCATGTAAATTTTAGAGAAACGGGAGATTGTTGTATTTTAATCTTTTCAGCGAGCTCGTTTCCTACATTGGAAAAATATTCATTAAAAATATTGCTAATGTCAGATCTATCAGTAACTAACTCATTGTTTCTATTTAAGATACTTTTTATTTCATTTGATTTTGAATTATTATTATCTAACTTTTTGATTGTATTCCACAGACCTTTGGAACTATTTTCATATTTTTTTATTTCCGAGTGAAAATACGTTTTTTTCGTTTCAATAATTAGTTTATTTAATTTATTTTTGTATACTGTATATTCCTTTTTAAATATTTGATTACCTGGATTATTTATATGTTTTCTGTAAAGTTCATTTTTTTTTATTAACTGATTTTATTAAACCGTCCGTCATCCAACTATTCCTTTTAACTTCACATCTTTTTTTCTTTACTTCCTTAGTATTTTTATTAATTACTGAAATGAGCGTATTGGTAAAACTGTCTACCATAATATCATCAACATTATCCGTATTTAAAACTTGCTCCCAATTTTGCAAACTGAGATCTCTTTTTATATTATCATAATTTATTATTTTGATGACATTCTTCTTAAAACCCATTTTGGTCTTTTCAAAAGCAATACTAATAAAGGTAGCCTTATGATCAGTTATTAGAAGATCCAAAACAGCTGATAAAATATTATTTACCATTTGCGAGTTGGTTTTTACAAAAATATGATCAATACAGCTATGAGAATCTCCTTGAATTCTAGTATTTTTATTTATCACAGATACAAAATTATGTTCACTTAGCATACTTAAATATTCAGAAGACTCAGGAGACATGTTTTTAATGTTAAAGTTAATATCTCCCAAAAGTACATGGTATTTACAGGCAAAACTTTTAGTATTATTTAAATAATCATTCAGACAAACACAAAAGTCATTTTCATTAGTTGATGGTGGTCTATAGATTACAGTTATTATTGTGTTTTTATTATTTTGACCAATTACAGTTATCTCTAATGCCTTACATACAGAAACACTTACAATTCTAGAGGTATATCTTAAATTATTTCTTAAATATACGATGACACCGTCATTTTGATTTATGTCTCCTTCATTATACAAGATATTGAAATTTTCCATATTAAATAATGATATATCAGGGATCACCCATGTTTCAGTCAGACATATACAATCAAAATCCAGTGTCATCTGTTCCAAATTTATCTTTAACTGATCTAGATTTCTATTTAGGCTTCTGATATTTTGATGCAAAATTGAAAAATTTTTATAATCAGTACCTTTATAAAAATCCCCGGTCAGCCGATTAAACGCTTCTAAATTTGTAGGTTTATGCGTAACTACAGGGATGTAGTCTATATCCCGTATATATGGATCCATCAAACAAAATAGACAATTTATTTATCGATGTTACTCGAACCAGCGCGGGATCTCGTGTTTCTATTTTGTAGGGGGTGGTGGGACTTCTTGTGGCTTTGTTCTTTTGATTGGAGTGTTGGTTATGTTGTTCGATTTTATTAAATTGTCTAGTTCAGGCCGAGTTATTGTTTTGGGTTGTTTGTCGATTTGGTTTGAACACGGAGTTGCTGGATCACTACTACTTTGCTGAATGGAATTGCTTGAATTTTCTATTTCCAGTATTTCACTGACTGTGTAGACAGAGTTGTTTACGTATAATTTATCACCTCTAATGTAACACTTGTTGTTTGGTGTCCTAACTTTGTTCATATATCTTCTTAAAATTGCTGTTGTTTCCCGTTGCTTTGTTGTCAAATCGTGGGATATATGTATATTCGTTCCTTTAAGTTTGTTGCTGTTTTTTAGAATCGCGAATTTTGCAGGATATGAAACGAATTCTACTTTTACTGGAGCGTTATTATTTGTCCCCAAGGAATAAATATTATTTATTTTTTCTTCTTCAATTTTAATGTCTAACAATGCCGAAAACCTTGTACAAAACGATTTGGGAGTAATATCTGTTTTTTGTTGGTTTAATCCAAAAATTACGATATTATTTTTTTTTGTAGCTCTTTCCAAAGTTTCTACCTTTTCTCTCAACTCAGAGTTTTCTGCTTCTAAGCTTCGAATTTTCTCGTTTAATGATTCTATTTTCAACAGTACATTAACTTCTGATGCTTCTATAGCTCTTCTTAGCTCTTGTTTACTATTTTTAATTTCCTCTATGATTATATTCTCATTCTGTTTAGCCATTTTATGTGTGCATAAGTCAAAAATATAAATATGGATTTAAAACTATTTTATTTGTTGGTTGTGGTGGAATTATTTAGGCTATACGTAAATAAACAATGTTTTTTTAAAATGGCTTCTACTCACCGCCTGTAGTTTAATTACGATTTTGCTCTAACAACGCAACAAGCACTAACGCTCACACTACTAAAACAGTCACTTGTGAACACTATGCACTAGGTGAAGCTATTTTTTTGTTGCACAAATCTGGTTTTTGATGTTATTCTACAAGACAAATTCTAGAGCTGTTATCTATTCAACACATTCCACCTGACATATATATATATATATCATAAAGGAGTACGACCGTCAATTCCAATATAAAAAAGGAGCACTCGTAAGTGTAGGGTTTTATCGGTCAAGTGGGTGAAAAAAGAGACAAAGAATTCAGCTACTTCATCTATTTATTGAAGACATTTCGTCTACTGCTCAGTAGACATCATCAGGTTATCTACAAAAAGAGTGTTATAAGAAACAACATCCAAAGGAGAGGTAAAAAAGCACTAGCGTTACCATAAAAAGACATGTAGCAATAGATAAGTTGTACACGCCCGGACTGGCCCGCCGGCCCACCGGCCATCGGGCCGGTGCGCCTTTTACCTTGGTTACTATCTATCCATTAAAAAAATTAAACGCTGAAAAATTTTTTTTTTGAACTGTTACACAAATATGATGCAGCTACCATTCCCCTAAAAAATGTTTCTACTTGCTTGTGATTTCGCCGTTTGGCACCAGAAACCTACATAATGAAGCCAGTGGGTACAACAAAATACCAGATATCAGATAATCAAATAACGTAGGCTATTCGGGCGCCTTTCATGGATATCAATATCCGCTCCGAGAACGCGAAGCGCCCTCGAAGACCATTTTTACGATTCGGGCGCCTTTTGTAGGTATTAATGTCCGCTTTTCCTGTTATAATAAATTGCTTAGATGCGACGAACGGCGCCCTCGAAGACCATTTTTACGATTCAAACGCCTTTGTGTGTATCAATATCTGCTCCGAGGACGCGCGCGCCCTCGAAGACAATTTTTACGATTCGGGCGCCTTTCGTAGGTATCAACATCCACTGTTTCTATTATAATAAATTGCTTGTATGCAACGCACGGCGCCCTCGAAGACTGTTTCTACGATTTGAGCGCTTTTCGTGGGTATCAATTTCCGCTGTTTCTATTATAATAAAAAGCTTAGATGCAACGCGCGGCGCCCTCGAAGACCTTTTGTTGGTATCAATATCTGCTCCGAGGACGCGCGGCGCCCTCGAAGACCATTTGTAAGATTCGGGCGCCTTTCGTATCTACGGTTTCTGTTATAATAAATAGCTTAGATGAGTCGCGCGGCTATTTTACGATTCAGGAGCCTTTCGTAGGTATCAATGTCATCTGTTTATATTATATTACAATAGTGTTACATCCCACAATTGGCCTAATGAGTGCAGTTTTCTGCGCGCCATAACTAAATCATACATACAGGATTTTTGCACCCTAGAATCATACATCATAATGAAGCCAGTAGGTACAACAAAATTCAACTCGTATCAGGTAATCAAAGGCCAACACACATAGCTCGAAAATGGCACAAAGGTTTTTCTGACCTCTTATGGTTCAGTTGTGCGGCGAGCCTTAGCTTCTCCGGTATGACTCCGTCTATGCCATGTACCTTTCGGATCTTTATCCATCCAACGGCCTCGCCGAGTTCCAACTCAGTAAAGGGTACCGCCTCTATGAAACAAGTAACACTTAAACGTCTGTTCTCCACTTGAGGAAAGCGCTCCCGTATTAAACAGTCTCTTCTCCTCGGGCAGGGGATAGTGTGTCTTTTCCCCTTCTGTTGGATACACACCATCTTGAAACACTGTCCCCATATACCTCTTTTGAGATCCTGAAGCAGGTTACTCCACTTTTCTCTCTTCAATCATGTAATCTCATTTCTGTACTGGTTCTGCATTCGCTTTAATTCATTGATTATCTTTTTCCTGCTTGAAATTTTAATAACCTCTTCCACTCCATTCTTACTCTCATACAATTCGTTCTCTGATATTCAAGCCCCTCATTCTACCAGTACGGTTATTTTCTTTCATACCACCCATTTGACCTAACACAAGCCAACTCCGGTGCCCCACTCAGATCCTCGATCAACTCACTCACATCCTCGCATCTCAGACCAATCAAGCTAAAAGCACCCACAAAGACTTACTCATTTAAAAATCTCTTTAGATCGATATCTTCATCTTTCGGTTTCTTCCTTTTGCTCGCTAGTTCAAAACTCACATATTTATGTAAGCTGAGTGATTCTTCTTTTAAAACAGTTCAGCTTACGACCCTGTTTAGAAGTAACGTTGAAACCAGCGAGATGTCCGGAAAGTATTTACTATTACCTACGAACGTAGGTGCATGGATCCATTATCATAGGTATTTCCCTCTCCCATCTTGAACTCTTTGGTTCCATGGACGATCGTTCACATTCAGGTTACCGGCGCATCTCCTTGTCCATCCTTTATTTCAAAAGTTCTAGAATTATATTTCTCTATACTTACGCACTCTTTTAAGTCAGACATTGTCATTCTAGTTGGTCGGAGTTGGTCATTCGAGTTATTCTGGTGTAACAAACTCATGTATTGATTGGTATAGTACTGTTCTCTTAGCATTGTCGTACGCGGCTTTGAAGTCAACAAATAGACGATGGGTTTTACCATCGGTAACCGGAGACCGGTACACTCTCCGTCCCAGCCTCTTGGATAATCGAGTCAATATACTCTTCATATACTCAAAGCGGGACATTTGGTGAAACATAGCAATTGCACACCATCAGGTATCAAACTTGTACTGCAACATACCGATTCTTAACAAAGTGTCTGGTGATGCCAACTCCTCGGTTCATCACGTATATGGTCACGTTAGATCTCTTATCTTTAATGATTCTTTGTTGAGAGACTAAATGTGATAACATTCCCTTCGTGTGAGTACCTCTGCAACGTCGTGAGCGGCCCTCGCCCTTCCCATATTTATTTAAAGGAACTTCGAATTAGATGGTTCTTATCTCTCTAACATACCTATAGGCTGTCTGAGTTCTGGTCCTAGGTGCTTTCATCCACCCTTTTCTCATCCCTTGTGGCCAGGTGTCTCTTAAGCCCCCGCTTTTCGAGAATGAGTTTTTTATACTGCGGGCACTGTAAGCTGTCGGCTCTGTGACCGGATTTTTTACAAGTGACGCAAAAAGTCGCCTTACTACTACACTATCGTGCCTGGTGCCCCCTTTGCCACATCTGTAGTAGGAGTCCGTCATGTTTTCTCCCTTGCAGTCGGTTTTACTATGCCCGAACTGCAGGCATCTAAAGCAGCGCTGGGCATGCAGTCTCTCTCGAATCTTGCACGAGTTCCAGTCAATTGGTATATGTTTTCTTTCCAGAGGCTTCTTGGCTGTGATGTGTGTCAGTCCGACCATGACGTTTGTGTTCCCTTCTCTATTTTCCCTTCCTCCGTGCGGGCCACGATATTCTTCTTCAGGCGCTTGGCCTGTTCTTTCCCTGCCACTTTGAGGGTGAAGTCCCGTCCGTAGTATTCTTAGCGCTTGTGATGCTAATCGCCTCCTTCTTTGTGTCTAGGCTACCCTTGATTTGCTTGAGTAATTCGGCATGGGATTTTCTACCTTCATTCATGATCACCTTCTGCGTCTACATCCTACTTTCCTCGCATTCATACTCCACCTGCGCGAGGTGAAAGTCCATACCCATAAATGTAACTTCCAGGAGCTTCCTGAAGTTCCTACCTTTGTAGCCCCCACTACTCTTAGGGACGCCTCTCTGGTCCCCAGTATCTCCATGTCTTTCCTCAATTTAGAAATAACTGCCAGTAGTCTCTTGTCCCCGTCGATTTCCGTCACCCTTTTCTCTACAGGGACCATGAAAATATTCTGACCATTTTCCCGGTTCTCTTCCTTCTGACCCGTCCTTGTCATCGTGCTTATAGTACTAAGTTGGAAGTACTCCACCTTTCTTGGTCTGTATGTACCTCCTGCATATACTCCCAGTTCCTGTTTTTCCTTGTCAGGTCGTGAAACCTTTCCCCCTCACTGATTCCATGACCACTACTAAGTCGCATGTAGGTTTATCCTATCTTCCCGGTTTGGCGACCCTATAGTGAGCTTCTTCCCATCTTTATGATGTCCTTTATTTTTTAAAGCCTCTTTCTCCTGAGTTCAGAACCGTTGCGATCATTTCTATCTCTTCTTCACTAAGTTTTTCGGGAAAGAACTCTTCGAAGCCGACCTGTGTGGACACTCCTGCCGTTTCCTTAGTCGTTTCTTCCTCACCGGTGTGCTCTACTATTCTATTTCGTTTCTCAATGCTGCCGAGGGCGACTTGTCTGAGATTGCTCTTCATGTCTTTGGTGACTATCTTTAAGTTTTTTACCTCATTCTTGATCTCGACCTTCGTGTTTGTATGGTCGGACATTAGTTTCACTAAATTATTTGAAACTCTGGTAAGTTTATCCATTGTTCTTACCATTAGTGAGGAGCTCCTTTGCAAGATTGTCTCCCCTGGGAGATCCGTCTTGGTCAGGTCCCTACCACTGACCGGAGATCTTCGAACAGATCCCATTCTTCCGAAGATCATAGTCTCTTTCTTCCTCTTTCCCTCTTCGCTTAGAATTTTTCCTTTGTTCCCTTTACTAGAATGAACACCTTATCATCTCATTCATACCTTGTTAAAGCTGCACCACCACCGGTGACACGCTCCATTCTCACTTCGTTTTGTTTTATTTTTTCCTAAGTGATTAAATACTTATCCATATAGTTCCCGCGATTAGGAGAGAATTATACTGTCCGGTGAGGCAGTGAGCCCTTGCCCACGCTAAGGCTTGAATTACAAAGGACTTTCGCCAGTTCTCCGAGGGCTCCGTTTGCGAGCGACTGACATTAGGCCATTCACTGCTCATTTACGGATCACCTGAAACAGTGTGATTGCGGCTTTTTTATCGAGGTTTACTCTGCTATTTTAGAGCGCTCTAAGAATTCGAAATAATTTTAAAAGTACCTTCTGTTGAACACCAATGATCATGATTGTTGATCAATGTTTTTGAACCAGTAGATTCTTCTGTAGAAGCAGTTGAAAAATGGTAAATTACTTTATTGTTTTAAATTAATATTAAACTTAAAAAAATTCACAAGTAATATTAATTTACTTTACATGTAGGCCTGGATCTTGCGTACCAAAAAAAGTTGTATAATAGCAAGCTGAAAATTTGTTAATAAGTTAACAGTGTCTAATCGGACAAACTTTGATGTACTTGTGTTTGGAAACACTGGAACAGGGGAAGTTTTAATTGTACAACAGGTTAAAAATTTGGAACGTCAGACTACGAAAACGTCCCATGTATTTTGTCGGACAGAACTTCCAATTAATTTGTTTCCCTTTCATTCAACTCTTATGCAAAAAATCAGACTGCTATTTATCACCAACATAATTTCTGTCATTTAACATGTTCTACGTGTCTGACTTATTAAAATGCTCAGTTGGTACCAGTCTGATTTTTCCATGAGAGTTTAATGAGTGAGTAAAAAATAAATTGGAAGTTCTGTCCGACAAAATACATGTGACAGTTTTCGTAGTCTGACGTTTCAAATGTTTAACCTGTTACCACAATTAAAACTTCACATATTCCAGTGTTCCCATACATCCAAGTTTATCCGACTAGACATCGTTAACCTATTAACAAATTTTCAGCTTGCTATTATACAACTTTTTTTGGTACGCGGGATCCAGGCCTAATGCACTAGGATTTCAAAAAAGTTTGATGCAAAAGCTTAGAAGGGGGTCTGGCGCCTTTGTTTAGAGATTGGGTTGGCGCCTTTTTTAGAATTTGGGTTGGCGCCTTTTTTAGGAGCCAGTCCGGCCCTGGTTGTACATAGTAAAAAATCTTATCCATGAACCAATGCAATGTAAAAGTATATAACATTTAAATGTATAGTTAATATTTAAAAACTTTAATACAGCTAAAGACAAGACCATGTGGTAACAGTCACATATAAAAAACAAGTGAAAAAAAGCCGGCTTGCTTTTTTTAATGTCAAGGATGAACCAAGAAAAAACCAGATTCACACTTCCAGAATTAGTAGTATTTAAGCATACTTCATTTTAACTTTAGGTAACATTATTACAGGATTTGAATGCTAATGTGCAAAATTGAAAATTTAAAGTTTAATAGTTACCAGCAGGTCAATCTGAGCCCAACACACGCAAAAGCAAATGGAGTTTGAAATATCAGGTCTAAACTGACATCTCGCCAGGAGGCAGGCAACCTTGAAAATTTTTACAAAGAGTGACTGACCACTGCAGTGCAGCGCGGTAAAATTCAAATTGATGTAATAAAACAGTTGTAAAAGTGTTTAAAAAGTGAAAATAATATCAGAAGTAATCAAGGGGTGTAACCTATACCTCGTGGACAAGAATCACAGCATATTTTAAACACGTGAGGGCAAATCACACAATTATGGAAAAGTGCCTATGTTAGTACTGGTTATCCAGTAACCAACAAATATATAAAATAGTACAATATTATAACTTCCATATATCGCAGCTCAATGTGCAGATGAAAAAATGCAAAAATATATGAAAATTCATAAATCAATTTTACAAAATTGTAATTTATAATTCATATCAGTAATGCAAAGTTTTATCCTATGGAAATTTTTATTTTTTTTTAAATGTTAAATCTATTAAGTAAACTGTTATTATTAAAAAAGTGGGAAAAGCTTGAAAAAACCACAAAAAACTTTTTACAATATAATAATTTGAGTGTAATAATACCAACTAATTCTGCAAAATCAATGCATGGTATATTTGACTCAAGTTACTGATGTCAGTTCTCTTGTTAAGTACATTAGAAGTTTTCAATATGAACCACATCTCTAAGAACTGTCTTTTCGAAAGGTTGCGTTCATTACAAAGGATCTTGGTTTCATCAAAGTCCACCTTATGTTTTGTATCTATTGCATGTTGGGCTAAGGCACATGTTGGTTTCTTCAAAGTGATATCACTACGGTGTGAAATTAAACGTGATTTTAAAGCTCGCTTTTTCTGCCCTACATAACATGCGTCACATTCAGCTCAAGGTATGTGATAGACCACATTAACTTGTTCCAAATGGGACAAGGGTTGTTTTAGTCTTAGAGAACAAATTTCTGACTGATCTTGCATCCTTACTTGCAATCTTAACAGGAATATTATTATTTTTATATAGATTGACAAGTTTATCAGTAACCTGAGGAAAATAAGGAAGTGAAGAAAACTGGGAAACAGGAGTCCCAAGATTAGTAGGGCAGATATGTAGGGCAGACAAACCGAGCTTTAAAATCACGTTTAATTTCACACCGTAGTGATATCACTTTGAAGAAACCAACATGTGCCTTAGCCCAACATGCAACAGATACAAAACATAAGGTGGATTTTGATGAAACCAAGATCCTTTGTAATGAACGCAACCTTTCGAAAAGACAGTTCTTAGAGATGTGTTTCATATTGAAGACTTCTAATGTACTTAACAAGAGAACTGACATCAGTAACTTGAGTCAAATATACCATGCATTGATTTTGCAGAATTAGTTGGTATTATTACACTCAAATTATTATATTGTAAAAAAGTTTTTTGTGGTTTTTTCAAGCTTTTCCCACTTTTTTAATAATAACAGTTTACTTAGTAGATTTAACATTTTTAAAAAAATAAAAATTTCCATAGGATAAAACTTTGCATTACTGATATGAATTATAAATTACAATTTTGTAAAATTGATTTATGAATTTTCATATATTTTTGCATTTTTTCATCTGCACATTGAGCTGCGATATATGGAAGTTATAATATTGTACTATTTTATATATTTGTTGGTTACTGGATAACCAGTACTAACGTAGGCACTTTTCCATAATTGTGTGATTTGCCCTCACGTGTTTAAAATATGCTGTGATTCTTGTCCACGAGGTATATGGTACATCCCTTGATTAGTTCTGATATTATTTTCACTTTTTAAACACTTTTACAACTGTTTTATTACATCAATTTGAATTTTACCGCGCTGCACTGCAGTGGTCAGTCACTCTTTGTAAAAATTTTCAAGGTTGCCTGCCTCTTGGCGGGATGTCAGTTTAGACCTGATATTTCAAACTCCATTTGCTTTTGTGTGTCTGTTGGGCTCAGATTGACCTGCTGGTAACTATTAAACTTTAAATTTTCAATTTTGCACATTAGCATTCAAATCCTGTAATGATGTTACCTAAAGTTAAAATGAAGTATGCTTAAATACTACTAATTCTGGAAGTGTGAATCTGGTTTTTTCTTGGTTCATCCTTGACATTAAAAAAAGCAAGCCGGTTTTTTTCACTTGTTTTTTATATGTGACTGTTACCACATGGTCTTGTCTTTAGCTGTATTAAAGTTTTTAAATATTAACTATACATTTAAATGTTATATACTTTTACATTGCATTGGTTCATGGATAAGATTTTTTACTATGTACAACTTATCTATTGCTACATGTTTTTTAAGGTAACGCCAGTGCTTTTTTACCCCTCCTTTGGATGTTGTTTCTTATAACACTCTTTTTGTAGATGAACTGATGATGTCTACTGAGCAGTAGACGAAACGTCTTCAATAAATAGATGAAGTAGCCGAATTCTTTGTGTCTTTTTTCACCCACTTGACCGATAAAACCCTACACTTACGAGTGCTCCTTTTTTATATATATATATATATATATATATATATATATATATATATATATATATATATATATATATACAAGTAGTATTTTGATTGACTTGATTGGAAATACGCATTTCACAAATTTTTTGGGTATTGAAGTCAAATTGGGGCTTTAAAGTTTACTATTGTCTAATATTCGAGCTTTCAGAAATGTTTGTTTCCTTTTTTCAAGAATGTCTACAATGCAATAAGATAAAAAAAATATTAGAATATGTATCAAAGAACAAATAGTAATGAGTAACTTACCAGAATTTAGATTATAAAAAAAATTTTGGTTACTATACATAAGATTAAAAATATCAATGGTAAACGGCTGTTGTACATTTTGAATAACATAAAAAGCAATAAAAATTCTTAGCAAAAAATTTTATTGCTTTTTATGTTATTCAAAATGTACAACAGCCGTTTACCATTGATATTTTTAATCTTAGGTATAGTAACCAACATTTTTTTTATAATCTAAATTCTGGTAAGTTACTCATTACTATTTGTTCTTTGATACATATTCTAATATTTTTTTATCTTATTGCATTGTAGACATTCTTGAAAAAGGAAATAAACATTTCCGAAAGCTCGAATATTAGACAATAGTATACTTTAAAGCCCCAATTTGACTTCAATACCCAAAAAATTTGTGAAATTTATATATAAATATATATATATATATTTATATATATATATATATATATATATATATATATATATATATATATATATATATATATTTATATATATATATATATATATATATATATATATATATATATATACAGTATGTCCCTGTAAGTTGTATCCATATGGAAAACTTTTTTATTATTAATTTTACGGAGTTATTCTTCATAAAAAGCTCTGCATGATCCAAAATTTAAGATTCAACCATCAGATATCAAAAATTATGAAGATTATACGAGGTATGTCAAAAACTTTGAATTTCACTCAAGAGTAAAGTAGCTTTATTTTTCACACTATTGAAAATTGCTATTATGAAAAGTTGTTTGGAATTAAAAACTATATTCTAATATGTAATTACATCCTTCTAATTGAAACAATTTTTTTTGAAAAATTATGGATAACTAACATTATTTTCAGTTATTTCAATTCTGATAACTCTTTTATTATTAATTTTACAAAAAAAAACTGATTCTCAATAAAAAGTTCTGCATGGTCTAAAACCTAAAATACAACCATCTTATATCACATTTTATCAATTTTATACGAGGTATGTCAAAAAAACAAATTTAGATGAAAAGTAAAGTATCTTTATAGTTCAGAATATTTCAATTAGAAGGATGTACTTACACACTGAGACATAGTTTTAATTCTAAATAACTTTTCATAATAACAATTTTCAATATTGTGAAAAATAAACGTGTTTTACTCTTGAGCGAAATTCATATTTTTTGACATACCTCGTATAAAATTATTAAAATTTGACATAAGATGGTTGTATTTTAGGTTTTACACCATGCAGAACTTTTTATTAAGAATCAGTTTTTTCGTAAAACTAATAATAAAAGAGTTATCTGAATTGAAATAACTGAAAATAATGTTAGTTACCCATTTTTTAAAAACAAAAATTTTTTCAATTAGAAGGATGTAATTGCATGCTAGAATATAGTTTTTTTATTCCAAACAACTTTTCTTAATAGCAATTTTCAATATTGTGAAAAATAAAGCTACTTTACTCTTGAGTGAAATTCAAACTTTTTAACATACCTCGTATAATATTCATAAAATTTGATATCTGATGGTTGAATCTTGGGTTTTGGACCATGCAGAGCTTTTTATGAAGAAAAGCTTTTTTTCGTAAAATTAATAATAAAAAAGTTTTCCATATGGATAAAACTTACAGGGATATACTGTATATAAAAGGAGCACTCGTAAGTGTAGGGTTTTATCGGTCAAGTGGGTGGAAAAAAAGAGACAAAGAATTCGGCTACTTCATCTATTTATTGAAGACGTTTCGTCTACTGCTCAGTAGACATCATCAGTTCATCTACAAAAAGAGTGTTATAAGAAACAACATCCAAAGGAGACGTAAAAAAACACTAGTGTTACCTTAAAAAGACATGTAGCAAGAGATAAGTTGTACATAGTAAAAAAATCTTATCCATGAACCAATGTAATGTAAAAGTGTATAACATTTAAGTGTATAGTTATTATTTAAAAACTTTAATACAGCTAAAAACAATACCATGTGGTAACAGTCACATATAAAAAACAAGTGAAAAAAAGCCGGCTTGCTTTTTTAATGTCAGGAATGAGCCAACAAAAAAAACAGATTCACACTTCCAGAATTAGTAGTATTTAAGCATACTTCATTTTAACTTTAGGTAACATCATTAAATAACTTGAATGCTAATATGCAAATTTGAAGATTTAAAGTTTAATAGTTACCAACAGGTCGTATGAGCCCAACAAACACACAAAAGAAAATGGAGTTTAAAATATCAGGTCTAAACTGACATCTCGTCAATATATATATATATATATATATATATATATATATATATATATATATATATATATATATATATATATATATATATATATATATATATATATATATATATATATATATATATATATATATATATATATATGTGGAATAACAGAATATCTATTTGCTTAGTTATTTTAATTATGTTATTCAGTTATGTGATTTCCACGTTGCATCTCTCTTTTCAAAAATTAATTACTCAGTCATCTGACAACCGATTTTAAAAACCTTTATATTGCTGGATAGGTGAATGATGGTTCTTTCAATTTACAAAAATATACTGGATGTTCCTTCAAAAAAGTCAACAACGTTTTTTTCAAAAATCCGCCATTTTATTTTTTGTAATTTAAAACAATATAAAAAATTCAATCCATTCAAACAAAACTTTTACTAAAATAAAACATTTCAGCAAAAACCGCATATTTCTCTCTTGGGCCGTTTAGAAGTTATATGCAGTTAAAATGGGGGAGAATATAAGTGGACACCCGGTATAATATGAACTCTCTTACTCCTTCGAAAAAAGTATATGCTCCAACCGTTAGATCTTCGGATTTTGCTACTTGATCATTGTTTGTGACCTTCATATACTTAGTTTTATTAGTATTAACGTGTAGCCCCATTCTTTTGCTGCTGGTTCCAATGCCGTGAACGATTAGACTAGGTCCGCTTTTATTCTTGCTATGCTATAAATATCGTCTGCATATGCTATTATTTGTCTATATTTCTATTAATCACTCCAGGATCTTTTACTTCGTTTTAAAATGAAGCTCAGCGAAATATTTTCACCAATATTTCCAAAAGTTTTCTAAATGACTTGGAATTGCTTGGTCCACAGTAAATTAATAGTAGCTTGTCATGTTTGCTAGAGTATGTAATACTCAAATATTTAAAAACACTACTGGAAACATTAAGTTCACGTGCAAGTTCAGCGCACACAGCAGTTGGATAGGATAGAGATTCGTCGATTTCGCTCAGCCCGCCAAGTCAACGGGGTTCGGAAGGTTTCGGGATACGTTCAGCGCACCTATCCCTGGTTAGTTATTTTCCGTTCCACACACAGAGAATGTCCTAATTAATTTCTGTTCAGTCTTTTACACTGTCAGATACGGTATAAGAACACGTCTTGTTTAATACCTAGTCGTAAATAGGACGGTAAGAATTTGAATTAGTCGAGAATTGTCTCGTTTCTTGGTTGGTATAACTATGGATACCCTCCATACCATTTGAAATTCCCGATTGGTCTATATTATGTTTTAAAATACAAAAACATTTTTAATGGTAGATAATAAGTACAGGAAAATTTTTGAGGAATGTGAATATATTGTAGTTACCTACAGCTGAATCCTTGCAAGTTACAAGAACATTTTAGAGTATAAAAGAGAGTTTTTAGAGTATAACACAGTAGAGAGTAGAATGTTTAAGACAGTCGAGTCAAATTTGAGAGGTTGGGAAGGGTACTGTACAGAAGAGTTTGTCTGCTTGAGTGCATTCTTGCTTTTACACCGTTGATAAAAATTTTAGGCAACTACATTAACGATTTCTTGATCATCAGTAATACCTAAACTACTTTTGTGTAAAATAGCTGGCATTTTTGTGTACGTATTTTCCCGCTGTATTTGAATAATTTTCTTCCAGACTTGAGAAAAGGAGTATTATGTGTGATAGTGGAAATGTAGTTCTTCCATGAGTGTTTCTTACTTTGTGTTAAGAAAACTGAGTTAGTTGCATATATGTAATTGGGAGTTTATTCTATAAAAAATATTTTTCTAGATTTTTTGCCTTAATGTGGTAAATAATTTGTTACTTTTGTATATTGCAAGATTTTCCCGTAAAATAATATTTTTCTGTTCGAAGAGATCCATTACTTTAAATTTAAAGCATTTTATATCCAGAAAAAAACAAGTAAGCACATTTATACGAAATATTGAGAAATTAAATTAACCATCCTAAATGGAGCATCTCCAAAAGAACATAACGTCCATAACGGTAATAAGGATGGACGCTTGGAGAGAGTAAGTAAAAATAAACTCCCGTGGGATCATCCAAATCCGACACAATAATAGTTACGGTGATTATTTCCAAATGGAGAGAAATGTACCGCACCTTTTTTATTTTCTGGCGGCAATAAAAGAAAATTAAACTTATAAATTTTACTATTCAACACAAACTTCTTTATACTGATCTGTAAATTGCGGAAGTTAGATTACTATTGTTCATTTTATACCAGGTATTTTTTTTTGGACAACAACTTAGAAAAAGTACACAAGAATACTTAAAAAATATATTTTCAGAAGTCACGATTTACCACTTGGTACCAAAATCTCTATCATCAGATGGTATGTATTTTCTACGTTATTATACGGAGTAGAGATAAGATAAGATAATTTAAATATTTTACAAGACTGGACAAAGGGATTTTTTCTCAACCAGTTTGGGTTCATAATGCTGTTGGTACTAGAGAGGCTTTGCTCTCAATACAAATCTTATTCCATAGATGCAGAGACGTCGATTGCGACGTATACGCATGGTTGATTACAAGAAAGCGTTTGATCGAGTACAGCACTCCATGATGCAAATACTAAAAGAAGCACAATTTAAGTACCAAGAGAATCACCAAACAAATAGAATAACTTTTAAACTAATTAATGGATGCGTTTAAAATTTTGAGGGTTTATTACGTGCCCCAATGCCCAACTTTGGGTGAAACATTAAAGTTGTACGTTAGTTTTAATAAAAGTTATTAACAAATAACGATTCTTAGTTATTTTGCAGCTTGCAAAGCAACAAATTCACTTAACTTTCAAAAATCGACATTTTGAAGCTTTTTTCAATGTTCTAAAATATCACATTTTGTAATTTTAGATATATCAACTATTTAGCTTTTTAAACAGGGTTCAAGAAAATCAAAAAATCGCGTCTTTTGCACTACATTGTTAATAATTAAAAAAAGGCTCCGAACTTTAGGCGGCACACATAGTGGACGCGGTTTCCGCTTACGGCCAAACCGCGCGGTTCTCGCGCGCGGGTATGGTAACACAGTGAAGATGGGTAAAAGCCAGAGAGATGGTTCAAATTTGGCAGTTGCGTCTACTACTTGTAGCAAAATGTCGTCTTCCGATGACGATATAATTGCTTTAGATTCTGTTTTGACTAAACTGAAAAGAAAGAGAGTTGGTGTACATCCTATTAATCGAGAAAGATTAATTTATGAAGAATATCATCATCTATTTCAAAAATTAAAAGATAATGAACGATTCTTCCAGTTATGAGAATGACTCTAGAGACTTTTAAATATATTTTTGAGAAAGTGGAGTATCGTTAAAACCAATATTAAACGCTCAACTTACAGTCAACCAACAGAATATCAAGCAAGCAAGCAAGCAATTTGATTCAACCCGACCTGTGGGAGATGTCCACCCTATCGAAAAAGTACATTCGGGTGTAACAATTCATTGGGGCGAGGTGTTTTGACCCGAGTACAAACAGGGATCACCCCACCTCGCTCCAATGCCCCAGGCCATCCCTTCCCCCCCCCCCCCCCCATAGCACGCTGATGCGCGATGGGTGCACAACTATCGTAGCCAAATGCTCTTCACAATGGAATCCTGGGTAATAAGATTCCATATGGTACCCTAATCGAATGCAAAAACTAGGCCAGCGTGAAGCGCTCTATGCCTTTATCTTCTTAATTACTTATCCGCGTAACTAAAATTGCTTGCTTGGGCCCCAAGTCATTGTACCGAGCCCCATTGAGCTCTGTCCAATGACTTGTTGCTCGAGTTGTTTTGGGTGTTTTATTGGTTTTTTATATTTTTTGGGGGCTTACGCCTTTTTTGTATTTTATATATTTTTTTGGGGGCTTACGCCCTTGTGTATTTTTCTATTTCTGACTTACCTTAAAGGTGATCGTGGTATTGGACCTACGTGTGTTACGTTTTCTTCGGCACTTGTTTTCGAGCTACGAACCGTTCACTGTTTACACTATTTTATTTATTTATCCCACTTTACAATATTTGTTGCTTTGGACGTTTGTGCTTCCACCGGTGGAAAGCATCGTACCTTAGCATCTCTCGCAGTATTGGGCTTGGATGTTGTTCCAGTTCTGCAAATTTTACCCTGGCGTTGTCTGTCATCATCTCCGTGACTCTTACTTGCTGTAGTTCTCTGAAGAGGAATCGTTCGGCAACGTATTTTGGGACTTTGGTTGCTTCTCTTAGGCTGTTGTTGTGGACCGCCTGTATCTTCTTTTTTGTTGTGTTACACACGTGTCATGCAAGAGATGCGTACGTTAATATCGGAAGTATTATGCTATTTATGAGCCTTATTTTAGTCTTCAATCTTAGTTTCATTCTCTTTCCTGTTAGTCCTCTGAATCTTGCTCTTGTTATGTTGGTTTTTTGGACTGTAGCTTCTACGTGTTTCTTGAAGGTTAATCCTTTGTCCATGATGACTCCTAGATATTTGGCTTCGTCTTTCCACTCGATGGGGGTGTTCTGCACCGTCAATTGTTCTTCTGGCTGTTGTCTTCCTTTCTCATATAGTACCGCTTGCGTTTTCTCCGAGTTGATGGCTATCTTCCACTTTATGCTCCATTATTCTATGTCTTCTAACGCTGTTTGCAGGTTGGTCACTGCTATGTCTACATTTCTATGTTTGGCCGCTATCGCTGTGTCGTCTGCGTAGAGGCTCATAATGGTACCCGGAGTTCTAGGTACGTCTGCGGTATATATTGTGTACAGTAGGGGTGACAGGACTGCTCCCTGCGGTACCCCAGCTTCCGGGCTCCCGAGCTCGGACAGGACTTGTCCTATCCGAACCCTGAAGCTCCGGTCGCCCAAGTACGAAGAGATCAGCCTCGTCATCGCCCCACTGTAGCCATAGCCTCGCATTTTATATATGAGTCCCTCATGCCACACTCTGTCGAAAGCCTTGCTTACGTCCAGGAATGCTGCTCCAGTGTACTGCTTATCCTTGAAACCAGCTGCTATGTACTCAGTTAGTCTGAGTACTTGTAGCTCACTGGAGTGCTCTGCTCTGAATCCAAATTGAGCTTCTGGGATTATCTCTAGTCTGTTTGTTTCCGCTTGCAGTCTTCTGAGGATGATTCTTTCCACTATTTTGCTGATCGCTGGGAGTAAGCTGATTGGCCTGTAGTTCTGCGGAAACGTTTGGTTTTGCCAGGTTTTGGGATCATGATAACATGGTCCTCTTTCCATCTGTTTGGGAATCTTTTGTATCTTAATATCGCATTCACTATGTTTATAAAATACACTATGGCTCTTCTGGGAAGGTATTTTAGGGCTCTATTTGATATTTCGTCTAGACCAGGCGCTTTTCTCGGTGAACTATTTCTTATATGTTCGTTTATTTCTTCCTGTGATGTTGGGGGGGATGGTGTCTTCTGGATCTTCTGGTCTTTCTTCTTGCTCTTCGACTTCTAAGAAGTCGTCGTCCTCGTCTTCATGGAAGTTTAGCCTGCATTCACTCTCGAGTGTGGACCTCATCGCCTCAGCTTTCTCTTCTATGGATTATACCATGCCGTTTGCTCCATGTAATGGGGGGATGGGTTTTCTGTCTTCTTAGCATTTTCTGGAGCTTCCAGACGTTTTTCATGTTTGGGTCTGATTCTTCCATCTCTTGTACGAAGTTGTCCCATTTTTCGCTGCGGTGTAGTCGAAGAGCCGTCTTCATCTTTCTGTTTAGTGTATTTGCCCAGGTTTTATCTACTCTGTTTCTCGTTCTTCTGGCTATTTGCTTCGCTCTGTTCTTTTTCCTTATAAGATCTTTTACTTCTTGTGGTATGTCTTTGAACCTTCCCGTATGGATCTCGACTTCTTCTACCGTTGTGTTGTTTCTAATCGCTTCTTGTATGATGTTTTCTAGCTCTAAGACTTTTTCTTCTATTTGTTTTGGATCGTTTATAGTTGGCACTATGTTTATTCCTTCACTAACTAATCTTTTATAATTTGTCCACTTTATTTTCTTTTTAGTTCTCTTCGGTTGATTTGTTTCTTCCCATGTTCCTAGTTCTAGTAGAATGGGGTTGTGGTCAGGGCCGTGCGGTGCTATGATGCGGTGAGGCAGTCGCATCAGGCGGCATCACAAAGGGGGCGGCATAATCATTAAAATAAAAATACAAATTGAACCATTCAATAATTAAAAATATTTATATAGGACCAAGTGTCAGCCGAAAGTATAAATATTATATATACAATGCTTATCTATTTCTATAATTTCTTTGTTATTCCGACATTGAGTTATACGATTTATGGATTTAGTTGAGCGCTCATCAAAGGAAGTATGACCTGACAGCGTAACTCTATTATTTTAATATTATAAGGGCGGTGATTGTGGATATTTTGCTCACTGAAAATATTTGAATATTTAGTATTAATTGCTCTTCAGTAGTTGCAATCGATTGTGTTGTGTTCGCATTTATTCAAATTCAGTTTTGTGTTTAAAAAAATCAGGTGAGTGCAATTAATTTGCATTTTGTCAAAGAAAATTGTTTGGAAAATATTTATATTTAACTACTTTCGCTTTGTTATTACTTTATTTTTTACTAAATTCATTTTAATAACGAGTTAAAGAAAGACACATCATACTAAAAAACTTAATAGGCTATAATTTATAGTAGGTATTTATTATGTTCGGTTTCAAGCAAATTTTGTTGTTTTATTTACTTTATTCAAATACTGTAATCGTATCATCCTATTTTATTATTTGCAATAACCGTCTCTTCCAGTCCTGATTGCATTTTTATTTAATTGTTTTTTTACAGTCTGTAAATGGTATGGAACAAAAAAAATTGTCTGGAAGTCAATATAAAAAGAAACGCATGCAGAAAGATGAACAAGGGAGAAAATTAAGCAATGCTATGAAAGAATTTTTGGTCTTGTTTAGACGAGCCGTCTACGTCATTTCGTCAATTTGACAAATAAAAATTTAGATTCATCTCCTCTTTCTGGAGAGGAATAAAAACAAGAAATCATCAGTAGTTCCTCATGAGCCGGGAAGTAGTAGCAGTGGCTGCCAACAGATATTCAAGAAATTCCTTCTGATGCTGCTTTATGGAATATTATCAGTATGTCTTCCGAAACACGTCAAATGGTAGTTGAGAGGGGTCCATATCAAATTTAAGAATTTTTGAAGGTGTAGGAATGAAGGTGTATGAATGTTCATTCAATACTTTCAATAGAAATAGAATCGGATATAGAGGCAAATAATCTCCTGTCCTAGAAGAATTGCGTGATATACCTACCCCAAATGATACCATATTCCATGAAACCTTTTCCAAAATTAAAGTCAAAAGGGTAAAATTGTAATTTTTGTAAATATTATTTAATGTTAATATCTACATTTCTACATACTTCATTTATATGTTTTATATGTTTTGTTTTTAAAATAAAAGTTTTCGTTCATTTTGTGTAGTTTAATTTAATAAAAATAAAAGCTAAGTTTCAATAATATTTAGGTAAGAGGCGGCATTTAGAAGACTTGCATCATATTGACAATATGTACCGCACGGCTCTGGTTGTGGTCTGTGTTCCCTTCGTCTAGTGTGGTTAGTTCTGCTTGAAGTCCTAGGTTCTTTGCAACAACGATGTCTATATGTGTGGGTAGTCCATTTCCTGGGAAGTGTGTTGGATCTTCTGGGTCCATTGCCATTATATCTTCGTTATTTTCTATGTAGCTGTTTAATAATCTTCCGTTTCGGTTCGTAGCTCTATCATTCCAGTTGGGCGATCTCACATTTAGGTCTCCTATTATTAGTGTTGATTCGGCGATGTTTAGGAACGCGTCGAGGTCTTCATCCATTAATGGGTCTTGCGGTCTTACGTAGGCTGATGTTATTCTGACTGCGCCTTGCCTCATTTTCACTTCTATTGTTTTTGCCTCCATGTTTACTAGTGGTGGAGTCGCGAAACTTGTGTGTTTGATTCCCTTCTTGACTAGGATGGCTGTTCCTCCTGATCTTCTCGTGTGGTCGTTCCTATATACATCGTATCCAGGAAACTTTAGATTAAAGTTGTTGGTAAGTTTGGTTTCCTATATGGCTACGATGTCCATCTCGTATCTGTTGGCGATTTCGTCTAAGATGTTCTGGTTTGTTGTTAGGCCGCCCGGATTCCAGGAGCCTATCCTCAAGTATCACCTTTCTGTCAGCATTACTTATGTGCCTCTCTGGTGCCCAATATCACTTCTTTGACTACCTTAGTCACTATGTTGGTGACCATTCTGACTAGGTAGTCTTCGTCTGGGATCGCTGTGTTGTTCTGCGCGTTTTGTGTGGCCTGGGCGTAGGAAACCCCGGTTGCTTGCGGTCGTCTTTGTTGTTGTGCTTGATATTGTGGCCTCCTTGGTGGTGTTCTTCCCCATGTTGGGCACCTAGGGCATCCTCGGTAGCTAGCTGGATGGCTGCCTTTGCAGTTAGCGCAGGTTGTTTTAACTTCTCTGTCCCGTTTGCACTGTTTCGTTTGGTGGTCTTCACCGCACTTCACACACTTTGGATCTTTGTGGCACGCGTTTTGGGCGTGGTAGAAGCCCTGGCAGTTAAAGCACTGCGTTGGTCCGTTAGCCTTTCGTAGGTCCTCTACCACGACCTTCATGTGGCACAGGTTTGTGATTCGCTTGGCATCCTCGACGTCCTCATGGTCCAGAGTCAGGACGAACATTGGAAGCTGTCTCTTTGGGCCGGCTCTGGTGGACATGTTTTTCGCTGAATGGCAGACAATATTATATTGTGCTGCCATTTCGTTTTTTATTTCTTCTTCTGTGGTATTTGTTGGTAACCCTCTTATAACCACTCTGGGTTTCCTATCCTCGTCTAACGGGAAGGCTATCCATTGTAGCCTTTTGGTTTTGTCTTTGGCTTCGTATGCTTTAGCATATTCCTCCACTATCCTAACCATGTTCCTGTAATCTTCGGGGCTTTTGGTTTGTATTAGGGTTTCCCTACCGCTCCTGGAAATCTTGTTAATCGTAATGATTTTTTGTTTTTGGGCAATGCTGAGGATGGCCCGTCTCGTTCACGCTCTGTAATTTAATTACAGGCGGTTTTCGGTGGTGTGTTACCTGTTGTTCAGGCAACGCTGCGGTGTCTTCATCTTGGTTGGTTTCCATCTGACATTCCGACTCTGAGACACTGGGACGTCTCGGGGCAGGCGCACCACCACCTGCGCTCGTAGCTGGATGGATTGGTTGGACTGGTCATTTTGGCAGGAGCACTTCTATTGGGGGTGACTTGGCCCTCATCGCATTATTGGCTTGACGATCCCATGTCGTCAATTCTGCATCTTTGGAGGTGGATGGCAGTACCGGGAATTCTTCTTTTTTATTCGATTTTTCAGTCTTTACTTCGGCGGTTGGTTTCTGCTTTTCGGTGCCAGGCTTCTTGGCTTCAGTTTGTGGCTTCGGTTTGGGCAGCTTTGATGGTTGCTGTTGCTGGGACTTCTCAAGGAGCTTGCGTGTTTCCTTCAATTCCTTTAGGAGGTCGTCCAATCGGTTTGACATCTTTGCCATCTCGTCTCTCTGTCGCTCAATTTCTTTATCTTTCTTCGCCGTTTCTTCATCTCTCTTCGCCATTTCTCGGGCCATCTCTTCATCTCTCTTCGCCATTTCTCGGGTCATCTCTTCTTCCCTCTTTGCCATCTGGTCACTCATCTTCTTCAGCATTTCCTTCATGCTTGCTAGGTTCTCGTCCTCGCTCTCGGATTTCTCGGTCCGAGTTCTTTTCTTAATGCCTCTGCACGCCGCATCTACCTCATCCTCTTCCATGTTCTCTGTTTCGCTCTGTTTGTCTTCGCTTTTCTTCGTCTTCTTCTTCTTTGATTTTCTGGGCTTTTGGAATTCCCCATCTTTCTGTGACCGCGGTCGAGTTCTGTGTTCGGTCGAGTATCCGTCGGTGTCGAGGACCTGAAAAGGATTAGTACTCTCTACTCGAGAGTCCTCATGTGTCGGCGGGGTAGGCGCCTTGGAACGGGGGGGGGGGTGACCGAGATCTGACTCGGGACATCGTGGGGGTTTGGGGGCGAATGGTCCTAATTTTAGACGAAGCCTTTTTGTCTGCCGACTGGCCCGGTGCCACGTCGGCTTCAGGGTTGGCTCCCTGCACCAAATCGCGGTTGTTCTCGTACCCAGACAGAACCGGGTACGGGATCCCCTTGACTTTCTCGTCCTACAGACCTAGGGGCCGAGGCTGCCCGATGTAGATTCTAAAAAACTACACCTTGCAGTGTCGATACCCTTACGGAGGCACTGTATTATCCCGTAAACGGGCTCACGTCGAGCCCGCTTTTGCTTCTTCCGCTAGCCAATCTCTAGCTGTAGCGTCTCAGAGAACTTATAAAAATAAAATTCCCTGAGTTCACCACATCCAGTAGACTGGCTTTTGCCTCTCCTTCTTGCCTAAGGCTTTGAAGTGCACGGTTTCGCTACCACGCTTACATTCGTGGTGTGGAATGAAAATTCCTGCTAGCCGTGCTACCTCTTCCACCGTTGGCTCCTCGTCGACTGCTAGCCTCGGAGAGTGAGTATCGTTCAACTGTTGTTGCGCTTACATTCGCAACTGAACTAAAAAGTTCACAGTTGGGCTACCCCCACCTCGTTCGGCTGCTCTCGCTGTTGCTCCGCTCCACTCATACGTGTAGCTCCTCCGGTGTCTGACACCGGACTCTACTGACTACCAACAGAATATCGAAAGAGTTGAGCAATATACATATCTGGGTACGAATTTAAATAGCCAATGGGACTACTCAACAGAAATTAAACAGCGAATAATAAAAGCGAAAGCAGGATACGTTAGAATGAGACCCATTTTTAACAGTCGAGACATATCATTAAAAACAAAATACCGTCTGTTGAAATGCTACATATTCACAGTTCTGCTCTACGGAATGGAAGCGTGGACACTAACTGTTGCATCTATGAATCGGCTCGAAGCTTTCGAAATGTGGTGTTATAGACGCATCTTACGTATATCCTGGGTTGACCGAATTACTAATGTGGAAGTCCTGCGTAGAATGGGGAAAGAGTGTGAAATTCTCAAAACCGTCAAAACAAAAAAATTAGAATATCTAGGATATGTAATGAGAAATCAAGAACGTTACGGCCTTCTCCAACTGATTCTCCAAGGGAAGGTAAATGGTAAAAGAGGACCGGGAAGAAGACGCATTTCCTGGCTTCAAAATTTACGAAAGTGGTATAACACGACTACCACTGAACTGTTCCGCGCTGCGGTAAACAAAGTCAAGATAGCCAACATCCGGAACGGATAGGCACTTTAACAAGAAGAAGGAGTATCGTTTAATTAAAAACTGGTGTAATTTACATAAGCAGGATATCATTCCGGAAGAAAGGCTTGTTATAACATTGAGGTAAGTAGTTTTGTTGTAGATTTATTTTTCAAGCACTTATTTAGTTAATAGTTAATACTGGAATGATTTTAGAAATACCTAAGTCACACAAAATTACGGTTTCAATAAGATTGACTTTATTACTTTTGTTTATTATAATGTACAATTTATAAAATTAATCCATGGAGAACTATTAATTCTTATTATAAAAGAGGGAATAAGCAAAATTCTCATTCGAGTAAACATTAAAACCGCGCGGAAAAAACTAAATTCTCATTCCAGTAAAAGCGGTCAGGCGGGTTAAAGCGGTTGGCCCGCGCGGACCTGCTTTTACTATGTTCGTGTACATTTAAAGACGTGCATTCATTTTGAAAACGTTTAAAAGCGGGTCCGCGCGGTTTAACCGTAAGCGGAAACCGCCTCCACTGTGTGCGCCGACTTAGGCAGGAAACAGGGAGGTGTTCTTCCTATAGGTCTACAATATAATTAAAAAAGATACCTGGATTATTCAGTGTTCCAAACATGGTCTATTTTTTAATTATTTCCCTGGAGTAAAGCTAATTATCAAATTTCGAATAAATTTTATTGAAAGCTTTTTATGTTTCGATGCATGGCTCTATAAAAATTATCGAAAGCGCTGTCGATAATTATTTTTAGACCAATTATGATGCATCAAACGCTAAAAATATATTTTCCACTACAGGCGTCAATGTATAGAGAAAATCTGATTTAATTTTTCATAAATCAACATACGACAGTGTAATTCATTTAACATAAAAGCAGAAGTACATGGTATCTTTCAAAAAATTAAATCGGAAAATAATCTAATTTTTATTCCAAAATATATGTGCCAAATAGAAGAAGAAGAGAGAACGAGAGCACTTATTTTACTATTCAAAAAAGGAGGAAGAAAAGTACATAGGTATCAATTTGTTAAATACCACCATAACATTTACAACTAAATTTTACAAGAAGTAATGAATCAGAATACAGAACACAGAATAGGACAATATGGATACGGCGAAAGAAATAATAGAGGACATACATTAATGAACTACTTGGAGGAAAGACAACTTTTTGCTATGAACTCGTTTTTTAACAAAAAACCGCAAAGAAAATGGACATGGATAAGTCCCAACGTCAATACTAAAAACGAAATAGATTACATCCTTACAACAGAAAAAGCCATCATCAAAGATGTTACAGTGCTGAATCGTTTCTCAACCGGTAGTGATCATAGACTTGTCAGAGCCAAACTCGGCATTAATAGCCAATTCGAAACAAAAAAGAAAATGGAAAATAGATCGAAACTAGATATGGGCAAACTTAAGAAAGCAAAAGAGGAATATAAACAAAAAAATAAGGGAAAGTATACCGGCCACTAGAGATTTGGAAAACAAAAATATCGATGAAATAAATCAGCTATTAACCGATACATTAGCAAAGGCGGGAAAAGAGGTAGCACAAACAAGAATAAAAAAGGAAAACTATATATCCCAGGAAACAAAAAACCTCATGAGCAAAAGAAAAACATTAATAGAACAAGATAAGAGAAACACAGTAGATTACAAAGAGGTAAACAAAGCTATCAGAAGGAACATCAAGGAAAGTCAAAGGATAGTACAGGAAGAAAAAATAGAAAAAACCATTGAACAAAATAAAAATATGAAGTGCTTAAAACCACAGCTTGGAAGCATACAGATTAATAGTATAAAAAACAAAGAAGGCATAGAGACCAATAATATAGAAGAAATTATACAAATAACACAAGAATATTATAAAAACCTCTACAATACAAAACAGAAACCAACACAAGAAATCCTTAAGCAATTACAAATAAAAATAAAAAATGTCAATTCCGACTTACAACCAGAAATCAGTAAGAATGAGATAAAAAGAGCACTCAAGGAGATGAAGAATAATAAATCGCCAGGAAAAGACGGGATAACTGTAGAAATGCTAAAAAATGGTGGGAAAACAACTAGAGAAGTTTTGTACACACTTATGAATAAAATATTAATGACAAAACAAATACCCAACACTTGGAACGAAGCAGTAACATTGTTACTATTTAAGAAAGGAGATAAAAAGGATCTAAAGAATTACAGACCCATAACTTTACTAAATGTGATGTACAAACTATTAACCAAGATATATTAACAAACAGATTAACAACTAAATTAGATGGATACCAGGCAAGAGAACAAGCCGGATTTAGAAAAAGCTTCAGTACAAGTGACCACCTTTTAACGATGAAGATATTAATCGAAAAAGCTAACGAATATCATATCCCGCTATACATGGCATTTATTGACTTCGAAAAAGCATTTGATAGTGTGGAACACTGGGCAGTAAATAATTCCCTACAAAACAGCAGAATAGACTACAGATATACCGACTTAATTACAAATATATATGATAAGGCAACAACAACTATCAAGCTAATGAAACAAACGGAGCCTATTAAAATAAACCGAGGAGTAAGACAAGGAGATACCATCTCGCCCAAGCTATTTAACCAAGCGCTAGAAGATGTGTTCAAACAACTGCACTGGGATGGTTTGGGTATAAACATAAACGGGCAATATCTGAATCACTTACGATATGCTGATGATATTGTATTAATAGCAGAAAGAAGTGAAGAATTACAAAGAGTGATGGAAGAACTAGATAGAGAATCGACAAAGATAGGACTGAAGATGAATTACAGTAAAACAAAAACCATGACCAATCAACAAGAAGAACTAGTAATTACAGTGGCACAAACAAGAATAGAACAAGTAAAAGAATATATATATCTAGGACAAATCACTAGATGAAGTAAAGTAAATCAGACCGAAGAAATAAAGAGAAGAATAAGGTTGGCCTGGGCATCATTCGGGAAACTGTCTTATATTCTAAAGAACAGAAAATACCCGCAATACCTAAAAACACAAGTCTTCAATCAATGTATACTCCCTGTTTTAATATATGGCTCTCAGACATGGACGTTTACAAAAGAGAATATGGAAAAAATAGCAAAGACAGAAAGAGCCATGGAAAGACAAATGCTGAACATTAAATTATCAGACAGGAAAAGAAACGAATGGATCCGTAACAAAACAAAAGTGAAAGACGTCTCTACCCAAGTAGCAAAGCTTAAATGGAAGTTCGCCGGACACACCCTACGGCAGAAGGATGAAAGATGGACTAAGATGGTAATACATTGGAGACCATGGAACCACAAACGAAAAAGGGGAAGGCCACAGATGCGATGGTCAGATGACCTGAAGAAACACACTGGGTCAAAATGGATGCAAATTGCCCAAGATAGAGAGGCATGGAAGAATGAAGAGGAGGCCTATATCCAAGGATGTATGTTTAGGGCTGATTAGATAGAATGAATCAGAGGATAAGTTTAGAAGCTGAACAACAGAGTTTTGGTATTGGAAGATCGTCTACATATGTAATATTCGTCATAAAGTAAATTACTGAGAAATCACTAGAGTGCAATAGGCCATCAGAATTTCTATGTCTGATTGACTTGAAGAAAATATCTGATCGAGTAAGACTATAATTATAATTACTACTGTAATCTATCTCCTGTGTAATAGAGAAGTTCCTCTAGAAGTCCTAAAAACTATTGAAAACATCCATCAAAACAACAAAATGGAAGTCAGAATAGATGTCCAACTAACAGGACCTATAGACATAGGCAGCGGAATAGGACTCATTGAGCTCTATGCTCTTCAATTTAATTTTGGATGAAATCAGCAAAAGCGTCAACAAAAGAAGAGGATATAAAATGGGAAACAAAGAAGTAAAAGTACTTTTTTACGCAAATGACACAATCCTGATAGCCCAAGATGAAGATAGTCTGCAAAGATTAGTCCACAGTTTTAACATAACAGCAAAAGAATTAAATATGACAATTTCATCTCAGAAAACTAAAACAATAGTAATCAGTAAAGAACCAATCAGATCTACAATAAAAATTGATGGGCATCGGTTCTGAACATGTAATGGAAATAAAATAGCTTGGAATTACACTGTCCAGCTACGGAGACCTGGACAAAGAAGAGTACTTGAGGGTACTAGTGGAACTTGAGAAATCAAATACAAAAAACAAATAGACTGGGGAATAAGATGCCTCAATAACCCTTTATGGCGAAACTGACATATTAACACTGAGATGAAGTTAGGAATTTATAAAGCCAGTGTAAGACCAATAATGACATATGCATAAGAAACGAGACCCGATACAGCCATAACACAAAGACTACTAGAAGAGACAGAAATGAGAGTACTGAGAAGAATTGCAAGAAATATGCTGAGAGATCGAAAGAATAGGGAGGACATTAGAAGAAAATGTAACGTACAGTATATAAACGAAGAAAGTAATAATTATAAAGAACTGTAACAATATTTTCTATAAAAGTAAACTGATACACCTTGAAAAATTGCAGCTAGTTACAAAAAGTTTAGTAGTCGATTTTTGTCGTAATATCTAATGAATGGTTATATATATTTTTTTAAATCTAACAAAGATCCATCTTTATCTTACCGATTATTTATTATATAAATATATCTCGAATCCTGTTTATTCCTTCACTTAATATAAAGTGTTTATGCTGCTGCAAATTGTCTGGATCTCTGAGTCTCTTTTATCTTCGTCCTACTATGATAAATGATATCGTTGTAGTTAACGATTCTTGTAATGTTCTTTGATATAGCGGTAATAATAACAGCGATAATAACAGTATTCAGTAGACAAAATATTTATTTTATTACATACCTCCTTAAATGATACAATTAGCACCTTGTTTTTTAGAAATGACCTTATTAAAACTTGTGCCAACTAAAAATATTTTTGTTTATTTGAACAAAAATAATCCCGTATCAACTACTGACCGTTATGAAGAGGAGGAACAAAAAATTTACAAATTATTAGCAATATTAAAGTATAAAATTATAATAGAAGAAGTAATAAATGATTGTACAGCGAAATAGTAATCATAGAATAAATAGTGGGAAAGAAATAGAAAAATTAAACGATTTATGAATACAGACATGACCAAATCCACCAACTACTGGAAACTAAATTTAACAGCAAAGAAATCGAAATAAAAAGCAGAGAAGACAAGAATAAGGAATACAAGGAAAGTATTAAAATACATAAAATAACGGAAGAAACAACGAAATTCTATCTGATTCTGTGATGACCATGTGTTAGTGAGAGCGAAATTTACAGTTAAACTGCGAACAGCAGCAAAGAGAACACCGAATAGAGAAGAATACAACAATTACCTGAATCATGCTTGAAAGAATAAAGAAGGACTTGGATAAAGTTATAAAAAAAACCAAACTGGATTCCGGGCGGGAGATCCTGCATTGACCACATTTATACGATAAAAACGATTATAGATCAATCATTATAGTGGCAGAATAAGTTATATCTAAACTTTATATATTTGGAGAAAGCGTTTGATCGTGTAGATCGCAGAGCCTTATGGAAATTGCTAGGTAAATACGGAATGACTCCCAAGTATAGCAGAATTATAAAACTGTTCCACGAGGGGTCCACAGCACCCATAGTCCACGAAGAAAAGTTAACAGAACAAATAGATATTGGTAAGGCAAGGCTGTGTGCTCTCTCCGACCTTATTCCTGATAGTAATCGACTGGAGCATGTACAACGCTACTAGTAGTAATAAGACTGGAATTAGATGGAATTTTTTTAACCAGCTTGAGAACTTGGAATTTTTAGATGATATATGCCTTTTAAGAGAAAAAAGACAACACATGCAACGCAAAGCTGAAAAAGTAGCAGAGGCAGGGAAGAAGGTCGGACTTAACATAAACGTCAGAAAAACTAAGATAATGAAAATAAATACACCAAGAGAAATGGGAATATCACTGGTAGGCACGAAATTAGAAACGGTAGAGAAATTTAACTACTTGGGCAGTATTTTGAACAACAAAAGAGGGACGGAGGGACAAAACGCATTTAATATGCTAAGGAAAATGTGGTCTTCACGTCAAATGACAATTAAAACCAAGATACGATTATTCAACAGCAACGTGAAGACTGTGTACTATACGGAGCCGAAACTTGGAAAGTGTCAAGAAAATGTATCTTACAAATGCAGGTGTTCATAAATACATGCCTAAGGAAGATTCTTAACGTTTACTGGCCAAACCGCACATCAAACCAAGAGTTATGGACAAGAACTAACCAGGAACCTACATCTAAGACAATATGCAAAAGGAAATGGAGTTGGATGGGGCACACACTAAGAAGACCTGATACAGACATAGCAAGACAAGCCACAAGCGAATACACACCACATGGCAAGAGAAGACCAGGTAGACCCGTAGAAACGTCGAAAAGAAGTGTCGAGAAAAAAATTAATGCTATTGGAAAAACCTGGGCAGAAATAAAGATCAGGGAAAAGGATTGGACAGAATGGAGGCAGACAGTTGAGCACTATGCTCCACATGAAGTGAAGAGGAATAAGTACCTAAGTAAGTATATTATGATAAGGTTATTCAGAATTAAGCGCAAAATATATTTTATATTAATTATATTAAAAGTACTAATTTCTCCACACACCCATTGTTCTACATTTTTGTTTCCATCCTTTTTAAGATTCCCCGCAAACTGCAGACCTTTATCGGCCGATAGTTTGGTCCACTTCTTAATCAGTACAGAGAGGTATGAATGCAGATGCGCACATTACACCGATTCAGTCTCGGCCGACAAAAAAGTTTGATGGGCTTCCCGACTGCATTCAAACTAAAAAGTTGGCCAACTGTCGGCCGACTGTTTAATCAGTATTGACTAACTACAAAGTGCGCACACACGACGATTGTTTTACCTCCCCGTAGTTCAGTTTGGAGAATTTTCGAATAATTTTCGGATTCGAAATGAAAATGACGGTTTGAATTTTTGAATACAGTCACGTGTAAGACAATGAAGGAAGGTAGCCTTTTGTTATCCTTTCAGAGAAGTAGAGAACTACAGTAATGTAAACAAAAATGCAAATATCCTAATATCCATTCCATTGTTGTAAGTCACGTATGTTAACAATATAATTAGAAATAACAAAGAGAATAGCAGGCAATGGATAAGAGAATAGCCATTCTTTAGAAAATGTATTACCGTCTTTGGCTTTGACAATATAATTTGGTATTTCCACGATTCCACGCCAAAATTCACATTAAATTTTCATAGAGAAAAGAATAGAAATAGGGCTACCGAAATTTCGGTAGGTCTACCGAAGTTGGCTCCTTCTTTTTCTTGCGTGGCGTCTCCTAATCAGAGGTTGGGTAGCATCATCACTATCTTTACTCTATCTATCGCTGCTCTAAAGAGTTCTATAGAACTGCATTTAAACCAGTCCCTTAAATTCTTCAACCATGACACTTTCCTTCTTCCTACACTCCTCACCCTCTTATCTGTCCCTGTATTATCAGTCTTAGCATTTCATATCGCTCTCCCCTCATTACGTGTTCCAGATATTGTAACTTTCTTATTTTTATTGTGTTTATTATTTCGCATTCTTTGCCCATTTCTCGCAATACTTCCGTGTTCATTTTCTTCTGTGTCCCTGCTATTCTAAGCATCCTTCTGTGACACCACATTTGAAATGACTGTAGCTTATTTATGTATTCTTGCTTCAATGTCGCAATGTCCAGCATTCAAGTCCATATTGCAGTATCGAGAACACGTAGCATCTCAAAGCTCTTACTCTCAGTTCGAATCTAAAGTTTTTGTTGCAGAGAATTGTTTTCATTTTTACAAACGCATTTCTTGGTATTCCTATCCTGGTACTTATTTCTGTCGTTTGATCATTTTCTAGGCATTTGTATAGTCAACCATTTCTATCGGCCCATTTCCCAAATATATGCTTGTTTGTATGTTTATTTTATTCTTAGTTATTATCATGTATTTGGTCTTTTTTTATTCATTTTTAGTCCATATTCTTCACAGCAACTGATTGTTTTGTTTAGTAGTAATTGAAGTTGTTCAGCAGAGCTTGCCATAATCACGGTGTCATCTGCATATATTATGTTGTTAGTAGATCTTCCGTTAACTATTATTCATTCACTTTAATATAGTAATTCTTCTTCAAAAGTGGCTTCACTATTTCACTAATATGCATTAAAGAGTAATGAAGACATAATACATCCCTGCCTAACTCCGATAAAAGGCGAAAAACTTTTTTGGGTACAGCAAACGCCAGGTAACTTGGCGACGGAATACGCATAACGTCACAGAGAAATAAATTATGTTAATGTCCGACTGGTATATTATTTGACAAATTAACGACATTATTTAACTAATTTTGAAATCATATCCTTAATTTTTTAAAATATATTAGTTAAACGCAGAAAAAACCTAAGACTCGACTCCTGAGAAATGCCGTAATAGCAGATGAGTTCGGAAATAAGATAAATCGTGAGATTAAAAACAGTAAGAAAGATCTGAACAAGAAAATATCGGTCAAAATCTAGATATCATGAATTCCGCCATGGTCACCATAGCAAACGAAGTTTTGAAACCAGAAAAAGACCCAATAAAGAAAAAGGATTGGATGACCGACAAAATACTAGACCTTATTCAACAAAGAAGAAATTGGAAGAACAAAGACGAGATTCGGTATAGAGAGATATATCGACAAATAACATACGAGGTTAAGCGAGCAAAAGAGCACTGGATGGAACAAAGATGTCGTGAAATGGAAGAACTACAAAGAAAACATTACGAGTTTAACTCAGAGAAAAAGAACTCCTCACTTTATGAGAAACTCCAATGGTAAAATAATTCTCGACTTGGATGAAAAAAAGGAAGAATGGACTAACTATATAAAAGAGCTCTTCCTGGATACGAGGCCACCAGTTAACACCACAAAGTATACGAATACTGGTCCTAGTATTTTAAAAGCGGAAGTAGAGAAAGCCATCATCAAACAGAGCAAAAATGGGAAATCTCCAGGCCCTGACCAAATACCATCAGACTGGCTCAAACTTCTGGATGACGACAATGTCTCACAACTAACAAACATTTATAACCATATATACGAGACTGGAATGCTGCCACAGATATGGTTAGAGTCTACATTTATTCCACTCCCAAAAAAACCTAATACATCATCATGTAAAGACTTTAGACTAATTAGTCTCATGAGCCACTCTCTCAAGCTACTTCTTAAGATAATTCTTAATAGAATCAAGCAGAAATGTGAAGAGACAATGGGAAACAAACAATTCGGTTTCAGAGAAGGATTGGGAATAAGGGAACCCAGCTAACAGTGTTCATATATATAACGTCAAACAAACGTCAACATTTTGGGAGAAGTTACGACAAAAGTTACATCAAATTTTACCTAAAATATACGTATAAAAGTTACAGCGATGTTACGTAACAATTTTACGTTATTTCTACGTAACCTTTTTAACGTCACAAAAACGTCACGTTTTAGGAGAATTTTCGGTATAAATGATATTTATAAATAGGACTTAAAATTACTGACACATTTATTAAATATTTGAAACAAACATTTATTATATATTTGACTTTTATGTGAGAGAAAGAGACAAAATTATTAATAGCTACTTTATATTACACTACATAAACATACCCTTGAAGTAATCTTAATTCGTAAATTGCACACTTTCATATAAGGACTAGGCTGCTTCCCCATTTTTAGAAGATATTTCCATACATTTCGTTTTTCAACTAAACTGTCATTGAATAGAATTCTATTTTGTTTATCCTATTTAGGGAAAGAATGAAACGATAAATTACTATTAGGTAGGCTTTATTCAAGAATCACATTGAGGCACACAACAATAATAATTCGATTTTTTTGACATAACTCCATACTCCATAAAAACAAACACGATTTTAATCATCATCTATGATTTTAATCACGAAAATGTAAGGTTAGGTATTAATGAAAGGTTCGAAATAAATACGCGATGGCGCTGCAATCTCAAACGAGATCTTATACGTGTCTATACCTACCAAAAATCCACGTGTTAGAGACAAATAAATTCATACGTATTAAAACCTACCAAAGAGCCACGTTTCAGAAACGAATAAATTCATACGTATAATATACGTATTAAAATTTCGTATCAGTAACGTTATTTTTTGATAGATGTTACGTAACAATACAAAAAAACCTAAATTTAACGTTAATGTAACGTTATCTTGCTAGCTGGGAAGCTTTGTTTTCAATGTTAACATTACTTCAACGATCATGGGAAGTACAGAAACCAATTTACGTCTGCTTTATAGATTTTGAGAAGGCGTTTGATAGAGTTCAACATGATAGGTTGTTTGAATATCTAGAAATGATTGAAATAGTTGATAAAGATCTGAGACTTCTACAACATCTATATTGGAATCAAGAAGCTTCTATTCTGGTAGACGGCAAAGAAACAGACAAAATTTGCATTCAAAGAGGTGTCAGAGAGGGTTGTGTGTTATCCCCAACTTTGTTTAACGTATACTCAGAAATAATTTTTAATGAAGCCTTGGAAGGACAATGTGGAGTTCGAATCGGGGGAGAAACTATTAACAACATCAGATATGCAGACGACACCGCGATCATGGCTGAAAATATCGAAGATCTTCAATTCCTTATAGATCGAGTCACTAGATGCTCCAATAACGGACTTAACATAAATGCAACAAAGACAAAGTTACTTGTGGTTAGTAAACAAGACGTCGGCCCTATGCAACTAATTGTCAGTGATGAACCAATAACAAAAGTTAACCATTTTAAATACCTAGGATGTTGGATAAACGAGACACTAAATCCGGATGAAGAAATTAAAACTCGTACAGAAATTGCAAGAGGAGCATTTATGAAATTTGGATCTATTCTGAGCAACTCTCAGCTGAACTTACAACTAAGTATCAAGTTCCTAAAATGTTATGTGTATTCTATATTACTATATGGATGTGAAACCTGGATCATGAAGGTTAACATGATGAACAAATTAGAAGCCTTTGAGATGTGGTTGTATCGTAGAATGCTCAGAATATCTTGGGTTCAACGCATTTCAAACAGAGAAGTCTTAAACAGAGTAGGTCAAGGCGAAGGTGACTTAACGAAGATGATAAAAAAGAGAAAACTTGAATATCTGGGGCATATAATGAGAGGTAGCAGATACAGGATGCTGCAGTTAATAATCAATGGAAAGATCGACGGAAAAAGAGGAATTGGTCGAAAGAAATATTCATGGCTCCGAAACCTTCGTCAATGGACTGGCTTATCAGCAGATCAATTGTTACATGCCGCACAAGATCGAGAACGATATCGGCAAATTGTTATGGAAGCTAACCACGCCTAAAAATTTGGGCACGGTACTTAAAGAAGAAGAAGACTGGTCAAAAGAGGCCTGGCTCGTGTTTTGAAGAATTAGTTGCTGGTATGCTGCTGGATTGATGCTGAGAACGGAGAGGCCTTTGATGGGTAGCCTAACATAATCAACAAGGAAGAGCTGTTTGGGTCAAGTTAAATAATATTTAACTGATTTTGAAATCATATCGTTAATTTGTCAAATAATATACCAGTCGGACATTAACATAATTTATTTCTCTGTGACGTTTGTAAATAATATTTAATTGATTTTGAAATCATATCGTTAATTTGTCAAATAATATACCAGTCGGACATTAACATAATTTATTTCTCTGTGACGTTATGCGTATTCCGTCGCCAAACTACCTGGCGTTTGCTGTAATCAAGATATTTAGTATGCATCGTGTAAAATTTTCCACTCAATAATCTGTCACTGAGAATTTGATGCACCCAATACTCTCGGAATCTTTTCTTGGTTTTCCTCCTCCGTTGTTGCATGAGAGCAATAATCACATTTCTGGAGAATTTTTTCTTTATGCAACCACTAACTTCAACAGTCAAATACGAACTTTAGTAAATCGTTGGAGAATAGTTGGCCGACAGTTGTTGCTAGTGTGCGCCCCCTTCACCAACGAACCCGACTGTTTAGTTGGCTCGGTATACGCACTAACAGCCCAACCTGACTAAATTATCGGCCGATAAAAGTCTGCAGTTTGTTTATTTTTTTTAATTCCTTTTATTTTATCTAAGATCTAGGATCTATACATGCATCTAAGAAAGTAGAATCTGATATTTTACAGTAGAGAACCCTTAATTTAAAGTCTGCCTTTTTGCAATAAAACACGCTTCCAGCAGCATCCTTTAGTAATAGAAAAATAAAGAACGATTCAAAACTGAAGTTACTGGGATGTAATCGATATCATTTTGCTGAATTATTTAAAAGTTTTAGATTATGCTGAGGTAAGGTATTTGCGAAACGAAACGCGGAAACAGAGAAGTCACTAGAACGAATACGAATGCAGATGCGGTATGCGGAGTAAAAGTGTTTGTCAAGATTTATTGTGTCGAAAAATAAAACAATTTTATTATAACAGATAAAAAACATTTTATACAAGCAAATGGATCGGGAAATACACAAAAAATAAGAACAAAAATCATAGAAACTAAAGAGGAATGGCTGTCGTAAAAATGCAAAGAAATCGAGCAATGTGAAAAGAAAGACGATTACCAAAACATGCACAACAAGATAAAAGAAATGGCAAATAAAATAAAATACAACAGCTCGGCAACGGACATACTTGACACCAACGCAATTTTTTATCTCAGATCCAACGAAGATTCTAGAAACATGGAAGCAATATGTTGAAAACCTCTTTGCTTCAGACCGCCCTAATAATTACTCGATTGAAATCACCGAAAACAGTCCTCCCATTCTCAACTCAGAGGTAGAAAAAGCAATAAATATGCTCTCTCAAAAATAACAAATCTCCAGGACCTGACAATATTCATGCTGAAGTGCTAAAACTCTTATGCGAAACGGACAATTCATTCCTGGAAACCCTAACCACTCTTTTTAAAAAATGCTATTGTAAGTCGTGATAGAAATACATAGATGCTCTGAGAGCAAAAGTACTTGGGCAAGATTTAATAAAGAAGCTTTTCGATATCTGCCTTTTATTTGTAAAATTCATATATTCGAGCATTAAACCCTATCTTCTTTTATTGACTATGCCAATCTTGTTTTATTTTATTTATTTTATTATAGAAGACTCTACTGCACGAGAATGAAAACTTGATTCTTTAGAAAGTACATTTCACATAAAGTCATTTCTACTGTGATTACTTACCTGAGAAGGAGAATAGTACCGGTGCTAGGGTATCAGGCGCCCGCCTGCAAAAGTAGCATAGGCGCCCTTTGGTTTTTTAAAATTAGTATTTTGTGTAACATCAGCAGAAAAAACGCTCATTATGGCGCCCCCTAAACAACGGCGGCCGCCTGCAGTGCATCCCTTGCAGGCCCGATATCGCCGGCCCTGATAGAGAAACAGACTTTGCAGGAAAAGATTCTGAAAATAGAACTTAAGAAGTACTATGAAAAGCTTCATAATATTAAGGTCGACCTCAAAATAACTTATGACAGAATTCTGCAACATCATCCTTGGTTTTTTGGTAATGTATCCTGAAGCTATATTGAAGATTATGTCTCCCGCCTACAATTCACCAAGAAAAGATATCTGACTAGCAAATTAAACCGCCTGATTTTGCAAAAACATCGCATAAGACCATAAGGCCTGTGTTGACAGTCTTTGCAATACTCCAGTTTCACTATTGTACTATTCCTGTTATCTCAACTATGCTTATACTTATAAGATTTTGTCTTGATCGGGTTTATATAAACAACCAACAGATTTAGCGATGGGTTCACTATCTCTAGTTTTATATATTTTCTTCGATAATTTAAAACAGACGTTTGTTAGTAACAACAAAATAACTATTTTTGATCTAGATATGTTCATGATTCTTCTTCTTCATGTGCCTATCCGTGACGAATGTTGGCGATCATCATGACAATCTTCACCATATCTGCAGCAACGCAGAAAAGCTGCACAGATGTTGTGTTAAACCAGGTTCTGAGGTTCATTAACCAGGATGTTCTTCTTCTTCTTGGACCTCGCTTTCCAAATATTTTTCCTTGCAGGATGGCTTGTAGGATGGCATATCTGGATTCATTTCGCATATGTCCAAAGTATTCCAGCTTTCGAGATTTGATGGTGGTCAGTACCTCTCGGTTCTTCCCCATTCTTCTAAGGACCTCCTCATTTGTGACCCGATAAGTCCATGGGATTTTAAGAATTCTCTTATATAGCCACATCTCAAATGCTTCCAACTTTCGGCACATATCCTCGTTCAAGGTCCATGCAAGGGCGGATCCAGGCGAGAATTTAGAATAATATAAATTTAAATATTTGCAGTTCAAATGTTTTTAATTTCAAACACATATATATGTACAAAACAGGGGATAAATACGTTTTCTGGACTAGAATTGAAAAAAAGAAGTAACGGAGAAGCTTAAAGACTGACTTTTGGGTTTTTTATAAATCAAAATGTTGATAATTTTACAGAGTGCCAATTGTTAGAACGATCTTGACAGCCATCAAAATCATATAAATTTCCATATTCTATACACACAAAGAATAAAAAAGAAGTGAAGCGTTACTTGGGTCACTAGCACTTAGAACAAAGGAGTTGGTTGGTATTTTCGCACAGTCAAAAGGAATTGTTTTACAAATATTGCGTTTTATTTTTCTTATGAAAAATATGGTCACAATAACGGGATGACAGCCCAAAGCCTTGTCACGAAACCTTTAACATCTTTCACCAAACTCATGAGCAAAGAGGAGTCGTATAAACCCATGAAAAAACATCATACCACAAGCAGTGCGTTTAGGTTGAGCTGGATTTTCTAAAAAGTTATCGCAACCCTCAAAAGTCAGTCATTAACCAGATAGACTCTCATAGGTCTAAACAGAAACAAAAAATAAAGAAAGACTACGACCAATAGTAGGGTCTATAGTGTTCTTAGGTCGACAAGATATTCCTCTAAGAGACCATCGTGATGATGGCCTTATGCTTCTGGACGCAGATGCTGGACCTAGGAATAAGCGGAATTGCTGTGGTACTAAGGCAAAACCCGACATGTCAAAAATTATCGATCTTTCGTTTTTAATGCCAATATGTATGTACATTGAGCGATGAAGAATGTGATAACAAAACCCTACATGGCTAAACGCATCCATGTAACCAGTAGATAATAAAATTGTTTCCGATATGTCCACTATTACAACAACACCGCGAACTTTGAAACTCATCTGCTGCAAAATCACGTTTTTTGACATATCGAGTTTTGCCTTAGCACCTCAGTGTTAAGGTTTAAAATCGCATCAGGAGATAAGACTCTTAAATAACACCTATCCACAGCATCTTCCTGAGCAACATGCATTAGTAGCAGCAGTCAAAATCAATCAATAACATGTTGTGGTGAAGAAATAATTGAACAAATAATATTTGACAAACGACTGACGTATCCCACGTGGAGCATCTTTCTCTAAATTTGGGATACATACACAATAACAACATTCGTGAAGACTTTGTCAAATTCATTGACGCTTATGAGAACCTAAAAATAATTAGTGAAAATCAAGAAAGAGGGAAAGAACAAGGCCTGGCAGGAGAAGCATTGGAAACAATAGTATTAAACTTGTTGAAAGAACTGCACTTGGATCCGAAGAAATGTGTAGGAATCGGTACTATCGCAGGAATGGTGAGTTTTAAGGCACTTCTCAAAGTGTGTGAAAAGTGACTTAAAACTCACCATTGTAACCCTAATTTTTAAAAATTACCCCCCGTACTTCTGGTACTCCTCCCCAAAAAAAGTTTATGGCCCCTCCCGAAAATCGGTCCTGGATCCGCCCTTGGGTCCATGATTCAACACCATAAAAAAGGACAGAGAAGACGTAACATCTCAACATTCTTACTTTTATACCAAGAGAAAGGTTGTGGCTCTTGAAAAACGCGCCCATACGGTTGAAGATTGATCTAGCTTTTCCGATGCGCGCTCTTATCTCTTGGTTGTTGGTCCATTCTTCATTTATTATGGTGCCGAGGTAGTTGTAGTGCCTCACTCTTTCTACAGGGGTTTGGTTGATATAGAGTTGACCTTCTGTTATCTTTTTCTTGTTGACGATCATAAGCTTTGTTTTCTTTACGTTTATATTGAGTCCATATTGTTGACTATAATACGTGATTTTGTTCATGAGGACTTGTAGGTCTTCTAGGTTGTCCGCAAATACTATGGTGTCATCTGCATACCTGATGTTATTTAGCCGGTACCCGTTTAGTAGCATACCTTTTTCAGTTTCGTGCAAAGTTTCGATAAATATTCTTTCAGAGTAAAAATTGAAAATTAGGGGGGACAAAATGCAGCCCTGCCTCACTCCACGCATGATTTTCACATATTCAGTGTGTTCATCGTCAACCGTGAACATGTTCATGATTACATAGCTGCAATACAGGAAACCCAAGATGATGCCAAACAGATTCTATTGCTTCTCTGCTTACATATATTCTCTTGCTTTAGCAATGCTGTAAAACCATTTGATCCCTCAGGTCTTTTCAACTCTTCATATAGCTGTGCAGTCTTTTCTTAGCAGTAGTTATAGAGCACCTAGCTACCTCGCATATCTCCTTATCTTCCTCTGTTTTAGACTTGTCATACCGTTTTCTTGCCTCTTTCTTTTCTCTTTCCTTTCCCTTCTGTTACACTTTATCATTTTTTTCACCACCCAGTTTCTCTGTCCCTAGAAGACCCTGTACCAGATATTTTCCTAGCATTTCTTCTTTCTCTCGTACTAAACCTTTTTTGTTGATTTTCCAATAGTCCTTAACCATATATTTTCCTTTAAGCCCTTCCAGAAGTCTACTCTTAAATACTCTTGCCAAATCTTTATTCTTTAACTTCCACCACTTTATTTTCTGGTTCCTACTTGCTTTCCTTTTCGCCTCAACTTTATCTTCATATCCACTATCATCGGTAGGTATTGACTAGCTCCACACTCAAATTTTATCACTTTACAGTTGGTATCCTCTTTTAGCTGACTTCTATGTATATAGGACAAAATCTATCAGATTTTCCCTTGCCCTGCTACTAAGTATAGGTAACATATGTGTCTTCAGTCTTCGTAAATAACGTATCAACCACTGTTCTTCTACAGGAATCTAAAGGATCTCGCAATCAAGGACACTTCAAAATTCTTACTTTTTCCTTTTCCCTTTCTTTCCCGTATGTGTAGAGAGCAGGCACATATATTGTCCACGTTGCTATTGCCTGCATTCAGTTGGACACTTATGATATTATCACTTCTTCTGGCTATCCTCAGATGTCCCTTTCACATGTTGCTCAAAATAATACCTACTCTATTTCTACCATGACCGTTGACACTACTATATATTAACTCCCAACTTGGAGATATCCATCTCCAAGATCTCTTGATTTATTACCTTTCCAATGAGTTTATTGCACACAAAGTAAAGTTCTGCAAGCAAACTAAGAGTGTCATGAATATTCAGCTCAGCAGGGTACTATTCTTCAAGTTGTGAAATTCTATCAACAAGGGATCTACCTCTTTTATGGAATGATTCCTTGTTTATTTTAGTACATATTTACAGCAATAATACCCTGCTAAGCTGAATATTAATGACTATTTTAGTTTGCTTGCAGAACTATACTTACACCAATCCTTCTCATCGCCATCATCATTACGTAGCGCTGGGTGGGTCCTGGCTGACTATACAACTTTTTTCCAATTTGTTCGGTCTTCCATCAACCTAGGGTCAAATGGAATGTCCGGAGATCTGCTTGGATGTTATCTCTCCATCACATTCTGGGGCGTCCGAGTGGTCTTTTGCCTGTAGGAATCTCCTCCCACACCAGTTTTACAAGTCTCTCGTTATGAAGTCTGTTCACGTGCCTTGTCCATCTCATTCGCTGTGATTTAATTTCTTGGACAATATCGGCGTCATCGTAGAGTGCTTTTAATTCAATATTGGTTCTGATCCTATACTGGTTTGTGCTGAGGTCGTATACATCAATCCTTCTCCTCTGTATGAAATGAGCGAGCTCTCTTGCTTCAATACTGCTGATGTTGGATGTAAGTTTATCTTTGTATCCTTTGCCAAAATTTCTATTATCTCATGAATTATCAAAAATATTAAGATAGCATTACTGTTCAAAGAGTTGTGTTTTTCAAGCATAATCTTCCCACAAATAGAAAATATTTAAAAGTATAAAAAGCTTCATTTATTTCCATTTTCCCCGTTGCCTTTGCCCAAAATAAATTGTCTGATTATATGATTCTAATCCGATACACCGATTCATATCAAAACCATTGTTTTCCCACACAAAACAAAATTTAATTAGAAACGCGAGAACAAAAAATATTAATGAACGAACGCATGCAAATAGACCATTTACTTTTCATGCGGATGTAGATGTAGATCCTTTTAAAGAACGTTTTAGTTTTAACACGTTGGTAAACAAATACGCAAATGAATGGGATGCATGGCGTGGGCGCGTAGGGTGCTGCTTGCTCGCATGCCATGACACGCACATTTTCTACTGATAAAGCAATATTTTGACGTCTATATTAGAGAAGACAAAAAGGCATGTCATGGAGAATTCAACCAGACTACATCTTCAGTTTTAATGACGAGATACAGCGACTCACTAATTAAACGTTATTTCTCTGATAGTTTTTGCATTAATAAACTTTCATGAATTTACTTTAGCTGTTTTATGCATAAAACAATATTTAGTTTATTGTTTGTAATTAAGGAATTGTTTTCATGGTTTCGACTCACAGTTTTCCGCATAAATAAAATTAGTTTTGCTAATTGCAAGATTTTAATTGCCGAAAAGGCATAAATATACCTGTTATACAGTTTTATTATTATTTATAGGCAGTTACGGCCAATGTTTTGTAATGGTACATTGGCTTCCGATGGTAACTGTGAAGAAGTTCGGAGACGTATTGGTATGGCAAAAAATGCGATGAGTCGTCTACTGCAAGCGCCAGTTAACTTGGCGACAGCGAATACGCACAACGACACTGAGACTGATGATCATCCCATAAGCCACTGTGCAATGCGTCTCGCCAAGTTAACTGGCGCTTGCTATAACTAAAGTTTGGAAAGACAGATCTATCTCTCAAAATATCAAGATAAGACTGGTGAATGCCCTTGTGTTCTCAATATTTCTATAGGGGGCAGAGACTTGGATTCTTCGCGCACGCGAGCGCCAAAAAATTGATGCCTTTGATATTTGGTGCTAGAGAAGAATGCTGAGCATACCTTGTACAGCTTATAGGACAAACGTTTCCATTCTAAACCAGCTCGCAGTTAGAAAAAGACTGTCTACAATACGTCTGCAACGAATTCTGCAATTGTTTGGTAACGTGGTTCACAGAGGTGACGATAGTTTGGAGAGATTAATTGTTCCTGGAAACGTCCCGGGGAGAAGATCAAGAGGACGATCACCAACTAGATGGTCCGACCAAATTAAGAATTCAGCTGGAAACTCATTCTGCGAAGCTCTTAGAGCAGCTGAAGATAGATACCAATGGATAAAATTTGTTAGGAATATTGGAAGAAATCACGATCCTCAGTAATGGCGAAACGACAAGAGAGAGAGAGAGAGAGAGAGAGAGAGAGAGAGAGAGAGAGAGAGAGAGAGAGAGATTGGTTTCCGAGTTCATAGGCAGTGATCTGGAGTTTTTTCTTTTTGATGGTTCATCTGCGACAGAGGCAGTTATTAACAAAGGCAATTCGGCAACAATAAATTATCTTTCTAAATACTGTTAATCGCCAACTGCAAGTCCAAGAGCGGATCATCTGCGTATGGAAGTTGAAGAGCCCCATGTGGTGCCACATAGAATTTGCATATACCTCGGCTCTTTTCTTCGTTGAACTTACTGCATTCGAACACAGAGTTCTGCTGTTTCACTTATTTCGCAGTCCACACAGTTACCGTCTATTGCCTTGTCCCTCAAGGTATGCTCTAAATGACCCATGTCCCTTAATGAGTCAAAAAGTTGTTCGTACTTTTATAGTTGTTCTTCACCCTATCCTCCACGACCGGGATATAAGTCCTTCTCTATTCAGCCTTCTACGTGTTTACCCCCTCTTCCTGCCATTTTGCGATGTATATTATCTTCTGCCTTCTCTTGATTACTCTTGCTGTATCTTTTGGCTGTCTCTTTGACCTGTTATCGGTGGTACCTCAGATATAACTTATACGACTCTCAATAGGGCTTTTTGAGCATATTCTAATTTTTTTTATTACTATTTGTTCGTTACTTGATGCCACACCAGTGCCACGTACAGAATTGTGGAGGGGGTACCACTTCATCAGAATCCTTCTTTTTCCGGTACCTGGATTTCCTGTATTTGGCATAATTATTTCCAATGCTGATGCTCTCTGTTCAACCTTGTTTGCAGCATATTTTACGTGTTCCCAAAATGCTTACTATCCAACATCATTGCTAATGATGCTTACCTCTTTGGCCAGCATTATTGTTTCCCCGTCGAGTGGGAAGGAGATCTGATCTCTGTCCCTAGATTCTTTTAGTATCAAAGCTTACATTTTTTGCATAGCGTCTGTGAATTCTCGGTTTTTCAGCCACGTTTTCACACTTTCCAGTGTAGCGTTAGCTGTGTTCATTATAAGCCTGTTTTCATTGTGTTCTACTAGAACGACCAGATTATTCACGTAAGCTATATACTGTGTTCCTTTTCCTAAAGCTTCCTCTAGTATATTATTGTAGAGGATATTCCAAAGCAACGGTCCTATAGGACCAAGCCCTGTAGTACTTCTGCCGATGTCTACATAACATCTCACTCAACATGTTTAATAGGTAGATCTATCTATATGCTCCTGATTTCCGGGTTTGGGAATAGGTATAAGGTTTGTCATTGTCCATGCTTCTAGGAATTTTTGATTTCTCAGGAAGTCATTTATGATTTATTTTGTCTATGGTGGTTTTCCTCTTTATGTCCACAATTTCTGGTAAAATAGAACGGGTACACACTCTATCCTTCCTCCAACCATTATAACTTCGGTCGAATTTATAATCAATTTAACTTATAGTACAAATTTCGCGATAAAGTACCCCGCACAAACCTTATGTAAATTAGGTCCGAGTGGATTTCGTTCATACTTTGGGAAAATTGTCTTTAAAGCATGCTGATAAAAAGTTCTCATGGGCACAACTCAATCGTATGAAGGATTTTCAAGATATAGAGGCACAAAATCGGAAAATTACAAGATTTACTGGGTATTCCAATTCCCTGAGCTACTGGTTATCTGGCAACATGTAGAACTTTGGATCAAGAAAAAGTACTGGTAGTCTAGGATTTTTTCCTGGCTATCCAATGGCAACCTTTACTTTGACCTTGACCTTCAATGGAAGTCATCTTCTAGAGTTTCGAGGGTTTTCGACATTAAAATGATATAATCAGATTACTCATGGGTTTTTGGGATCGCTAAACACGAATATGCCATCAGAATTGACCTCCGGAGGACGTGGTGGCCAGGGTTACTTCAAGGGACGTCATCTTATAGAGTTTTGATGGTTTTCGGCATTTAATTGATGCAAATGAATTACTGGAGGGTTTTTTGAGGTCGCTAAACACGAATATGCCACCAAAACCTACTCCAGGAGCACCTGGTTTCCAAGGTCAATAAAAGACGCTCCTGGAGTTTCGAGGGTCTTTGGTACTGCATTAATGCAAACGGATTAGTTATAGGTTTTTGGGGTTGCTGAACACGAATGCGTGATCAGCACAGACACAGGAGCAACTGGTGCCTTAGACAGGTTATCTTCTGGAGTAAAAAACCTAAGAGTAATCCATTTGATTTCTCCTAAACTCCAGAAGATAACCTGTCTTAGGCACCAGGTGCTATTGTGTCTGTGCTGATCACGTATTCGTGTTCAGCAACCCCAAAAACCTATAACTAATCCGTTTGCATTAATGTAGTACCAAAGACCCTCGAAAATCCAAGAGCCCCTTTCATTGACCTTGGAAACCAGTGCTCCGGGAGTCGGTTCTGGTGGCATATTCGTATTTAGCGACCTCAAAAAACCCTCCAGTAATTCATTTGCATCAATTAAATGCCGAAAACCATCGAAAGTCTAGAAGATGATGTCCCTTGCAGTGGTTCTGGTCACCACGTCTTCCGGAGGTCAATTCTGATGGCATATTCGTGTTTAGCGATCCCAAAAACCCATGAGTAATCTGTTAATATCAATTTAATGCCGAAAACCCTCGAAACTCTAGAAGATGACGTCCGTTGAAGGTCAAGGTCAAAGTAAAAGTCGCCATTGGATAGACAGGAAAAAAATGCTAGACTATTACTAGTACTTTTCCTATATCCAAAGTTCTACATGTTGCCAGATAATCAGTAACTCAGAGAATTGGAATACCCAGTAAATCTTATAATTTTCCGAGTTTGTGCCTCTATATCTTGAAAATCCTTCATACGATTGAGTTGTGCCCAGAACTTTTTATCAGGATGGTTCAAAGAGTATGTTCCCAAAGTATGAACGAAATCCACTGGGACCTAATTTCCATAAGGTTTGTGCGGGGTACTTTCAATTGGTTTGTTGTTTTTAGCCAACAAGAACCGTATTATCGCACCTCACAACTGGTGAGGTTTTTGATCTCGGCACGCATTTTAAACAGCTGTTGTAAAATAACAATAAGAGACAGTGACTTCGCGCTAGCACGGCTGGACAGCTACTGAACGGAAGAACGCCACGATGTAAGATGGCCGCGCTAGCCCCGCCTTTAGCGGCTTATACCTTTAGCTACAGAGCAAAACGTAACCAAATTTCTGGAGAGCCCTCGTATATATACGTACAGAATTTATTTTGCTGAAGCGATGACGATCGCGAATTAAATGCTTTTTCCCCACCCAAAAAGTGCACAACGTCACTAAAAAAGTTTTCACATCAAAAATTTACAGCTTTAGTTGATAATAAATGATAAATAAAGTCTGAATTTCAATAAAGTTTAACAGTTTCATGCAAGTACGTCGGTTGTTAGCCTGACAATCGAAAAGTTATACAAACCAGTTCATTTGTGAGTGTGAGAGTGATATACGGAAATAATTCCGGTGATGTATAATATAATTTATAACATAGGTTGTCAGTTCGGATATTAACTAGGAAACGTACCGTTCCACCTCGTTTAACTTATCAAAGACACCTCAAGAGATTTCTCGGAATTATAAAATAGGGGAAACGAACAACCACATATTTTTCTCATTTTATAAGAAGGAAATAAATGAGAGAGCGTTAGAGAGAATTTTACTTATATTATTATTTTTTATCTATCTCAATTATAGGTGTGTTAAAAAATGTTTGGAGATAACACAGGTCTCCAATTTTTTTTAAAGCTGTTCCGATAAATTTAAGTAATTTATATGATTATAATGGAACGTATCTCTCTAATGTGATTTGTAAGGTAATAGCGCTTACTAATCTCCAAGTGAAACCTAGTGAAACCTAGTTTGAAAATACATTCTTTTGACTATATTTTTGTAATCAGAATTTTTATTGTTTACCAAAAAATTTCTCCATGTTCTTAAATTCGAACCATCCTCCTTTCTGGTGATTTGTCAGCATTTTGTAAGCAAATATTGGGAGACCTAAAATTGTGACATTGCTATTAATTGTCATATTGAATGCACATGTAATGGAAATGGAAAAACCTATCTGAACATCGGTAATCAGATAAACTACTTCTTATTCCTCTTCTTCTTGACTGGCTTTACAACTCGGAGTGAGTCTTCGCCGCATCCACTATACCCCTCCATCTTCTACGGTCTTGTGCTTCAATTTCCCATTGTTGTACCCCAATTCTAGATAAACTGGCTTCAACATCATACTTCTATCTTTATCTGGGACGGCCTACTGATCTTCTACCGTCTAATCTCTAAAAATACTGTCTTTAACACTCTATCTTCCTCTGATCTTACCACATGACCCGCCCATCTTATCCGGACAGCTTTTATATGTCTGACGATGTTTGCAGTACCATACAGAGTCACTAATTCAGCATTACGACGCTTTCTCCACTATCCTGTCACTTCATCTCTTTGAGGACCAAATATCATTCTGAGAACCTTCCTTTAAATACCAGCACCTTATTTATTTCCAGCTGACGTAAAGTCCATGTTTCGCTTCCATAGGTCACAACTGGGTGAATAATTGACATGTACAGTCTTAATTTAGATTTTATTGTCAGAAATTTAGATCTTAGTAATGATGCTAGGGAGTATAATGCTCTATTCAGCTCAGCTATCCTTTCTGAGACCTCTCTTTCTATGTGTTGTCGTCTGTGATTACCGCCCCCAGATATTTAAACTCTTTTACCACTTCGAAGTTGTGGTCATTAATACATAGTTATGTTCAGCTTAACTCTTGGTCTTGGATTTTTTGGTTACGAGCATGTATTTCGTCTTCTCCTCATTTATTCGAAGGTCCAGACTACTGGTTTCTTTCTCCGGTTTCCGAAAACAATTCTCTTACGTCTGTTGTAGAATGAGTGACTGCATCTAGATCAAGTTGTTATACCCCAAGATCAAGATGACTTTAGCTATATGATACGGAAACTAAATGAACATTACCAACAGGCAGGATTAGTAATAAATATGGATAAGTCAGAATACTTCATAGTGGGAAACGAAGACCTATCATTGGAACAAGGACATATTGTAAGAGAAGAATATATGAAAGTATAATGAAGAGCGCAACAATCTACGGTGCAGACGTTTGGGACATAAGTGCAAGAAATAAAAAGAAGCTACTTAGTACAGAAATGGACTTTTTGATGAGAAGTTTTTAGGTTTCGAAATAAGAACATGTAAGAAATGAAACAAGTAGAGAACGTATGAAGGTGGAAAAAACTATAATAGACGATATTGAAAAGAGACAGCTGACATCGTTTGGTCACGTTAAAAGAATGAATGAGACTCGCTGGCTGATAAAAATATTAGAGTGGGTCCCACCGGAGAGAAGAAAAAGAGGACGACCACGGAGAAGCATATCTAGATCATCAGCAAAGGCCAACAATAGTTTTGGTCCACGATTCGCAAATTCTCCTATCGGCTCAGCTCAGATGATATTTTATTTATTGCATATTCTAAGGCCAAATTGAATAGCAACAGTGATAAGGTGTCTCCCTGTCTAAGTCCTGATGTTAAACTAAATGGTGTCGATATTCTATTTGTTATTCTTACCTGTACATATGAATCTCTCACGCACATTTGCGTTAATTCCACTAATTTTTTTGGTATTTCTAATTCTAGCATTGCTAGCCATAGTCTGCTTCTATTTATCAAATGATATGTTTGTTGAAAATCTACGAGAATTTGGTGTACCTACTTAATAGTAAAATTAGTAAGTGATCGTTTATAATATGCAATTACATATTTCAAAAACTATTTCTTTGTAAAATTTTGCCAGATTACCAGAAATCCTTGTAGCAACCTGTATAATAATGCAGATAAAGAACTTCTTTGTACTCTTCTAGACATGCTCTGGTTTCTTTAAAAATAAGTTGTAGATTCTGTAGTTCAACTAAAAAATATAACAACTGACGTAGTTCTTTGAACTTAGCCAAAGTTAAAAGTGTAAGGAATACGCGTTGGTAAAAATCTAAGCTTGTTGCCATGCAAAAGATTGTTCATGCAAGTCTCATGAGGGTTGACTTTCAAGTTTCTCCCGATCTGCCGAGGTTTGTTCTCACTCCTCACTGTGAATACTAATATTGCACTTTTTTAAATTGTTATCCTAACTTACGTACGTTGCTATAAATAAGTGTCTTACTCTCAATTCCCCCTTTTTAATAGTACTCTATTTAAATTACTTCTCGGGAAAACAAAAACATTATATCAGTAACCAAATAGAGAAATGATATTACTGAAAGAGTAGCATAGATATGCTGAAATGTATATGTATAGAGGAAGATCAAAAGAAACGAAATAAATTTTCAGATCTTTTAGAATATTCCAGCCAAATGTCATATGCGTCATATATATAGAGCGGGCCAAAGAAAACAGTCTACCTCAATATTTATCAGTATTTATTAGATTTTAAAAAATGAAGGAACAGATCGATTTTTGATCTAAGGGGGACACATTTTTACGGTACATACATCTGTAATTTTTCAACCCCCTCCCTTCCATTTCGGAATAGGGTTCGTGTGCTACCTCATTTGAAAGGTTATTCAATTCATTTAAATTCATCTTAAAGGTTATTCAATTCAAAGAAACAATTCAATTTGAAAGGTTTTATTATTTATACAGGGTGTCCAAGGAAAATTATTTTGAATTAAATTAACTGACGCAAAAAGAAAAATGTATGCAATTTATTTAACTCAAAATACAATCTACTCCTGACAGAAAACAGTGAAAAATGTTTATTTGACAAATAAATATTTTTTCGCTTAAATTCAATATTGAACCTACCAAGAGGCAGGTGGGTGGCAGCTTTTGAAATTAAGCGAAAAGCAATGTTTATTTATCAAATATATATATATATATATATATATATATATATATATATATATATATATATATGTTACACTTGAAGTTTCCGCGGGAGCTATATGTGCTTTCTGTTGTTTTCCGGGTTTGACTCCGCGTTGAATAATTTTGGTTTTGAGAAAAACCATTATTTTGACGACGTTTCGGCAAGATCTCACTTGCCATTGTCAAGTTAGGTAGTTCCGCTTATCGCTGTTGCTTGAAGTAGACTGAATTTTTATTCACGATACCGTAACTTATATAGTTGATCCTGATGTATTTGCTTGACCGGCGCGTCTCTTGGATCTTGTGATTGGTCCAGTATATGTTGGGGGGTCTGGAAGGGTGACACGCGTAGATGTCGCTGCTTGATTTATTTTGGTCTTTTTCTTCAATACCGTTTTCCATGTTGTAGGAAGCCGTTGCGCATCATCTCTTTGGTTTAGACCGTTGGGATTTCTTTCGATTTCTATCCATTCTCTGATTTCACGTTTTCTTTTTATTTCTATGTTAGCTAACATCGTTGTTTGGTTCAGGTTTATTTTATGTCCTGTATTTGCGACATGTTGTGCAAGGGATGACGTGGTTTCTCCCCTTTCGATGGCATTTCGGTTTTCTTCTCGTCTTACATGGATTCTTCGGTTGGTCTGTCCAATGTACGACTTTCCACAATCCCCACACGGAATCTCGTATACTCCTTGACTTTCTAACGATATTTTGGTTTTTGGTGTTGGTAGAATAGTTGAGATCTTTCTGTCGGTGTTAAATATCGTTTCTATGTTATGTTTTCTCAGCACTCTCCCTATTTTCTCTGTTGTACCCTTAACATATGGCAGAATGGTTTTGCCGATCGGTTTTTCGTCTTCTGTTGGGTCCTTCATTCTTCTTCGAGCATTTTGAGCTTTTTCGATAGTGTATGTTGAGAAGCCGTTTTCTCTTAACGCTATTTTCACATTATGCATTTCTTCATTTTGATATTCTTGGTCTGTCAGTCTTTCAGATCTTGTAATCAAGGTTTTGATGACTGAATGTAATTGTGCAGGATGGTGGTGTGAAGCAGCATTTAGATATCTATCGGTATGTGTCGGTTTTCGATACACTGTATGGCCTATGTGTCCGTCTTGTTTCTTTATTATTAACACATCTAGGAATGGTATTTGATCGTTTTCTTCCAGTTCCATAGTAAACTGAATTTTATGGTGGATATTGTTGATGTGTTCTAAAAATGCCTTTAGTTTTTTCTTCTTTTTCGGCCGCTGTTGTAGTAACAAATTTTCAAACTTTTTAATTTGTTTGGTCTTAGTGAGATCAGCATCTGTTTCTGCTCGAAAGTTTGTCAGTTGTTCAAAGAAATTCCATAATGTTGGATGGATTGTGTTATTTAGTGTTAGTATGAATTCAGAATCATTACAGCTGCATCTTAAACTAAGTAACACAATCCATCCATCATTATGGAATTTCTTTGAACAACTGACAAAATTTCGAGCAGAAACAGATGCTGATCTCACTAAGACCAAACAAATTAAAAAGTTTGAAAACTTGTTACTACAACAGCGGCCGAAAAAGAAAGAAAAATCACAAATAGAAACAAACAAATTAGTATATAACTTTTCAAACCTGACACTGGATGAAGCCACGAATAGTATTCTTGCAAAAGGTTTCAATTTTGCTGTTGCACCTACACACATTCCCGTAGAAAATATCATTACTGAGGTAGAGACTACAATTACTAGTCTCCCAACAGAAACAGCCGAGATCATACGCCAAGACGTATCAAAAATATTAAGAACAGCTAAACCACCAAAAAGAAATTTAACACGGGAAGAGAAAGAAGCCTTACATAATTTGAAGAACAACAAAGAAATCATCGTGCTTCCCGCTGACAAAGGCAACGCTACGGTAGTGATGAATATTCAAGACTACGAAACAAAAATAAACGACATCTTAAATGATACAACATATCAAAGCATCTCTTCAGACCCGACAACATATCTAGAGAAAATAACAAAAGCCAAGATCAAAGTCTCAAATATCAAGAAAGAACAACAGGTCCATCTCATACCTAGAGAGAAGTCATCAAGATGCCCAAAATTTTACGGCCTACCCAAGGTACACAAGGCAGGATTACCACTGCGAACAATTGTGAGCTCCATCGGATCTCCCTTACAACCGCTGGCAAAATTTCTGGCTCAACAGCTGCAACCATACGCGGAGGAAGCGGATTCTTACGTCAAGAACGCGAGCCACTTCATCGAGCGTATAAAAAGTGTGACTCTTGAGCCGGGACATTTACTAGTCAGCTTCGATGTAGTCTCACTTTTCACGAATGTTCCT